>NC_089875.1:109376461-110101461 GCF_040182565.1 Anser cygnoides
AAGGAAGTTCAGATTTCTTCTTCACTGTAATCACTGATAGAACATGAGGGAATGGCATAAAGCTGTGCCAGGAGAGGTTTGGGCTGGACATTAGGAAAAATGTCTTTACCATGAGGGTGGTCAAACACTGGAACAGGCTTTCTAGAGAGGTGGCTGATGTCCCATGCCTGTCAGTGTTCAAGTGTCATTTGGACAATGCGCTCTATAACACACCTAAATTTTTCGTTAGCTCTGAAGAGGTCAGGCAGTTGGACTAGATGATCTTTGAAGGTTGCTTCCAACTGAACTATTCTATTCTATTCTAAACAGTCAAAAAATGGAGAAGTACCTGCCACTAACATTCTTGGAAAGGTTATGATATGCCGGTGATTAAATGCAATTTGTCAAGATGATGTGTGTTAAAGATGAACCATTATGTAGCATGAAGATGCGGTTTCATATTGCATAAACACTTTGTAATCTTTCAATAAAATTACAAGGAGAAAAAGAGAAAACAAATGATAGAGCCTAAGAAGGGTGGCATCTTCCATTTACTTTATGTTTCTACTATTGGCAAATGCATGCTAGAAGTTATTGTACCCCTTGATAATTTTCTCTGATAAGAGAAAATTTTCAAAGAGCTGTTGTAGAAAATATTTTCTATATCTATGGGGAATCAAGCTGACTGAGAGCTTCCATATGCCCCTTCAGATATATGACAATTCAGCACCATTAGGAAACTGCTGACATTCATGGTTCTGTTTTAAGAATTAACTTTCCCACTTTTGTTAAAATGATGGACAAAAACGATTGCATTGAGGCCAAATGATGTGTACTACAAGTACTGGAGGAATCAAGTAAATCAATGTTCTGCTAACCCATAAAGGACATCAGTACAAACAGTCTGTTCTCCACCTGGGAGTGTTCACACTCTGAATGACTCAGGAGCAGGGTTAAGCCTTAACTGCAAATTTGTCAGTCTCTATTTCCTTCCCTCACATTCACTGTAAGTCTTAACTTTTAAAATCCTTTTCAAATTAAATCAAAGCTAACAAAACATTATCCGTGTAGCTAGTCACTGTCTTCCGTATTGCTCCTCTGTAGACACATAGAACAATAAATAACACAAATCCAAACAACTGGATGATATACAACTGAAGACACCAGCCTCTACAACATACTGGTTATAATAACAGGAAAACAGTTGAACTGTACTAGATGCAGATAGAATTGAGTGAGTCCACTCCAAACTCAAGGACTCTGGAGCAAAACGCCTAAACTCCACTAGGGATTCTCATTAAAGGAGTAGGAAAGGAAAACAAAAGATGAGGCTGCTAAGCACAAAGGAGAATTTCTATTTCAATAGAAATTCTATTTCAATATTTCCTAGTGTTTCAAGATTCTGCCCCTCTTTGTAAAGAAAGAAAAGAAACCACACTTCTAAGGCATAAAAAAAAAAATGCAGAAAGAACCCCAGTGAAATAGAAAAATAGCAGCAAGACCAGATATTTAGAACCTCTTTGATCAGATCAATAGCTTGGGGTAGGTGATTCACAGTCCTATACACATTTCTGGAAACCTTTCTCAGCTTTCTTGTCATGTATTATCATTATTTTTTTTATTATTTTTGTTTTCTTCCAGAAACTTTCCCTGTAAGGAGACTTTTTATTTAAGTGCTCAAAGGCTTGGAGAACTCTAAGTAGAACAGAAACAGGGAGTGTGAAAACCAGCTAAAACATTTTCTAAGTAATTTTATCCCAAAATTGCTTGGTTTGGCCCAAGTTCTTAGCCATCTATTTTCATCCTGAAAGCAGCTCATCTTCAATGCTGGTGGCAAAATTGTTACAAAGAGGAATTTGCTTAGTGTGCCTAATGTTGAGAACACCTAATGTTCTGAAAAATGAATTTGGAAAACTTCCCAGATTGCACATCTGTCTCTAAAACTTGCAAATAATGGACTGAACAGGAGAAGGGAGGATTAAGTGAACTCTTGCTCTCCTCTGCTTTCCCTCACCTAAACCTGTGTGGTACCTCTGGGTGACCTTTATCTCGAACACCCTCTCACAGTATCTTGGCCACAAGCTTACAAAAGTAAAACACCTACCTGACATGCAGATGTATGGATGTGCTATTGCAATCAGCTGGTTATGAGTACCATATGTCTGTGGTTGGAAAGAAGGGGCCATTGGAATAAAACTCACACTATGATTAATTAGTAGTATGAGAAGTTTTTTTCTTGCTGCTGCTTTTTTTTTTCCCTTGAGTTAGTGCCTCTCATCCTGCCTTGATAGTGCAGAATTAACACGATCACAGAATTTACAGATGAATAGGATTCTCAGATCATCACCCCCTTTTCCTGTTTTGCAGAGATGATTCAGAGAATATATTTTCTTGACCTTCATCTACTTAACAGCATGACCAAGAAGTTAGGCCTCTGCTATTTGCCTTCTGGGACAATCCTGCAGCATAATGCATTTCAGTGTCCATAAATGTATTCCTGATAACCAACCTAAACATTCCAGGTTTTATATTTCTCTCATTAGCCTTTACAGAAGACATCAGATGAAATTACTTATTTCATGTTTTGTGTTCAAATCTAGGCATAGAAAAATAATGAATTTAAAACAGATCTCTAGAGGACTATACCCAGTACTAATACTATCTCTACCTAATTGCCAAAGCTATTGAAATTATAGCTGGTTACCCCTCATTTCCAATTGTGAGTCAATGTTTCCACATGCTGATCTCCTTTGCTAATACTGCTTTTAACCAGTAAAGGTGCAAGTTTGTATTCTGGATGTCTGCCACAAGCAGGTACTTACTAATTCATTTAACATTAAAACTGGAAAAATTAGACAAAGGGATGAAAGAGAATTACGAGTTTTTGAAGAAACATTGGTACCTCTGATTTAGAGAACTCAAAATTTGTGAGTTGATTGAAGGATGTCTGAAACATTCAATTTTAACTTTAAAAAAAAAAAAAACACCTAAATTTTGGCTCAAAATAGAGCTTTCTTGTAACTTTTGCAGCATTTACTTTACAAAATGTATCTGTCAAAGACAGTATCCTCCCTTAGCCATGTGTTACCACTTTATTGGTTTCCTATTCTGGTGAATAAGTATAATTATAGCATACTATATTTTACACAAAATAAGCCAGGTATGTACAAACAGACAGTGTGGTATAGCAACTTTAGAGGGCTCAAACAATCCTTCCATGGAAGGGGCCAGTAACCTCCAGCCAGCAAATATTATCGCAGAGCAATAACCCTTCAGCTATTATACTTAGATCTATAATGCAGTGTCTGAATTTCATCTTGACTTCTACATGCTCTGTAGATGCTTCTTGGAGCTTAGTTTCACATATTTTGTCTGTTATTTATTATCTGTTTCAGATTTTCATGTCCTGAACTGGGTTTTCACTACAGCTATAGGAGCTCTATTGTGTGGAGAGCAGTATTTGTGACTAACATAATGATGCAGTGTACTTTCATACAGGCTTGGTATGACAGCAAGTGACTTGAAAAGTCAGGCCACAGGGTGCATTGTAGCAGAGTACAGGCATGAGATGATAAGGAAATGGGACCAGGTTTACAAATAAGACCCCACAGCTATAAACAACTCCCCTGTGGTCAGTTAAAGAAATGCAGAGCTGAGCAAAACTGTTTCAGAAGTAAAAAGCAGAACAAAGAGCAGTGTCTAAGCTACATCAAACACACAATACACAGTAAATTTGGAAGTAACATGGACTTGTATTAGAGCAGGGAGGCATTAGAAGCAGTTGGTTGAAACTTTCTGGAAACGTGAGTATTTGGGAGAGTAGAAACAGAACTGAGGCATGGACACACTGGAGGGACTGGGTAGACTGTGCAAAAAGGACTATACAGGATAGAAACATTTCCCACTGAAACCTGCAAAGAAAATTGAGGTATCAGGGCAATTTTATGCAGTTTAACAGAGCCTTATTCTGTTCATATGTTATGTTACAATCTTTAATTTACTGATCAGTGCTAAATCAATAATGATACCACATTCTTGTTTGTAGACAGTTATAAATTGATCATTTTGATTTATATGCTGAACATAGGTGAATGCAGCTGTTGCATCAAAGGGTAAGCAGTTTGGCAGAACCTAACCCCCCTTGTGTTCCAGTTTGTCCTCAGATATCAGAGGGACTGGGGGTGGCTGGGCTTGGATTCTGAGTGATGCCCAATCGGCCATAAAGTCCGGTCACATTCAATATATTGAATTACCACAGTCACGGGTACACAAACAGTGCAATACACATTCAGTCTAGTAGATTAATGACTGGTGTAGTTTATGGAAGCAACAGGAGCACATGTTCTTTGGGATTGCCAGTGATAAATACACTGTCTGCAAAGCACGTGCAAATACAAAGAATATGACTAGCACAACCAACTACATATGAGTTAACTTATGAAACAGCCCTATAGAGAATGTTATGTTTCCTGGAGAAGCACTCAGTATAACCAAGGGTTTGAATCTCACGTAATAGTCATCCTTATGGGGGATGGAAGAGAGGTTCAGCCCATTGACTGTCTGATCTCAGAAGTCATCAATGCCCTCCAGAGTTGTCAGCGATGGTATCTTCCCTAACATTTTTCCTCTCTTGAGCCATTTTTATAGCATTTTCTTTCTTTTAAAGAGAAAGTAAGAGCCTGAGTAACTCTGGTCATATGTATCTTTGAGAAATTCAGAGTGCATGCTCAGCAAGGGGTGGCCACACCTTGGAGGCAGGTAGCCTTTGGGATTCAGGTGTGTTTGGGGATTATAATGAGATTGTAATGAGCAAAGTTCACCCACAGGACATGATTTTGTTATCAGTTTAGCTCAGGGCTGGTCAAGCAGACTATCAATTCCCTAATACCATCAAGTTTCCCATCCCTGAGGTGATACCACAGAGCCTGGCCAGTGTCTTCACCCCTCTCCATGAGCTCCATGCTACTTCTCTTACAGTCAGCACACCAAGCTCCCCTGGTTTTGCCAATATTTAATGCTGCAGTTTATGTTGCCAAGGGGACTACCATCTAACAGATTCCTTGCATATCTGCCGCATCTCATCCTGGAATTTTTGTCAACACCAAACCTTCTCTTAAGATGTGGACATACCTTCAGTCTCAATAAGTCACCTCCAGCAATTATTCCACAGCAATCTATAAAAAACAAAGTACACCATACTCTGATCAGAAAGCTTAATTCCTACATGAATGTTGATATTATTCTCACACTCTTAAAGCCAAGAAGTAATTCAGTTATGCAATCAAATTAAAGAATGTGTCCAAACCTATAAGTACCTTCATCATTAATATAATAAAATAAATGCTCAAATATTTAAGTAAAAAAAAAAAAATTGAAAGAAATGGATACCTAATTGATCTGTGCAGTTTGTACAAACTCGCTACGAACAGTTTATAGGCTGAATATGTTGTTCTATTTATGTACCGTATTCAGCACAATACAGGTGGATGGTCACATTTTTATTTGTACATGCTAAAGTGGATGACATAGTATTACTGATTTTCATTCCTTGAAAAAATTTAAAAAATAATAATAAAAAGATTGAAATATTCTATCCAGCCATGAAGTTCAATTAATGGCATGAGTCATTTTGTGTTACATGGAAGGTAAATACAGCAGAAGTAAACAGTGCACCAAAGGGAGGGGTAAAATGGATTTTGGATGCTAGATTGATCTCCATTAAACTGTTTGCAACAACTGACATTTACTAGCCTCTGAGAGATGAGGTACTACAATCATTCCTTTTTGAAAGTAAGAAAAATACCTGCTAGCTTATGCAAATTTTGTTGGCTTTTTTTTTTTTTTTAAAGGGGATCGCTATTCACAGTCCTAGTACATTGAAAGTTAACTGACAACAATTATTGGAAAATGCATTTTCCTTTTAGCAGAAAATATTAAGAAACTAAAAAGAATAAAATGTGGTGTGTTTTGTCGGTGGTGGTGGTGGTGGTTTTTTGTTTGTTTGTTTTATAAGGTAAGCAGAATTCACTTGTGAAATATAACTTTACTGCAAGCAAACCTAGTGGTAGAAAAAGTCATGGTAAGATGAACAAATAATGATGTTTTTCTGTTACATTCTAATTTTCTCTCAGGCCAATTTGCTCTTATGGGATTTTTGATAGTCTGTTCTTAGCGATATCTATCATACCTGAAGGACAAAAAAAAAAGGCCAGATGTTTGCCTGTAGACTTTGCAAATACTTGTGAGCAGTTTTTATCTTAAACTTCTTCTAATAGTTCAGCTGTGTAATACAATTCAGTGTCTAACATTGAATTCTCCATCTTCATGAAACAGCCCCCAGATTGCTCTTTTCTCTGCTTATAAGAGAGGAGGTGTTTAATATCAGATAAAATATTAAAACAGAATTCAGTTTATATTTGCTAAACACAGGGTTATTACAAAGGAATGTTATGCTCGTTTTTATAAAACAAAACATCAATTATAATAACTATAATAACTGCTGCTACTTTGAATTTAGAGACATACATTAGCTAATGTGAGACAGAAGCTGTTATGACTAACTACTCAGTACTCATTTTGTACACAGTAATTTTTCCA
Organism: Anser cygnoides; assembly: GCF_040182565.1. Lineage (NCBI taxonomy): Eukaryota > Metazoa > Chordata > Aves > Anseriformes > Anatidae > Anser > Anser cygnoides. Next base: position 109,383,038 of record NC_089875.1, read on the forward strand.
GTATAATCCTTAGTGTATTAAATAAACTTGAGAGACTTAGGAAAGTCAGTCAGAGATCTCTGATCTTAGATACTTCTACTTAAATGGGATCTACCCATTTATCTATATGCATATAATATACACACAAATATGAATAAATAAAACATTTCATAGATGTATCTGAATATGGAATATTTTTGAAACATTTCCTATGAATGAGGCACTTTTACATGTTCCATTAAGAAATGAGCCACAACAAGATTACAGCCATAACCAGAGATGAATAATGGACTACTCTGTGCAGTTGCATGAATGTCTATGAATGTACAGATATGGGCTCACGCCCTAATGATATTTATATACATTGCACCATTGCATGAATTTTAAGTGTCAAAACAAAAAGCAAAACAAACAAACAAACAAAAAAAAGGCAGTGTTTGCAGTGAGTTTTCACATCAGCTGTTTTGTGAGCCACTGATTGTTCATGAGGCAGTTTGACCTTCTCTTAAATGTATGTGTTGAGTCAACCTTGGTTAGCTGACAGGTTCCCACCAAGCCACTCTCTCACTCTTCCTCCTCAGCAAGATGGGAGAGAAAATACAGTGAAAAATCTCATGGGTCAAGATAAAGACAGGGAGATCACTCACTAGTTACTGTCACAGTCAGAACAGACACAAATTGGGGAATGTTAATTATTTTATTGCCGTTTAATAACACAGTGGAATACTGAGAACTAAAAACTAAAATGACCTTCCTTTATTTGCTTATAACAAAATACTCCTCCACTGAAAAAAATAAAAATAAAATAAAAAATAAAAGTAAAAATAATAAAAATAAAAATAAATAAAAATAAAAATAAAAATAAAAATAAAAATAAATAAAAATCAGTATCATCCAGAGATTTGACAAAGCTCTCTATGAAAGCATTACCTGAATTTCTACTTTTGGTCCACTCTATTTCCATTCATCTCCCCCCCCTTGCCCCCTCCCACCCCCAAAAAAAAAGTCATTTTAATCTATTTAATTTTTTTCAAAATATCCTGAAGTGTTCCATAAAAACCTTCAAATGAATCATAAAAGACTCCCATTTAAGTATAATTTTTTTTTTCTAAAACTTTGTAGAAGCTTGTCCAACTGGAACAATTTAATTTATAAACTTACCTTTTGGCACTCTTTATCTTCTCTGGACTTATTTTTCATAATATATTGGCATGCTCAAATAGTTCTCTTTGCCACATGTACAGTTTTCATTCTTGCATGCTTCCAATCTCAGACATGTTGATGGCACTTAACTACTAGATAATAAGATTGGCTCCTAAAACTAGCTGTTATTCAGTCCAACAGTGAAGCAAGGCCATCATTCTGTTCACCAATAACAGACATTTAATCAAACAGAAATAGCACAGAGTTGGGTCAATCACTACCATCTATAATCAGCACTTTTTTGTGCCAAAGCCTTTTTGTTTGACAAGAGTTTCAAATACACGGTACACCTGTTATCGACAGAAATTCCCTAAAGAAAGAGCTCCTGCTTTCATAGTGAGTCAGTAACTGGCTCTAGCAGATTGCCTTATCTGTGTATCTTCAAAATCACTATTCATTTTGCTACTTGTCTTAAAGGAAAGTTATATCTTATAAGAAATTATATCTTATAAGAAATATACATTAATGTTAACATGAATAGTGCAGGTTCAGTGCTATAATAACCTCTACCTCTCCCCAAAGCCATTCCAAGACTTTAAGTATGTCTTCAAACCAATTATTTAACTGTAGAATAGCGATTTCCTTTTGCAACCACGGTATCCATTATGTCCCCCAGGAACTTAATAGTTTGGGAACAATAGAAAAGTCAGACATTCTATCGTATATCTTTCTTTAATAAATAGGATCTAATGATCCTTAAAGAAAAATGCAGTCCATGGGCTAAAAACAAAATTAAAAAAAAAAAAAAAAGGTTAATGAACTATTAGTTAGTGACAATAGATGTGTTATGGTGCTAGAGTATTTATATAATACTTGAAAAGTACTGATTTGTAATAGTCATATTGTTTCTTGTTCAGCAGCCAACACACCCAGAACATTTTATGTGCAATTATCATGAAATAATGCACCCAAATTGGCCAACTGTTTGAAATATACTTAGACACAGATTTACAATTGAAGTTAATTCATTAAAGATTTTTTTTTCATAAGTTGATTTCTAAACCATGGCTCTATGATTAGTTCATAATTATTAATAGAGAATTTATTAGGACAAAATGTGTTTCTTAATTAATTTTTTTTAATTTACATTTCCACTCTCTGGAAATATTTATGTCCAATTTCCACTTCTGGAACCAATCCTGCTGTGAAATTGCAGCCTTCTGAAACATTTGGCAACTCAAAAATCTCGCTATGAAATTTTGCTCATCGTTACATTTTCCTCTTTTCCAATTTTACACTTAATTATAGAGCATTAAATCAGTCCTCAGTAAATGTATAAGACTGTCAGTCTTACACAGAGCAGTTCTTTATTTACTATCAGTGACAGAATGTTGGAACACTCAGAATGAATTTCTTTATACATTTATTTTTCATACCACTTACTGTAGAAAATGCAGAAATCCCTAAAATAGCTTTACAGTCACAATGCTCGGCAGTAACACTTAATCCAAATTTGCCAAGTCACCCGTATTTGATTCAGGTTTTCTTCAGCCCTGTATAAAACACTTTTCTTCTCCCTTCTTCGAACTGTACCTCCCTTTCCCAGTCCCCCATCTTTTCAGCATAGAAAGAACTCTGGACTCATTTTAATATTTTTTTTTCTTTTTTTTTTTTTCTCTCAGTTCACTGATCTTGGGAGCTATGACCCAAGGGTTATAGTTCTACTACAACTACGTATTGTGGTTTCAGTCAAGATGAAAAAGAAATGGATGGAAGACTGAAACGTAAGAACAAGACAGGGAAAAAATTTCCCATTTTCTCTGCTTACTAAAATACAAGAGGCTTTAAGATTGTTACTCTGTCTACTGTTCTAATACTTCCCAGGCAAACATTTTATATACTCTTCTCTCTTCTAAACTTCTTTGTAACCTACAGACAATGGCAAGCATACCGGGGGAATACTAAATCACAAATGCAGAACTGAATCTATCAAAAAGCACTGCACTTTGCCATTACCATTCAGAAACAATATAGAGGGTACTTATTTTTATGAGTAATCCATTCATCAGCATAAGGGAATTCAAATCTAAACTCCCATTTTCCAGTGGAACATGGGTCTATACCAGCAAGCCAGACAGTACTCTGAACAGAAGTGCCTTTCCTCATCCTGTTTAAGAAGTACTATGGTCCCAGTAACACATGAGCTATGGTATCAGAGTATTTCATTAAACTTAGTGATTAGGCTATTCAACAACAGACCAGGGACTAGATATTTGAATTGGAGCTCTAGTTACCACATCTTTTTATATTTTGAAATGAAACATTGATTAGATAAAACACAGAAATAATGGCTAACGGGCAGAAATCTGGTCCTGCAATAGTGAACAGCATCTAAATTTTCTTTAAATAAGAGACAAACTCTTTCAGTATGTCAATCAAAAACCATTTATTTCTACAGGAATATATAGGCAATATCAAAGATTTGAACCCATGTTCAAGAATGATTCTGAATATGTGTTTAATTTTGAGCAGAGAGGTAGCACTGACAACTATAGTGGTTACAGTTAGCACATAATAAAATGTGGTCATCGCATACTTTATTTGCTTTGGGAATCAGGCTTCCTGATTTTAAGAGAGAAAACTAAATCTTATTTCTCTTAACCTGTCCACTGCAATACACAACAGGGACAGTAAAGCAGATTTTCTTCCACCTTGTCCATCACCGGAGGAACAGACATTGTGCCTAGGTCACTACTGTACAGCCAGTATGTGCAACACCACCTATAATGCAGGAAGTAGGTAGTGGTACAACATATGCAGATGATGGGATGATTCACCAGAAGCATCGCTGTAGTTACAGAGATTTATTATGTACTAATGAGCAAAGATGAAAGACCGGATCAAGCTTCCAGCTGTAACTTCAAATCTTTTTAAATGCATCAGGAAAGGGGGAAAAGGAGATATATAAATATATATATCCTATGTATATATTATTTTTTGATGAATTGAGTATAGTAAAGGCTGTTGAAAGTATACGCAAACCTCATAGAGGACCTCTTCCAAATACTTCTATAGAGTAGTGATTCAGTTAATGATGTAGTATGCATGAAGAAAAAAAATTACACATTGTAATGGAACAGTAATGGCCTTGTAATGTAATGTAATTATATCTCTGTGGTTCAGGGGAGGTAGAATCAGTTACCTGAATCACAGTATCCCTCCCCTCCATTTTGCTAAGACAGCACAATAACAACAATGGCTGAGAAGCGAGTATTAGGAAAACCATGGAAAACAAAAGAAAAAGAGACAGAAAATACAGCTGCTGAGTTTTTTCTGAATTTCCCAGTTACCAGACCACTGGACTGGAAAGCAGATCCTACACTAGTGTTGGTCACACTTCTGCTGAGGAGACGGTGCTGCTTATAGTGACTCAAAGTAACTATATCCTAAATTCCCACAAAACATATCCCAACAAACTGAGATTGCTTGAGTTTCAATAACTCAGAGAATGACAGTATTGGATAGTACTGGATGGTGCTGGATCATCATTTTCTCTAAGTGATGAGTGGTGCTCCAAACAATTGCTCAGGCAGCATAGTTTCCTCCATTCCATTCAGTAAGAATAAAAAGTCTTTATTGAACACATGGTGTCAAAAGACAACTGTTTTTCATTGTCTTGTTTTTCCACACATCCATGCTTTTTCATCCTTTTATTTTTAAAAATCTATTATTTTGTCATATGGGAAGCAATTTGTCTTTCTTTTAAATAACATCTTGAGAGGACATTTGAGAGGAGACTGCTTACTTTGTGTTTGCTGCTGTTATTTCTTTTTTTCTTAGGTTCTTGATTCCCACAATTGTAGACAGTAGCAGAATTAACTGCTCAACATTTCTGATTAGTTGCTCAGAAGAATACCTATATATCAGTGTTCATAAAATTCTCAGACTAAGCTAGTTAGTCCTCTTCAGTGATATTTTAATTCTTACTACATTTTTCTGAAACACAATCTTATTTTACATGTCTTAAATAAAGAAAAAATATCCTCATAAAATTAAAAAATGTTCCTTCCATAACTATAAACTCTCCTAATGTTGCACAATGGAACATAAATCAATAAACTTCAAGGTGCAGCACTGCAGACATTAAGAAAAATATGAATCTAAAGTTTTCATTCTGATAATTTCCTTTTTATTGTTTTGTTTGTTTGTGAGAAAACACAACACCCAACACTTTATTTTCCAATTAAACATTATGATACTCTTCTAATGATCATCCAAGAAACATACAGTATGCTTTCGAAAGTGCAGGGATTGATAACCTTGCATTTAAGGAACTAGACTGAATGATTCTATTCTCAGATGTGCAAGAAGCAGTTCCTGTGATATTGAGCCTGTTTTTTTGCTTTCATATTTCATTCTTCATTTGCGAGATAGAAATTCCTATACCTCTTTTTTTTTTTCCCCCCCACATTCCCCCTTGCCTACATAGTGCTACCTAGTTTGTGCAATAAAAACAATAACTCCATTCACTTTTTGGTGAAGTATCTGTCAGTGATCACAGAGGCAACCTGGCCAATAAGGAGAAGAAATATATTATTCATTCAACATATTTTAATCATTTAAAGATCCTGATACAGTGTACCATGTGGATGTAAATTTATGTATAATTTATATGCATACTTTATTCATATGTAAATATATATATATAAACCAATTAAAGTAATTTAAGTTCTATCATCAGTGTTTATTAAATACTAAATGTAATAATATTTTCTGAGAATACCTCATTTTTATGAAAAGAATCATCATCCCTCAAACAGCAGTTTCAGACCCCAGCAGGAATCCAGTGCTGTAGCTTCTGCATAAACTCAAAAGAAGTAACAAGCTAAACAAACTCTAATTTTCAATATTTAGAGGGAATAGAGATATAACCCTCAAAAGTGCTTGTGAAGGTCATGAACAGCCCATAGCTGTCAAAACCGGAGCCAATATTTTAATTTAACAAGGGCCACTTCTAAAAGTGAGGGAATATAGCTGATCTGTGAATTACACTTTACTGAGTACCAGGAGCATTGATTAAAATAATCATTAAAAGTAGACAGATTTCTAAATTAACATAGTATAACAGGTACTACCAGCCTGGTTTCTAAGATGAAAAATCCTGTTTCTTTGATAAATCATATTTTTTTTAGGTATCAAACATAGGCACAAGGGGAATTGCTTGAACTTTCATTATTACTTCGAGCATTCAGTTAATCATTGGCAATAATCCTCATTGCTAAAGAAAACAAATACGTTAAGAATTTTTGTAATTAATTGTTTCCAGGACTGAAAGAAAGTATTAGGAAAAAGTGGTCAAATATTAACATTAAGGGGAGGAGAAAACAAGTTTCTGTATTAGCATCAATGCCACATTTAACACTTACCTAACAACTAACTTGTCCTCCTTCTTTTCCCCTCGAATTATAATGGTTTACAAATACCTGTGTCCTAAGCTGCAATGCTAAATGATTCTTAGAACCTTTTCCAACATACCAGTCTATCAATACATCTCAGGGAAGTTGCAGAGTTGCATTCAATCCATGTAAAAAGCTGCTTGTGATGCGACTAATAGCAGATAAACAAGTTTTTGTTACCTTTGGAAAACAAGCCAAGAACAAATCCAAAACCTTGCAGACACAACTCTGGGTTTAAAAATAAATAAATAAATAGATAGATAAAACCCTGGAGAAGAAACTAATGGATGAGAAACAATACTGACATTCTTTTTCAAACCCAATTGATAAACCCATGCAAATACGAACAGTTAGTGTCTTCAGAAAAAAAAAATCCTTCCAATACAAAAATAAACTCTCCAGTTTCTGCCTAGTATGACATAACTCCACATTGTTGTTTTAGCTCAGATCAAAAGTGAGCTTTTTCAAGCCAATTTCCAAGTTCTCCCCACTTACTGTGCTATATTTTTTTGTTAAGGTGCAGACCTGAGCAGGGAAACTTCACTCTTATCAGATGAATCATAACTGAAAAATGTATTTTCGGAGTGCTGACCATGCTCCTGTCATTAGGAGGCATACAGTCTCTGGATCAGAAGATAACTCATTAAAACTAAAGTGCTCAAAGTGCATGTAGCACCTGCTGTTTCACCCTCTCCAGTCTTCCACCTACTTTACAGTCTATACACCCAAACTACATCTCACCAATGTGGCTGTAGAGATGACATGGGAGATCACATCAAAAGCACCACTAGCCTGTCAGTTCATCAGAAAACAGTCAGATTAGCCAGGTAAATTTGCCCATGGCAAAGACATGCTGGCCATTCCCAAACATCTTCTTGGGTCATTGAGGACCTCCTCTGATCATTATAGCATTAAATTAAAAATAAATTAAATTAAATGCATTAAAATGGTAAAATACATCAGTCAGTGAAATTAGATAGATACTAAAAATACAAATTACAGTGCCCAAATACAATGCTCAGAATACCTTTGTAGAAACATTTGGAAATACCAGGAACGAAACTGAACAGGTAAACTGGAGAGGAGAATGAACTTATTCTAGCCAAAGAAAAAGTTATCCATATTTTTCAATAGAGAAGACTTGTTAGCATTTTTCTAGAAAGCCCTTAATAGGGAAGTCAGCAACAATAAAACTCCATTGTTATTGGTGCATAACGACCTTGTTTGAAATGTTGACATTCTGGTGACAACACATTCTACATAAATAATCTTAGCACAGTATTAAAGAGCTCCAGACAGAAACAGCTGGGACTCAATTGCAGCTGAGACCTGGGTAGAAAGAGACTGAAGAGACAAGCTAAGTGAGATGCTGTTATAGGTCGGGATAACTATCCAGGGGGGATTTATACATAGACAAAGCATCTAAGCACCTGTGGAGAATATTCAGACTTGTTAGCATCACTGATAAGAACTGGTCTTGGGCAAAGAGGAGTTGAACAGCTTGTTCTTGTTTATCTCTCGTACAAGACAGAGGTCTGCAGGCTCGGTATGAGAGGTTGCTGAAGGAGGGAGTCTTGTGTTGGCAGGACAGACCTGTTTTGGCAGCAGAACAGAATCTTGAAGGCCATGAGAATGCCTGGAGTGAAACATTTTGCTTCATCATTTGTAAAATTAATATGAAAGTTAATATCTATGAATATGATAATGAGCTTATGAGTACATGTTAAACATACACCCAAATCATGCTAAACATTACCCCAAGGGGAGGAACAGATAATGTTAGGATATAAAAGAGTGTTAGAAGTTAGTATAAAAAGTTAGTGTTAGGGAAAGAAAAAAAAAAAGAAAAGAAAAAAAAAGTGAGGAGAAAAGAAGAGCAGTGGGGAGAAAGAAGTTGGCAGTCAATGGGCTGTGCTCCTTCTCCTCCACGAAGACAGGGACACCTTCTTGGTAAGCTCTGTGACTTCACCTTTTTGTGAGGAATACCCAAGATAGCATTTTGCTAGCACTGTTATTATATCTTAGCTATCACAGTACATGTATTTATCAATGGCTATTCCAAATCTGTTACGTCTGTCACACTATTAAATACCTTCAACTTTGTGAAACTGTCTCAGTGAAAGTCCTTAGCAGGTCTCTGAAACAGGCAAACATTTGACTCTGACAAGTACCCTTTAATGTGGCAGCACCTATTATAGTTAAAGAATATTTGGTCATTACAATCCATGGTGCCTAAAGAGGATTCAGCTGATCAGCCACTGCATATACACTGGAGGATGAGCTGATGGCTCAGTCCAGGGGGTGAGCAGTCTGTGAGGTGGCAGTGGTGCAATACGGTTGTGTGACTTTTGTTCATCTTTGCTAAGAAAAAAAAAAAATTTTTTTGCTAAGTTGCGAGGAAGTATGGGAGATGGAACTGTGCAAAACAGAATATGTGAAAACACACAGGGTAGTTGCTGAGATGGTAAAAGCTGCTTCAAAGTGGGAAAATACTGATGTGAGGAGGGATGAATTCCTGGGGGAAAAACGGAAGAGGAGAGGAGGGCAACCCAGCACCATTGACCAGCCTGTTCCAATGAGCAGCACAAGGTTGTGTTCTCTGTATTGGCAAATAAATAAATGCTTTGTATTCCTGTGCATGTTCTGCTACCAAAGTGACTTTGGGCACAGTAAAAGACACCCAACCAATAAAACAGTGAGGGAGACTTACCAGCTCCATGACTACATCAAGAACTTACATATTCTGTGCGCATAGGCCGCTGAGCAAGGCTGAATTTCCTCAGAACAGTCATCCATTTTCATCATAAGAGGTGTATGTTACTGGCCGGGCCTCCAACAGCCAGTCCAGAAGGGTGGTGCCAGATGTATTGCATTTGGGTTTCAGCGTGGTAGGACTTCACCTATCTCTCCTCATTCCTTCAATGCAAACCCTCAAACCAGCAAGTGCAGGCCCAGCTGCTCTGGAAGTAGGCTGTTACCATTTGACGAAGTCAAAAAAAAAAGTCAAAAAAGACAAAGCGCAAACAAGTCTGTTTTGCAGCTTCATATCTTAAATGTCTCCTGCCTCTCCTTCTCCCTGGCTGCTCTTACTCAAAATGAACTTTTGCATGGCTTTCTATTACAGACCACCTGATCAAGGGGAGATAAGGCCTTGCTGCTTCAACTACAGGAAGCATTGCACTCGCAGGCTCTCACCCTGATGGGGGATTTCAATCACCTGAATGTCTGCTGGGAAAGCCACACAGCAGCTGTGAGCAATCCAGGAGACTCCCAGAGCGCATCGGGGATAACTTCCTGGTCTAGGTATTAGACAAAGCAACCAGAGAAGCGTTACTGGACCTGGTGCTCACCAATGCAGATAGATTCATTAAAGAGGTGAAGATTGGAGACAGCCTGGGCTGCAGCGACCATAATTTGGTTGAGTTTGTGACCTATATGGGCCTGGCAAAGAGCAAAGTCAGTATCCCGAAGTTTACAAGAACAAACTTCCAGCCTTTTTAGGACCTAGTGGATGAAATTCCCTGGGACACTGTCCTTAGGGCCAGACAAACTGATTAGAACTGACAGCTCTTCAAGGGCACTTTTCTTAGAGCACAAGAGCACTCCATTCACACGTTTAAGAAATCAAGCAGGGAAAGCAGAAAACAGGCATTACTGAGCAAGGACCTGCTGGTGAAACTGAGGTGTAAGAAGGAAATGCACAGGGAGTGAAGCAGCCACAATGTGGCATGGGAAGAGTACAGGGATGCCATCCAAATGTATAGGGATGGGATCAGGAAAGCCAAGTAACAGATGGAACTGAACTTGGCAAGGGATGCAAAGAATAACAAGAAGGGATTCTATACATACATTGGCCAGAAAAGAAAGGCCAAGGAGAGTGTACCCCCTCTGATAAATGAAAAGGCAGGCCTGGAAACAACAGACATGGAGAAGGTTGAAGTACTCATCAAGTTCTTTGCCTCAGTCTTCATTGCCAGTCAGGCTTCCTACACCTCTTGAGTCCATGAAACTCTAAGCATGGGCTGGGGGATCAAAATCCCACCCACTATGAGCAAAGAGAAGGTTTGATACCACCTTATGAAACCGAACAGGTACAAGTCTATGGGGCCCGATGACATGCATCGCAGGGTCTTGAGGGAACTGAGTGATGGAGTTGCCAAGCCACTCTCCATTGATTGGAAAACTCTTGGCAGTCAAGTGAAGTCGCTGGTGACTGGAAAAAGGGAAACATCATTCCCATTTTTAAAAAGGGTAGAAAGGAAGACACAGGGAGCTACAGACTGGTGAGCCTCACCTCTGTGCCTGGGAAGAACATGGAACACATCCTCCTGGAAACAATACTAAGACACATTCGAGACAAGAAGGTGATCTGAGACAGACAGCATGGCCTCACCAAGAGCAAATCAAGCCTGACCAATCTGGTGGCCTTCTATGACTGAGTGACTGAATCAGTTGAGAAAGGAAGACTGACCAATATCAACCACCTGGACTTCTGTAAGGTCTTTGACACAGTCCCACATGACATCTTGATCTCCAAATTGGAGAGAGATGGATTTGAAGGGTGGGCCATTCTGTGGATAAGGAATTGGCTTGAAGGCTGCACCCAAAGAGTTTTGGTCAATGGCTCTATGTCCAGGTGGAGGTTGGGGATGAGTGGTGTTCCTCACAGGTCCATCTTGGGATGGGTACTGTTTAATGTCTTTCTCAGTGACACAGCCAATGGGACTGAGTACACCCTCAGCAAGTTTGCAGACGACACCAAGCTGAGTGGTGCAGTTGATACAACAGAAGGAAGATTTGCCATCCAAAGGGACCTAAACAAGCTTGATAATTGGGCCCACGTGAACCATATGAGGTTCAACAAGTCCAAGTGTAAGGTGCTGCACCTGGACATTCCCAGACATGAGAACAGACTGGGAGATGAGCTCACTGAGAGCAGCCCTGCAGAGAAGGACTTAGGGGTTCTGGTGGACAAAAAGTTTGACATGAGCCAGCAGTGTGTGCTTGCAGCCCAGAAGGCCAACTGCATCCAGGGTTACATCAACAGAGGAGTGGCCAGCACGTCGAGGGAGGTGATGGTCCCCCTCTAGGGGGACCTTGGGAGGCCCCACTAGGAGTGCTGCATCCAGGTCTGGTGCCCCCAGCACAAATAGGATGTGGGGCTGTTAGAGTGGGTCCAGAGGAGGGCCACAAAGATGAGCACCTCTCCTATGAAGAAAGGCTGAGAGAGCTGGGGCTGTTCAGCCTGGAGAAGAGAAGGCTCTGGGGATACCATATTGCAGCTTTTCAGTACCCAAAAAGATTTTTTCTTATGAAAAAGATGGAGAGCAATTTTTTACTCAGTCAGGTAATAGGACAAAGGGGAATGTTTTCAAACTAAAAGAAGGGAGATTTACATTAGATGTTAGTAGGCAATTCTTCACTCAGAAGATGGTGACGCACTGGCACAGGATGCCCATAGAAGCTGTGGATGGCCCATCCCTGAAGGTGTTAAAGACCAGGTTGCCCTGGGCAGCCTGATCTGGTGGGTGGCATCCCTGACTATAGCAGGGGGGTTGGAAGTAGGTGATCTTTAAGGTCCCTTCCAACCCAAGCTGTTCTATGATTGTATGATTCTGTGATGACTCTGTGATTCTTTCCCAGATAAGTTTGTTACTGTGCTGTCCTTTCCCTTTCTTCCAGTGGAAAGGGAAGCACACAAAGATATGACCCCCTCTCTGTGCCTTTGTAAACCAAAAAGACCTCCTCTTCCTCACTTTCCCCTCATGAAAATTTATTTTCTCATTCCCTGTGCTTCTGCATTGTAATATGATTTAGTAGAGCACATGGCAATCCAGAAAGTTTTCTCCTCCTTTTTAAGAAACTATTCTGTGTCTTTACTAGCACCAGTCCTGGCCTCTGCCTGCTTAATATAGTCCGCTCAAGATGCAAAGGTTAAAATTAGTTTTGAGAGACAGTACATACATTATTTTTAGATTTTTTTCAGTAAGCTTCCATATATTGACCAAATCTGATGCCACAGAAAATTAAATTAAGGTAATTTCAATTTCATTTCTCACTCTCTGCAATAGCTTGGTTTTAGGAAACTTATGCCAGAAGATCCAGTCTTGGCTCCTCCATGGGATAAGCTTCCTGCATTTATCATAAACATTGATTAACAATCCCTGCCACTACCACTACCCTGCTTTTTAGTTTGCAGACTTACCACTGTTTCAGGATAATACACTGTTGTTGCCTGTGAGATGACTGAAAAACGCAGTATGATGAATTACTGTGATGAATTAATCTTTACATCTAGATTTTTATAAATCTTGAAAATTGAAGGTTACCTAATTTTGAAAATTTACACACATAAATGACGCAAACAATTTATTTAAAAACAAAACTTTTTCCACATATTTTTATCTAGTGTTCAAATATAAAATTAGAAACATTACGTATGAGCAAGAATTTTTGAAAAAAATTATCAAAGACTCCTAGTATATCTTCTGGAGTATCTAACATTTTCTGGGAAGGGCAGACTGAGACCAGGAACTGAAAAAGCATTTCTGCTGCTGAGATCTAAGCCAAATAAGTATAGTACTTTTCTAGGTTTGATTAGGTTTCTACTGACAGCCAAAATATTCCTGGCAGCCAAAAAAAATGATGGTTTCCTTTAAGCTGTCTGGCCCTGAAGTAGACAAAATTATTACAATAAAAAGAAAATTAAAGGACTGATCCATTGAAGAAGTTTGGCTCGTGAGCACAGACTTGAGCTAAGTAATTCTGAATTGGCATTTATAGAAATATATTAGCAAATTGATTTGCTTGAGAAGCAAGCAGGAAAATGGGTTGTGAGGATAATAGTATAACTATATATAAAATAATTGATGGCAGCATCTAATGTGAAGAAAGGGCAGAATTAGGAGGAGCAAAGTTACATTATTCATTGCCAGCATCTAAGTTTGAGCTAACTGCATTTCAGATAAGTTTAAGTCAATGAGAAAGCAGTCAGAGAAATAAAAGGTTCTGCTATGGAACCATTTGAAGCAACCTGACCTTAAAAAACAGATGTGAAGGAGTATACTGTTAAAGCCTGAATATTTTTTGGAAGTGAAATTTGAATGGATATGTTACAGTTATTATTGGTTATATGCCTTGCAGAAAGAAACCAGCTTGTTATAAATAAAGAAATAAATAAAAAGTCCTAGAAAACTGGAAACACAGTACATTTTTTGCAGGAAACTGACACAAAAATAATAAATAAAGTAACATCTTAAATGGGTAAATTTTGATGAAATACAGCAAGACTCTTGACAAAATCCTGTATCTATTCAGCTCATTTTTCTATCTGTGGCAAAAAAAAAAAAAAAGCAGAGAACTGAATCTCAAAAGGTTCCTAACCAAGTCAATCTTCAGAAGTATCTTTAAATATTTTCTTAGCTTCATACATATCTATAGATTTCATTATATTCAGTGTGACTAAAGCATGTGGGCTTAAGCAATAGGGATTCCCTTAAATACGTGCTGTGTTTGGCTAAATTGGACTGTAAATATACCTGTTGCTTTCCCTGGTGGGGAACAGAGAACTTGGCAAGATTGTTAATTAAGATCTAAATTAAACTAGTCATCATTTCCTCATCAATGAGGAAACGATTTCTCTCCAGAGGTGTTTCTTTTTTTTCTCTCAACAGAACTGCAGAGTCCAGATGACAAGTTTAGACAGACACGTAACATTTAGATGGCTCCCACGAAGACAGTCCAGAGCCAAGCCTACTTTAAATGGACCACCTCAAGTTCCAGTAAGAGTCTGGTGATCACATCATGGCTAGTGTCTGCTTCTCATGACACTCTTTTCCTCCTAGCTAAGAAGGGAATATTTTGCATCTCTTTGCATACACAAAAATCTGAGCAGAACACTATTGTTATGCCTTCTGTAACACTATTGTTATGCCTTCTATGAAAGTACACAGTCTTAACTGTTTTTTTTAGCATAGACTGGTTCTCTGAAATATTTTTTAAAGAGATGAAGTCAGGCAGCAGTTCCTCACTGGAAAGAACCTGCCAGTACCAATGACCAAGTCATCTGAATGCAAAAAGAAGTAGGCTTTGGGATTCGTTCAGCAGCCCTCAGCAGGATGCTGCACATTCTGCCACATTTTGTGGAATGCAGTCTAAAGCAGAAATTTTCTTCCCACCTGTTGTTCAAGAAACCACCATTTTGGTGTTGATTAGGTTTGGATTACAGTGCAAGCAGAAGAAACCTAGGTTGTCATTCATCATTTTTTTCAAACATACAAACAAAAAAAAAACAACAGTGCCAGAGCACAAAACCAGGTAGTGGCAGAATATCTCATGGAAAACACTAGCTCTGTCTATCTCTAGAGAGAAAACACTCTCTATCTTTAGGCTGAATCATGAATTAGATAAATGTCAAAACCTACCTTATAGTTTTCAAAATAGAGGTGCCCTTGGAGAATAACGAATGTTGGGAATAAATACATTTGAAGTTTAGAAAAGTAGGATTTTTTGAGAGTAGAAGCTGTTTTGCATGGATTGGAGCTAGGAGTAAGAAAGACAAAACCCTCTCTTGCATAATCTGTACATTGAAGAGCTTGGGGTTCTTTGGGGATATGAGGAGTGATGTTGGCTATATCTGCACCAGTAAATATCATTCACGATGGTCATATTTTCATCCTGAGACCAAGCATAACAGCTTAGTTCATCCTATACAGCTCAGCTAACATCTTCCTAAAATGGGGTGTCATAATCCATCTTAGGATGGTCTCATAGGAATGCTCTATGGCTTACATTAACTCCAAAAATGGCATTGTTTAGGCTAGTGCTAATCAATAAGAATCAAAAATGTGCCAAGGATGTACACTAATGATTGAACAGTATGAGCCTGCCAATGCTTGGCCATTTTCCTGGCCTTGTTCAGCTTAACAATATAGATGTAGCTTCTATATTTATAACAAAATAAAGGAATACATAAAATAGAGCTTTAAATTCACTGCATTAATATTTAGCATTAATTTCCTTAGTAACACCATTTTTTGGCTCTAAAAGTTCCTGTGATGACCTGGGTTTGCCACTTAACCAATATTTCTGTTTATTATATAGGATTGTTGGCTTCTTACTCCATCTTTACTGTTAGGAACCTCCAATAAATCAAGGATAGTTAGAAAAAAATATGTTTTCTGTCATTAAGTCACCAGATTCACATTTCTAAATGCATGTACAATGCAGAAATCCCTTGAGTTTTATTTTATTTTTATTGATTTTTTCATATATTAAATGTAAGGATTTAAAAGTTTTTTGTGTTTTTATATTATTATTTATACATTAATATATATTATATATAATATATATTAATATATTAATGTTATATATATTTTTATATATTATTATCACAATATTATTAGCAAAGTTTTAACTATTTTCACTTCAATTCTACATACATTTATATCATTAAAGTCTGAATAGTTTATCTTATAGGAAGGGTTTTTTGTGTGTATATTGCAATAAACATGCCTGAAAAGAGCATTTTTGAGCATGACAAAATAACTTATATCACTGATTAAAGGGAAATGCACATTATATGAGCAAACGCCCAAAAATGCTGGGCAAAAAACAAAGACCGAAAACTCTGTATAATTCAAGGCAGAGATTTAAATTTTGCCATTTGTCAAAGGAAATTAGTCTATTCAACTTAATGTCTTAGCCTGCAAATACATCACAATTCTTTGCTTTCCTTCTGGCTGCCCTGCTATAAAGTTTAAAGATCCATGTTCTTATAATAGTCATGGTTTCAACAAATATAGTCTCTTGTTTTTCAATGTCAAGCAATGGTACAAATTCATTAAGTAGTCCAATACATGAATAATTACAACTTCTTAAAATATAATTTTGTATGTGCAAATCCTGTTTTGCAAAGTGGACAATGTAGGATAGAAAACTATAACTCAAAAAAATTTTATTACACTTTCAATTCAGATATTCTCTTCAAAGAATGATACATCATTATTTGAATGGTCTCTGTTTTTCTTGGGACTAACATATTTGAGACTTTTCTCAGATATAGCAAATTGTCATGCAAATAATATAAAGCAAATAATCATGGCAATGGAAAAGGATGGACACCTTCACTTCAGCAGTAGAGGAAGTATAATTTCCTTGTTTGTTTTGTTGTTGTTGTTGCATCATAACTAATTTATTTGTTTGATGTTGAGCAAATGAGTTATGGTTTGGCTTTTGTGTTAGCCAGAATTTATATTTTAAATTATATTGGGTAGCTACAAATGTTTATTATTTTTTAACACTTATACATTATATTTAATAGGTCTTATCCTTTAAATCAGGAAAGAATCTCAAATACCAGTTAAAAGATTTTACCCTGCAATTTGTATGCAGCTACAAGCCTCTACTGCCATCCTTCCCCCTCTGCTTTGAGTTATTTCGGTACAAATATTGAATTTTCAAGTAATATAGAATTTTATCCTATTTGTACAGTCTACATGTCTTTGAAATGAGGGATCCATAGTCCAGCATATACATGACTGGAGTTGAAAGCTGGATTCTCCTCCCAGCATTGGCTTGACAGTTAGTGAAATCTGTGTAGGATTCACTGAAGCTTATTTTCTGCAGGTGTAAAGAGAAGAAAAATATCACCCATTATTTTCTCAAATGCTTTTGAGATTTAGAAATGTGAAAATGAAATGTTATTCTGTGACATCCACTACATTCTTGATATTTCTGTAATCTCTGTAGATAGACTTAATATAAAGTTACTTGTTACCAACAAGTAAGTATCAGCAAACCAGAAACACCTTCTATTATATGCATACAATATTTTTTTCAGACTGATAAATATTGAAGCCTTTGGAGATGTCATTAAATTGGGACTAACCAGAAAGTTTGAAGTCATTTAATCACTAATTAAAATGAGAAAAAAATATTTCTGTTCTAGATTTTAATCTTCTGTGACATTTTCATTCTAGCATGGACTTCATGGTTACAAACCAGCAGTCTGGTAGGCTTCATGTCATGTCACCTTATTTATTATTTGAGATAATTATCTCAAAAGCTGAAGTCACATTCCAGACTGGACACATAGGAAAAGAAATGTATTATGTCAGCAAAATTCACTCCCCAGTGAATGGGCTCTGTGTAGCTTGAACAGCCCTGATTCTGCTAAGCTAGGACAGCTAGCATCTAGGTAGATCATGTTTCCATAAGAATATTTCCAAGTTGTCAAAGTGGGAGGTGATTCTTCTCCAAATTGTGAGAAACCCCAAGAAAACTCGATCCAACAAGCACCTCTGCTACTTCTTGTGTCATCTCTGTCTCACTTGTTATTCAAGAACCCAATATTTACCCAGAGCACCAGGGGAAAAGGATGTAGTTAAGGACAAAAGCTACTCTGATTCATCACCAGCACCTCCCTCCAGCCTCTGCCATGGTGAGATGACAAGATATCAGAAAGGCTAATCCTCCTTTTCTGGTGTAGTCTGGTGTAAGCAGTCCAGGCTCACTGGTTAGGGAAAAAACAGTTTGGAAGCAAGACTGTAAGTGGCAGCAGGAATCAGGGGAACTGTTGGAAACAGTGCTGCAGAGGAAGTGCACATAAGTGGAAGGAAAATGTTCATCCTCTCTTAACCTGTACTAGACACATCATGGAAAAAGTTTGGGTGGCAAAGCAGTGGACATAATAGTGCTGCAGTGGACTTAACAGTGGAGCAGTGGACATAACTCCAAAGGAGACTGGATGGCAGCACAAATAGTGATGGGTTGCAGCAGCAGTTGCTGGGAGGATCACCCAAGTAATAACACAAAAAAAAAGGGTCCCAACATTGAAAACAATAGTTCTTAGAGATATTAAGTTAGAGCTGATGTTACCCTGTCAGAAAGATTAATTAAAATCCATTACAAATTTTTCATTTAGCTCTGAATTTAATCAGTAACCTTTGCCACATTGTGGATATAATATTCTTTCAATTCAGCCATGAAGTCAGATTCTAGTGTGGTCCTAACCAAAGCAGACTGAATATTTAGGAATGCCACTGGGTAAATGTTGGCAGATATTTTGATACACATACACATCTTTAACAACTGGTATCCACTAAAATAACTAAATAAAATAAAATAAAATAAAATAAAATTTCACTTTTGAAAGAGATAAAAGCATCAAATGAAATATTGATTTCATAATCATTCAAATCGTTTGTGAATAGGTTTTCATCTACTTCTTGTCCAAAGTTTGTTGGATACTAAGATGGCATTTTCAGAATATAAAGCTTCCTCCATCATATAATCAAATTTGTGCCTCCTCCTCCTCCTGGCCCTTAATAGGAAGTCATAATCTCCTGTTTGTGACATCATAAAGCAATTACATGACACAAATTGCAGCCACTTGTAATGATACTGTTTGTTAGGAAACTGTAAAACATTCAAGTATACATGGAATTGACTTTAATTAATTAAACTTTGTCAGAAGAATAACTTTTTAATACACAAAGCCCACAGCATACAGGACAATGCAGTGGTGCTCTTCTAAACAAAGGCACTTCATGTCAAATTAATTTACTCTTAAAGATATTAATAACTCTCCCTGCTGTACCTCATCATATTTTTTAAACCAAGCCAGGGTGGGAGGGGAAAAAAAAAAAAAAGCAAACAAGGCTAACATCTACTCTCATAAAAATTAATGATTATAAAAACTCAGCAAAACTCCCATTGTGCCACAGAATAGATATAGTATAAGGAGATTAATGGGACATGAACCCTTTCTCCCTGATATCGCTGTTTTCAGAGGTGGACCATCTCATCAGCAACTAAAGATCTTTATTAAAAACATCCGATTCACTTATGTGAATAGAGCTGGAGTCTCAGTTCATTCCCCAATGGACTTTTAAATCATAACAAGTAGAAAATGTGTGAAAAAGTCAGGTGGAATTCCCTCTCTCATCCAAAAGCACACCTCATCTTTCAAAAATTTTGCTTTTTAAACAGGTCCGCTTCTCATATCAGTAGCTTACCGTGTTCAGTTTCATTGTTTCACATACTTATGGGTGACATGTGCCAAACCCTACGCTAAATCATTTATTAAACTTATAAATATTTATCTTATGATTCACAAAAGGTCCCCATTTTCTCCTTTATGTTGTTCTTTTACACTGTACATAAGACAGAAAAAATCAGTCCCCAGAGCCACACAACCTAAAGGCAAAGAAATATGAGACACAAGTATAGTAGCTTTCTTTGATAGGAATAGGGTAAATAAACTAAGAAGCAGGAAAGATAAATGTGTTTCACTTTTGGGTCACCTACACAAGGAGTCCCAGAGAAGTCTACAACAGCTGTCAAAGTTAACCAATAAATCCCTTGTACCTTAATGTCTTCTGCACAGACTTCTTATTGTACACAATTCCTGCTTAGTTTATGAGTAATGAGTAATGTTTGATTACAGACCTCAAATTAACGTCATTGAAAGTCAATATCATTTTGGTTCCCAAGTCAGTAAAAAGCAAATGTTAGATTTGTATCACCCTGCACAATTGCAGTTCTGTGCAAGTCCCTCGCCTTTTTGTCCTTTTTATTGAGCGAGGCAGGAATTCTGTGGGAAATAAATAAATAAATAAACATAAGTGCATATTTAGAATCAATAGCACCATATATGCCCAAAGTTTCTGAACTGAAAGTGGGAAATGGCCATATAGATA
The DNA here is from genome assembly GCF_040182565.1 of Anser cygnoides. Taxonomy (NCBI): domain Eukaryota; kingdom Metazoa; phylum Chordata; class Aves; order Anseriformes; family Anatidae; genus Anser; species Anser cygnoides. The sequence continues at coordinate 109,403,316 of NC_089875.1, forward strand.
TGATTTTTTTTTTCTGATTTTTGACTATTTTTCTTTACAATTTGTATGCCTTTGATCTGTGGCAAGTAGGTTATTAACCTACAGAGAGGATGTGGTTCTGGTTCCACACTTAATTTGTGAAGCCAGATCCAGTTTCAAAGGTGTTCTGCTGTGAAGAAGAACATCACTCCCATGCTACCTCCAAAAGAGAAACTAGACCTGCACATGAACTTAAGGAACAGATTCAAGAAGGTAAACTGACCTCTCTGGTCCTACCCTTGTCCTTTCCAAACTCAACCCCATGCCAGCTGTTCTGACAAGAACTGTTGCAGTAATTTTTGCATTTCAAGTCTACTTTTTTTTTTTTTCTTGGTTCAGTATTGTTTCATTAGGAAGCTAAAACTTCCCTGGGAAATGTAACTCAGCATGGAAACTGTTTTTTAAAGTGCATAACCAAAAGCAATGAAAATACATATGACAAAAGGCATTTCTCAAGCTTAAGAGCTTTTTACTTTATAAATGTCAAAAGTTCAAATAATTCTTAACAGATTAAAGGCTCTAGAGAATCACCAAAAGTATATACAGAAAATAGAAATAAAAATGAATACAAAGTTAACATAAATCGGTAAATAAATAAAAAATAAATAAATAGAGCTAAGTACTAAGTTTTCTTGTTGCTACTCTAAAGACTGAAATTAGATTAAACTTCAAAACACAATTCAATTTCATTATGAAAATCAGGTTGTCTGCCTTGCATAATGACTTGATTGCATTGCCTGTGGTGAGGTGCTGAGCAGCTCTATCTTCGACAGACAAAAAAAAAAATAAATCGGTTCCACATCTAGAAAAGCTTTACGGACAACTGAAGGACAAATAAAAGCACAGAAGAGAACCAGGGCTGAGCCCCTTCATGAAGGCCCTGCGAAAAATACATACTAAAACCACTCCAGTTATTTTTAACATAAATAAAATAAAATAAAATAAAATAAAATAAAATAAAATAAAATAAAATAAAATAAAATAATAAAATAACCATCCTGTTGCAACCTATATTAGAAGAGACAAATAGACAGACAAAACTGTCTGTTATGGACAGTTTTGATTTCAATAGATATCACCAGTACCCTATACTGGAACAAGGGTCTGTAGCCATGCAGAGTTTTGGCATGAAAGAATAACGAGGATGTGTCTGTGAGCAGATGAAGACAGGCAGACAGTTCTATAAAAACAGCTACAACTCTTTTAACAAATAGATCGTTCTTATTCCATTAAATGTCTGCCATGTATCATTTATTTTATTAATCTTGCGCTGTATTTCTTCCACCCTGCATTCTTCATATTTCATTTCATTTAATCCTTGTGCTAGTGAAGCAGTCAAAAGTTTCTTTAGTCAAAAAATACTGAGTAATAGAAACATTTACTTTCTCTGAAAAAAATATTAAGCCATAGGTTATTTCCAGACTACAAGGAGCTGATAAAAAATATCGTATTAGAGAAGATAGCAAGATGTAAGTGATGACACTGGAATTTAAAGTGAGGGAAGAGACTAGTAGCAGGTCAACCACCTGATACCTTGCATGCAATAAATAAGCATTGTCAAAACCCTGTGTGCTATCCAACTAATGGAAATCATTGGCTCGGATTAAGAAACATAAGGGCTTAATTGGAACTGTGTGTGATAGTATCACACTGTGTGTATCACAGCCACTGTGTAATTATTTTAATTTTTAATTTTTAATATTAGATAAAAATAATAACAATAAAAAAGAAAGATTAAATGTTTTTGGAGAAAGAGCATAGCTATTGCTGTCGTCTCCTCTGTCTGCAAACACGAAGAGAAAGTTGGCCAAAGGTTATGCTGAGCCAGTCATTAAGCCATACAATTTACATGCATACTCAGAAAATATTCAAGTTGTGCTTCCCAAAAAGCACAACCCACATACATTACAGGCCTTAGGAAAACTTGTGCAAACATAGAATCATCATAAAATCATAGAATGGCTTGGGTTGGAAGGAACCTTAAAGATCACCTACTTCCAACCCCACCCATAGTCAGGAATGCCACCACTAGATCAGGTTGCCCAGGGCTTCATGCAGCCTGGCCAAGAACTCCTCCAGGGATGGGGCATTCACAGCTTCTATGGGCAACCAGTTCCAGTGCTTCACCACCTGCTGAGTGAAGAATTGCCTCCTAACATCTAATCTAATTCTCCTTTTAGTTTAAAAACATTCCCCTTTTCCTATCATCTGACTGAACAAAAAGTTGCTCTCCATCTTTTTTATAAGAAAAAATCTTTTTGGGTACTGAAAGGCCACTATGAGGTGTCCCCAGAGCATTCTCTTCTCCAAGCTGAACAGCCCAAGCTCTCTCAGCCTTTCTTCATAGGAGAGGTGCTCCAGCCCTCTGATCATCTTCATGGCCCTCCTATGGACCTGTTCTAACAGATCCACAACCTTCTTGTGCTGGGGGCACCAGACCTGGATGCAGCACCCCAAGTGGGGCCTCACAAGGGCAGAGCAGAGTAGAGGGGCACCATCACCTCCCTCAACGTGCTGGCCACTCCTCTGTTGATGCAGCCCACAATGCAGTTGGCCTTCTGGGCTGCAAGCACACACTGCTGGCTCATGTCAAACTTTTTCTCCACCCCTAAGTCCTTCTCTGCAGGGCTGCTCTCAATGAGCTCATCTCCCAGTCTGTTCTCATGTCTGGGAATGTCCAGGTGCAGCACCTTACACTTGGACTTGTTGAACCTCATATGGTTCACGTGGGCCCAATTATCAAGCTTGTTTAGGTCCCTTTGGATGGCAAATCTTCCTTCTGTTGTATCAACTGCACCACTCAGCTTGGTGTCGTCTGCAAACTTGCTGAGGGTGTACTCAGTCCCATTGGCTGTGTCACTGAGAAAGACATTAAACAGTACCCATCCCAAGATGGACCTGTGAAGAACACCACTCATCCCCAACCTCCACCTGGACATAGAGCCATTGACCAAAACTCTTTGGGTGCAGCCTTCAAGCCAATTCCTTATCCACAGAATGGCCCACCCTTCAAATCCATCTCTCTCCAATTTGGAGATCAAGATATCATGTGGGACTGTGTCAAAGACCTTACAGAAGTCCAGGTGGTTGATATTGGTCAGTCTTCCTTTCTCAACTGATTCAGTCACTCAGTCATAGAAGGCCACCAGATTGGTCAGGCTTGATTTGCTCTTGGTGAGGCCGTGCTGTCTGTCTCAGATCACCTCCTTGTCCTGCACGTGCCTTGACATTTCTTTCAGGAAGACCTGTTCTACGTTCTTCCCAGGCACAGAGGTGAGGCTCACCAGTCTGTAGCTCCCTGTGTCTTCCTTTCTACACTTTTTTAAATGGAAGTGATTTTTTCAGTCACCAAAAACTTCACCTGACTGGGTGACTTTTCAAACACAATGGAGAGAGGCTTGGCCACTACATCCCCCAGTTGCCTCAGGACCCTCGGTTGCAAACATGGACCTCAGAAATTATTTTCAGCTGATAACTCTCAGATATCTTGTCCTATTAATATTATTCAGTGTTAAAAACTCTAGAGTGTTCCCAGGATATTTATTCCAGTACAATATTTTGCTTACAGTTCAAATATTTTTCCAAATATTTCAGCGGATTTTTTTCTTTCCTTTTTTCTTTCCTTTTCTTTCCAAAATAGATTACTTCTTGTCTTGCATACCATGAATCTGCTAGTAAAGCCACCTCTTCTTTACAACAAATTATGTGTAACTCTGGTCACTAATCACATCTTATTAAATACCTCTTCATTCCACTAAACATTCACCATCTCAATCAATTTTTTATGTCATGTTATCTCAACCATCTCGTGTTGGTGTGTATCATTCTTGAAGTTCATTCAGTGCCCAGAAGAGAAAGCATTTCTGTGACAGACTGTCCAGTACTGTACAGGGCACTGGTATCACTTTACAGATCCCATATGAACATTTCATTGTTTCTGCTAATCTACAGGAACTAATTCTTTGTTCTGTGTTGAAGAGCTCTGTATTATTTTCATATTGTATCCTCAATCTATTAAGACATGCTTAGTTCTAATCCTTTCTCCAAAATAACTTTCCTAATTCCAGGTAGTCTGAAACATCAGTAGCGTGCACTGGTCCATATTTCAAATGATTAATAAAAGTTTTTAACAACAAAAGATCAGGATGCTCACACATTGCCATTCTGGAAAAAAAAATGCTGAAAACTACTGTCTGTATATTTGTCTAACAACTTTTGAATCCATATATAGTACTTTACTCAAGAACATGTTTCAATAGCATACTTATATGTAAGCTGAGTGAAAAAGTACTAAAAGCTTTTTGATGCTAAGATAACTACAGTTCATCTCTGCAGAAAGATCACTTTCCTTCCAGAATTTTCAAAGAAATTGAAGATAAGCATCTGGTTTATAATCCCCATCTCCTTTTCCCTTTTTTACCTCTTAAAAGATGGACACAATATTTGCCTTTTTCTAACCTTCTGATATTTCCTATACCTTTCAGAACTTATCAATGAGAACTTATCATTGAGAACTCTGAAATTGCCTCAGCCAGTGCATTAAAAATCCTAAAATGAAAGAGTTCTATAAGGTCCTAATTGTTGTGTTATGGACAGTATGAGAAATTATAAGAAGGCAAGGCAGGGAAAGGCAAGGCAAAAAAGGGGGGAAGGGGAAGGGAAGGGAAGGGAAGGGAAGGGAAGGGAAGGGAAGGGAGGGGAAGGGAAGGGAAGGGAAGGGAAGGGAAGGGAAGGGAAGGGAAGGGAAGGGAAGGGAAGGGAAGGGAAGGGAAGGGAAGGGAAGGGAAGGGAAGGGAAGGGAAGGGAAGGGAAGGGAAGGGAAGGGAAGGGAAGGGAAGGGAAGGGAAGGGAAGGGAAGGGAAGGGAAGGGAAGGGAAGGGAAGGGAAGGGAAGGGAAGGGAAGGGAAGGGAAGGGAAGGGAAGGGAAGGGAAGGGAAGGGAAGGGAAGGGAAGGGAAGGGAAGGGAAGGGAAGGGAAGGGAAGGGAAGGGAAGGGAAGGGAAGGGAAGGGAAGGGAAGGGAAGGGAAGGGAAGGGAAGGGAAGGGAAGGGAAGGGAAGGGAAGGGAAGGGAAGGGAAGGGGAGGGGAGGGGAGGGGAGGGGAGGGGAGGGGAGGGGAGGGGAGGGGAGGGGAGGGGAGGGGAGGGGAGGGGAGGGGAGGAGGGGAAGGGGGGAGGGGAAGGGGGAGGGGAGGGGAGGGGAGGGGGGGGAGGGGGGGAGGGGAGGGGGGGGAGGGGGGGAGGGGAGGGGGGGGAAGGGGGGGAGGGGAAGTGGGGGGGAGGGAGGGGAAGGGAGAATACCCCAGTCCTGTATCACTACATTAAATGACAGATTAGCTTAATTTCTACTTTGTGATAGGGTCTGGCACTGATCATTAACAGCAAGTCATGACCACAATGACTCACTTAGAGCTACCCACATGCAAATTGGGCTACATAGAAGTATGATGGAAGACCAAAAAAAATCAGAAAAAAATACGTTGAATGAAGTGTTGCATTTTTAAGATTATATCCTGATCTATTGTAAACCTGATAGCAGGACTGAATAACCACATCTTTAAACCAGTTTGTTCAACTTGCAACTTTTTGCTTTTTGTTCACCCGAATCACAGACTTTGCTACATAAAACAAATTGTTCCACAGTCACAGGAGCTGATGATGCCAGGTTTGTCTGGATTCATGTCTTTAGTTAACTAATGCTGTGATTGCAACTTTTCTCAAAGTTGAGGCTGTCTCACATGTGAATGCTCTACTGTCCACTGTCAAAGTCCACATTACAGCCCCAGCAGTGAGCAAGATTCTTGGCATTTTTTCCTCCTCCTGCCCACAGTTTTCACAGGATTTTTGTGACTTCAGGAATTCTTTTCACACTAAAAGACTAAATCAGATCATTCTGCTCTCATTAACTAAAAAGAGAACTAAGAGAGAGTGAATTCTGCAGTAAAGACAGGTGACCCAACCACTAGAATATATTTATAATGGATCGAGATGGTTTGATATTTTTCTGAACAATTCCTAGATTTTCTCCCCTAATCACGAAGGGCATTTTAATAGGAAAAGGCTTTCTGACACAAAAGTCAAAGATGGCTATAAAGCAAAAAATCTCACATTTTAGCAGAGCTGTTTTTTCCTTGCCCTAGCTTTCACCTTCAGTGTCAGCAAGCAGAGAGAAAGAGAAGATGTGGACACCTGAGGACTTGTCAGCTCAAAATCTTCAAACTAAATTTGATCAGTTCCTTCTGTGAGTTAATAACATGGTCTGTGGGAAATACCAGAAACAAAGTTGTGCAGACAGAGGCAAAGCTGGGATAACACAGCAATGTGTTAACACAGCAAGACAGGGGATAACACAGCAGTGAGTTAACACAACAAGATAAGACATTCAGCAGATTTTGTTACTGAATACAAGATTTGGAAATGCAAGATAGAGAGTTAGAAAATCAGCCCACATCTCACAAACATTTGCCATCTATCATGCATGGAAAGGAAACACAGATTCGGGTACATGCGATATCAGATCTCCACATGATTATATCAAAAAAAGCTCTGCAGAAAACTGTGTAAAATGGGGAACTGATATGGAATTCACTTTTCACTGAGTTTCAGAGAAAGAAAGACAGAAAAAGAGAGAGAAAGAAAAAGAGAGAGAGAGAGAAAGAGAAAGAAAGAGAAAGAAAGAGAAAGAAACAGAGAAAGAAAAAGAGAGAGAGAAAAAGAGAGAGAGAAAGAAAGAAAAAGAAAGAAAGAAAGAAAGAAAGAAAGAAAGAAAGAAAGAAAGAAAGAAAGAAAGAAAGAAAGAAAGAAAAGAGAAAGAAAGAAAGAAAGAAAGAAAGAAAGAAAGAAAGAAAGAAAGAAAGAAAGAAAGAAAGAAAGAAAGAAAAGAAAGAAAGAAAAAGAAAGAAAGAAAGAAAGAAAGAAAGAAAGAAAGAAAGAAAGAAAGAAAGAAAGAAAGAAAGAAAGAAAGAAAGAAAGAAAGAAAGAAAGAAAGAGAAAGAAAGAAAGAAAGAAAAAGAAAGAAAGAAAGAGAGAGAGAGAACTCTCGAAGTGGTGAAATATAAAATTTATGCTGCCTGTAAGAACAATTTATAATGGTAATGGGTTATTGCTTATGTTGTGATCTTGTCATTAAAACATCCAAATTAAAAAGTATAATATCTTGTTCTTTTTAACTGTCTGATAAAGTAGCCTTTTTACATTTGAGAAGATGATTCTTTTTCTTTTACCTGTTAAAGTCTTGCCTTTACCCGAAAGTTCTTTTGATGCAATTTGGAACGTGATTTTTACATCAGTCACTATGCAACATTAGTTCCTCCTGCAAATACTCACAACACTTGAAAATCTTGTTTTGTGAAATACATCAGGCTACATGAAAAATCAGGCTGCAAGAAAAAATTCAAATTAAGCAAGCATTCTCATGCTCTAAGGATTGCAGGGTGAAGGTGAACTTGTTCCCACCCAAATGATGGGGTCATTCAAGGACTATCTGTGGGAATTGCCCCCCTCCTCCACAAACTGCTAAATTGTGACCAAACATTGGGACATTTCTGATTGACACCAGACAAAAGTATGCTAGGGACAGTGATAACAGTTTAGGAACATGATCAGTGCTCAAGGTCTGTCCCCTGACTACGTTTGGTTTACTGCTATAGAGGCAGGCACAGCCTAATGAGGAGTTAATGCAGACCAGCTGGGTACTATGATTTCATAGCCTCCCGTACTGTATACTAATTCTCTCAGTAAACAAACCTCAGCTAGGGAATGAGGACCAAAATCTGTTTTACAGGAGATAAGTAGCACCAGTGAATTTTCTGATGGAGAATCTATGATAAAATTGACTAATGACATAGAACAAAACCTGAATGTTACATTCAAAACTGACAACATTTCAAATCAAAACCTATCTTTGACATCTCTTTGTTGTCACTAGGTCTGAAAGCTTTAATATTTTACTTATGTAAAATGGCTTCATTAATATTTAAGCTCAAAGATGGGTAGGCATGTAGAAAATAACATTAAAGCCATGTTTTCTATTTTTTTTTCCTTTATTTCCTCTTTAGTTATATGTTTCTGCTGTAAATATAGATAGAAACATATTAAGTTTTATATTTATAGCCTGTCTGGCATACTGAAGAAATCCTAAATGACTTCATCTCCATGCTATATCATATAAACAGCTGCCTAGACAGTTCCTCTTAAAATTTGATTGCTCAAATCCTTGTCCATGCATACAGGCACAAACATGATTGATATTTCCTTATCAGATGATATTAACTTTTTCTATATGCAATATCAAAAGAAATCCTACAAATTCCTCAACATCTGAAATTAGATGCGTTTATTCTTGATCTTAATTATAATCTGGGGAAATACTTTTTTTTTTTTTTTTCTCAAGAGGTAATTTTAAAAGAAAAATATTCATATGAGCTAATTAGTGTTTCTTTCAGTGATTTCCATCTCTTTGTTCTGACACACACACACACTAGTCAGTCACAGGCACTCTCTACATCAGCCTCAGCAGGGCTGCCTTTCAATCACACAGACAACTACGTAACAGAGCTAGAGATTGCTTTTTTTCAAAGCCTAATTCAGGAACATATATATCTGCCCTTTTCCCTGAGAGTATGAAGAAGGGAGTCACACTGAAATTAAATACACCTTTTAACTGAAGTCTCTCTGAAGTGGACTAATTGGCAGAGATAGCTGTTAAGCCAGTAATAGGTTGGCTTGGGGATTTTTGTTTGTGTGTTTTGGTCTGGTTTGGTTTTGCGTAAAATAAAGGGAAGGAAGATCACAGTATCACAGTATCACAGATTTCTAGGTTGGAAGAGACCTCAAGATCATCGAGTCCAACCTCTGACCTAACGCTAAGTACTCCACTAAACCATATCGCTAAGCTCTACATCTAAACGTCTTTTAAAGACCTCCAGGGATGGTGACTCCACCACCTCCCTGGGCAGCCCGTTCCAATGCTTAATAACCCTTTCGGTAAAGAAGTTCTTCCTAACATCCAACCTAAAACTCCCCTGTCGCAACTTTCGCCCATTCCCCCTCGTCCTGTCACCAGGCACGTAGGAGAACAGACCAACCCCCACCTCTTTACAGCCTCCTTTAAGGTAACTGTAGAGAGCGATAAGGTCGCCCCTGAGCCTCCTCTTCTCCAGGCTGAACAAGCCCAGCTCCCTCAGCCACTCCTCGTAAGACTTGTTCTCCAGACCCCTCACCAGCTTGGTCGCCCTTCTCTGGACTTGCTCGAGCACGAGCAATTTATCTCGAGCTCGAGATAAATTATGCTAAAAAAAAAAAAATAAACTTTTATCTATTTAGTCCTTATCCTAGGACTGAAGCAATATAGTTTTTATTACATAACATTTTACATTAAAAGGGAGCATGGCGGGATAGATGGGTGTGATAAGCCAAACTATAAGCCACATCTATTCCAGGAAATAAAAGGGTGAAGGCCCAGGCCCTAGTGTTGGAGTGCAGTTGTCCTGACCCTTTTTGGTATTTAGTGAGCTCCATGTCAAACATTCATACAGGCTTCTCCACAGTGTCTGGGCATAGTCTGGGGTCAGCACAGCCCCAAAGACTCTTTTTATGCATTCATCCTCTTTTGGGGGTGTAAGAGAACTCAGCTGAATGAACCGTGTTGTGCCAGTTGGTCTCAGGCCAGAGAACAGCCCTTCCCCCATTTTATTTATCCATCTGGCTACAACCATTAGTTTTTAGAGCAAAACAGATGGGAAAATGTGATGGATAGCAGGATTCCTTCAGAATTCCTTCTTGGGACATATAAAAGGCATAATTTCCTCAAACGTACATGACGTAAGAGGAGGCTTTCTGGGAAAGTCAGAACAGAAGCAGGACCATTGAGCTGTATGCTTTATATGTAAGACTGCAGCATTCATTTAAAATTTTCTTTTTAGACTGTCACATTGCATGTGCATTATCTCAAGTGCTTTATGTTTACCTAACACTCAGAAAATACCTATAAAACTATATTTCATCTTAAATCAGTTGAGTGTGGCATTTAAAATATGTTCTGACAAATCCAAAACTTGCAGATGTTTGTATCACCACAGACAGCATGGAGGGGAAGGATGAAGCCTCACTCTTGTAAGCCACTGCATTTGCAGGGGCACAAATGAAATTTACTGTATTCTGTAAAGACTACAAGACACTACCACAGAATTAATACTGTAAAACTACTAATAATACCTAAATAAGCAAAAGAACAGCTCACCTGTCCATGAATGAGATATTGAAACAGTTTTCACGCTTACAAAGATTGGGATTGACATTTGAAGGCAAAAGCGCCGCTGAATGCAAGAGCTGTGCACCACGCTTGGAGCTGCAGGATCAGCCCCTGGGCCTTCACAGGAGCCACACGGAGTTGTCCTACTGCCACCTGCAGATGAGCAGGCAGCGTGACAAAGCCTGCGAGAGGCAGTAAGAGCTCTGCCAAAACGTGTGGGAACTGTGTGCGTGAGACTGGGCCTTACCGGGAGCCAAAGAGCTGCGTGTTTTCTCAGCAGAGGACAGCACAGGAGGTTAAAGAACAGAAGTGTGAAGAACCAGCTGAATCTGGAGATTCGTGTTCAGCTCTATAAGCTGTTACCTCCAGGTCACCAGCTCAAACCCAGCTACCTGCAGGTCATTGGTCTCTGGAGGCCCTTGGTTCACGTCAGAGGGGAGGCTCCCAAATGGTGAAACCGTCGTACTGGTATTCCTTCTGTGAAAGACACTCTGTCATCTTCACGTAAACCCCACTGGCTGTAAGGATGGCACAACGAAGTACATCCTCATGGATAAATTAATGAGATTCCTTTCCACAGCTGACATTAGAGGTCTTAGATACTCATTTCTCCTCAAATAAATAAATAAAAGATAAAAAGAAGTCAAGTCCATTCTGGGCAGCAGTAGCATGGAAGCTGAGCTCAGGTAGCTTATAAGGTGACAGCAAAATTTTGGGATTGAAGTTCACAAGGAAATAGAAAATATGCTAACATAGTGTTATGTGCACTGTTGCGGAAGATGAGAATCGCAAGACCTTCAGCTCCATGTGAAACTTCTCCTGAACTGCAGGAGAAACTTCCACGATGAAATATTTAATAATATTTATATTTTCTTGCAAATACTTTAGATCCATATGCCAGGCTATGCCAAATCTTATAGGTGGATAAAGTGTATGCAACTGTAACTAAATCAATGTATGGTAAGCCAGAAGGATGCAGTAAAGCACAGAAGAAAACTGTCTCCAAATTCTTTTTTTAATGTTAGACTTAAGACTGTTGATTTCTTTTTTTCTGTCTGTTTTGCTTAATAATGTATATACAGTGACAGAATATATATATCTACTTAAGAACTCATCTGTATTTTCTGACAACAAATTATAACACAGCTAAAATTATAAATAGAAATGCTTGGAAAATTTGTGGAAATGGAAAAAAAAAAGGTATAATTTATAATTATATTTATATAGTAAAATGTATTCATAATTTAAATGAAGACCTTTTATTGAATTTCTAGTGAAGAAATACATAGACAGGTACTCATAAAATACTCTTAGATGAAAGATTTAGAAAAGATGGCCAAGGAACCAATACCACTAAAAGGCAGCCTCAAAACTCAGAGGTCCAAAAATTCAATTTTTTGCTCTTTCCAGTTAGCATAATATTCATCATGCATAAGTAAAATGTTACCTGACTAAATAGCTGACTTCACCAGCCAGAGGTGAAGCTACTTCTCTATTCATCTTCCTCAAAACGATATAAAATTTTAAAGGTCATTTCCTAACTCAGGAACCACTTAACATATTTTACTATAAATAACTATGGAAATCTTCCCCATCTGTAAGCAGACTGTGTTTCTATGTGATACAGCCATTATTATTTCTGATATAAATATACTGAAAAAATACATCCTAAAATGAAAGGAAAATCTAGGGTCTGAATATTCCCACTTTCTACAGAAGAGTTTTGTCAGGAAATAATTCAATTAAAGATCCAAAATTATAAAAAGATAAAAATACAATAACTGTCTTCCGAAGAAATGATGAGCACCTGTTGTTCATTTTTATAAATTTATGTACTTATTTTCACATTACAAAAAACATAAATGGAGAGGATTTTTAATGTTTCCCTAGCACTCATAAAAACAATGTTTAATTTCTTCACATTTTGTTTACAGTCAATAAACATTTGGCTAAGAAATAACTCAGCCTTCCATGATAACTTCTATTAGAATTTACAGGTATAATAGTTTCCAAACAAACTCATAATGAATAAGAGAAAAAAAAGAAAAGATTTAGATACTGAATCGAGACTATGATACTTCAACTGGAAAATGATGCCAATAGTGTTTTTTTTTCCTATTGTTTCCTTTATTTTTTTTTTCTATTTTAAAGACGTTTTTCCTCTACTTCTCTTTTGCTTCACAATTTACTGCTATTTTTTTTGAGACAATTTCAGAATTTCATGAATTTTCAGAATTTCATGAAATTCTGTTTACAGTAAACACTGTTTTTAAGTCAAAATACGGAAAAATTCATCATCACCTGTAATTTTTTTCAAGGATTATCATAAGCCTCATTTTGTAACTCTACTTCAAATATTATTCTTTATTTTGGCATCACTTTTCCAAGATATACAGTGGTGCTTGGCTATACAAGTAATGCTAGAGATCTAGTGAAAACAGTAACAAACACTGGTCAGGAAGAAAGTCAAATAAATAACATACTACACTTTAAGTAACACTTTTACTTAATGCTGCAGCAGAAAGAAGGAGGCATATATCCCATTTAAGCCAAAATATTTGGATTATAATATGGCATGCTGCATGAAGATTTATATTTCTCGCATTTGTCAGAATCACAATTTCAAGGTCGTGTATTTAAAGTGCATCAATGCTACATTCTTTGTATTTGTATTTAAAACTTTTCTGACTGTATTTGAAAGCACCTCTCATTTATTATAGAATGTGCTACAAAAAGTGAAACTATTTATCTATTTATTATCTATTATTTATCTATATACTATTTATGAAATCAAGTATGTTTTATGATTCTGTGTGACAAGACCAAAGTACTAAACCTCGTGATTATTTTTCTCTGTTTAATCTTTCTGGCATTTCTCCCCAGCTCACTTTCTCCTTCTCCTCACATTCTCCCATCTTCAGCTTTTATAACTGCAATGTTCAAGTCAGCGTATGCTGTGGCTGGTTAGCCATCCACTCTTCACTTTTCATCTTCTCATTTGATTATAAGTCTGGGAACTCATTCCAAAACAACAGACAGCTTGATCACTTTCTATAGTGATATGGCTCCAGCTCTTCCTCTCTGCTTTGTGTTTCATTGGAGGAGAAGGACAGGACCTAGCTAGAAGACTTAATTTAGTGGAGGAGAGGGCAAAGAAGGGATTGGTAGATATAAGTGGACTGGAAGCTAACAAATAACCTTTGACAAATGCACTCAAATTGTGTATTAGAATAAACTATAGTTCAGTTTTGAGGTAAATTTACAGTACAATAACATTTTAAAACCCTAACCCTGGGCTACAGTTCCTCACAGTCTAGATTATATAATTCTTGTATAACACTGGTTGTTTATAAAATCAATCTTAAAAACAAGAAATGGATAATGCAGAGTATTTTTCATTATTTGATACATATGTTTCTGTATGTAACATGCAAATTCTCTGAAATTAGATTCAGAAAAATCTGTTCATTTTCAACTCCTTGAGCAACAGAAAATTAAAAGGCTACGAGCACTGTATATGACATGGGCAAGAATTACTTCTTTACAGTTTAGTACTGATCTTTCAGGCAAATATTAATCCTCCTGGGAAAAACTAGCCTGGTGGATTATTTCTCAGCAAGCAGCAAAAATCTCACAGAGAAAAGAAATATTAGATCCTCTTAAATAGTAATGAATGACATTGTTTATGGGATGATTGCCCGCTTCACTGACATTAGAGTCTTTGAGAGGAGAGAACATGAGCGTTCTGAGCTAACAAATCAGGCTGTACATGAAGAAGATGTAAAAGATTTATATCCTCTGTGATGGGAAGAGGACAGACATATTTCATATATACTAACTTGTGAATTACACCCAGTCCTTGACACTATTGTGGTAATTGGTTCAACCCCCATCAACATATCTGTGACCAGCAGGAAATCTACATATGCTAATAGAAATAAAGCAGATGCTTGCTAGAAAAAGCAGATTATGTTCTAGAAGAAACATTAAGTTAGACCATAACAGACTTTAAATTCCTTTCTGATTTCACTATAGCCTGTACAGAGGAATACTACTAAACTGAATTTAGTCCTTCAAAGTTTTGTGGGAGTAGGAATTGCATTGTCCTTTAGCCAAATTCTTTGACTATCAAATGTTTTTAGTAGCAGACATTTTATTTCATTTTTTTTCAACAACAACAACAAAGGATTTCAATCTGGATGCCCTAGTTTCATGTGGGAAATTCTTCTTTGACTTTGTAAAGAAAAAAATAATACTAAAGGGAGTCTTGTTCCACTCAGGGAGGGTAGGTGTGGAAGGTGTTTTGATTTAGTAAAACGTTACTTTCCTTTTCTGCTGTCTGAATTCACTCCTTGATATTTTCAGCAGAGGCATATTTTTCTGTTCTTTTACTCAAATGGCTTTGCCTTAATATTCTATAGCAAAGGTGCCTTTGAAAGGTGCAAAACTAATGAGGATATACAATTTAGCAGCAGCTTCCATTTAAAGTTTTTCATTTTTGGTTTTTTTTTCAGAATTTCTCTGACAGACTTCAAGTTCAGTTAACATCTCTGGCAGCTTCTGAAGAAAAAGCAGGAAGTTGATAAAATCATCTTGTTAGAATAATACGAAAATGGGGTTCTGATCTGCACTCAAAAAAAAAAAAAAAAAAAAACAGACTATGCCTCTTTCTACCGGAGTTCGTACTGAAAATAATCCATTTATTGGTATTACCAATGGTTTTCTGATCTTTCAAAGTAATGTTTGAGATTTGGTTATGGCACTTCTGTCTATGGACAAAGAAAGGATAAAATGTAACTGTTCTATAGCATTTCTGAGTTGTCTTCGGCTAATTTTTTTTTCATTGAATATCATTTTCTGTTCAAAGCAATAGCAAAGATGAATATCATTATGTGCATATACACATCCCATCCACAAAGGAAGTAACTTGCTCTTGAAGACCAGAACTTCCCAAATCACACAGAAGTGAAGACAGTAAAATGATATTTATTCTAATAAAATTAACATGCAATGACCACAGCTACTAAATAGTTACTGTAAGTGGATGATAACTGGGAGAATAAGCAAGCATTCCAATTATCCTAGCATGCCATAGGAGAAATAACTATCTCAGAAGTAATATAGAATATGCTAGATGAAAAATTATGTTGCCTGCCTGCCATTATTATCAAGAATTTCCAAGGCGTACATCATTTCCCAACAGCCAGAGGTTATTATGAGCATGTTAAATTACAGAAACTACAGAATTCATACCTTCTCCCTCTGCCGTAAAGAAAACTCATACCATGACTTCCAGGGCAAGTGATAAGGCTGCTCTTCTTACACTAGGGGTACTAGGAAGGAAGCTGAGGATGTGCCAGACTGAACAGAGTAGGAGAAAGTTTATTTTGTGCATTTTAGGACTTGCACATCTGAAGATCCCAAATATATTGTTATGAACATACATTTCAATAATGCACCTGGGTTTGGCATTACCAATACTTCAACGAACACTAAAAGCAGGACCAGAACCAACCTTGTTGCAATGCCTGAATGAAACAAGCATTTGACATGGAGCCCAGAAAAGGAGTTACCCAGAGCTGAGAGATGTGTTGCGGAAATGTGTGCTCATGGCTTGGGAAAGATGAGGAAGGATTGCAGCTTGCTGGGACTATGCAGTGTTTCTCTAGTAGTATGGGGCTTGCCTGCAGTGCAGAACTGCTTTGTGCTCACAGTTTTCAAAGTTCATATTTTTCATACACAATGAAATTGTGTATTCACAGCTGTGAATGCATTTGTCAGCATAAAATCATAGAATGGCTTGAGTTGGAAGGGACCTTAAAGATCATCTAACTCCAACCCCACTGCCATAGGCAGGGTTGCCACCCACTAGATCAGGTTGTCCAAAGCCCTATCCAGCCTGACCTTGAACACCTCCAGGGATGGGGCATCCCTGGAGGTTCACTGATCACAGGCAGTTTCAGGTCAACTAATGCAATTCATAATTCAGTTTTGTGTGGGAAAACAAAGGCTTACTCTGAGCTCACCAAGCCACAAAACCAAGAGTAAGGAACTTTAATTTTCAGACAGCTTTGGCAGCCATATATTATTAGTTCTGCCCAATGATGACATTAAAAAAAAAAAAATCACATGCTTGGGAAGGTACATGAACTGACGGTAATAGATTGTACCTTGCCCCAAGTCATGGTTTCTCTGCTCCTATTCCAGTGAAATCTTGATGTACTGATAGAGAGAAAACAGATCTGAGCACATGGGGAAGTTCAACAACATTGCTCTGAAGTGTATTTTCACAGCAGTTGCGTACTTCTCCACTGGTAATCATCCATCCCATTTTATTTGTTTTATGTCTATCCATCTAAGATTAAAGTCAGAAATAAACATACCAAATTATCTCTGAAACAGCTAAGCTTGCAATATGACTTCCATTGTCCATGTTTCTTTAAACATATCCTCGTTATTAGTGAGTTTAGTTTTGTTCTTTGACATCATTCTTGCTACAATAAAAACAGAAGGAAAAAAAAGTATTGAAATGGAGACATGAAATAAGAATATAGTCATTATTGTGTATCATATTGATGTCTTCAGAATTTAATCTCTAATGATATCTGTATAAGCTATAATATATATATATATGCAACATTACCTGGTACAATACAGGTTTCAATCTGTAAAAGTCCCACTGTCAGAGAAAGCTGCCATTATTTACAGTATAAATTGTTTACATATGAAACACTGCATGAAATATTTAAGATTCCTGGATAGTTAACATTTTGGGAAGACAACTGAGAATATTTTGTAGTTTTGCTGGCAAGTTTACTTTACATTAGTAATTTATGACAATATTAGGGGGTTAAGGTTTCTAACTTCTCCAATTGATTCAGATATGAAGATGCAACTCTGCCTTATTTTACAGACAAAGTAGAACCCATTCAATTCTAAAAAAAAGTACAAAACTTCCCTGGGAGTTTGCAGCATTTCCAATGGAGTACATTCTGAGAATAAAAATGCACAACAGTATGAAGATGTATGTGTGTTCAACAGACCAAAATTCAGTTTAGGCAAACAGGAAAATGGAAACTGCAGTTATAACACTCTATTTGAATACTGGCTCCAATTAAAAAGAAAAGTAAATTATTGTCTTAACTTTTATAACCGTACATCATTGGTATTGATTTGATATGCTAACCTTTCTAATATCTGTAGTGTAAACAAGTTTGTAGGAAGGCAACATTGGAGAAAGCAATTTTTATTTTTTTTTGAAAAAAAAAAAGAATAATAAAATATCTAGTAAGATTCAAAATATTTGTCAAATTAAAAATAAAAAGACACCTCTGACCGCAAATTCACTAACAACTGTTTTTCAGAAATGTGCAGATTAAGGATTATTAACAGAAATCATTGAATAGTTACTTGTTTGTGAACAGATTAAAATTAACTGCAAAGTGGAATTAATGGGCAATAGTATTTCATAAGTCTTTTTTCAAGTCTACCCTAAAAACAAGTTTGAAGATGAAACAATTGAATAAAAATATTTAGATCTGATAGTACTTCTCATCTGTGGTTCGTAAAAACATTTGAAAATATTCTTTTTAACAGCTTCAGTTTACCAAGCAACTTGCTAGAACCAAGACCTTGAATTTAATTCTCTTGAGTCTAAATAATGCCTGCACACTTATGTTATCACACATTTGATATATAGTATATTGTTTATTATTGATCCACAAAATTGAGTATAGTCATTTTACCAGGGAGCCAATATTATTGTTATTACTTATATGGAACATAACAGAGCTAGACAAGCAAAGGGGAGGAGGAGACCAACTACTTTTCTTTTCAAACTCTCATCTCCTGTGATGCTGCATTTTAAACACTGGTTCCTTTGTCATTTTTCAAATACTGCCAAAAATAACTTTTTAGCATGAAAAGACATTTGCTAGAATCCCAATAAAATCACAATAGTGGCGCTGTCTGGCTTTACTGAAGTGCTTTCCATACAGAAAAAGGACATTTTATTTTATTTTCAGGACCATAAGCATATACGTTAAGCATATATGCAGTGGATAACTTCCTTTAAGCTACAGAATAAGCTTCCAATAGCAAGATCCTCATATTTTTCTTTCTTTTTTTCCTTTAATGTTTCTTTTTTTTTTTTTTTTTTAAGCATAACATTAGTTTTAATGGTACTCTGAAGAAATTGCTCACTTCAAAAACGAATGAATTGCACACATGTAGTGGGTTTACATGGCAAGGTTTTGGTAGCAGGGGGCCATAGGGTTGGCTTCTGTGAGAAGGATCTAGAAGCTGCCCCATGTTTGGTAAGGGCCCCACTGCTGACCAGAGCTGATACAATAAGTGATGTTGTTTTGCGCCTCTGTGAGAGCATATTTAACACAGGAAAAAAAAAAAAAAACACGCTGCTACACAAGCAGCTGGGAGAGTGAGAGGGGTGAGGAACAGCCTTGCAGGCACCAAGGTCAGTGAAGAAGGAGGGGGAGAGGTGCTCCAGGCGCCAGAGCAGAAGTCCCCTGAGGCCTGTGGTGAGGACCATGGTGAAGCAGGCTGTCCCCCTGCAGCCCATGGAGTACCACGGTGGAGCAGGGTTCCATGCTGCAGCCCGTGGAGGAGACCACGGTGGAGCGGGTGGACCTGCACCGACGGAGGCTGCGGCCTGTGGAAGACCCCTGCCGGAGCAGATTCCGGGCCGGACCTGGAGCCTGTGGAGAGGAGACCACGCAGGAGCAGGTGACCTGGCAGGAGCTGCTGCCCGTGGGGGATCCAGGTTGGAGCAGTTCGCTCCTGAGGGATGGACCCTGTGGTACGGACCCATATCTGGGGCAGTTCTTGAAGAGCTGCTGCCTGTGGACAGCCCACGCCGGATCAGTTCAGCAAGGACTGCGTCCCGTGGGAGGGACCCCACAGCCCAGGGGACGAGAGTGACTGAGAAGGAGTGGCGGAGACGAAGTGCTGTAGGCTGACCATAACCCCCATTCCCCCCTTCCCCTGCACCACTCAGGGGGGAGGAGGTGGAAGAGTGTGGATGGGGGGAAGGTGTTTTTGGTTTCTTTCCTTTGTTTCTTACTTCTCTAACTTGTTAGTAATAGTCAGTAAATCTTACTGTCTCCCTGTGCTGAGTCTGGTTTGCCCATCACCATAATTGTTGAGCGATCTCCCCGACCTTATCTCAACCCTTGAGCCCTTTTCATTGTATTTACTCCCCATTCCTATTTGAGGAGGGAGAGTGAGAGAGCGGTTGTCGTGGAGCTCGGCCGCCCACCCGAGTAAAACCGCCACAACACACAAGTAGCCAAGATCCATTATACATCTAGTAACCATGAGAGGTTAAGGTACAGCGCAAGAACAGGGACTTATTTATTCTTGCAGGTCTATACCCTTGGTCTGCCTGAACTCCAACTCCATCTGCTTCAGGTTAGCAAGGCACAGCACTATGACCAGGTTAAACTGCCCCGTTAAGAGTCTGATACATTAACAAATGAACTGTACCATTCAGAAATGATCAAAGCCTTTGCACACCCAATCTGAAAGAGAGTCTGGCCAGCCTGGAGTATGAGTTGCCCAGTTCAACATCTATATGAACCTGGATGAGAGCAGGTGTGCCTGTAGGTATGGTATCATCCTTGGAGCCTATACAGTAGATGAAAGGCATCAGCAGGAGGAGGGCAAATGAATGTATATACCTATGTCTCATCACAGAATCACAGAAGAGGAGAATGGCCCTCTGGAGGCCATCTGGTCCAACCCCCTGCTTAAGTAGGAACACACAGAGCAGGCTGACCAGCACCATGTCCTGGTGGCTTTTGAAGATCTCCAAGGAGGGAGACTCCGCAACCTCTCTGGGCAAGATCTGTCACTTGTACAATGAGGAAATGATTTCTGATGTTTAGAGAGAACAGTGTTCTAGTTTGTGCTCATTGCCTCTTGTCCTGGCACTGGAAAGAGCCTGGCTCCATCTTCATTGTACCCTCCCTTCAGGTATTTATAAAGTGAATGCCATGAAAAAGAAAAAGAGATAAAGGAAAAGGAAAAGAAAAAGAAAGAAAGAAAAAAAAAAAGGAAAGAAAAGGGAAAAGCTTTCTAGATAAATTCTCTTTCTTTTGAAACAACCTTTATCTTTCTTGCTTGTGTGCTCTTCCCTCAAAATCTCTTGCCTTGCAAGGTCAGGCAAAATTGAGTAGACTAGCTGGGTTTTAAAAGCTCTTCCCAACATGTTTATAATTATTACAGCTCTTTCACCTTTACATCCCGTATCTTTAACAGAAATACACGCAAATGTGATAAAACAGACATTGAAATCAAACTGGTCATATCTTCTCACTCCCTTTGAGATGCCAGTATACTGCTGACGACCCCCCTGCCTCTGCCCTGACAGAAGTCCTGGGGTCAGGGGAGACGCAGCACTCCTTCCACCAAATTTCTGAGCAGGTGAATCATTCAATCTCATCTTTCTTCTCATTTCTCTTGTCTTCTTAACCTCTGGATCAATGATTACCTTTTGTAACATTCAAGATGCATGTTACACAGTAGGTCTGGACCTCAAATATATGAAAGGAAAGGAGCCAGGGCTTTCGTTATTCCTCCCCATTCAGTTTGTCAGGGATGACTTATGATGCTTAGAACTCTGATCCCCTGTGACAGTCAGACTTTTTCCTCCAGGATAGTCTTACTAGGTGACCCAGGGTCACAGCTGTAAAGAACAAAATAGAAATCAGTCTGAAGGGACAGAAAAACCTTTCCTAAATAGTCCAGCAGTATGCAGGGGTTCTCCATGCTCAGACATAAGAGCATTAGTCTAACACTACAGTGTCAAAGAAAAGGGCTATTTCTACTAAATATTAACAAACACATTTATTGAAATTACTGTGGTAATAGTCTTTTTCTGTGTCACATTCCAAAATAAATCTTATATTTTGAACCTCCCTCAGCTGTAAAACTGTAATAATACATCCTGATTTTAGTGAGCAACGAAATCTCTAAATGGAAACAAGTATGTAAATAAATTATATGAGTACAGGTAGTATAATCTGAAAGTGTCATGATTTTTATTTCAGATGATAAAATCATAGAAAGCAGACAAAATAATTTTAAACAGCTTTGAAACTTTCCATAAGATAGAAGAGAGACTGTGCTTGAAGGATGACCAATTTTTTGACTGTACACATGGGTAACAGTAGAGGGTATGGAATCATAGAATGGTTTGGGTTGGGAGGGACCTTAAAGATCATCTAGTTCCAAACCACCTGCCATGGGCAGGGACACCTCCCACCAGACAAGGTTGCTCAAAGTCTCATCCAATCTGGCCTTAAACACTTGCAGAGATGAGGCATCCACAGCTTCTCTGGGAACAACCTGTCCCAGTTCTTCACCACCCTCAGAGTAAAGAATTTCTTCCTTATATCTAATCTAAATCTACCTTTTTTTTAGTTTTAAAATGTTACCTCTTGTCCTATTGCTACACTTCCTGAGATAGAGTCCTTCCTCATCTTTTTTGTAGGCCCCCTTTAGGTACTGGAAGGTCGCAGTAAGGTCCCCCTGGGGCCTTCTCTTCTCCAGGCTGAACCCCAACTCCCTCAGCCTGTCTTCACAGGAGAGGTGCTCCAGCCCCTTAATCATCTTTGTGGCCCTCCTCTGGACTTGTTCTAATACTTACATGACCTTCTTGTGCTGGGGACCCCAGAGCTGAGCACAGTGCTCCAGCTGGTGTCTCTTGAAAGCAGAGCAGAGGGGGAGAATCACCTCCCTTGCCCTTCTGGCCATGCTTGTTTTGATGCAGCCCAGGATGCGGTTGGCTTTCTGGGCTGCAAGTACCCGTTTCCAGCTCATGTTGAGCTTCTTGTCAACCAAAACCCCTACGTCCTTCTCATCAGGGCTGCTTTCTGTCTATTCTTCACACAGCCTGTGAAGAACTTTGCACTTGCCTTGTTGAACTTCATGAGATTTGCATAGGCCCACCTCTCAAGCCTGTCCATATCTCTCTGGATGGCATCCCTTCCCTCCAGCATATCGACTGCACCACACAGCTTGGTATCATTGGCAAACTTGCTGAGAGTGCGTTCAATTTCTCTGTCCATGTCACCAACAAAGATGCTAAACAGTGCCAATCCCAAACTGACCCCTGAGGAACACCACTTGTTACTCTCCACCCGGACATTAAGCCATTGACCGCAACTCTTTGAGTGCGACCATCTAGCCAATCTTTTCTCCAGTTATGAATCAGTTCTACATTCTCCAAAATTTTATTGTAGGTGTGAAAACCTATGTGACACTCCATTGACTCAGCAATGCTAGATGCAGAGACAAAAATTGCCTCCTTATCCTCTTTGCTACTTCCCTTATCCAGTTCGCAAGGATTAAGTTAGCCTTTCCACCAGCACATTGAACGATAAGCTCCTATCAGTATGCTAGTCAACTGCTGTCACTTCATCATTACTGATTTCTGAGATCATCTTTTAGTTTGACCTTATAGGTGGCATTCAGCTCTAAATTGGGACACCTAAACATTTCTCTTTACGTAGAGATTAATATATGCAAGCTAGAATCAGGATTCAGTTAAAGACTAAGATACCTGTATTCAGATGCTAGCACATAGATATGCACAACAGCACTAGGAAGTTAGTTGATTCAGCAAGTATTATATTTACTGAGATAATATATTTACCGACTTTCAAAAGCCTGTTAAAATTTGGGTCAATGTTTTCAAATACTTTTGTGTAGAAAGAGAAAAGAGATAGTGGATTTACCTCCCCAAATCCTTCCAAATAGCTGATGATGTAAATGACTTCGATCCTGCCCCCACTTCTTTCAAAGATATTATTCAAACATATTTGTGGTAAAACATTTTTCACAATCTAGAAAGAGGAAGGCATTGACCCACCACTCCTCCAGTGACAGCAGTTACCACTCCACTGTTGTATGAAGCTGGGGAGAAGCTCTGTTTTGTGAATCAAGCCTTTCATTTCAATTGTTGCTCTTAAAAGTGTCTGAGGAGAAAACATTTCATCCAGTGAAAAACTGAACATTTCATGTGACAAAACATGTTGTTAGAAACTTTAAAAATGAAGACTTCTACATCTATTTCAGAGCTGCTATATCCATGGCAAATATATATTATAACTATGTACAAGAAAACACTGCTGCCTTGCTTGACTTTATTGCATGTTATTAACTCCTGAGCCCCGGAAAGAGGAATTTCCAGCCAAATGATTCTTTGTTCAACTTATTTATGGAAGACTAAACTGGTCTACCACTTACGTTGTGTCTTTTCATTCTGCTATTTTAAGCCACTTGTGGCTGTCCAAGATAGTTGCTGGCTGACAGGATTAGTCCCCTCAAGGGAAGATGAACAATTCCAGTTTTACAACCACTTTTGGCTGAAGCAGCAGACCAGGGCATTGCTTTCTTCAGAAATGAGACTTTTAGTTTTAAATCATTTGCATAGCCATTGGCTTGGCTCCAGGACTTTCTTTTCTTCTCTTTCTCTGATCTATGGGAAAGAACAGATCACCAAGAGGATCCCTTGGATATTGCTTTTGCAGATCCCTGAAGTCATGTAATTAGTTCCAGCACAAGAGTTTCTTCCTACTACAGATGGCAACTTCACCTTACAAAGGTCCGTTGCACAATTTGCGTTGCACTACACTCAAGACAAATGTGCAGTACAACAGTAAACCAGATTCAAGCTGCATGCTTTTCCACTGTGTTCTCTTTATAGGGAATAGACTTTCCCTTCTCGCTCTTCCAAGAGAATCTTTAGTTAGATACATCAGTACCTTGTCCACCTTATAGAAATATAAGGGATGCTTTTTCAGGTACATACAGCAGAAATTTGGAATGGTGGCAGAGAACTTTTCTATTATGCATGTATTGTGCATTCAAAACGTGAACAGTGCTCAGTTTATATCTCAAATACCATTTGTGGTAAAGTAATGCTTTCTTCTTATTGAAGAGCACTGTACTTAGTGGCAATTAAATCCATTTTAAATCTTGAGGTCCACATTTAAGAAGTCTGAGGTCCAGAAGTCACTGGACAATATTACATGTAAAATCGCCACATTCCCTCCCTGAGTGTCCTGTCAAAAGGGTGCATCCTTGCTCCTTCTGTCATAATTTATCAGCCAAGCACTCTGGGCACTATCACTGGTAAATACACATAAGGAGTAAGTGGTACATATACCTCACACATCACTGACTGCATTTTTTCTCCTGCAAAAGAATCCTTGGGACTTATTCCCTTCTCTCTCTATCCTGTCTACCTTGAATAATTCCTCATGGTGCACACAGCAGCAGCAGATGTCTTTGTACATAAAGGCAGGCAAATGGACCTGCAGGCTCCACTGGAACGTCCCACCACAGCCACAGTCAGATAATTAATAAAAAGTCCCTGTAAGCCTGTCTTATGTGGTAGAACTAAAGGGAAGCTTCTGGGCAGCACAGCCTCATTAACGTGTAGGTTATGCTTTATTTTAAAAGAAGTAACCAGAATCTCTGAAACTTTTCTGAAGTGGTAAATTTAAACTCCTGCTGACAGCAAAAGTAATTGCTGTATGCAGATTAAACCCAACTGTTTGGAAAGTTCAACTCCATTTCCCAGCTCCATTTTCCACAGTGTAAGCATTTCTGTAGATCTACATTTCGTTGCACAGATGGTCTCTGCAAAAAACACAACAAGAACAACTACTCATTGTTATACATTCCTGGTACCAAAACATACAGAAGGTTTATATGCCACTATGGAAAGGTAAGACTGAAGTAAGTCTGTTTCTCAGGTAATAAAATCATCTTTTATTTCATCTTCTTTTTCATAAGGATAGGTGTTGCCCTGAATCTCTCTAGGCATTTGATGGACAATAAAAAGGAACTTTTTTTCCATAAGCATCAGCACTTCTAACTACTTCATTAAATTAAACATGTTTCTCACAACCCTTCTTTATTTCCCTAACAACCTGTCCAAAGTCATGTAAATCAAGGCCACAGCAATCTGATATGAAAAATAGCTGCTAATTCAGAAGAACTGAGGCAGGTTATTCCCTGCATGTGACACAGCTCGGGGTGTGAGAACATGAGGGCTCTGGCATCAGATTTTAAAAGCTCTGGTTTTAAAAGCCATCCTGTCAAGACAGCATGTACTTGAATAAAAATGACACTCATCCAAGTCTGCAATCAATGTGTCTCCTGTCCTGTCTACTGGGATAGATGATTTGTCCCAGTAAGTCTGAAAAGTTCTCATGGATGTACATGAACTTATGTTACAAATAAGGCTGGGGAAAGGTTGAAGAGAACACATACTGTGTTTCCATAGCTAACTTATGCAAACCTCTTGTTTCTACCAGGAAAACCTTTTTGAGTGTGGACACTCACTACACAGCCATCCTATCCATTAACATTCTCACCCTGGCTTGGAATTTTCTTCTGTACTAACCATCAAAGAGGTGCAAAGTTGAACAAGCTGTTGTGCTGAAGTGCCCAGTTGACTGGGGAGAAAGCCTGGAGAGTGTCATGTCAAGGAGACAGATAGACATCTGAGGCCGCTGCCTCCTTACCCCCAGATGTGAACACACCACTTGCAGCCATTCAGCACAATCTGCTGTGCTACTCAGCATTTTCTTCCTACTCCACCAAACCAATTAACTAGTAACTGCTTTTGTTCCTCTCGCATCATACATATGGTTCTACAACTATTCCACAATACTCAGTGAGTCCCCGGGGTTTTCGTTTTTGCTATTGTTTTTTAATTATTTTGGTTGTAAGGCTCTGTCACAGCCTGCCTGTGATGAGACCCAGCAGCACATCAGACGCGATCTCTCCATGTAGTGCGAAGTGTGCACACCGTATGCAGAGCATCTTTCCCCCTTTGGCAGAGTATTTACTTCCAATGCTCTGTACACACAACAGGTGACACTATTTTCAGCGTAATAAAAATGAAGTAACCACAGATAACTTGGTAGTGTACATGAGTTCAGAGTGCAGGAAGAGGTGTGTTTGTATCCAATAGTCACAAAGATCCCCAAAGATGCCTGTGACCTCTTTTAGGTAGTTTCATCTCTGACATTGTCAACACCAAAGTCCTTCTTGCCACATTTTTATGTTTCTGATCATATTGAAAAAAACAAATGTAGAAACATGTTCATATAAGGCAAAACCATGACTTGCTTAAAACTATAATTTCTCTAATTTCCAGCAGAAGGCCTGGATTCTGCAAGCACCGCCAAAAGGGTGCTTTTTTAATCAAAATTCACCTGTAAGAAGCCAAAATCTGAACTGTGACTTCTTGGCCACACAAATTCTAATTGCTCCTTCTTGGAAGATGCAATTTATTCACCAAAAGCGGACTGAGGTTGTAGGGGGAACCAGGAGAGAAGGTGGTATTTATAAAGGGTTAACCACACCAATTTCTTCTGCTTCCTGTGACTCTTTCCAATCTGTTGACAAGCAAAATTAAATAAATGAATAAATAAATAAAATCAAAGGCATGCTCCCCTGCAATATCTGCTTATCTAGTGCTTATGGATTTTTGAGGAAAGAAAAGGGGATATTGAATAGATTTACTGTTTTCTCTTGCAAGTGCTGAACTTTTGAATCCCATATTTTCCACATTGCATGGAGTTGCTCAGATAATAAACCATCATAATTGACATAGGAATATATATACAAATCATGACTGTCCATAATTAGTAAGGGCTTCAGTCTGGCTTCAAAATACTATGTTTAAATTAACTAAATGATTTTCAATGCACTTCAACTACATTGTTCTATAGGGGGGCAGAAATAGAGGCAATATGCAGAAACTTACAGAGCTCCACATAAGTAGAGCAAGAATTAGAATTAAAGGAGCCTGTGTCCAGGTCCTATACTATGTCTACTGCATAATCCCTTAAGAAAAAAAAAAAAAAAAAAAAAAAAAGGATGTTGTGGAAGCTGAGAAAGCTCTAGTGGATCCAAGTTGTCAGTGTTAAGCTATTGCTGGGGGGAAGCGAATCTCATACTACATCTTTCTGAAAACAAAATTAATTTCAGTGAATAAACATAGATTCAAAAAGCAGTCAGACAGATCTATCTCATCAGAATAGCACACAACTCCAACTTTCCAATCAAAAGGGAGTTCAGAGGAATAGTAAGGAAATCCCCAAAAATACAGCAGGGTGTATCTGTGCTATGTTTCCTCTCCTCCAGTCTGTGATCACTCCCCCTTGGGTAACGGCCACCCATCACTAGCTGCAGAGTTCTTTGCACTCCTTGAGCTAAGCCATGCTCACATCCTCAATCTTGGTTATTTATAGCCTCCCAACCTGACAGAAGTTTTCAGTCTACCTCAAACCTGGAAAACTCTTAATTGGTCACATTTTTTAGACAGTTTTCAGGTTTTCTCCTTTAAACTCCTCTCCACAGACAAGCTCATACAATTTGTTTAGCAAGACTTGTTCACAACAATTGGTTTTCTGTTGTTTTACGCAGATACATCTGAGGATTCCCTCAAAGAGCCTGTGACTACAAAACTGTGTGTTGGAAATGCACAACTAAAACCGTAAAAGCACACAGATTTGTACGATTGAGTTGCTGAATCTTTTTATAGGTCACTGGGTAACATGAGAGGAGAATCAAGTTTGACTTGTGGATACAAGGATGGTTTTGTTGGTGGTGGTGGTGGTGGTGGCTTTTGCTGTTGTTGGTGGTTTGGTTTTTTTTGCTTAGAGGAGAGCAGTAACATTTTTTTTCTCTTTGCTTAGTGAAAATTTCTGAGTTGGATACTGAAGAGATATCTGCCCTCACACACTTTTATGGCATCTCAAAAAAATTGAGTGATGCTAAAGCTGTTAACACTACCTATGCTTCAGCCACTTCCAGTCTTTCGTTTCACTGCTTGCACAAATACAGAAGCATACCTTATTATAAACAGTAACATATTGAATGTTCACAAATGCCAAGCTTATCTTCAGAGAAGGCAAAGGAATTAAAGGGTGTTGGTTTTGTCTTTTTGTTGTTGTTGTTTTGCTTTATTGTTGTTGTTTTTGCTTTTTGCTTTTTGTTTTGTTGTTGTTGTTGCTTTTTTGTTTGTTTGTTTGTTTTTTCTAATTTTTTCCTAAGGAAAGCCCAAGGCATGATGACTATACAATGAAATGCATGGGCGACATTAAAGAACAATTTTTAATGGTCTTATCTGACCTAATAAAAATCAGTTTACTGGTCATCAAAAATCTCAGTAAAAAATGAAGGGAAAAATTCTTGATTCAAAATCATGGCCTCATTCCAACAGGTGGAGAAAAGCAAATTGGAAAACACCATAAACTTTACTAAATGTTACTTTCATATTAAGAGTGATCAGAATTGATCCCTCAGTCTCACTCACTTTCTTTTAAAGTATGCAGACTCTCATTTCTTCTTGTACAACACAAATAAATTCAGTATATTTACAGTTTATAAGAGAAAAAAAAATCTACAAATTTATAAGCATATTCAAAAACTGAGGACTAGTGTTCTTCTCTGTCCCAGATAGTTTTGTGAAGCTAAGCAGGAGACAAATTTTAAACAAAAGAAAACAAAACAAAAGTTTTTATAAAGCTGTTTGTCTTAATGATAATATTTCACTTGGAAAATTCTTACAGTTTAATGTTGTTGTAAATTCAATCAAAATAATTCATTTTGGAAAGTAATTTTTAAGTAAATCTTATATTTGTTTTAAAGGATTATAATGATTAAAATCATCCAAACAGCCCTTTTCAATGAAAAATT
The DNA here is from genome assembly GCF_040182565.1 of Anser cygnoides. NCBI lineage: Eukaryota > Metazoa > Chordata > Aves > Anseriformes > Anatidae > Anser > Anser cygnoides. The sequence goes on from NC_089875.1 coordinate 109,432,324, forward strand.
TTCAATTTCAATTAATTAGTATTTCATGATAGGTTGAAAATGTGGTTCAGCTAGCTTTATCTGGGTCCTGTTTAAATTTCAAAAATCTCCTACTAAGCCATCTTAAAATTTCCAGTTTCCCATGGAGTTTTTCTCTATGGCTTTCTCTTATAACTTGATTCTTCATATTCTGACACCAGGTTTTATGGTATATTTTTGTTGTTTGGTTGTGTTGTATTTTTTCCTCTTTGTTTGACTGGCAAAAATGTTCCCTGTAGCTAAAATCTACTTTTGATGTTATCGGGGCTACAAATTGTGTGTGCATTTATGTTTCTTTAGTCACATAATTTTATATATTTCATTTTTTGAAATTACAAAACTAGTTACAAATAAAATGTAGAATAGGTTAGTTATGTTTTAATAGTGTCAGCTTTTCTTTTGTATTTTGTCTGTGAAAAATAATGAAACAAACACATATAAACAAGTTGATGCCATGGTCGTCAATGTCCTTACAATACTATGGTTTTGTTGGCAACAATATAATGGGCCTTAATCCACTGGATTTTTACCTCTAGAAACCAAGGAACCTAAGCAGAAGATTTATTTTCTCCTTGAATTCTTACTGGTTATTTCTCTTCATTAGACATTCAGATTCCTCTGCGATGAGAGGCATAAAACTAAGACAGATGAGCAGACAAAGATAACTGTATAATTCAATACAATTTCTGCTCAAAACCTCATCTCAAAGTAATAAGGACTTTACTTTCAGCGAAATAATGGAAGTATTTTAATGGAAGTAGTTAAGAGGTTTAACAGACCACCCTCTATTTGTCTACTCTTAGTTATTTAAACTTTTTATTTACAGGAATAGTTATTTATCAAATTTCCTGAAAGGCAGAGGAAGAACCAAAGAAATGTGAATGTGCTTAGATCATAAGAAATAATTGGATTATGTTTGAGTTATCACCTAAAGCCTGTAATTGCAAAGATAACAGCAAAGCACAACTAATGAGATGAGATTACTAAATAGTCATAGTTGACTTCTATTTTCTTCCCAGGCAAAGGGACTGGACTTGCACACAGGCACTTTCAAAGCAATTAAATGCTTGTGATATCAGCTGCAAGGTCGCCTCCCCAAACCAGCAGCACTTTTACCAGCATCCAGCAAACCGCTAATAAGAATCAGGAATGAAACAGCTGGGGGCTGCAGAATCATGTTGCCATGGAAACCACTGCAGGTGTGTGGTTCAAGGAATAATAAACCCCAGATTTTTAGAGTTTAGAAAAAAAAAAAAAAAGGAAGAAAGAAAGGAAAAGAAGACACAGACTGAAATAAATATCACAAACCAAGGGCATTGCAAGCATTTTTGAAAGGAGGAGAGAATAGCATTGTTAAATGTGATCTGTCAGAAAGAACGTTACAGGAGACAAAGGGATTTAGCTAAAAGATACCTTGGTGTATAAAGTATGCCAGAAAAAGGAAGAAGAGAACAGAACTAAACAAAAGAAGAATACAAACACCAGAGGTCACTGAAACAGAAGTAGAATCTATTACAGGTCACTGAGTTTAGAAGAAACAACAGAAGGAAAAGAACAGTTCAAAAATTGATGTGGGAATCAGGACCTCTTGGATTTCATAATCTAGTTCTAGTTCTCTTGAGCCAAAAATCACTTGAACATCAAGTCTCTCCCTCGTATAACACACAGAGTATCCTTCCCAGAATTAGCACTCATTCAACTCCACATCTCAACATGTGTTGAGATCCATTCATCTCAACATATGTTGATGGATCCAATTTTCAAAGATATTTGAACTCCTGAAACTCATTGAATTTGCTCAGCTCCTGTAGCTCTTTGAATTTGCTTAGCTTCTGAGCAGGATGAGCGCTTAGTTCACATTCATATCAGTGGAACCAGGCACCTCATATTCATCTTGCCTGTCTGAGGACTACTGGCACCCTAAATTTTCTTTACAGTCTAGTGAAGGGGACTTGTAGTTCTAAGACTGAGCCAACCAAGATTTGAATTGTTTTCTGTCTCTCAAGTGGCTCTAAAGGATGCAATATCAATGCCATTTTTATTAAGACTGTGTTTATACATGTAGTTTCCTATTTGTAGATTTTATAAATAAAAGGAAAAATGCTGTCCAGAGATGTAGAGCAACCCCACTCCAGGCTCACAATACTCATGCAAAAGAGGAGTAGAATTATCAGAAGATCATGACATTTGCAAAGGAGTTCTAATGCCATGCATGATGATGGCCTCTCTACCAGATACCCACATACTGCTTTGCAATAAATTGACCTCCACAGAGCAGGGAGAGATTAAGGTTGTTTGCAAGACTCAAAAAGTGTATGGACAGAGAGATCTGGCTTATATGGACAATTCAGATTCCCTAAAAGCATTTAGCAAGATTATCCGTAAACAGTTCTTAAAAAAAAAAAAAATACAAAAACTAATTTTCTCATTGATTAGCTTCTCAACATAAGGGCTCATCTTTGCAGTTTAGGAACTTATGATAGGATGTTTACTTTTCCCTGAACGATCTAAGCGAGATCATAATAATTATAATTCTGATAATTATAATCAAATAATCAGATTCAGATTACTAACATTATGAATGTTAAAAGCTGCATAAGAACATCATTATATTGAGCAATTTCTGATAAAATGAGTTTTGAGAAATGTAAAGCAATTTGTCCACTCATAGTGATGGAATTTAAGTTAGATATTACTAAACAGGAAAAAAGATTCCATTAGGAAGCAGCAGAACTGGCAATATGAAAAGAAGAGGAAAAAGAAAAAAAAAAAAAGAGGGAGAGAGAAAGAAAAAAGAGAAAAAATGAGAAAGAAAAAAAAAAGGAAAAAGAAAGAAAAGAAAAAAATAAGAAAAATAAAAGAAAAAAAAAGACAATCAGAGATAACCCAAGGGCAGAGCTGTGGATTACTTGTGTGACACAGGGAAAAAAAAAGAAAAAAAAAAAAGATCAGTGAAAAGGAAAGTGGGGAGCAAAAAAAGCAAGAGAAGTAATTTTGTGAGACCAAAAAAAAGAAAAAAGAAAAAAGAAAATTAAAAAAAAGGGAAGAAAGAAAACAGAGATAACATTCATTACCAAAGGACAGAAAATCACAGATGATGAAAAGAACTGAAATATTTGGTGTCTTTTTGCTCCAATTTTCCTAAGATTAAACATGACTAGATACTCAACACAATTAGCATTTCTAAGTGACAATAGTAAAACAGGACAAAACAATGAAAGACTTCATTAAAGATAAGTGAGAAACTGAGATACAGTCAAGACAGCTAAGCCTCATGAAAATTTATATTAGGTATTTAAGAAACAAGCCAAAGCAACCTCCAAATCTATATTCAAGAGCCCAAGAAAGATAAGAGATTTTCCAGAGAAAAAGTAATCACAGTAACTAGCTTTAAAAGAAAATAAAAGAAAAAAAAATCCAGCAATCACCAGGGAAGTGAAGATTAAACTCTGGTATCTGAAAGAAAGTTGAAAAAATATTAAATTATTTTGTAAGCTACTTGATATTAACATGGCAAGAAATATAAAAATGGATTGTCCAAAACACATGGCATTGCACTAATCAAATTTACTTCCCTGACAGGGCTATTGGACTAGTGTGAAGTACTTTAACATATATGCCTTGCCTTTAGGAATGCTTCTGACACTTAACATTTACATAGAAAAACTAGGGAAATATCATTTAGGTGAAGTTAATAATAGGTGCTTGCACAACCAATTGAAAATAATAAGAAAAGAACATATTCTGAGAATAGTTATCAGTAGTTACTTTTAGCCTGGAAAGGTAGGAGATGAAATGGAAGATCTGTCATAGGTCTTGAATTACATTCTTACTTTGCAGTAGTGATATGGTTGATAGACCAGAAACAATTTGTGGATGCTACAATGCTGCAAATGCCTTCAAGATTTTCAAGGACATTCTGTTAAAGCCTCTTATCGAAGAAGTGCCTTGAAATGTTTTTTGTTTGTCTGTTTGTTTGTTTGTTGTTGTTGTTGTTTAAAAAAAAAGGTACATTTGAGAAAAAAAAAAAAAAAGGTGCAAATACAAAAATGAGAATAACTGTTTACACAATACTACCGTAGAAATGTAGCTGGGGCTACAATAAACCACAAACAAAATGAGTTGAGAACATGAGATGGTTTTCAAAAGAGCAAAAGTAATTCTGGAATGAAGGTAGAGGAACACTGAATGAAGGCCATGAAAACTATAACATTCTGCAAAGTACTGACAAGGCCCTAACTATGGTACAATATTTCAAATAAAATTGACAAAATCGAAAGAGGGTGTTCCAAAAAGGAAAAAAAAAAGACAAAAGAACTGAGAAAAAACAAATATTTTCTTAAGCTGGAGATCTTTTTAAATCATTTTCAAAATGTAAAAGATCATAAGGAAACAAAACTGTGATATTCTCCAAGATGCTGAGTTAATTTGAGAAACGGATATTTTTCTATTACATTTTTAGGAAAATTACATAAAACAAAACTTTTCAATAAAATGAGAGTGAAGTAGTAGGACTGATTTTCTGTGGAGAGTGTCAAGATAAGACACTTCTAAGAACAGATTAAAAACTCTGACAGATATCCCTATCTGGGTATAAATAATGCTGCTTCAACTCTAGGGATAGACAAAATGATTATATTTGCCTTTATTTTGTGCTTTATGTATTCTTAAAATATGTACAGGATTCCATGGATGCTCAGTCATTGAAATCGTCTACAAAATAAATAGGAATTATGTGATCAATAGCATGACATTGCAGCATCTCCACATGCAAAAACATATTCCTTGCAACACTTTCTCATATTCCATGCCGGCTACTCATGTTTTCCAGTGCTGGTGTCACTGGAAAAAGGCTGAAGTAAAGAAGATACGACTGTCAGTCTGAAGCAAATATAGCTTTTGGTATTAACTTGCTGATGGCTGCATCTTAGAACCTGCTACAGCTTATAATTTGGCCACCACTGTTATTGTCAAATCACTACTTGAAACAGAATGGCAAGGTAAATATCCCATAATGCAGAGACTGTTTTCTATCTGTTGTCACTGGTTTGACTTTCTTGGTATTGAAGATGTTTGACCTGGCTTCTGCTTCAGGTAACTATTGTGATAAACATGGATTAATTTCTGCTGGGAATCTATTTATTCAATATGTTTGCAATTGCTTGCTTACAAGAGGCTGATAGATATTTTTAAAATAATGATCTTTAAGAGCAAGAATTGGCTATTTGCTAAATGCATCAGACTTTGAGTTCTTCCCACATTAACTCTGAAAATAGCACAGCAGAAGGGTGGCAACAGATACTGTGCATCACTTCTTTTGGAGATAAAAAGAGCATTGTTTAAAACTTGGATTTGAAGTCACAGAAAATAATGTCTCAAAGTCCAGGAGCAGCTATGAAGAAAAGGCTCAATTAGCAGAGACAGATGAATCTTAGAGTTCAGGATACATAAGCATAAACTGATACTTGACAAAACTTGTACTGATTAAAATTTGTAAAAGATATTAAAACAAGTAGCAAAAGATTTTCCCCACATTTTGCAAAAGCAACCAAGGCAAACAGAGGAAACTTTGTACTTGAAATAGGGCTACAGTGTTTCTAGCAAGACAATGATTATGCAGGGAATGTAGGATACCTAATAAGATTAGAAAAATGCAGATATATGCATTTGGACCAGGACAAAAATGCAGTGAACTCCCTGCCCTGCCCTCATACCAAGGGTCTGGCTTTACTTTCTTCATTGCAGAAACGTGACAGAGCTAGAATGGGCTTTTATATTCAGTATCAAGGTTTTTTAATCATTTCTCCCATGTAAATTAATTCCTTCTTAGGGATAAGCTTTTAGCTGTCTACAAAAACAACAGAGAACTGGTTTAAAATAAAATAAAAATTAAAATCAAGCATGTCAGTTTTGGCTTTCATAGAGTACAGGACTTTGTAACATTTCTGTTTTGGAAGGAATTAACGATTGAAGAGATGGAAGACGCATAAAAATTGTTTTTATATCAGTAGTTATTAAAGTGAGATTAATGCATTCCTTTGCTGAGTAACAGTTGGACATAAGCAACATAATCTCTAGCCCACTATTGCCATTTCTAGTAACAGCCCACATGTTTTGCACTGACTTTTCAAGGCTTCAGGACTGAGACTTTTTCACTTCCTTTGTTTGAACTTACCTTGACCTGCATGGAGCTTTGTTTAAGTTTGCTTAGCTGTAACAGCATTTTTGTAACAAGCAGCATACACATATCTAATTTTGTTGGTTTTTTTTGTTTTGTTTTGCTTTGCTTATCTCTGTACTGTATAACCGTAGTTTTAAATAGATGGTAGAAACAAGCAGTTGTTCTGTGTGAAGTGATACATTTATGACTAAGACAAGGACATAGTGTGGAGGAATACAGGCCTGGTGTGAGAGCAGAGGCCTTGAAAAGCAGGGACATGAGTCGTGGTGAAGCAAATTGGCATGGGATAGTCAAAGATGGGGCACAAGCTGACGGTGGATATGCTTTCTGCCTACTTTTTAGAAAACCAACCAGGTAAGAGGCTGCCTAATCGTGATACTGCAGAGCTAAGCAGGAACTGACTTTAACCAATAAACCACAACAGTGGCCCTACAAAAAATCCTATACCTAAGCATGGGCTGATCCTTCATCCAGGAATCCAGAGGAAGGTCCAAGGTGAAAAAATTGTCAGAGGAGAACTTTTGGAGCCCACCCTTTCCTTTGGAAGACCCCTCCAGCCACACGCTAGCTGCAGATCTAGGTTTTTCTCTCTCCCAGCCTGAACTCAAACCTTAACCCCTACATAGGCAAGGACTGATTCTCTGTCCAAAGAATCTGTTGGCCCAGCTGAAAAATCTCAGTGGAGAAATCTCCCAGCCGTCAACATGTTCCTTCAAAAGCTCCCTGGAGCCTCACTGTTACCAAGCTCCAGGCTTTGTCTCTCTCCTAACCACGCTCTTGACCACCAGCATACCCAAGGCTGGGCTGAGCCTCAGTTGTGGATTCTCAGGTGGTCCAAATGGAGAAGGCCTTGCTGAGGCCCTACTCTCTGCATAGGACCGTTCAGACCTGTGAACGAGAAACTCAAAAAAACATCAGATCTTGGTGGGAAAGAACAAGTCAGGACATTTTGTAAACTTCCACCTACCCACAGGAACAGTGAACACTATGCCCACCCTTTTAAGGGAATGAGCTTTACCTCATCTTTTTTAACATTGGCAACCAATGTAAACAGGGCCGAGCAGGCGCCATCACTTCAAACAGGTCAAGGAAAATCACTGTAAGGATTTAGTTCCAGGCCAGAAAGAAATCATTGCCAAATCAAAACACAGATCTAATGAACCCATGTAACATCATCTAATTATTGGCAGATTATTTCACAGCATTCTCTCAGGTTGATTCATAAAGCAGTCACAAACACTCCTTAGAATACAAGCCATGAATTCATGGCAGTGGGGTTTGAAGCTCTTTTCAGTAATTTTATTCTAAACAACTGTACTTGGCATTCTTTGCTGCTGTTCACAGTGTTATCTACCTATGTATCCCAGATTCTGATTTTTTCTATCACTGTTTTGTCTTCCACTTAAAAAAAAAAAAAAAAAAAAAAAAAAGCTTTAGTCAGATAGACCAGGAGCAAAACAATAACATGCACTGAAGAGATTAATTAAAAAAACAAAACACGACAACAACAAAAAATCTGGCAGCCTAAAAAAAGTAACAGGATTTGATAAGCTGTCTGTAATGGAATGAGGAGAATAAAACTCATGCGTAAAAATAGTCACTGAATGTGGTGTTTTTACTCAGGTGGGCGGCCGAGCTCCACCACAACCGCTCTCTCACTCTCCCTCCTCAAAGAGGAACGGGGAGAAAATACGATGAAAAGGGGTCAAGGGTTGAGATAACGATGGGGAGATCGCACAGTAATTATCGTGATGGGCAAACCAGACTCAGCACAAGGAGATAGTAAGATTTACTGCCTATTAGTAACAAGTTAGAGAAGTAAGAAACAAAGGAAAGAAACCAAAAATGCCTTCCCCCCATCCACACTCTTCCACCTCCTCCCCCCTGAGTGGCGTGGGGAAGGGGGGAATGGGGGTTATGGTCAGTCTATAGCGCTTCTTCTCTGTCGCTCCTTCTCAGTCACTCTTGTTCCCTGTGCTGTGGGGTCCCTCCCACGGGATGCAGTCCTTGCTGAACTGATCTGATGTGGGCTGTCCACAGGCAGTAGCTCTTCAAGAACTGCTCCCACACGGCTCCGTACCACGGGGTCCATCCCTCAGGAGCAAACTGCTCCAACCTGGGTCCCCCACGGGCAGCAGCTCCTGCCAGGTCACCTGCTCCTGCGTGGTCTCCTCTCCACAGGCTACAGGTCCGGCCCGGAATCTGCTCCGGCAGGGGTCTTCCACAGGCCGCAGCCTCCGTCGGTGCAGGTCCACCTGCTCCACCGCGGTCTCCTCCACGGGCTGCAGCGTGGAACCCTGCTCCACCGTGGTACTCCATGGGCTGCAGGGGGACAGCCTGCTTCACCATGGTCCTCACCACAGGCCACAGGGGACTTCTGCTCTGGCACCTGGAGCACTTCTCCCCCTCCTTCTTCACTGACCTTGGTGCCTGCAAGGCTGTTCCTCACCCCTCTCACTCTCCCAGCTGTTTGTGTAGCAGCGTGTTTTTTTTTTTTTTTTTTTTCCTGTGTTAAATATGCTCTCACAGAGGCGCAAAACAACATCACTTATTGGCTCAGCTCTGGTCAGCAGTGGGGCCCTTACCAGAAATGGGGCAGCTTCTAGATCCTTCTCACAGAAGCCACCCCTATGGCCCCCTGCTACCAAAACCTTGCCACGTAAACCCACTACACTGAAATATTCCAAATAAGCAAAATCAGTAAAAATCTGAACATGTCTGATACATGGCAATATCTCAAACAGGAAACATTCATCCATTTAATTTTTCATTACAAATGGCTGGAATAGCTCTAAAAAGAGCACTTTATTTCATTTTTTTCAGTCACAAAACATTTGAAGCCCTCAGCCAGTTTACATGGATGCTACGGTTAGAAGACAAAGCAGAACTAGGGTAGGCAGCCAAAAAAAAAAAGTAACCATACAACTGCTCTGAAATTAAAGGCAATTTTTACACAAAAACAACTTAATTTTCTCCAATCCGTCTTCTCTATGCTTTATGCACTAAATTCTTTAAAAGAGGTAGAAAGACCAGCCAAAGGGGCTGTTCTCTTCTAGCACATCTCTCAAGGGAGCAGCCACATCCTGGCTGAAGGCACATTTCCTAGTGGCTCTGCTCTAAAAGAGAGCAGCAGGCTGGCCCTGCATCAAAGTCCCTGAATATCTCTGGACAGCCACCTTCTTTTTACTTATAAACTCCACAAATAGGAAGATGCATGCATAAATATAGTCTTAAAAAAAAAAAAAAAAAAAAAAGATACTGCATCTTCCAGAGTCCTTGGAGAAAAAGAATATAATTCATATCTTGGTTAGTTCTGCTGTTTTTGTTAAAGCTACATATCCCCTTCACTGAAGTGTAGGATTAAGTCCTTTCTCAGATGATATTTCAAAAAGTGACTAACAAAGATAAATTTCCGGTTACAGTTTTGAGAGAGTGACTCTAGTTTACTACCAAAAATTAAGCAATCTGAAATGTCAGAAATTGTGACTGTCCATCTCTTTGGATAAAGGAGTGGTAACAAGTGTTAACATTTTTCAACCCAGTAAGGAAAAATTAGACTGAAAGAGAACAAGCAACCATAATGTCCTCCTTCATTTGCCCCACAGTTTGTTTTTTAAAGTTCACCACACAATCCACTAACTGCAAAGAACAGGCAAGTGAAATTTCATCCCATAAGGTCAACATCTCAAAGTTACAAATGTATTGAGCAATGCAAACTGATTTGCAGCTTTTAAGAGCTAGAAAAGCTGCCGGCTCCAAGAACTGAAAGCTAAGACTCTTGGCATCAAACACCCCCAAAGTGTTATTTCCCATACCAACACTAGTCTCTGGTAGAAGGGAGAGCTCTCAGGTTAAACCAATCTCAACAGCAAAGTAGAGCTTTGAGATGTTGGCTGCCCACCACCACCTCCCATGCAAGGTTGGGCAACTCTTCTCAGTAATCCTCAGTGGCAGCTCTGTAAGCGCCAGAGGATGTGTTATTCAGACTTACCCTAAGAATGCCAGGAATTATACTACTCTTTTCCCTGCAGTTATGGTGCTGTTTTATCAAGGTGTGCTCCTCTGGTTAAGCCTTTGTAGATTTGAAATTTTGTGGAGTTAGAGAAATAGCAGAGAGGTGTTTAGGATTACAAAATCCAGCTTGCTGATTTTTATTCTTCTGCAGATCTAGTCCTTAATTATTGAATTGTGATTAAAACCAGAAGCTGAAAATAGTAGCTGTAATAACTAACATAGTAATGAAAGGAAGCCTTCTCAAATAAATTAGATGTTGGTACCAATTGGTACTCTCTGTGATCTATAGGACAATAGATCAGTGTTATTACAAGACAGGAAGAATATTTACTCCATGCTGTCAAAGGCCTCTCCCAACTGCATAGAACAGTATTTAAACCCTTGCTAAAAATCATATGCCACAAAATGGCATGAAAAAGTGACAAGAAGGATGCAGAACATTGCCAGTGTTTTAGGCTACAGCAATAGCAGAGAATTTAACACTGGGAGTTGATTCTGCTCTCTGTTCCGTTCCACTATTAATAAACCTCCGGACCTTGCGCCTTTTCCAAAAGGTGTTGGGTACACTGAGATCAGCGAGCACCTGAATGAACAAGGAAACACTTTGGAAAGTGATTCCTGTATTTCAGGTCTGAAATTTAACAGGTTGAGCTGCAGCTCTGGGTATATCAGAGCCTTTCAGTCTTCAGAGGCATTACTCTACAGTAAAGCCAAAACTGAAACATTGGCACAAGCAAGACCTGTAATCTCTTTCCTTATATCTCTGACATTTTTACTTAAGAGCAAAGAAGAAAAAAAAAAAAACTTTCTAAGTGAATAATGCTCGTCACATTTAAAGCAGGATCTTGCAGTACGAAGAAGTTATCACAAACACCAACTATTTTTAGAGGCCTTGTGTGGGCAACTAAATTGTATTTTATTAGCCTTTCATGGAATTAGATGTAAACATGTTGTGTTAAAAAGTTCCTGCAGTTAGAAAAGTGCTAAATGCAAAAGTTATGTTTCTTCACCCTTCTTTTATTCAATGCTACCAATTTTATGTATAAATATGATTACAGAATATTAAGAAGAAGAAAAAAATAAAAATGGAACTACTCTTTCTAGCTTCAGACAGGACTGATGCTTTAATGGACTTTAATGGACCTCTGCAAAATACTCTCATGATTCAGAGATAAGTCTCTCTCCTTTTTTTTTTCCTTTTTTTTTTTTTTCCCTAATCTTTTGGCCAGATAGGAGAGCAGAGTGAAATACCAAAATACCAAAAGTAAAAATCAGTGCCAAATTGATTGACATTTACCAAAATCTTAGGAAATACCCTGTTTTCCACATCCCCTCCAGAAAGACATTGAAAAAGCCAAAGCTAAATACCCGTTTATATGGGTAAATGCTTTATATGCTTAAAGCTAACAGTGATAAGCCTCCATTTCCTTTGGATGAAAGAGTCAGATTGCTCAGATCCAGGACATAAGGAGAGCACTGACATTTAATCAGATGTGGTCTGTCCTCCCTAGCTTGTAGTATTTTCCCCTGCTAATTGGCACTTAAGACCAATCTTTTGTTTGAGCAAAGAATCATTAGCTAAAAGTGGTGAAAGAAAGAAACCCAATTTGACAAACAAAATTAAAAGGACATCTTCAGCTTGGTATGGTACATGTTGGTAAGGCCAGGCAAATGTTGGGCAGAATTTATGCAAATGTGATGCATATGTTACTGTGATGTGCTCATTACTTACTTTCTCTAATCATATTGTCTTTAACACATAGTGTTAAAATTATGTTGCAGGGTACAGTGCTTCCCAGTTTGAGTCTTTACTGGGCCTCCAAAGACTACCACCATAAAAAATACTGCCCTCTACATATCAAATTATCTGAAGGAATCAACAGCTTATTTGTAGAGCTGTAATTACAAACAGTTGGTGACTTACAGCCCCTTTAATTCATTTACCTGAATTGCTCTTCTCCATAAGCAGGATACTATTCTCATTCCTCTCCAGACCAAACTCTTCAAATTCCTGAATTGTGTGTGTTAAATATAGTATTTTAGAAAATCCCACAGCTAGAGTGTGATCTGTTTGGTGTGCTCGTACCTGTTGTTCTTCTGTCATTATGAACGAGAAAAAAAAAAGAAAAATTTAAATATTTACCTGGGAGTTTCCTTCCTCTGGAGATCTACCAAGTCATTGAAGAGATGCAGGTTACACCTGGAGATATGAAGTTAACAACAACCTAATACTTAAATCGTCAACCATCTTGAATAATGAACCATCTCAAACTGGACCTTACTTCATGTGTGTCATCTCTCACAATCACTTGGTGTTTGTTTTTTTTTGGCACTTACATCCAACAGTGTAATAAATTGCCAAAAACTGACAAAATGCATCTTAAAGAGGAATGTTTTTGCTAAGGAACAGCTGCAGCAATTATAGCTCCAAAGTCCAAATTGGCCTAGGTTAGGTTTTGCTTCACTTTTCTCTACAATGTCTTTATTAGGAATAACGTTTAAAACAGCACTGTGACAAACATTCATTAAGCACTTAAATGAATGGAACCAGTCACATCATCACTTGCAGAATTGTGCCTTAAACTGCAGTCCCAGTCCCCTTTGACAATTACACGGGATACTGCCTATATATCACAGGCATACTGTTGAAAGCTGCGTTCAGATACTGTTGTGCCTTGTTTCCTCTGCTGCCAGAACCAGCGCAGATGGTACTACCAGATTAATTAAAATCACCCCCCGGTTTCATGCGCAGTTTGCGTTCTGTATTGTTCTCCCATTTAGACTAAACTCCTTCTGCTTATTTGTTTTCAAGCATTACTTTTTATTTTTAAACAGCATACATCTGCTTTGCTCATTAGAATAAATATTTTACACGCACATTATGCAGATAAAGACTCTTGCAGGAAGAGACTGCCAAGCAGTTTTCTGTATCTGGATTGCAAATGATGTTGGGCTATAAATCAGAGCTTGTGTAAGGCTGGTTGCACCGCTCCTGTGCCTCGTAAGTGAGGGTAGGCCAGGAGAACATCCAGTGCCACGGTATCAGCACAGCCTGGCAGAAGATGCTGATTTTAGAGGGAGAGGAATATAAGGGAAGTGGACAATGCAGTTTTAATGTAATCACATTTTTTATGCTAAGGTTTATATATACTGACTTTCACTGCTAAGCCTTATTTCCTCAGGTATTGCCACTAATCATTTCCTTCTTTTTCCTCATAAATAGTGCACCAGGACTAATTTCTTTTATTATCTCTGTTTTGAGAAAAGAGCCTGGCTAGCACCAACTACTGCCAAGGAACATTTCGGCATCTTGTGTCTTCAGAAGAATCAATCTGCTCAATACTCAGCTTTGCTGGAGCTAGGCATGCTGACCAGTGACTGAAACAGATATTTCTGCTTCTAAGGCTATTTCAGTAACAACCACATATAAATTGATTGTACATTAAATATATATATATATATATATCACTGCCATGTATCTGCTATTGATAAGTGGTAAAGGAAGAGGTGTTTGGTGGTGAAGTGGCTGTGCAACACGGAAGCTGTTAGGGTCTCTGACAGCTGCTTCTGTTAGCAGCTTCAGAAAGTACATACAGACTCTTTTTAGGTAGAAATGCTGACCAGCTTGTCGGATCTAGCTATGACTGAGTTGGGCATACCTCAGAGTTTATCTTCTGTTTGCACAGCTTAGTGTATTCTACGAAGGTTCAGTCAATAAGGAAAAATAGCACAGTCATTAGCATGAGGACCAAGCCATCCTCTTTGTTAGCTGATCGCAAAGCTAGTGAAGAAAAAAGACAGATAAAATTTATCACTATAAGAAGAAATCAAAGTAAATAAGATTTTCATGTTTCTGAAGGTCACAGTAGTCAGAGAGATTTAGAGAAGGATTTTTTCCTATGAGTTCTTTGCTGTTTTAATTACCTACTGAAGATACTAGTTGTAGATAAGAAAAACAACTCTACTGAGCTCTAAGGAAAGATGAGGCCCAGCAGCTGCATTGCTAAAGGCTTCCTGCTCTGCCAGCTCATTGACTGGAAACTCTGCACTGCATCTCCACCAAGGGCAACAGAACCACTGAGGACGGGCAGATGAAAGTTTAGGGAAGCGAGCTCTTGTGGAGAATGGAGCCATTTAACCAAGCTAAAAGAGCCTGCCTCTGGCCATCAGTAGGACCTTCATCTCCTCTCCTGCTTTTATACACGTGCCTCATCTTCAGCAAAATGAGCCAGCTGCTTTCAAATACAGGCAGATGTTGAAGAGAATCAGGTTTACTATTTTGTGTCTACAAAAGGGGGCTAATAGTAAAGGTGTCAAAGCGTGCTGATGGAGACATGCTTTTTGAGGAAGAATGACAGCTGGATGAAAACCTGTCGAAAGTCTTTATGAAACCTGCTGGTTGGGTGATACAGTGGTAAATGGTCCCCAGTTTGTAACTGCAGGATAATGTACACAAGTAAAAAATAATCTTAAAATAAGCTGTAAAAACATACATATAATCTCAGATGACTGTAGAATGAGAGCTCAGGGCCACAATGAACGATCCTATGCAAACTCTACCTCAGATGTTCAGTAACAGTCAATCAGATTGAAAAACATTTTCATGCCACTACATGAAACTTCGGAGTGTCTGTAACATTCAATAAAAATATATATACAAACTGAATATAAAAATTATACAGAAATAAAGAGGAGGACCAAAGGGCATGTAGAAATGAGTTAAGTACACTAGGACTCAGTACATTGGAAAAGACACAACTGAGTATGTTAGAAGTCTATAAAAACAGGGTGAAGAGCCATTTGGTTTTTCACTTTTTTTTTTTTTTTCTTTTTTGAACTAGAGGCATCATTTGGAACAAATGAAAGTGTATAAAAGGAGGTGGCTCTTCCACTAGAGAGGTTTATGACAAGCTGAGTATAGAGATCATGAGACAGTTTTGGGGAAAAAAAAAAGCCATAACACCACGGAAATGAGACAAGCCTCAGGGCTTTACTAAAACTGTGTACGTTCTTTAAAATGCGAGAACGTAGAAACCTGCAAATTTTTAAGCAGCAAGTGTGACACACATGGTGGGCAATGATGCAATAATAAATCTGTTTTTAAAGACAAAACTTCTAGTTTTGTGTTCATTCCCTTCCTTCAGAATCTATCATCAGTCAGTATGATAAACCAGTAAGCTGGTAGATGTTACTTGCTGTGTTTTGCAGCGAAATGTAACCCTAGCAAAATCCTTGCCTTGGCTCCCATTTCTACTTCCTTCAATTGTTGTGGCCCCATTGATGTTGCCCTGCTCCTGATGTGTTCTCCAGCTAGTTTTTTTGCTCAGGTCCTACCCACTGACAGGTGAAAGCAGGCAAAATCTTCATTTCCTATGTGGTTTACCATCATCCTGTGCTTCTGCAAAAGCAACACATTCACACATTCTTTGGGAGACCTGGCAGGCCAGAAATCTGCCTTCATTCCCAGAAACAAATGGCCCAAGGTGTCACCTAGAGCCCTGTTTTGTTGTAAGAGTTAACTGCATGCCCCTTTGTGAAACTTGACCTTGCACAGCGTACTTGCCCAGATTGCTGTGTTTTGAAGGGAAAGTAGAGATAAATAAAGCAAGCTTGAAAAATGATCATGTTTTTAAGTAAGTGTACGAGTTTTACCCTTGTGATGAAGGTATCCATATTCTATGGCCATCCTCACAATGTCTTTTCACAGTGCAGAACGCCAAAAACAATAAATCACAGAAGGATCACTAAACTAAATGAATCAAATGTGGCCAACCCAGCCACTGAATTGTGCTATTGTTTATAAATACAGAAGTGACCCCTCTGTACCTGGTTGCAGTGACATAATGGCTCCACTTATGACTTTCAGCAGAGAAAGAAATTGTGAACAGTCATCTTTCTTGAATCTAGTTCTCCTTACACCCAAGGAAGGTGATAGATTTTGCTGCTTTGGTGCAACAAACCAGCAGCAAAAAGCTCCTTGAAGATGCAAACACTATCAGTGCTTTTCAGGGAAAAAAGGATTAATTGCGTTCGAAAGCATTGCTCCTAGAAATACAACTGAACTCTTTATTCACGTATTTTTGTCAGCATAAGCATCTCCAAGTTTAGATTTGCACAAAAATAAAAATTACAAAATAAAACTGACTCTCAAGTGCCAGTTCAACTCTTTTGTGTTGTGTTGGTTTTACTTTGTGTTAAATACAGTTAATACCAAGGTGATTTTCTTAACTAAATGAAAAAATAATCCCCAAAACAAAACAGTATTTGCTAGTGTATCTTGGTCACTCCCAGAGCCTCAAATGTAAAAAATTTGCTCTATCATACAAAAGATATAAAAAAGCTAGCACTGGGATACATGTATCCTTGTTACGTGCCTCTTCTTTCATCTATTTTTTAATTTCTATTTTATTTTGGAAGATATACGAATATAGGCTAATCAGTTTTGGATGTATATACTAAAACTGTTCATTACTGATGCAAGTTTTGAATACAGAATAAGTCAGGAGTAGCTCTGGCTAGAAGGAAAACATTTATCATGGATTTTTAACACCAGCAAAACAGAACACAGACAGAAGATCAATAACACTCATTAGAGCTTTATCTACAGCTCAGCTCTGAAGTGACACTAAACACTAACTTTTCATGATCCTGAAAGAGAATAGTCAGAAAATCCAGCTACAAACTTACTGACTAACCTGAAAACAAAACAGACCAAAAAAGAAAACATCATTAAATATAGAAATATCTTCTGTGGAATAATTCAAGGTTTTCTTGCTGGAGATATGTCTTGCAGTTTGTCTGCATCTGCTGATTTCCGGTTACATTCATTTTCTAAGTTTTTCCTTTCTTTTCTCTGCAATTCCAATATACTTTGCTGTGCTATTTTGAGGCTCTTGAGACTGTTCGTGTAAGAGAACAAAATTAAAGCAATATACCTGAATTATATACATTTGAATTTAATATATATATATTAGGTACATGGATGAGATAACCTTCCTTAAAACACCGAAGGACAGCTGTGACCAGCAAGTTCAAAAAAGTTAACAATCTCAAGAGTTAAAGCACTATTAAATATCTCATTAGGAATGCTAAAGTAAGGTGGCAAGGCAAACATCTGAGCAATTTTCACAGTCTGTTCACGCTGATACAACAAAACAGATCCCAAGTCAAAGATGATGGTAATAAGTGTCGGTTGTGGTTCCACAAATATATCATCATCCATTACTAAATCCTCAAGCCTAGGAGAGAACTCAGTAATATAAATTTGTTACAAAACAGTTACTTTAAGCTCTTAACCCACTCCTTTCCTTTCTTTAATGATTCAAGCTGACATTTAGGAAAAAGAGATTTAGAAACTACTCAGTATAGTCAGCTCATTACTACATTGCACAATGAAGGGCCTGGCTACTCTAAAAATAAGAAAGTTCAGAATCAGATGTTATTGCTGAAACACAGAGCAACCACATCTGAACTGGCTCCTTCTATTACCATTAGGATTTGCTTTAACTCCTGTAGAGTGTTCTGGAACCCAAGAGAGATTATTTATTAGCAGGGTGGCAACCTGACCCTGGGCTCCCTTTGCAGATTACTACAGTCCTATTTGCCAGGATTTAAATCTTTCCACAGCACTGAGTATGGAGACACTCAGGTCATTAGCTGAATGTCAGCCCTGGCCAGCACTGGAGGAGATTAACTCAGTCCTGCCCGAGACCCAGGCAGTGCCAGGCAGGTGGGCATTGGCCGTAACGCTCAATTTTAGTTCTGAGATCCCTCTGCTGGCTTGATCTCTCAGCACTTATCTCCATGTCCTGTGAAGGCTTGGACCTGAGCTAGGCTTGGAAACAGTAAAATATACTGGCACTTTGCATCTACACTGAATTTGGACTATTACAAGTATTAACTGAATTCATCACTAGTGTCTGTAGTGCAGGCGTGGTACATCCATTTAAGTCACCTATGAACTGCAATCTCACTGCACTAAGAGGTGGCTTGTTGTTTTTTTTCCAGTTCTTCTTTTGAATTTTGTTTGTTTTTAGGGGAGCAGGCTATGGAGGACCCCATAGTGGCATTCCAATACCTACAAGAAGGCTATCCAGCCAATGGTGCCAGGCTCATCACAACGTGCATGGTGGGAGGAGAGACAACTGCCAGGTGCTGAAACAAGACAGGTTTAACCAAGAAGGTATTATGTAAAAGGCTTTTCAACATGGGGACACAGCCTGCCTGGGGTAGAGTTGCACAGTTTCCATCCTTAGAGGTTTTCAGACTTGATTGAATAAAGCCCTGAGTGACCTGCTCTGACATTAAACTAACACTCTTTCAATGAGGAGGTCGAACCCCTAGAATGCACTTCCAACGTGTGTTATACTATGATCCTACAGTGTTTAAAGTTTCTGTGCATTATTACATCAAAATTAGATCTGAACACAAAATTAGGGAAAAGATTTACAGATTCATTTTAACAAGAAATTTCTATTAACACATGGAACTTCAAAACCTTCTGATAGTACAGACAATGTAATAAACAGACAATGCCCTTGATTAAAAAAAAAAAAAAAAACAGAAAACAAATCAGAAATCTTTTGACTTACTAAGACAGAAAGGCATTTGGAAATTGTCATGTCTTGGAAATATTTGAAAAGTGCATTCATAATAGGTATAAATAAACGTTGAAAATTTGAGATAGGGCTTCCCAATTGTAGAGAAAAATACCTCTGAGTCTAAAACAGTCCACAAGCATAGAAAATTTCTGCTTGTCCCTATGAATAAACATCACTAAGAAGAGAAAGGAATTTCAGAAAAAAAGTGGCTAAAGAAAATATTTAGCTATCTATAAGAAGGAGAAAAAGAGAGACAATAAATGCAAAATATTTTACTGATTGCAAACAAAAGCTGTGGCAACAACATTGCACAATACTAAATTTTAAGGTTTTGAAATTCTCAGAAATTAATTTTCATTCTGATTTTTTGTTCCATATATCTTTGTATTTTTACATTAGTTTTACATTATGACAAAAAGTAAATTACTTACAGAAATTAAGACAAATTGTATATAACCTGTCAGATTATTAATGTTTTATTTACATGTCAATGTAATCATTTAATGTTCTTCTCCTTTATGAAAACTTTAATCATATTCAATGTTTTGCTAGTATGTAACAGAATTACACTGTCCACACCAATATATATTTTTTTAAACATTACAAGTATATAGGAATTCACTGTTAGTGTGCTGTTTGAATTTTCTGCAAAATGTAGGTAATGATAGCTAACTTTGTTACTTCACTGGAACAACAAATTCTCCCTTTTGTAGATGATCTCCAGAAGAAAGACAGAGAAATCTATAAATCCAACATTTTTAGATCCAATGCTGAATAGCCTGGAGAGCAGTAGTAAAAGTCCTGAGTGCAGGATGAGTTCCGCGATGAGACATCAAGAGAGACCCCGCCTCTGCACTGAACCCTGCTTCTTTAAGTTGTTTTGCTATTTCCTCTACATCCCAGCCTCCTTCTTCCTGGTTAGCCAGCAAGTGGTCAATAAGGTGAGGGTAGAAGGCAGTAGATATGCACTTTACCACTAACTTGGCATTGAGGAGCAAGGAAAGTAGTTCAGCATCACAACTGGAATCATCAACCTACGAAGAATGAAAAATCCATAGTAATTAAAAATGAATTACCTGATACATCCATCAACCAGAACATGCCATGACTGGTCTGTCTGCACAGTGTGACCTTGAAAGCAAGATGATATAGTACTTTGAATGGATTAATAACAATGATACATACTTGCTATATTTCAGAATATGTAAAGATGCATCTTTAGCAGTCTCTTGCTTTAGTGTAAATATTTGACCTGCATGAAGTTAAGGAATAAGAATGTTTAATAACGGAGCTAGAATTATATGAAAAGCTTTATCCAGTTTTCACAGGTTCTCAGTCCCCAGTGCTGAATGGACCACACCACTTACCTCCATATCAAAAAGGACACCCTGAGGAAGGTCAGAGCAGAACACGTTTTGGTCATTTTCATTAATACGCTATATTATATTCTATACTGACAACATTCCCAGACTCAAACAGATTTTCCAGAGTTTCAGCACTCACAAGGACTAGATTTTCAGAATACAATCTATTTTAAAGAAGATTTGGTGCACACAGTTGCTATTTCTGTGAGACACCCCAGATGCCTCAGAAGAAAAGGAGGCTATCTGATACATGAGAGCACATATTCTCTTGAAAATCTGGTCTATGGCTTTACAAATAACATTGCAGAACACATTAAATTCTACTTCAGTTCATTTTGGAAGTCTTATATAAATCTTTTCTAGGTTCCTTGAAATGCAGTGCTTTGATCAGTTTAGGTGTCATATCACTTCAAGAAGTACAATAAAACAATGCATGTAACACAAAAAGGGCCAAAGAAGTGGTGGACAGTAGTCAATATGACTGCATCCTATCACCTAACAAATAAAGTAATTAAATCCCTATTTTACAAAGCAACTCTTCTGTTTTAAAAAAGTCTGTCTGTCTAGCTTTAGTTTCATTTTCTATAACAACGATGCATTGTCTTACATACTCACATACCAGCAAGTAATAAAAATCCTGTGATTCGGTACTACTCAAAGACCAATTCAGCTAGAGCTGTTGACTAACCACAGGGCACAACACTGACACTTGACAGTTGAATTTAAGCAATTTTCGATCTAATTATTATCACAAAGCACTTAATCACGATACCTTTCAGGACATGTAAAATTTCCTTGCCTCTGTTTCAGTCCAAGCTAAAACAGCACAGAGCTTTGCTTCCTCTTGTTCACGTGTAACAGGCAGCACCCACCACTTGCCCCCACCTTTACCACGAGCACATTGTAACAGGCACTTCTTACTTATAACCCAGTTCTCGCTTCCATGAAGTTTTCACTACCATTGCTCAGTGAGATGTAACTATCAATTTGCAATACATTTTGCAGTATTTATTTATTAGAAAGATTAAACATCACTGTGATCTACCAGTTCAGAAAACCAAAATTCCTGTTAAATATCTTTCTTACTCAGACGCATACACTGTGAGATCATGCACACCGGTTAACATGGACCGTCTAATGTGGGAAACTACTCTCTCCAGTTTCCCTATACACGTAGTCAAAGAAACAGGATCCTTAAGGCATAAGTCAGAACAGATAGGTAACTTCCCCTTGAATGATTGGCAATCCCAAGTTTTGGCACTTATTTAGAGGAATCAATATTACATTTACATATGGAGGAACAGCATTTATAAGGAACTATCAGGTAGTTCTTTGTATGAAAGTAGATCTGAATCTGAGAATGAGAAATCTGCCCCTAACTTCAGAAGAAAGAGCTTCCTTTGAAGTAATGACAAATTCTTTTAGAAGAAAGGCCTTTATTGTATCTAAATAATTTTAGACTAATGAATATATGTTTCTATTCTGCGAAAGCATGATGACTGAAAGCATACATGTGATAAGAAACAAAATTATGTGTTGCTCAGTTTTGGAAAAGACAACATTCCACACAACATCAAATATAATTAAAAAAGGAAAAAGACAACAGATGAAATACCATAGCATGAAAAAATACTATACTTTATCAAGCACAAAGCCTCAGATAAAAGATGCCAGGTGAGGCTATTCTCCCAAAACCTGTTTATCATCTTTAATTAATGTAATTAATTAATACATGATTATTCCTTATAGTTTACAATTTTCACTTCCTTTCAAACTTCAGAAGTTTTCCAGAAAAACAGAATGGCTTTGTCATGGCTCAAATCTTAAACAATTTCCTCCAAGTCTTCAGCATTCTCACGATTAGTTACATAACTCCTTACAGTTTACAAAGCTAAAATGCAATGGCGCACAGCAGTTCTAGACCCAGTACTCAGAATGGTTCTAACAACTGTAGGGTTGTGCACGCTTCAGGTTGTCCACTCTAAGTCTTCCATTATTTAAAAGTTCCTCTGAATTGTTTCATGTTAATTACTGAGATGCTTTCCTTCTGAAGACAATAAAATTCCTGGCGTTGGCATCATGTAGCAATAAGCAGTTGCAGTAAGTGCAATAGGCCATTATCGAAACAACTCTCATCTCTTCTGAAATGGGAGGCTGGAGGGGTATTCTGCCCCACTTCTGAGCTCCATATGCTCTATTCTTGACCAGCACACAGGATGCAACTTTACCCAGCGCTTTAGTATTTAATTTTATGGACATAAAGCACAAACAATAATTACAGTAATGAGATTAACAGCAGATGGGAGGTCTGATTTAAATTACTTTTTTTTAGGCTATTATTCAGTTAATGAAAAGTCCTATAGATTAGTGCAATTTCATATGCCAAAAACCTACAAATCAGAGAGAGGCAAGTCTGAACCTAATATACCTTTTTCAGCATAAAACCATTAATCGTCTGAGCTACACTATGGATATAAAGATGTCCACGTGCAATGCAGAGGCAGAGCAATGCATCTGTACTCACACATGAACAAGATCATTGTGTCTTTATACACAACAAAAGAGCATACAAAACACTCTCCGTTGTGTCTGGCAGTCCACACTTAAGATTGAATAGTCCAGTAAGTTTAAACTGATTAACATTTACAATCGTCTGACTCTTCAAGGCTGTCTGAAAATCTGGTCTGAAAGGGGAAGCCTTTGCAATGTATTTGTCTCCAGGTGACTGTAAACACAAGAAGGCAACAGCACAGAAAGCCAGCCATAACCCGGGCTGCATCAAAAGCAGCGTGGCCAGCAGGGCAAGGGAGGTGATTCTCCTCCTCTACTCTGCTCTCGTGAGACCCCACCTGGCGTGTTTGGCTCCGGAGTCCCCAGCACAAGAAGAACGTGGACATACTAGAACAAGTCCAGAGGAGAGCCATGAGGATGGTCAGAGGACTGGAGCCTCTCTCCTATGAAGACAGGTTGAGGGATTTGGGGTTGTTCAGCCTGGAGAAGAGAAGGCTCCAGGGAGACCTTCCAATACCTAAAGGGGGCCTACAAGAAAGATGAGGAGGGACTCTGTCGGGGAATGTGGTGATAGGACAAGGGTAATAACTATAAACTAAAAGAGTGGAGATTCAGATTAGGTATTAGGAAGAAATTCTTCATTCAGAGGGTGGTGAGGCACTGGCACAGGTTGCCCAGAGAAGCTGTGGATGCCCCATCCCTGGAGGTGTTCAAGGCCAGGCTGGATGGGGCTTTGGGCAACCTGGTCTGGTGGGAGGTGTCCCTGCCACGGCAGGGGGCTGGAATTAGATGAACTTTAAGGTCCCTTTCAACCCACACCATTCTATGATTTTATGATCCTATGAAATCAGATCCTTTGAACACATTTCCTGGGGCCAAGGCCACTGCCTGTTCTGCACTGCTTTGGTAAATCTAAGCGGTGCCTGACAGGAGTGGGAGGAATGCAGAGAAGCCAAGGTTTAATGAGAAATGTGTATAAAAATAGGCGGCAAAAACTTGACTATATGTTTTTATCACTTTTACAACTCCAGATCATGCCAGTATTTAAATAAAAAAAAATGCGCTCATGGAAATTACTTACCAAACCTATGCAAAGACTGTCAGTGAATTAATGTGTATTTTAAAATCTCAATTAATACAGCTTGTATACTGAGCAACCATACTTTGATATAGCTATAAAAATATGATTTAAAAAAATCAATTTATATACACTATCTATATTTAAAATTATTTTAAATCAGAACAAACACTAATGCAAACATTGCTTTAAAATATAGACACAACATATATTTAAAAGTAAAAATATATTATAGAATCATAGAATCATTAAGGTTGAAAAGACCTTCAAGATCATCTGATCCAACCATCCCATTACCACCAATATCACCCACTAAACCATGTCCCTAAGCACCACGTCCAACCTTTCCTTAAACACCCCCAGGGACAGTGATGCCACCACCTCCCTGGGCAACCCGTCCCAATGCCTGACTGCTCTTTCTGAGAAGAAATGTATACTAATTTCCAACCTAAACCTCCCCTGGCACAATTTGAGGCCATTTCCTCTATAGAGTTTATAATATGGTGTTTGCTCAAGAATTCAAAATCTAGGACTCTTCCACCTAAAAAAGCAGCAGCTTAGATGGTATAAGCAGATTATCAACATCATTAGAGTATATGGGGACTGATTAAACATTCCCTCATAAAACAAGAATTATGAAGCATCAAGTGAAGCTAACAGAATCGGATTCAGAGTAAATAAAAGAAAATAGCTTTTTATTACACTGTTGAATTCTTTGGCAAATGATACTGCACAATGTAAAAGCTCATCCATGTTTAAAGGGGAAACTGGGCAAAACTGAGAAAGAAAACCACTAGCAGTTACTTAGCACACAAATACATACAGCCAAAAATAACTGGAAGCTGCGAGAGCAACCCAGAACAAGAAGATGTATGTTTCCCCTATTCTTACTCTTCACTAGACTTGTGATTATTCCCCCTGTTGGAGCCAGGACACTAGTCCCTATGGACTTCTGACTCTCAAAATTTTAAATTTTTACACATAAATTCATAACAACCTTAGAGGCTATTTTTGTTTGCTAACCATTTTGACTGTATTTGAAATGTTCTATGAATTGGCACACATTGGCTGCAAGAAAATACACCTAGAATACACACCAAATATTTGTCTGTGGTAAACACAGAGTCTTAAGTTTTTTACTGTCTTTTCTTTTTCAAACTAACCCTTTTGACAAGACTTGTAAACAAGAGAGTAAACCCAGTTAAGGCAATTACTAAAAAGTAACCTTACCATCCTAATCCTAGTGTTAAAAATCTGTTTTTTGTTTGTTTGTTTGTTTGTTTGTTTGTTTTCTGGACAGTGAGCAAAGGAGGGTCTTATTAATGAATTGCTTCTGATCTGCAGAAAGGCATATGCATGCCCTTACCATCCCAACAACCTAAATTAATCTTAAAACACTGGTTCCAGCAGGTTATAGCCAATTCCCCATAAATGCTATTCCAGTGATGTGGAATGCAGCTGACTGCAGTTTAAGTCTCACAGGTGCAAGCATCTTCTGCAAAATGAATTCACAGCCACTTTCCATCTTGTGTGAGCATGTGAATAAACCATAAACAACAACGATGACAAACTCACAGTATATACGATGGAGAAAAATCACTGCATCTATCTAGACTTCCATGCTGAGGGTGCTAAATTTTTCAGTAACGTAAAATCTTTTACTTTTGGAAGGCTTAAATTGGAGATGTTTTACTTTTTCATATCCATTTCTCCTTCAGCAGGATTTGATGGTGCCGATTTAGTGTGATGCCCACACACACACTGTGCGTATGTACAAGGAAAAGAACTAATGGGGATACTTATGCTAAGGAGAGGAAATCCTGACTTTTTTCCTTGACACGGGTACCTATTTAGGTATTGGCTGATATCTACATTAAAGATGTAGGCATTCAAGTGCTACCTCTGATGACTAGCTCACTTCAGACTGACGATCAATGCAGTTCCCAGCTACAGAGGTGCATATTCATCTAAGAAGCCAGAGACCACATAGAAAGAGGATTGCAACAGATGCACTCATCATTTCTGCCACTGCAGTGCTACAGCAATCTGCTTCGAACAGGGTTTGTACATTTTATCAAATGTCTCTTTAATGCAAAATTTATAAAAGAGTCTGCATCTGCTGATGAAAAATCACATCCCAGCAGGGCTGCCCTCAACAAGCACAGAAGTGAGGACCACGTGCGCTCCTTCCTCCACAAGTCTTAATTTCTTTCTGCATATCCTCAGCAGGAGCGGGAGGAGCCTCATCCCAGACTCTTAGGGAGGACACATTCAAGCTGTTTCTGAAACACCCTTGGCAAATGATCTGAAAAAGAAGCAGTCGTACAACCTGTATTTACCCCCTACGCTGACTGCAGTATTTCTGAATCACAATGTCAGTTTGTGTCTTACGCTGAACTTGGTGTTGTCAGTGTATAATTAGGAAGGTTTAAGCGTGCCTGCCTGGGGCTTTGCCAACAGCACAAATGATGTTACCAACTGCAAATGCGCTCAGGCTCGAGGCCCTCAGCTCCACCAAGACAGCAGCTCCCCTGGGCAAGCAGAGGCAGGGAGTCTGCAAGTTTTAAACAACCTTTTGTGCTAAATAGGTAGGTGAAAATCAGCTTTACCAAAGGTGACAGCTCTTTTGACATACTAGGAATAGCAACTTGAGGCATCTAAAGAAGCTTTACTGGTAAATCAGGGAGGATTCTAAAAATTTGAGTGACCATAAATGAAAAACAATAATGTGGCTCCACTCTCCAGGACCAATACTACATCTCATGTAAGTATCCAGTATTTCTACTGGTTGCTATTACAGCGTACATGGATATTGTACCTATATTTGATAGTACGTAGCATATTTGAAAGAAATCTCTCTGTAGTGATGACTTCAGATAAGCAAGAGCAGGTCAGAAGGTTCCCTTTGCCTGCTTCAGTAAAGGACAAGTCAGAGTCTGGGCAATTCCCTGTTCATATTTTTTATGTCTAGAGACATAAAAAGAGTCTAGAGGGTCTGGTACTAGCAACAGGAAATGTGTCATCCATAACTTACGCATTACCAAACCCATGCACTATGAAATATGGATACTAATGGAAAAATAAGAGCTGTTGATAACATAACAGCTAAAAAGAACTGAACTGGCCATTTGCTTGAGTATTAGCTCTACACTACTAGTGGAGGTAAAAATGCTTTTCATTTTGTTCCTGGATGGAGTCTGTATGGCTACAGGACAAATAAGTAAGGGGGTAAGAAAATGAAGAGACCTAAAAACAACTAGACAAGTAAAGGACAGACAGATTACTGTTAGGTTATAAATGCATAATTTTACAAGGTTTCTTTTAAAAGGTAAGCCACACACAGTGAGCAGCCATACATGGAACAAGACTGTGGAGAAATAACTGGAAATTAATTTCACACATTCTTCATGATTTTTCATATTGCATTTTTCAATAAACCATTTTGTAAAGGTAGTCTTAGCACGTCAACATTGAAAATACAGGATATAAACTGAAATAAAATATTATTTTAGATTAACTAAAAATATTTTCTACTCCTACGTCAACTTCCATTTTACCTACCAACAGGTAGCAGAACACTTAGTTTCTCCGTCAGAAGTAAAAATATCAGTCTTGATCTATGAAAGATAATCAAGTGAATCGCCAACCCTTCTCAAAAATAAAAAATAATCTGACTCTTAAGGGCAAAGTCTAAATCCCACTGGCAATAATAAGCTTATTTAAGTAAACTTTTTACATTTTTTTTTAATTTTCACACACCACAGAGAAAAAACAGATACTTCTGTAATCCAAAAGAGGTAAATGGCAGTTTATAAGAAGATGCACAATAAAGAGATGTCTGCAATTTCAAAAAAGCTTACACAAAATCCTGGTTGTTTTATTACAGGCAAAAGCTATACAATTCTTAGTATCAGCACTTCAGCATCATCCTTTTAACTGTAAACATCCATAAAGCTGTCAGCAACATACAACAAATGGCTAACTAATACATCGTATCAGCAAGCAAGTGCTGTATTTTTCTCACAGCCATATCTGTGAGTTGTTTTAACACTATGTCGGGGAATCAATAGCTATGATTTCCCTTTGCCAGATGTTATTTGTCCTTTCCCTGTTTAATGTAACCAGAAATGGGCTTCCTATGAAAAATTTATTAAAAATTCTACAAGAAGCATTAACACTGCTATTACTGTTGCTAAAAAGCAAAAAGTATGCATACAAAATTATACTGAATAAACATTGACATAGCTAAGCAGTATACGCACTTTTAGTTGGTAAACTACCAACTAGCGTAATCATAAGAGATGCATATAAATCAAGGAGTAAGAGATAATTTCTAAACCATCCAAGAAACCACCATGCTCTCAAATGTAGCATGGCACTCTTCTGTGCTAGTTGCTTTTCTAACACTGGTGGTGAATCTCACATTCAAGGTACTGGCTAAACACTATGCCTGACGGAATGAAATCAAGTTACATTTTCATTGACTTAAGATGAAATACTAGACCAAAGCTAAATGCACTGAAAATTCTAGGTTACGGAGCACTGGTGTAGAAGTATATGCTCAAATTAATACTGATTTTGGAAGAAAAAGTAGGAACAGTTTTTCAAACTGCCTCTCACATAAGAAGGCCAAAAAGAACATTATTTTAGGAATGCACAGGTGTAGTAAGTGTTTTATATTAGTAAGAAGTTAATATGGTTCCTGGCCCTAAAACTTCAATATAATATAATCAACCTAGACTGTAGAAAATTAAAAGCCACAACACACTGGAAAGAAAAGGCCAGTTAAGATAGCAATACAATTAGCAGCCATTCAGAAAGTGCTACTGCACAGCACTGGGCTTTAAAAGTAGTTAAATAAAATGTACTTGGACATAAATTCCTGCTGGGAAGCTTGAGAGCTAATCACTAACTCAGCAGCTTTCATCTGTTAACAAAAAAGTCAATTTTAAAAGGTTAACAGAACATATAGATGAGAAAGTGCATGCATATATCAGATCTCCAGCTCCTTTTCTATAAGATCATCTTGTTTAAAAACAGTTACAAAAATTGTTTTGCAGACAAAAATCTACAACTGTAGGTGTAAAAATAAAACTATTGACATGCTAACAATAATCCACTGTTTTGGTGGTTAATATTTAGAAAGGTATCTTTTGTGGAAAAGTCAGAAATGTTGTGTTTCATTTGTATAAAAAACTGGGAATAGGAACACCTTCATAAAAACCTGTGGTTATTTCCTTAGAACAACAGCCTCAACTAGGAAATACTTACAATTTGTACTGGATGTTAATTATGATATTCAGATTTTGAAACAAGAAGACGTGTATTACACGTAACATGCCCTGCTACCTTCCTTGCAAATACTTTGAATGTCCATTTATGTTCCACAAAGCTAGTGCTCCATCCGTTTCAATAACAGTACTTTTGAAGGTAAATTAGCAACATCTGAGATGAAGCCAATACTTCCAGATTCATTGTTTCTCTGACAGGTTCTGAAGGCCCCCTGAAGGGGAAGCAGATAAAACCAAGAGAGGATGAGAGACTTACAGCAGAATCCCGGGAAAATCAGGATCACTTTTCTTTCCATATCTTTCCTAGGAAAACAGGGGATAGTGTCAAACTACGTGGTTGGACTGCACTGTTTGTTGTAACCAGAGAATCTGAAAAACTTGTTGCAACACATATAACTGGAACAGAGAGCCTGATGGAGAAGGCTCCTTCAGAAACGGAGGAAAGTTTGCATACTTTTAATCTCAGAAAAAAGTTACATTTTCAATCTGCATTCCAACATACTGCATTTTTAAAGCTTTTGCATTTTGAGGATGCTTATTTTTAAAACATGTACAAGTTTTCATTTCTGTTTCTGTAAAGGCAGTTTTATTTTGAAGTAGCATACTGGAAATTTAACCTCAATTATTCGTTTATATTGCAATACGCAACTAAGAGCTCCCTAAGAGACAGTACGGAATTCAAAAATATTAGAGAAGTGGTTTTCCTAAATAAATAAATATTATATGGGGACCTTCGATACAGTTATCCAGCAAGAAAGAAAAACCATTTATTCTCTTTTGCAGTAAGTAGACAGCTATACTGCACAACCATGGCTAACAAAATCTAAGGAAGTCTTTCAGGTTGTACATAGAATCATAGAATATCCCAAGTTGGAAGGGACCTAGAAGGATCATCAAGTCCAACTCCTGGCACCACACAGGTCTACCCAAAAGTTTAGACCATGTGACTAAGTGCAGAGTCCAATCGCTTCTTAAATTCAGACAGGCTTGGTGCAGTGACTGCTTCACTGGGGAGCCTGTTCCAGTGTGCAACCACCGTTTCGGTGAAGAACCTCTTCCTGATGTCCAGCTTAAACTTCCCCCGCCTCAGCTTAACACTGTTCCCGCAGGTCCTGTCACTGGTGATAACGGAGAATAGGTCATCTGCCTCTCCACTCTCCCTTGCGAGGAAGTTGCAGACTGCGATGAGGTCCCCCCTCAGCCTCCTCTTCTCTAGGCTGAACAGGCCAAGTGACCCCAGCCGCTCCTCATATGTCTTCCCCTCTAGGCCCTTCACCATCTTCATCGCCCTCCTCTGGACACTCCCCAACAGTTTAATGTCCTTTTTGTACTGTGGTGCCCAGAACTGCACACAGTACTCGAGGTGAGGCCGCACCAGCGCAGAGTAGAGCAGGACAATCACTTCCCTCGACCGACTAGCAATGCCGTGCTTGATGCATCCCAGGATACGGTTGGCCCTCCTGGCTGCCAGGGCACACTGCTGGCTCATATTCAACTTGCTGTCAACCACAACCCCCAGATCCCTCTCTGCGGGGCTGCTCTCCAGCATCTCGTCACCCAGTCTGTACGTATAGCCAGGGTTGCCCCATCCCACGTGCAGGACCCGGCACTTGCTTTTGTTAAACTTCATGTGGTTGGTGATCGCCCAGCTCTCCAATCTCTCCAGATCTCTCTGCAAGGCCTTTCCACCCTCATCTGAGTCCACAACTCCTCCAAGTTTGGTGTCGTCGGCAAATTTGCTCAAAACACCTTCTAGTCCTACATCCAAATAATTTATAAAAACATTGAAGAGGACTGGCCCTAAAATGGAGCCTTGAGGGACCCCACTAGTGACCATCCACCAGCCAGATGTGGCCCCATTTACCACAACCCTTTGAGCCCTGCCCGTCAGCCAATTGCTCACCCATGGCATGATGTTTTTGTTTATCTGTATGCTGGACATTTCGTCCAGTAGGATCCTATGGGAAACCGTGTCAAAAGCTTTGCTGAAGTCCAAAAAGATCACATCAGCTGGTTTCCCTTGATCAACTAGATGGGTGATCTTATCATAAAAGGAAATCAAATTTGTTAGGCAGGACCTACCCCTCATGATCCCCTGTTGGCTGGGACCAATGACTGCATTGTCCCCCAGGTGTACTTCAATAACTTCAAGGATCATCTTCTCCATAATTTTACCAGGCACTGATGTGAGACTGACAGGCCTGTAATTGCTAGGGTCTTCTTTCTTACCCTTCTTGAAAATTGGCACATTTGCCAGCTTCCAGTCCACTGGGACCTCTCCAGATTCCCAAGATCATTGAAAAAGAATTGAGAGAGGTCCCGCGATGACACCAGCCAGCTCTTTAAGCACCCTGGGATGAATCCCATCCGGACCCACGGACTTGTATGGATCCAGGTAGAGCAGCAAATCCCGCACACGTTCAGGGTTGGTTGGGAGTTTGTCCTTCCCACCGTCATGATCCTCCAGCTCAGGATACCCTGGGTCCCGAAGCCCATCATCAGTGTTGAAGACAGAGGCAAAGAAGGCGTTAAACGTCTCTGCTTTGCCTATGTCATTGTCTGTGAGGAGACCTTCCCCATCTAGTAGCGGACCTATGTTTTCTTTGGTTCTCCTTTTTCTGTTCACATATCTAAAAAAACCTTGTTTACTGTCTCTCACAGACACGGCCAGCTTCAACTCTAGCTGGGCTTTGGCCACAAGAATTTTCTCCCTACAAACACAAACAGCATCCCTGTATTCCTTCCTCGTCGCCTGACCCTCCTTCCAGCAGCCGTACACTTTCTTTTTTCGCCTAAGCTCCAGTAGAACTTCCCTGGTCAGCCAGATCGGCCTTCTGCCCCGCTTGCCTAACTTCCAATACTTTGGAATCACCTGATCTTGTGCTTTTAGGAGGCAGTGCTTAAAGACTGACCAGCACTGGTGGATGCCAATGTCTTCAAAAGCAGTTTCCCAGGGGACCAGTCTGAAGTCTGCTTTCCCCGTATCCAGGGCTGAAGTTTTGGTGGCAGTTTTCCTTCTGTCACCGTAAATTCTAAACTCAACCACTTCATGGTCACTATGACCGAGACAGCCGCCAATTGCCACGTCTCCCACAAGACCCTCTCTGTTCTCCAGCAACAGATCTAGGAGGGCACCTTTCCTAGCTGTCTCTCTTAGCACCTGCACCAAGAAGTTATCATCTAGGTGCTTTATGAACCTCCTGGACTTGCTCGTGTCAGCCATGTGGTGATCCCAGTTGACATCTGGCAAGTTGAAATCCCCCATTAGGACAAGGGGAGTTGATCTTGAGGCATCTCTTAGTTCTGCAAAGAAAAATTCATTGGTGTTGTTGTCCTGGCCAGGTGGTCTATAATGGACTCCCACAACAACATCCCCTTTATTTGTTCGTCCCTTAATCCTTACCCAGAGGCTCTCAATTTTGCCGTCACCAACTTGAAGTTCCACACAGTCCAGCCCATGCTTCACATACATTGCCACCCCACCACCTCGCCTACCCTGCCTGTCCCTCTTGAAGAGCCTGTAACCATCTATTGCAACACACCAGCCACAGGACTCATCCCACCAGGTTTCGCTTATGCCGATGATGTCGTAGCTGCGGGACTGGGCCAAGACTTCTAGCTCATCCATTTTATTCCTCATACTGTGTGCGTTTGTGTAGAAGCACTTCAAATACACCTCCCTACATGCAGCACCTTGTGTAGCTGACCGAAGGGTCTCACTAGCACACAGTCCCTATGATTCTAGCGCACCATCCCTTAGCTCATCACCGGCGTGCCTGGTTTACATGCACAAAAGTTAATTTGAAGTTAGAAGTTTTAAACCCATCTCAGTTTTCAGGAGACCAAAAACAAAAACACACACAAAACATGCAAACAAACAAACGAACAAGTGATTTTTCTTTCTAGGAGACTAGCTTTCGTGATTTTAGGCCTTACTTCTTAACTGACAAGTAAATATATGGGGGGGGGAAAAAAACAGTTGCACTGTTTTTTTTTACTGCATAAAAAACAGTAACTTTCTACAACAATTGAAAATACATAGTAATGTATAGCAGTTCTTGTCCAAATAAGAGATAGTATTTAGCTTTTTTTCCTCCAGAAACTCTGTTGCAGTGTCAAGTAAAAACATGTTTAGAATCACCTAAAATCCCCAAACATACATGTATTTCATCCCTTCTACAAAACAAAAAATTTGTTAGCAGCTTACAATGTGTATATGAACAATGCCAAGTTTGTCAGAAACACGCTCATTTGTACTTTTATCACTTACAAAAAAATAATAAAGTGCAAGAATAGACACACCGAGATAACAATCGACTTCATATAACACAGTCGTTTCTTTTCCATCACATTGACTTACAATAGCACACTAGGTAATTTAAAGAAAATGCTGTCAATTTTAATCACCGCAAGTATATAGAAAAGATCTTACAAGCCCTGTGTTACTGCTCACTGTACACAATAGCTGTGGAAAATCTTAATAATGATAAGGGTCTTGATAGTCTCTGCTTACTAATATGAAGATAAAAGAGCTAATTTATCACCTTAAACTCTGAAAGCTGATTAATTCAACTGCTCATACCTTAGCAACAGTTGTTATCTGCTCCAGTGCCACAGCATGAAGATCTTGATCTTTGCTTTCCACCAGCAGTTTCAGGGATGGCAGCAAGAGGGACTGGTTAAGCAGCAACAGACATAATTCTTTTATACACTGAAAATAAAAGTAAACTCATTCAGCAAGATCTCTGGAGATATTAGCATCATCACTCAAACTAAAATTTATGAAAATTCTGTGTCAAATGAAGAATGAAAACCTAACTTCTAAAACAAATGAAGTCCCTGATGGAAATAAGTCTTTGGAAACTTGAACAGATAAATTTAAAAAAAAATGTGGAATACAGGGTTATAAGTCGAGTCTTTGTTACATTAAGATGAGGCACTGAATCACCATTACAACCCAGAGTTTCACTGAAAGAGAAACAAAGCAATCACAGCCCTCTCTGGGACTCATATATTTGTGCTTAGTGAAATACTGCAAAACACGGAAAGAAGTTTAACAGACACCTGTGATACTTCTGTAACTCAGTTATACAATCATAAATGTGGAACAAAACAAAGAGGAAATAACAGTACATACCGAAGTGCAACACCATAAAGCTGTGTTTCAAAACCATTTCAAACTTTATACAAATTTTTACACGTGATGAAAGCATAGTAATTTACCTTTCCCTCTTTCATATAACTTCTCATTTTTATAATAGAGCACAAATTTAGCATCATAAAGCTGATGCAGTAAAAAAGGACATCTTTAAAAAAAAAAAAAAACAATGTGTTGCCAAATCTTTAACTTGAATTTTAGTTTAAAAAAAAAACTCAAAAAAAACCCTACAAGTAACCTGTGGTTTTGTTTTTCCTTAACATGGCAATGATTTATTTATACATCAAAAAGCATTTAGACTAACAAACTGTTATACATCAGATGATGACTTCCCCTATCTTTTTTTTTTTCCAAGGATTTTGTTCTAACAGCCACTTTCCACTGAGATCCAGCAGACATGTCCTGTGTTCGGGACAACTTACACCAAGTGCTTTGGGTATTATGTAGCACTGTCACCTTGCAAATGGCATCCAAATCTTCCAGGGGCTCTTTGTTTCACTGCAACACTTAGAAAAACATCAATTGCCAAAGGATCTCATCAGCTAAATATTACTTTGAGGGAACGCAAACCACTTTTAGAGATCTTTTGAAATCTAATGGTAAGTATAACAATTTGAAGACTGAAATACAACCACACTTTTAGCAGCGTGGTTTTAATTTCCAGGCTTTTAGAGTCACAGCTACTATTCAAAGACGTTAAAGGTTTCGACAGTCATGTACTGCACAATCACCTGGCCTCACTTGGTATAGGAAGCTACCTAGCTGCACTTTGCTCAGCCTCTTCTAAATGTATACCTTCAAGAAGGTATACATTTCAAGGATAAATTATACTGCACTGAGCTCTGCATCACTCATGCAATGCTTGTTCTCTTACCCAGATTTGTTCCTTTAAACCTATATTCTGCTGCTACTGATGATTAATGTTTTCAGTAAGGGATCAAGGAATAAGAATATAGGATCAAGGAATAAGAAGATTAAATAAATACACTAAAACTTTGTCTGATCAGTCACATGCTCATTAAACTTTTGATAATTTCATATTGTACTGTATTTCTTTTGAGCAGTATGCTTGACATACCAGCAAACCTACTGAATACAAAGTTAGAGATTCACTCGCTCTACAAGTCTCCTTTTCTTGAAAAGGTGTATCCATGGCAATAAATGCAGCTTATGTTCAGAAAAATAATTTCTGAGTCATAAGATACACAACCTGAACAAAACAGCAATTTTACCATACTTGGTAACATTTTCTGCCTGAAAGCCCCTCAAAACTAAGTGGAGAAGCACTGCCATAAGAAATAAGCCGTAACTATAAAAAGGCTCTAAAAGAACCCCAAATCATATTTTTTGGTTGTGTGAGGAAGGAAAGGAAACTAGGTACAGTACAAGTTTAAAGCAACAGGTCGAGGAGACCAATGGTGCAGATGTTGAATCTATTTGCTATCTCATTGCACTTCTTTAAAATAAAGAAAATTCTACCACTCAGCAAGCAAATGCAATAATACAGATATTAACTTTCTTATTTTCAAAGCAATAACATTTAACTCAGATGACATGCCACTGTTTTGTTTGCTTCTTAGATGCTCCAAGATTATGCCTTAGTACTGGTTATACATTCTAATGGGATATTTTCTAAAGCAATCTGCTTTGTTTGTAACAGAGGCATAAAGGCCTCAACAAAAGAAAATGCTTAGCTATTCAATTAACTTAGGTTTACCTTACACTAGCAGATTTTTAAGCCAAAGGTCATTAGATTTCAGGTAGTTACCAGTCATATGACTTGAGTAACTCTGTGCCTCATAGGAGACAGAAGATATCCAGTCTTACCTACAAAACATGTTCAAATATAGATAATCCATCATTTCTCTCTAAGGAGAAGTATATTCCAACAATTGTTATGTTTCTTTTTATGCATTTCTTTGTAAATCAAAAGAGCATTTTATTAGCTTCTGTTCCCTCTAAGAATACCCATAGAACACAATCAAATCAGCCTCTCCATCTCTGATAAGGTAATATACTGCACTCTTTCAGTCTTCCCCTTTCAGGTTCATCTGTACACTAACTATTGTAAGGCTCTCTCTTTTGCCCCTCTTTTTGCAGCATCCTCTCAAAATGCAGCTATGCTAACAGGGCATTATATACTCACTAGACCACTGGTTGTTTACGGAGACGCCCTTTTTATCCACTAATCTGCACTTGATCTCTCTAACCTTCTGGTAAGACTGCACTGCCTCTGTTTTCCTGGTACTCTTACGACATGACATCATGATTAATGACATACTGCTATGCAAAAGCCAGTAATGAAAAGTCAAAAAAACGAAGCATCTTTCTTGCTTTAATTCTTATTAAAAGATCTCAACCAAATGAACAAAAATAGTTGACAATTACGAAGGGTGAAACTTCAGCATTGAAAATTCAGTCTAGAATTAATAATAAATATTATTTTTTCTGGGACTGAAGAATTCATCCCAAAGGACCTACAGAAATCAAGTTAAGAGATATCACTCTTGAGAAAAAGACTAATTTCAGAAGACTGATAAAGAGAAATGCAGCCTGTCCTTTAGACGTGACATAAAGAAGATGTACAAGAGGGAAATGAATTGTAGACCTCTCAGACATCAAGTCCATGAAAACCATCAAAACATACAATGAAAAATCAAAGAAAAAATAATGTACACGAAAATCTTCCTACAGGTCCTAGCAACAGGTATCATACTTAGGAATAAAGCAATCACTGTGGTATACTTTGAACTCAGCAAGATTTCAAAAATGTCACATGAAACACTGTCAGAGAACCTAGGGAAATAAGGTGCAGGACAGTGTGGTCCAACTTGCAAACCCTTGCAGTGGCCTTCACCCCTTACTCCAACTGAAGTGACAGGACAATGTGCCAAACACAGAAAACTGTCCAAATAGTAAAACCATCTCCTCCTATGTCTCACACAAATGACTGCACTGCTGCTTTGGGCAGGAATTGGAAATCCAACCTATGCAGCAAGCCAACACTCTGAGCACTTCTGAAGAGCAACACAAGCAACTTTTATCTCTGCAATAGCACTGGAAAGCGCTCTAGTATCTGTCTGCCTGCCATGAGAGGCTGTGCTTCGAGGTGATGTGATGTTACCTGTGAGAGGGACAAGGAAAGTCCTAAATCAAAATCCGTATTACCATGATGTAGTTGAAACTTCTGTAAAGAAACATTTGCTTCTTAACTAGTTATGCAGCTATTGATGGTTCACTGTAACACAAGTGAGGCATATCAAATGAATTTCATAGGAGTCTGCTTTGGGTCCACTATTATTCAGTGTTTTCATGGATGGCTTGAATGGCTGGATAATGAGTACAAACAGTATTGTGTCAAGAGACTCAAAGGGCAGCATTTAAATTCAAAATTACCTGAACAAACTGATCAGAGACAACTGTGAATGAAGAAAAACATACAAAGTAAATTCACATATAAAAAGCATGAATAACTAGCTGCAAAAATAGAAAAAAAAAAAGAAAATCAACTGACTGCTGCATTATTCTACAAGATAAGCATCTTATGGCCACCAGGACCTCAGAGATTACAAATAAGAGACCAGATGCAGAGACTAGATTCTCCTATTTAAGTGTTTATGTTAACTGACACTTGACCTATAGGTTGACAGAAAAACACGAGATATTCAGAGGAGTTGCACTTTAACACTTACTAGGGGGAAGAAGAATTTGCCCCTTTCTAAAGAGATTTATCAGTCAGTGCAGGAGATGTCAGATAGTCCAAACAGATGTGCATTCCAAGCAAGTAAAACAATGCTTATTTCAACAAAGAGGAATGAAAAAGTCCATCCACTGAATAATGCAAATAAAACCAACCAAACCAAAAATCCACATATATAGATACAAAGATTAAATCTATGCAACTCCCCAGAAGACATTAAAAAAGATCTTGGCTGTAAACAAAACTAGAAGGACCAGCAGGAGGAAAAATAAAGAAAAAAAGAGTGCTTTCTGATGAAATCTACATCTAAGGAAAGTTTTTCTAGGCCATCATGACTTGAAGATAAATGTTATTTTTCCATCACAACTTTTGCATTTCAGAATGGCTAATGTTATCCATGGTAATAAAATGTTTTTAGAATTCCATTATTCTAGGTCTCTCTTAATCGATTTCAATCAATAATCAATTTATTGAAATATGAAGTCATCTAAATAGGTTATTTGTCAGCAATCAGGTTTTCATCTTATTTAGCCACGCAAGGTCAACCCTCTAATTTGTACACTTAAGTATACAGTACTTAAGCACTGTAGCTGTGTGTATAAATAAGTTACTTAATTTACCCATGTCATTCCCCATCTTCCCAAGAAGAGACTTAAACCAGTGCAGCCTGTATGTATAGGTAACAGTACAATCAAACATCATGGTGCAACTTCTGTTGCTGTACAACGTTCTAGCCAAAAAAAGCATGTTAAATTGGTAAAGCTAGTCTGGTCCTCAAACATTAAACAACTTTTACTAGTAATAAATCTTTATACTGCATCTGTATATTCACACCCATAGGTAGAATTCTTCCAGCACTCTGTACCTTTAAAAAACAAGGCACCTCCAACTAAAGCTGCCAATCAACATCAAAACAGTGAGTAAATAATGGTCTTGTTATGGAATTCAGGAAAAAGTTCACTTAATTAAGAAAGGTGAGAAAATCAGAACCCATTCTTGAGCAGAACTCTTGGTAAACTGACTGCTATAAGATGATGACCTTCAGTGAGATTTGTCCTCCTTGTTCACTAATGTCAGTTAGTCTACTTTGGCAAGGGTTGACTACTCCTATGCACGTGTAAGATCATGCTACGATGCAGCATTCAATCCTGTAACGAAAAGCTATGTACGCTTAATGCCAGTTCCAAAGTTATAGAAACCTGTCTTCAACCAAAAGTTTTGGTGAAGTGAGTGAATTAATAAATGCATGCACCCTTTCAGATTACTGACACCTGGAGTTGTGTTTTACACAGATTTTGAACCGAAATCAGTCTAACTATTGAAAAAAAAGCACAGCCCACACCCATCCACCTATTTTAAACAGAATGTGTCTTTTCTGCTCTGCTTCTGGTCTTAACATCAGCTGTTTTCTATAGCAAAGACTGTGATTGTGTGAAGAAGATTGTAAGCGATTAACGAGCCTACTAAAATATGCACAGGACTACTCTAAAGTTGTGTGAAGTTTATTAAGCATTTTTCAAGCCTGTCTTGATTAGTATACAATATTTATGTACAAAACGCTTCAATAATTGTAGAGATGCTTGTATGGAAGTACACTTACACAGTAGAGCAAGGCAGAATATCACACAGTTATTACAAAGTAATTGCTTATATATAAATTTTTATCGCCAACACATTTTCAAGGATTCCTCACTAAACCTCTATATATTTATAAGAGAGAAAATTACTCACTATTTAATGAACAGCTTTTGCCATACTGATTTCAGTGGCAATGCATTATTAAACCCTTTCTACAAATACTTCAAAGAATTTACACTGGAACAGGCCTCTAAAGGTCATATAATCTAACTAGCTCCTAATTCAAAGCCAGCCTGACAAGATCAAATTGCCCATGACGTGATCCAGCCAAGTTCTGAATATTTCCAAGGATGAAGAATCCATGTCTTCTCTAGGCAATCGCGTATTCCAGTGTTTCACCACTTTAGCAGAGAAAAATTTTTCCTTGTAGATAAACAATTTTGATGTTGCAAGTTGTCTCTCTTGCCTTTTGTTTAATCACTAAAAAGAAATTGGCTCTGTCTCCTCTACATGTTTTCTCTTCCACATACTTAAAAACAGCAATATGATCTCCCGCTGCCATCTCTTCTTAAGATGGAATTCTCTCAGCCTCTCTGTATGTATTGTGTATCAGCACCCTAATCATCCTACTGGCTCTCCACTGGACTTGATCCAGTATGGCAACATTATCTTGACCCTAAAACAGGACTCATATCCATGACAGTCAACATTAAAACTTACCTCAACAGGGAGCATGTGCTTAGTGTCATACAAAGAACGGCAGATTTTCAAAATTTCATTTCCTGTGCTCTCCTTTTCCTCAGCTGGGCATCTCTGTAGCATAGCAGTCCCCAGTTTCACCCAAGGATTACCATCTGTGCACAATCTGCTCACAGAAAAAAAAAAAAATTGTTTATATGTATATATGTGTGTGTACATATATGAATATACACACAAAATTTTCTGAAGTTTGTGCACATGTATGAGAATTAAAGTATGATCTCATGAAACAGAGAGGAAAAAGTTTTGAGACAAGTTACTATCCTGATGCCATCCTTCTTTCAATGCAACAAAGTTATTAAAAGTATTTTGAATTATGACATACTGTTATCTGAGGAATCACACACCAGATAAAGACTGATTAAAGTGGAACACCACAGGAAAAACATCTCCTTCCTTTGTACAAGCTAATTTCCCAAGCAAAATGGTATTGAGGGAGTGGTGACATGAAACCAGAATTCCTGATTTTCTTAGCTTTGATCATATTCTAACACCATCTGTCTCTCAAGTACCCTTCTAGTTTCTCTGTGGAGAAAAAACTTACAAGACTCAAATTTTAATTTTCAGGTCCAACAAGCACAAACAAAAATAAACATCTAAAAAATACATCTATCTTTTTCTATAAAACCCATTTTATAGCCCATACAAACAGTGCTGTAGAGAGAAATTATATGCAACTGTACTTCTCCATTAGTAGATACGGATGTAGATACTTTTTATTATGATTATTATTATATTTAAAGTGTCCTTTCTATTTCATATAAAATTAGAATCCTAGAATCACCTGGGTTGGAAAAGGCCTTCAAGACCACGAAGTTCAGCCACCATGACCTACTGAGCCCCATCACTAAACCATGTCCCTTAGTGTCATGTCTACACATCATAAATACCTCCAGGGATGAGGACTCCACTACATACTCTGGGAATCCTATTCTAATGCTTGGTCACTCTCTCCATGAAGAAATCCTTCCTAAATCCAATCTAAACCTCTCCTGGCACAACTTGAGATCACTTCCTCACATCCTATCACTCATCATGTGAGAAAAGAGAACAACACCATCCTTGCTGCAACCTCCTTTCAGGTAGTTGTAGAGAGAAATGAGCTCTCCCCTCAGCCTCCTCTTCTCCAGACTAAACAGTCCCAGTTCCCTCAGCTTCGTTTCTCATCAATGCACATGCTCGATCAACGTAATATCCTTGTAGCAAGGGACCCAAAAATGAATACAACTTCATCTGCTATCACCATTACATGGTCAGCCTTAAAAAGAAGGCAGACAGTAGGCATACGTAAATTATATCATGCATGCTGGCAAAGGCGACATTTACTATAAAATTTAATTGCTGGAACATTTCTTGGCCTACAGCTGCTATTTGCTACATCATGGAGATGCCTGGCTACTTTTGCTAGTGATAGGTGTACTTGCTAGGACTGGACATACTGATAGAAATGGGCAGCAGATTGGAGCTTTTAAATGAGAGCGTGAAGTGTAACACTGGAACGCATCCACACTGCCATTTTGCTAATTTGAGTTTAGTTAATGCATTTCAATACACTTCTACAATGGGCTAAAATCACACTTAACAGTGTAGATCAAGACCACATAAAGCCACAGTAACACAACCATTATATTCATCTGTGCATACGCAAAGGAAGGCACAAAAGGTGGTTTAAAAAAAAGCCTCCATCAATTTCTGGTCATTAATCAACATCCCAAAAAAAGCAGGATATATTTTTATTGTATTTTGTTTGAAGAGGTGAACAAAAAAATCACTGGAAGAGAAAATCTGGCAGGTTGGTCTTACAGTTCACTGTAAATTAAGATACTTGTCCAGCACAAGTGGAAAGGAGCAGTAAAGTGCTTTGAAAGTGCTGCTTTTCAATGGTATTATTTAGCACCAATTGTTGAAAGTAACATAATAACTACAGCAGCAAATGGAGTCTGTTAAAAAAAATCAGTTGGGCTGACACATAACAAAGAGTAGGTCTGACAATTTGGTACAGGACAACTGCTAATACCTACTATTTCATACATATATAAGCTCTCTCCTGTTCAGCTTCCACTTTCGAAAGTACATACTGTAAACAAATAAAACCAGCTCCACTGGAAGCTGACATTATATTCTAACACGAACACCAGACAGAGATGCTAAGAGCAGGTAAGTTTGAATGCAAACTAAATAGAAGTTGTGATTTTCATTCTTTCTGACAACTTAATTGAGCCTTTCCATCAGTCACAGTCACTGAACAAACTGCTGCCAGGAGTCTAGCTGGGAGCAGCACAGCTCCTCCTCCTCGCCTTCCAACCTGATGGGTTGGACCCAAAGAAGCCAACTTATCTGACAGGCAAAGCATGATGCACTTGATCTACGAATCCCCAGTAAGGTCAGAGGAAGGAAAAAAAAAAAACAATATGCAACTCCATCTTTGCCACTGGCTAAATTAATAGCTCCTGCTATGTGATCCATCTTTTGCTTAGAGGCATGGAGAGTCATCATGAATTTCCATTTTTATAGCTGCTGCCTCCAGAGTACATTACGAAAACCTAGAAGAATTTTCCATTAGAAGAAGAAAACAAAAATCACACTTCAAAGCACATTTAGAAGTAGTTACGAAGAAACAGAACAGTTAGAAAAGTTAGAAATAACCACAAAGACGCAAGGCCATCCAATAAATAAACCTGCAAATGGCACGACGAAGTTAAGCATCAGATATATACTTTACATATATAAATCTCTTCTGACATATAATTGTGATTTCTGATAATTATAATTTTCCTTATGATTATTTGACCTTCTGTGGTCTGCTAACAAATAGACATCATCTGCCACCTCTACATAAAAACAAGATTCAGTCACCAAAAAATCTGACAACTGTAAGTAGAATTCAGTTTTCTTCTTTCATGAATTTTTATTTTTATTTATGGTTAAATACATCAATTACTTTTTCCATGCTGAGAACTTTTTCACAGACTTGCAATAAGGGCATTGTTTTCCTGCACCAAACCAAAAATATCTTTAGAGGGACATTTTGCATTAAGAAAAAAAAAAATGAACTAAGCTATTGAGCCCCTAAAATCATGTCTTTTTGAGTTCCAAAACACCTTATCAATATTTAAAATGAATATAAAAAATGCCTTTTGAATGTAGGTAGCAAGTTCCAAAGGACTGCAGAGCTTCAGGTACTGTCAATCTTTTTCTTCCCTTTTTTTATTGTCTTTATGAAGTGCTTAAAATGACATCTGAATATGAGACACCTAGACAGAAAAGCATGCATGAATAACATGGGTTTAAACACCAATTCTTAAAAAATGTATATGTTTCTGAGTACTGACTGGAACAACCAAGTCATCTTCAGTGGTTCCTCACAGTCAACATGGCATATTATGACATGAAGAGAACCATATCTGCAGGTAAATAATGACTATTCTTCTGTCAGAGTGTTTTGAAATACAATAAATAAATAAATAAATAAACAAAGACTGATCTTTGTCAGTCTTTTTTTAAATTCGAATTTAAAAAAAAAGAGTAAAGGCTACTAAGAAAAAAACCCCAAGCTTCAGTTCTTTTACTTCTCCTTCTTTTTGAGCCTTTAAAAAATGTAAGTTTTTTTTTTCTAGTTTTATATTCAATTATAAGTTTTAGATATTTACTGCTAGGCTGAAAAAAAAAAATTTAAGTTTTCAGATGACTAAGAGTAAAATTCCCCCGTTCCTGCACATATCATTACATTCGAAATAAACAATCAGTTAGCATCAAAGGCCTTTTTTTTTGCAGCAGAACAAGAACAAGTAAGTAAAGATTGAACAAAACCCTAATACGTACAGCTAAACAATTGGCTTAATTGCTTATAGTTCTCTCCTTTACTCAACAATTTCTTCATACAATTTGCTTTAAAAAATGGGATTGCTGAATAACTCACTGTTGAAAGAGTTCCTGCTTTATTCCAACTGAGCTACCAAGGTAGGTTTTTCTGCAACACAGTTTCAGGAACATTTATAAAAAGAAAATCTTGTAAGGGTACCTGAACACTACTGACATGAAATATGCAACAGAGATAAAAGAGAGAATTTATGAGTAATGCAAGAAGAGAAGACACCAGAACAGAGCAGAGATTGCTAGCAGCCTTGCCAAAAATGCAGAGATAAGCATATGATAATGACTGTCAATGACAATAGTGAAAGAGAGGAGAGAGGGCTCAGATAAAGAAGGCAGAAAGTAAAGATTTTGTTGTTGCTGGTTTTGATTGCTGCTGAACATCATACTTACAAAACACCCTCTGTTTCTTGGCTGGC
The DNA here is from genome assembly GCF_040182565.1 of Anser cygnoides. NCBI lineage: Eukaryota > Metazoa > Chordata > Aves > Anseriformes > Anatidae > Anser > Anser cygnoides. The sequence continues at coordinate 109,476,868 of NC_089875.1, forward strand.
ATGAATTACCCCAGGATTTAAAAGCAAAATAATTCAAATTAATAAATAAAATTCAAAATAATGAAAATGAAATGTAAGCTATTCCCAGCCGACTATAACAAGGAGTTGCTTGGTAAGAATTCAGAAAATGAATGCCCTCTCATATTGAAGGATACTAAAGAGAGCTGTAGCTGACTTTTTAAAGCCAATCATGCTTGAGGTAGGAGGACTGAGGGTGGAATGAGGATGACACTTCATTTCTGGAGCATTATTAACTATTGATGTGTTGAGTTCACACAAATTCATTCTGATGACAGCGCACTTACTATGAATGCCAAAAATCTATTTATGTTTCTGCACACCAAATATATTATTTCTTCAGACAAAAAGATACACATTTTATACTTTTATTTTTAAAAACTAATTTATTTTTTAGCCTAGATTTTCATTTAGGTTAAGTTCTTGTTGTACTGTTTGTCCATTAGACTTCTTAAAAAACAACACAAATAAACAAAAACACTTCCCCCCTAAAAAACAAAACTCCAAAACATAGATGACTGAGCCTAAACAACTAAGTGGGGGGAAAGATAATTTACAACAATCATAATTACGATCATGCTGACTACTATTAAAATACCAGGCATCTTCCTTGAAAGCACTAGAAATGAGTAAGAAAGGAGGACTTTGAAGCCTGCAGATACAGGATTTCTAAAGCACTTAGCCTTGCAAGTATTGTTAATAACAGAAACAAAACAGATATTAACAGAAAAGCAATGAGAGTATAAACACAAAGACCTCAGGAGAGAGCAAACTGTCCCACCTTTGATAAATTTTTCTACTGGGACAACTTCTAGTAGGAGAGGGAAAATTGAACAAAACCACCACCACAAAGAAACACAAAGAAACTAGAGATACATCATTCCTGATGAGAAAAAAACAAGGAGGGTTAGGAGGGGAGGGGTGGGCAGGAAAACATCATCTCTGTCTCTTCTTTCAAGATGCAACCTCAATTCCCTTCTCCTCAAGAAAAACACTGCTAAAGCAGGGAAGAGAACAGACTGCAAGGTCTTTCCTACTCCTCTAGCTAGCAGAGAAAGCTGAAGAATAAAGCAACAGTGGTAACTGCAACCTGTGACCCCCACCTTTAAAAAAAACAACAACAAAAACCACAACAACCAAACATGAAAAATTTGTTTTCATTACTACTAACATAATCAAATTTATTTTAATTTTTGGTTGTCTAGAGTTTTAGGCAAACTCAAAGAAATCTAGAAATCTGAACTACTCTTTATTTCCCTGTAAACAGTGAAAGCGAATTTAGTGCTGAGCTCAGGAAAACTTCCTGAGCCTGCACTGTAAATCATGTTATGGAATCATGAGTCAGAGATTCTCCATGAAATCAGTAAGGGTAGCTACTACTAGTGAAAGAGAAGGGAGCAATTTCTCCTGAAGGATTTCCGATGCCTCATAGCAAAGACAAAGCAGTGAAGAAAGACACCAAAGTTCAATTGATAACAGAAATTATTTTTAAAAAAGTAAAAATAAAAATGAAAATCTAATCACAGGATAAATTTACATTTTGTTCCTTAAGACTTTATGCTAAGACACAAGCCAGTCAGTCTCTCCTCAATCTCTGGTAAAGAGATGAAGCAAATCTTCCTAGAAGCATTTCCAAGAATATGAAGGCAAGCAGGTGACTGAGATTAGTCAACATGGATTTAAAATGTGTAAATCATGCCTGACCAACCTGATAGCCTTCTACAATAAAATGACTGGATGATAGTTGATGTTACATACCTTCATTCAACAATACTTTCAACCCTCATAATACCATGACTGACAAACTGATGAAGTGTGGGCTAGGTAAGTGGACAGAGAAGTAGATTCAAAACTGGTTTCGATCATCCAGGATCAAAGGGTTGTTATCAGTGGCACAAAGTCCTGTTGGAGACCGGTGACCTGCGGTGCACCCCTGGGGTTGGTACTGGGGCCAATACTCTAACTTCTTCATTGAAGACCGGAATGATGATGAGACAGAGAGAACCCTCCGAAAGCTTGCAGAAAAAAAAATAGTTACTTTTCTAGTTACAAAACTAGAAAATAGTGGGTGATACACAGGTTGGTTGTGCTGCCATTCAGAAGGACCTTAAGAGGAGTAACGAGCTTTCTGTGGTTTATCTCTGTCCAGCAAAGGGAAATCCCAAGTTCAGTACCTGGGGAGGAATAACCAGCGGTACAGGCTGGGCCAACCAGCTGGAAGGGAGCTTGGCAGAAAAGGACTTGAGGGCCCTGATGGACAAGGTGACAATAAGCCAGAAACACACCCTCATACCAAAAAAGGCCACCAGCATCCTGGGCTGCATAAGCATTGCCATCAGGTCAAGGAAAGTGCTCCTTCCTCTCCACTCGTCATTAAGCGAGACAAATCTGGAGTGCTGCATTTAGTTGTGGGCTCCACAGTACAAAAGTGACATGAGCAGAGTCGAGGCAAATAACAGAAGTCCTCTTGCCCCTTATCTTAGCTACGTTGATTTCTTTATGTCAGAATTGAGATTATGCATATGTCTTGTAGCTACATTGCTTTAGATCCTAAGTGACTTACAATACGGGTGTTCAAAGTATTTTGTACAAGTTTTCAGACTTCCAAGATCTCGGAACTAAGATGCATCCTACCTCTGAAATTTAATCCACTGTTAGTTGTGAATACAAATAATATTTAATCATTATTTTGTTTTCTCTTTTTCACTTGACAAAGAGTCTGAAGAAACACAACACCAAGTGGGAGATAAAATTAAATAATTTTTATGTTTTTCTCCTGTCATAGAACAGTAAACAAGAACTGTCTATTTATAAGTGTTCTGCTTTCACAAAATCTTCAGACTGTCTGTTCAGCCCAAGGAGAAAAAATTTTGCTAATCGTTTTGCAGCAATATTTCACTTTACCCTGTGCTCCATAAGCTATGTTTTTTGTTTTTGTTTTTGTTTTAATCTAAACACTACCTTGAACAAAGTTTGACAGTTCCCCACACACCGGAAGGCATCAAATTTTTCAGATACAATTAAAAGAAATAAAAAGGAAAAATGGAATATGAATTTGTGACAGATCATACAGCAATCCTTGTAATTCACAATGCACTGAAGAAAATATTTAGTTCATAAAACTGTCATATAGGATTTAGATTAATTTTCATCCAGAAATCACAAACAAAATGCAGGCTTGAAGGTGAATAACCTTTACAGATTAGATTCTAATGGACTCGTTCTCTGTAAGTACAAAAAAAGAATTATTGTTCATAAAAAGCTATGCCCAAACTTTTCTGACAAATCAATGTACATAAACACTTTGGGGAGTGCAGTCCCCAGATTCAAACAGGTTGCAATCAATGCCCTCAAAGCAATCCAAAGAAAGTATAATTTAATGTCTCTAACCTTCGTATGGTTAGACAGAACATGCTACACTGCACTGGCTACCCAGAAAGTATACTAACATTACTGCTCTCCTTGAAGGACGTGTGACTTTTGCCTTAACGTAAGATTGTATGAATCTTTTATCTTAGAAATCAGAGTCTGTTACAGAATGGAACAACTAAAATTGTTACCTTTAAGCGCGTTCAGGAAGTCACAGACAAAAACAAAAGAAACGATAAATAAAATTGTAGTCAAGATATCCCAAATCAAAATTTTCAATAAACAGTTTCAATAAATACCCATTCTGATGGGTGCCATGCTGAAATTTTAAACAATTATTTTCATTTTAAATTGTTGGGCTAGAATCTTCTGGGTATGTCCTGCCATAGTGTAAATTCTTTGCTTTCAGATATTTCATCTAGAAACAGAAATGATAGGTATTGGATCGAGAAAATAAAAGCACCATTGCTTGGTACCATTACCTACACAGACCTTCTGCGGCTTGCCTGCCACATATGAACATTAGCTTTCAAAGACTTTTCTGTAAAGCATAACTTGAAGTAGAATTTTAAAAAAAGCAAGCCAGAACTTCCTATTGGATTTTCTACATACTGGCAAAAGTGAGAGTAAAATATGTAACCCTGAATTCAAGTACTTGGAAAAACCTCCTGTGCAATAATTCAGACAATAAAATTGTTCTGTCTTCTGCATGATGCATACTATATATAAATATATATATATACCTTCTACCAGAAACTGATTCAATTCTACTTTTAATAAGCCATTTATTTTCCCCAAATGATCTTTTCAAAAGGTCATACTCCTCTTAACCATGTTTGAACCCACTGACTGAAAGTTACATGATATGATCAATCAATAAAACTTTTTTTTGCTTGAAGAAATGCTCACCTGTTGCTCATTTCCATAGGTGGCCATGCTTGAAGGAGTAAAACCAAGTGCTGAAACTCAGACAGGCTGTGACTAGATTCCAGAAGTCCCAGGAAGAGACTGTACCTTTTTTCTTCATTTTCAATATCTGTTATCTCTACCTGAAAGAAAAACAAACATTTTAAAATGACGAATTTAAAAGCAACAAGCTATCTTTAAAAGACATCACCGTTGTAAAACAATGCAGGAATACAGCCAATGTTATTTTCCCAGAAACCATTTTCTTACCTCTCATTTTCAATTACATGCAAATAAAACAGGAAAGCACACAACAATGGGAAATTACTTAGGTGTATGTTCCCAAAATAATATAGCTCCACAAAAGTACATTAATTGATTAGTTGAGTCTTACATCTATATTCTTCAAACATCCAAAAAATCTTTACATTTTCTTTTCTCCATATATATATACTTTTAAATAATGGGCATGTATAGTACCAATCTTAGAACAGCTTGGGTTGGAAGGGACCTTAAAGATCACCTAGTTCCAACCCCCCCGCCGTAGGCAGGGATGCCACCCAATAGATCAGGTTGCCCATTGCCTCGTCCAAACTGGCCTTGAACAACTCCAGGGATGAAGCATCCACAGTTTCTCTAGGCAACCTATTCCAGCGCCTCACCACTCTCCGAGTCAAGAATTTCCTCCTAACATCTAAATCTCTCCTCTTTTAGTCTAAAATCATTCCCCCTTGTCCTGCCATTATATCCCTGAAGGTGTTCAAGACCAAGTTAGATGAGGCCCTGAGCAACCAGATCTAGTGGGTGACGTCCCTGCCCAAGGCAGGGGGGTTGGAACTAGGTGACCTTTAAGGTCCATTCCAACCCAAGACATTCTGTGATGTGATCCTATTATCTGACTGAGCAAAAAGTTGCTCTCCAACTTTATATATGTATTAGTTCTGTAATATATATTACTCAAGCTTACCTCTGAGAATTCAATAGTTTTACCTGAATTTGTACCATCTAATCTTTTCTCCCAGAGGAAAAAGTACTGGAAGTTAATTTAAATTCATTTACTCAATGAAGAACATTTGCTGACAAGCATTGTAGTGTTTCTCTGTATAGGTATTTGAGCTTATGAAAAAGAAAAACCCCAACAGCAAGCTTCCAGACAACTCTGTCTCACGAAAAGTGTCCATCTAAGTTCAAAACACACAGCTGCTGTAAGAACTCAAATACACTTCAGCTGATGACAGGTTCTATTACAGATAATTACTGCCTGCAGTTTGCATGGTAAAAAAGTGAGAAGTCTGACTATTGAAGGAAGGTTGCTATAAATGAAAACCAACTTTCTGCTAAATGAGAAGCAGCTTCTGTTTAAAAGTTTGGGTATCACGCTAGGAGGGCTTTCACAAATGAAATAGCTATTCCTTGTCTGCCTGACACACAAAAGTTCTTGTAGTTTAAAAATAATTTGTTACAATAACAAGGCAGCTTCCTTTCTGTTATTAACACATTCTAACACTGAATTTTTCCTCCAAACTTCGAAAACTTCTGGGATATCAAACACTTCAGTTACATCTTATAATTCAGCTAAAGATACATAGCATTAAATGTTAACATTTTTGTTTAAGCCCAAGTAGTTCTAAGACTTCAAACATGGACAAACTTTTCCTTAGTTCTACAGCTACTTTAAAAGATTAAAGATTGTATTCCCATCTTCTCAAAGTGACTCTGATACATCAAGGGCAAGTTTTTCAAAAGAGGGTGGAAAACAGATTACTGATGCATTTATTGAGTTGCCTACATAACTTGTGACTTTAAAATATTTAGTGTTGAGAAGTTTACTTCTTTCTCCAGGGTATATCTGAACATACCGCATACTACATCATTTTAGATAGAGAAGAAACCTTTCTGAGATCTCTCCATTTAAAATACTTCCATGTACTGCAATGTCACACGGCAGATATCAATTACCCACTTGTAATATCCCTAAATTCCACCTACGCTGGCTGAGATGAAATATGATTATCTTCACTATTTAAATCACACAGCTGAAAAGAGAAGGGAGAAGGGAGAACAGGAAAAGGTAAAAGGTGAGGATGTCTTATGTCCCTTTAGGGATCAAAAATATTTAGCAATCTAGCAAATCTAGCATTTAGATGACTTCATCTGTCCCCAAACTCCTTTCACAGACAACTAGTTCTAAGTTTTTAGACCAAACAGCTAGCATTACGGATGGTCCATTAAGTACATTTTAGGATATTTGCACGAACAGCATGTTACTTCAAAACACAGACTGAATGTTTAACTCTTTCTAGTGATAGACATAAGAAGGGCGAGAAATGGCACATGAGTGTTTAATACTATTAGTATTAAAAGATGAGACGAGCTGCCACAGAAATTGAGTTCTTGGCAGTAAAGAGTAGATGACAGTAGATCAGATATCCTATTCAACGTGAACTGAATTTCAGTAACATGACATAATAATGTATCTTTAAAGACTGGTTTACATTTTTATGATGCTAATTAATCTAACATTATAAGGTACTGTTTTGGACAGCTGGATCCTTGCAACATAATTGCTTATAACAAAACACATTAATGTGATCAAGGAGAATTAACTTTCTATTCTTAAACATGCTGTGTATTTCTGAAACGTTTCTTTCTACAATGGCCTCTTTAAAATCGCTTGCATTTCACATTACAAGTAGTAAAAATAAAGTGAATGTTCCACAGTGCTATTTATAGTTTTTAAGAAAGAACTATTCAAAATTCACTTTTCATATGGCATTTTAAATGCACATTGCTTCCATTTATTGTGAACTAGGTGAGACTAAAAGGTAGCAACACAGGCAGCAGCAAGCATGTGTACTTTTAAGGCTGAATATGGGGATCTAAAATGTAACACTGAGGATAAAGGAAATGGAAGATTAATGAAGGAGTAAAAATGGAAAATACGTAAGTGTTGAAGGACAGATGACAAGTGTATTTACCTTCTTCCCCCACCCCCAAAAAGACTAGCTTTATCCTACCTTAAACTTCCCACTCTTTCATCTTTTTATACCTCATCTTTTTTTCCCTGCTTTACATGATCTTATTATAGAGAATATAGATGCACCACTCTATATTCTACAAACACCTGTGTTTCAAGGAAGTTTTAAGCATTACTTCATTTCTTTGACAACACAGTTATTAAAACTTCTTTTTGGAAAAGAAAAGCCGAGATTCAAAGGTAAACCTACATTTTAGCAGCAAGAATGCATGAGCATTTTCGACAATGGTCACACAGTCAACTGTACCAGGAATATTTTCAAAAGTATTCCTGAGCTGAAAACATCATCAAATACATGCTGATTCTGCAAGGGTTGTGTACACACTTCACATCACATGTTGATAAGTAGTCCCACTGGTTTCAACAAGATTGCACAATGTCTAAAACTGTACCTTCTGTGAAGCAGCTGTATTTAACTGGTGTGTACGTCTTTACAATCAAAATGATTGAAATCTATATATGATTTGCCCACTAGCATGCCTAGAAAAATCCTAAGTAGATTGACACTGTGTAACAGAAACACAGATAACAATAAAACACTTAAAAACTTATTTTCAATACACTGTTATTCTTCTAGAAGAGTAGAGTCCATTTTAAGTTAAAGACCTGTAAGGTATACTATCTGCTATGTAGTAAATCAAGGTAGTTGTTCGAAATAGTTTCCACACAGCTTTCCACTTTGATATGATAACTTATCCTATCTCTAATTCCTTCCTTACAGTTCTCTAAAAATAAAAGTTACCATGAAACCACCAAAAAACCACAAATGAACTGATAGCTCCTTACTACAAGAAAGCACGATCCTGAAGCAAGGCATTGAACTGACTTAATTAATTGTATTAATATATATTAATTTTAATATGCTTTAAAATAAAAATACATGTATAAAAATACACACGTGTATACATTTATACTAGGAGCATTAGTTTTCCTCTGTATTCTCTTCTCTTTCCAAGGCTAAGAGAGAGCATGGAGAGGAAGCAGTCATCTTATGCAACAGAAATAGGGCATGGTCTGTGTTAAAAGGTAGACATTTCATCTTATAAGAACCAAAAGCTAGCTGAGATGAAGTCAACAAGGTTATAGTTAAGCCTATCACCTTGTTGTAGTACCACAGCAAAAGAGCAGAGACATTAAAAATTCCATTTTAACTGAACATACTCTTTGTAGCAACTCTGAATGATCGATTCAGATGACTCTAAAGGGTGCAACGCAACAAGGCACTGCATTTCTGGTAGTATGGTCATCTTTAAAACCATGGTAATAGCATACTATAAATCCCTCCTGCTCTCCTCCCCCCCCCCCCTTTTCTTTTTTCTTTTTAATTAAAAACAAAAACATCCTTCTAAAACATTCAAGGCTATGCACAGATAACCTGCCACAAACTGCTCAGACCCCTGGTAGCAGAAGGGCCTGAAAAGAAGAGTCTGTCACTAACCAGGTTAATGAGGCCTACAGCAAGCTAGCAAGGAGTACACTTGAACTTCAGATGATCTGAAAGGCCTATGAAAGAGCAAAAATGGAAAAGGAAAAGTAGGACTTTCAGTTTTAAGAACAGATGTGCCCAATTCTGTCTCAACTTCCCCTAGTTTTGTGCCTTCTCTTTGGCAGTAGAAGGCAGAGGGCTTTATGTCTTACATTAAAATAAAATGCTGCACAAATATACAGCACAATGGGAAAGACAACTAGGGGAATTAATTTTAGAAATGATACTTGTGATAGATTATAAAAAGAAATACAAATTAAATAAAATCTGACCTTACGTTAAATTGTTAAAATACACTATTTAATGGTCAACAAGAGACTACATACGCTTAAAATCAAGAAAACACAAGCATTTGCATAATGCTAATGTTTCTTAAAAGAATAATATTAAAAAAGAAAAATACATACTACACAAAAGACACAGCGTATGCAGCCATTGTTGAAAACTGCACTAGATCCCACAAGCTGTCTGAACCAAATCCTTTCAATTTTATGTTCTCCTTCTGAGCTCTTCGCTTTTACCTCTTTTCTCAGTTTCTCTTGTAATTAATTGGCAGAGGTTATGATGGCCCATGAAGGAATTGTGACTCATCCCAGATCATCCCTGCTTAATAAAAAAAGCAAAAATCACTCAATCTTGATCAAATACTTACTAAAACATATCTATATTATTAAACAGGGGCGCATTGTTTAGCTACAGCCTTTAGCAGCTATGGCATGCCAGAAGACAAAAGTCAGGCCTTCTTTCGATCTGAGGTACATCTTTGATGGTGACATGGGCAGTGGGACTGACTGCACCCTCTGCAAGTTTACTGATGACACCAAGCTGAGTGGTGCAGTTGACACGCTGGAGAGAAGGGATGCCATCCAGATAGATAGGTTTAAAAGGTGTGCAAACCTCAGGAAGTTCAACAAGGCCAAGTGCAAGGTCCTGCAGATGGTTTGGGGCAATCACAAAGAGAAACACAGGCTGGGTGACAAGTGGATAGTGAGCAACCTTGCGGAGAAGGACTTGGGGGTACTGGTTAAATTTTTAACAGTAGATATATAAAAAAAACCTTGAACAAATATTCAGAGAAAATGATTTGTTTAACCTTTTAGTGTTTTTATAGGACTTCTCTTTCATGGATGATAAACCCTTAGTAAAACCTTTGCTTTACTAAACAAGTTTCTGATGTAAATGCAGGGAGTAACTGGAAAAAGCTTGTTAGAAAAGCAGATCTCCAAAATTCTTTCTTCTGGATCCTAAACCTAATTTAATGTCATCTTAGACTCAGTGTCTTTCTGTGTGTCAGGGTAGATCTACGCACACAAACCTCCTTCTACATTATACCTGCAGATGTTGGTGGATGGAAAACTGAACTTAAAGTCAGCAATGGGCGCTTGCAGCCCAGAAAGTCAACTCTATCCTGGGCTGCATCAAAAGCAGGGTGGCCAGCAGGGCAAGGGAGGTGACTCTCCCCCTCTGCTCTGCTCTCATGAGACCCCACCAGGAGCACTGAGTTCAGCTCTGGCGCCCCCAGCACAAGAAGGACATGGACCTATTAGAATGAGTCCAGAGGAGGGCCATGAGGATGATCAAGGGACTGGAGCACCTCTCCTACGAAGACAGGCTGAGGAAGTTGGGGTTATTCAGCCTAAAGAAGAGAAGGCTCTGAGGAGACTTTATAGCAGCCTTCCAGTGCCCAAAGAAGGGGGCCTACAAGAAAGATGAGGAGGGACTGTGTCTCAGGAAGTATAGCAGTATGACAAGAGGCAACATTTTAAAGCTTTAAAGAAAAAGGTAGATTTAGATTAGATATAAGGAAGAAATTCTTTACTATGAGGTTCGTGAGGCACTGGCACAGGTTGCCCAGAGGATGCCCCATCCCTGGAGGTGTTCAAGGCCAGGTTGGATGGGGCTTTGAGCAACCTGGTCTAGTAGAAGGTGTCCCTGCCCACGGCGGGGGGGTGGGTAGGGAGGTGGAACTAGATGATCAGGTCCTTTCCAACCCAAACTGTTCTATGATTCTAATATTTTTGGTGTCTCTGAGTACAGCCACACGATGTACCTTATTGAATTACATGACTTTAGCCATCAAAAGCACTATTTTTTTTTTCCTCAAGTAGCTACAGTCTGCTTGTTAATAGCAGATTCATGAGATTTAACATAGTGCATCTTCAATCATCCATTTTCCTATGGGGAAAGTCATACTGAACTTGCTGTAACCTGTAAACCTTAAGAAAACCAAAACACTTTATGATTTATTTATTTTATTTATTTTCTGGAGTCCAGTTATTTATCAATCGGCCACAATACCTTAGTTCTCACATCACTTTATTACTAGGGCATTATATCAAAGAAGTCTCCTACAAGCTTTTTAAAACATTTTGTTTTATATACCAAATATGAAGTATAGAGGTATGGGTGCTTTTACTGCTGAAGTATAAAAAATAAGAGGCGTCTGGCAGTTGGTGGAGGTACTTGTAATCCCTTCAACAGTACATTATCTGGACACAAACATACCCTTCATCTTACTTCAGGCATTCTGAACAATCCTGGAATGCACATTCTTTATATCCAGTATGGAAAAAAAAAAAAAAACAACCACCACCACCTTAATGCACTTACAATCCCTCCTCTAATAAAACATCAAAGTACTCTGCCTGACAATAAAATCTTTCAAAGATTTATATATAGTTCTCTTCCCTTATAGATTAAATGTATTAGCTGTCCAAAATGTTGAAACTTTTACCCATTTTCAGCGCACCAAGTTTTGACTCATCATCTTACTCCATAGATTTGTTACTGCTTTCTAGAGACTCAAGTGCAACACACATGAAAGAGTCCAAATACGAAGAGTTCCCTCAAAGTTTGTTCTACCAGCTTTTGAAAAATCTGGTATTTTGTAAAAACAAACAAAGATGATAGACTTGAAGAATAATAAGGTTAAATAAAGCTGTGGGACATCATGTATGACTGGTAAAGGTAATTTTTGTGTTTGTGAATAACTCAATAACTGAACCATGTGTTCAGTTTAGTTCAGTACATTATCTCACTCTTGAAGTTGGTTTAAATCTGTATTTACAGCAACAGTGATATATTGCTCTATCTAAATTGTGTCCCAGAGGCATAACTATCCCCTATATGTTTTCCTACATTAGGACGACAGACATCTGATAGAGTTGCAATGTAGTTTAAGCAATAAAGCATTTTATTTGAGAATCTGACACCAACCAATTTGGCTGATGACCTAGAGAGTGTTTTAAGCAAACAGAAGTGCTAATAGAAAGATCCAGAAAAAGAATCAGCCAATCCAATCTCCTCCTTCCCCCGAGATAAAATACAAAATGTTGTCTGCTTCCATATGAGAGTGGTGAGCAGGAAAACTAAAGCAAACACACCCCTACCTCCCTGTGCCCAACCAAATCTGTTCAGCATATTATATATTTTACTCTCTATGAGCATGGCAGAGCCATGGTTTTCATCAACAGATTTTATTCAGTACTAATGTTCTAAGGAAATAATTGATAAGGGTGTTTGTAACCAAAGAATATGGGACATAAAAATCAGAAAAAAATATTTTTCTTTGTTTTAACTGATTGTATATTGAGAAAACCTACACTCGTGCTTAAAACCAATTCCTGATATTAAAGGTATATATTTGTGGTTTCCAAGAGCTGCAGCCAACAGCCTATTGCTTTACATGATTATAAAATTCATTTTGTTACATATGCCAGATTGTAAATGTAAGTATCTCAAAACATGTTCGTGTTCATCACGGCAGTGTAAGTTTGAATTACTAAGGCATCAAAAAATAGAAACAATAAACAGGCATTTGAGTAGCCCCTTACTGCTACAATACATTCTCAATTTGTTTGCACTCCCTTGTAGAATGCATTAAAGTTTTTGTTTATTCACCCCACCACAGGCTCCAGTGGTAGAGATTTTATCTACATTATATTTTAAAATAATAGGCAGATCTGAGATGAAGGATTTTACTTGGATTCAAGATAGGGAATGCTGATGCTAAGGCTTCTTCCAGTCATTAAGCAGGGCTTAATATGATTTATAAGCAATGACTGAAAGGATTAATAACGACTTGAATTGTGTAATTGGCATCTCTGTACCGCTGACAGCACAAAAATAAAAGTCTTACTTTAAAGACAATATAATCTAAATAGGTAAATCATCAGGGCTGCAAAGTTAAAAGCTTGTTACAAAGGACATAATATTACAAATTAAGATATTTAAGAGATATAACTTATATAATTCATATATATTCATATAAGAGTATGAACACAAATGTTAAAAATCATCAGCTATAAAAAAGGGCAGACATGTACAACTCTTCCTGAAACTGTTCAGCTACTGACCCTGCCCAGATAAGATTAGGGGCTTTTAAACACTATTTTTTATTTCACTCTCTTCAGACTGTTTGAAGATGCTAGACATCCCATCAACCTTGATGCTAGACAAGTTACGTACCTGTAAAATAAGGCAAAAAGAAAAGCACATATTGAAACATCTTATTCAAAACCTTCATGTACCAGAGCAACATTAAATTCTTTCAAGGGCAAAACCACAAGTAATATTGTCGCCAGCACACTATCAGCATTCAATTACTTCTAAACATGGGTGGCTCTAAAAAGAAATCTTTTAGGTTGTGATTGAGAGTGAAATATTCAGAGACACAGCTGAGTCAGGCTGGAAAAAGTAGAAAGATGCGAAAAAGAATAATCCACAATTATTCAGCTTCCTGTCTACGGGCAAGAGTGCACGTGCACACACACAGAAGTCAAGAGCAACCAGTAGATCAGAGCTGTGCATTAATAGTTTGAGGTACCTGATTAAAGGCAGGTTATGAACCCACAGTCAGACAAAGAGTTTAAAAAAAAAGTAAATTAGTCATCTGTTTTGCAAGACATACACTAGAATACAGAGACCCCTAGAATGAGGAGAAGTGGGGACCTACTTCTGCACAAAATACTATGCACAATTTTATCCAATAACTTTGCAGTAAAATATTACCTTCTGTTTGAACTAGAATGCTTCCTGATAGACTTACTCTTCTGACCTAAGTAAGCAAGTTAAAAACTGCTGACTTGTTTATAACTTAAAGTTAACATATAAACACAAGAATAATATCTTCCTGGTAAATTATCCCCACCTACCACTCAAAAGGTAGCTCTTCCTAATTTCACTTTTTCACTCGCTGTGGTAATACTTGAATTTAGAGCCTGTTGACACATAGAACTGCTTCCACTTCCTACTCCTAATTAAATTCCTGTGACTCTTGTTTAAGGCTAGGTTGGACGGGGCTGTGAGCAACTTGGTATAGTGGGAGGTGTCCCAGCCTCTGGCAGGAGGGGGTGGGAATGGATGATCTTTAAGGTCCCTTCCAACCCAAACCATTCTGTGATTCTATGACTTCCCAGAGACAAGGGCAATGATGGGGTAAGTTTCATACTTTCCTTATTTTAGCTTCCACATCCGTTTTTTGAACACTGTTAGACACAGAATATTGGGCTAGATTGGACTTTGATATGAACCAGCACTGACATCTTTATGTACTCACATATTAATTAAAATTTTTGTTATGAAAACACACTGGGCCAACAATATTTTGTTATCTGCAGTTTCCAAGTGAAATTGAGGGAAAACAGGGACTCAAGTAAGCCTACCATTTTCATTACATGAACTGTGTACTCCCACAAGGTAGCTGAAAAGAGGTAAAATCCTGAGATGTTACAAAGAAAGCAAAGGCACAACCTTTCCATACATCAGTAATTTTGTAACTGTGTAAAAAACTTATTCTGTGACTAAAACAATGGGTAGTTCTTCTTAAAGGAAGCGTCTTAATATTTCCATTAGTAACATAATCACTTCTGCTACCCTTTCTCTCTATTCATTCTTCACATGAAATAAGAACCTCTCAGGTTTCCTCTTTTTATTCTATTATTTTTTGTTAATTTTCATACTTGTTTGTTCTAAACTGTTTGAGACATTTCACCAGCTCTGGTTCTATTGGCTTCTCTCATATATAACAAAATTCAGTGCTATTGAACTCTAAATAATAAGTTAGCATTGAAATGGCCATGATTTCTAACACTGTGGTCCCTCACTTATTAGTAACTATTGGCAACTGAATGAAACAAAACCAAGATCTTTTAATTCTCTTCACCTGAACTCAAAAGCAGAATGGAGTTGAAATTAGATACCTTTTAATCTACATCAGCTTTGTATTTCTACATCCTTCATTTCTTATACAATAAGGCCCAAACTACTTAACTTTTCTTCTCTAACAGTAGAACTGGAGACAAGTCAGCAGAAATGCAATGCTCAGAGACCTCAAGAGTAGAAAAGATTCACAGTAAAAAGGCGGTTGAACCCAACTATTTTCATAATGCAGAATTCCATCTTAAACTGAGCAGAAATCTGTCCTTGGGAGAGAGGATCAATCTCAATCACATTTGCTAAGCCAATATTTGCTTTTGTAGTTAAACTCACAGGTGATAAACAATTATGTATTAAAATATGTATAAACAATTCCAAATTATTTGCAGATAATGAGGTTAAAGTTTTCTTGTTGATATATTTTATAGACTTCATCTTAAACCTCATATATCCATAAAGTTCTTTCCCCAGTATTTATCAAAACTTTAAAAAATAATTTGATATAGTACCTTTTGCTCCATGTCCTAGCACAATACTGCCACATACAGAGTTAAAGGCAGTTAAGAAATACAGTTTAAAGAAAAATTATACAGCACCATGCTTTGTATAATATAAATATTCACACTATTTTAGAATTAAATTCAAACGACTTCCTAGAAAAAGGAATACTGCCAAATGACTAATGTGAGTCACTGACATACACCATGTCAGCTTCCTCACTGAGCTTCCAGACTTCGTACTACAGTCACTTCCTATTTTTTTGGAAGGGCAAAGACGACTTTTACTTTTTGAAAATACCCACATAAAGCTGTGGTTTAGATTATAAAACGTTTAGTTTATCCATACCACTGTAGAAGAAAAAAATATATATAAAAAATATTCATATATATGTCATTTGAGAAGTCCATCTTTCCTTTTGCATAGATGAGCTTTACCTTCTCAGAAATGTATTCCAGATATATTACCTTCATTGCAAAGGAACATGCCAGTTTTAAATATGATTTTTCCATCTGCCAAGTTCATATGTAGATAATCCTACATCCAATCCATTTTGGGTTTTGATAAATGGAAACATATTATAAGGTAATGAGTCACAGCTGAGAGATTGGTAGTTTTTTAAAATCTGTTCTACTGGGCTCACAGATGCCCCCATGTAATGACAGGATTTAGTTCTATTTTATGAGAAAACACTGTAGAAAAAAAAAATCTCATTTGGAGCCTGTACAATGTTGTGGATAAAATTCTGTTATTTGAAGGAAACATTTTTGAAGATATGCCTATCGAGTTATCCCATTTAACAAAAACCAACGTATTTACTAAGGAAAATCAGTAAATCTGTGTTATTATGTTGTATGGTCCATGTTCTCCACTTAAAGAACAAACAAAAAAATACCAACACCTCACACTCCCCCATTCAAAGTACTTTTCATTTCCATTACTAATGAGAATATAACTTGAGCTAGCAATGCAAAGCAAAGGCCTACTTCACGATCTCCCCTTCATTTAAGACAGCACGTAGACAAGAGCTCTTGATGCAGCATTACCCACGTCCTGAACTCACAAAAAGAACAATGACATCTCAGGACCTAGTCTTTGGATAAACAGACACTATCTGAAAGACTGAAGCGTATCCTATCAAAACATTAATCTTGCGAGAGCAATCAACATGAAATTAAAGCCAGTCAAGAGTTCTGTGTGACAGACTCAGTGTTCACAAACCAAGTCTCCTACCCCAGTGGTAGGAAAACTCTGAGGTCAGACATTTTGTACTTTTCCCCAAAGCTGGACTCCACAGACTGCACATATTAAAATAGGATTACGAGTGGTGAGCACATCTGAAAGCCTGCTGAAGCCTGCTGCACACAGATACTGAAGGGATGTGCACTATGTCACAGGCCAAATCCTGCTCAAACTAAAGTCACTGATTAGGATAAGCAAGTTATGGGATTCAAGTCTAAAAATAAGCCTACCAAAAAGCCTAATAGTGAGGGCTTAAACAAAGGCTTAGCCACATGTTGAGCTCCCTGTCTTGTAGAAATACCCAAGAACCTTTTTCTTCCAAACTGATTTATATATTGCTTAATTCCTTATCTGCTTGACATGCAGCTCACTAACTTCTAAGAAATGCGTATAGATTCAGTAAACACAAGTGTGTTGCTTAATGCATAAAAATGCATAACTTGCACAGAAAATAAAATCCATTCATTTATATTCTACAGGAGACTCTGTTGTAATCTGCACAGAGAAAACCTCTGAAGACCGTATACAGATATTGAGAGATAGATAGATAAGGGTGAATAAAGAAAAAAAATGCATTTTAAAGATGTATATAGCTAGCTGGCTAGAATTGAAAGACACGAGATTAACATACATATAATTTAAAATGTATATTAACTAAGTGTCAGTTAATATGTAAAAAAAATGTATCCATGTAAATTATAGCTAAAAATAACAGCTATGCAACACAAGGAACTTGAAAACATGTAAGCCATTTTACTTGCACGTGCCAGCTATTAATCATCGTTTCAAACCTCACAGTCTATGTATGGTAAAGGTACTCTACATGTAAAACTGAAAAGGTGATAGAAGATTCAGCCTGAAAATAACAAGATTTTAATCCTCAAATAATACTTTTAAATATAAGCTGTTAAATTAGCATCAGTATTTTTCCCCATTATGCAAGTGGCTCTTCAGTTTACCTTTTCTGATTATCACTACCATTAAGAGAGCAGTGTATGCACAAGTTCCCAGTATTCAACTGTACGTGTAACTGCTGTCTTGATGATCAAAGTCTGCAATTCTTGCTAATAGAGGAAAAATGATGTTAAAAAAAACATTCTAATGTAAATGAAAACTTGTCAAAATTGATCCTTCCAAAATGTTGTTCTACATATAGGATAAAATGACAAACAAAGAGGCATTTTTAAAAAGAACAACCCACATTAAACCAAAACACCTGCCTTTAGAAAAACAGGTTGTTGATACTGACTCCAACTCAATGTCATATTTCAGTATCTATCAAAATAAAATAAAGATAAAATAAATGGCAGACTTAATTTTTTTTAATGTAAGATTTCTCTATTATTTATCCATATTTATGACCTAGACCAGGAGCACTGGAAGTGCTAAGTGAATGGATACCACAAAATTACTGTTGCTGTACGAATTTAAATAAATGAGTAAGTCTGTTACAGCCATAAAATGAATCAGAAACAAGTAGGCAATACAATGCAACGGTCATACGGAATGGCATTACGTAAGCACAGCAATTGGTGCTTTTCTTTTTGATTTGATGTAGTCAAAGTCATAGCAGTTAACAGTAGTCACAGATGAGTCTCTAATAATAGTGACAACATATTTAGATTCACAATTCTAAGTAACGGAAAAGAACCTCTAAATGCCACATTCACGTGGAATTTTGGGGTGATACCTACCCAAAACTAGGATTTATTAAAAAAAGCCCTCATAAACATCAGACATTAACATTCTGAAAAGCTAAAAGGACTAGTGTTTATGCACACTGTAAAAGACGTTAAATATGAAGCACTTGCTTTTCTTATGGAAAAAAATCTCTTTCAATGAATATGAACTACTAGAAATGCCTAAGAAGTAAGAACTATTCAATGAATACTTGAGAAGGGATCCTTGGATGATACAGAGTTTACAGACCTCTAAAATAGCATCAGTGTTTGATGGAAAAAACAGTTTAGAACGAAATGGTAAAGAGTAGAATTTCTGATGATTTTCTGACTTCTTTGCTTACACAAATTAATGGATGCTTTTAGAGAATTGCTTTGTCAAGTCAAAAGAGGAACCTGAGCCTCACTGACTGAAATTCAGAGACCTATGGTTAATGTACAGCTGATGTCAAAAGAGCAGTCGAGGTGTTTGGATGCACATACTGTTAATTTCCACAAGGACATCACATTCCTTCTCCAATTATCTCATTTCAGGAGGTATACTGCGTATCACAGTAGGCTCAGATGGAGGTGAGAATGGAAAACAGACAGAAAAAAATTGGGGTGAGATAACAGGACTGGAATTGTTTACTTGGATTAAGTAAGCAACAGGAAAAAAAAAGTGGCAAGGTACACAGAGGAGACTGATTTTCTGAATTTTACTGTCCTTTAAAACATGCAACAACAACATACACAAAATCACAAAGAGAAAAATCTTTCTACAGTGCCAGTATGTCTTGCCCTCAGTGCTGTATGACCAATGCCACAAATTTAGAAAGTCACAACCTAAGGTTGTGTTATCGTTTACCCATACATTTCTTTGCAACATAATAACTCTGAATATCTCACTAGTGAGATCTTAATTTTTCTAAAGCTGTGATAAAAGCACAATATGCAATTGTTTAAACCATTCCCCATTTATACCTTCATTACAAAAGACCTATTACAAAAAGCGATATTCCACATGAATTCACTCCAGAGCACATTTATCTTCCTCTAAAGCAACTGCAGTAGCCATGGAGTATCGTTCTACCCAAGGCTTGCATTGGAAACTGTCATGTTCACTCAAGCTATACTGCTTCTCTCTTCACTTTGTCTTATCCATTTTACTTGTGCAGTTAATGGAAAATTTTTCATTTGCATCGTAAAGTATTTAATCAATCATACACACTACAGCAGTTTATGTTTCCAGAAAAAAAAATACAATTTACATGTTTTCATATGGATAAATTGCATCTCCAAGAAATGGAAATTAGTGTTTTAAAATATTAATTAAAACTTACATTTAATTTCTTAAACCTAACTTTTATGCATTACCGGTAGAGAAACAATGTCTCTAGAATTCTAAACATAATCTTAATAAATTATCTCAAAGTTGATGGGACCATAAATCCTTCTTCTAAGTAAGCATGTTTCACAACTAAAAATGGCTGAGGATTAAACAGATACTGTTCCTTCACCTGTATTTTGCCAGATCAAGCTAAATGCAGATCATTGCTATCAGAAAGCTGATAAATGCCTCCAGCAAAATGACTTGGGAATTCTTGCCTCTTTGCTTTCCATGTACTTGTGCGCCAATCTAGCTGACACAAGTACAAGCAATAGGTAAAAGCTGAAAATCATGTGACACATTGAAACCTTTCTTTATGAAGTCATGGAAAAAAATGTAAACATATTTTTCATACACTGGGGTAGAGGGACAAAAAAGTCAATGGAGACTTGAACACCATAAACAAGTTCTAAGAAAGTCATTATGTTAATGTAGGTATTACAAAGGTTGCTGAGACACGTACAGTTTGCATGCAACATACATAAATGGCCTATATGAAGGAACTGCAAATGGGGGGGGCTGCGCATATCAAACACACATTAATCGAGTAATTTTTCAAAGTTAAATTTAAAAAATAACAGATAAAATAAGTAAGGGTCCTAAAGTTACAATCTCAAATTTGTATTAGATATCCCTTAAGAATTTTAAAAAACGTTTAGCCCTCAGCAGCTCTCTGTACCCTCTAGATCACACACACAAAAAAAAAACATAATAGGAGGGGAAAGGCTAAATGAGATTACCTTCTCTAAATGACAAAGCTATTTGCATTTAAGTAGTATGCAAATAGTAATTACATTTTCAATTTGCATAATAATTAAACAATCCTTTAAAGACAAGATGTGTCTTATATAAGCTTCACAATTGCTAACTTCTTGTCTTAAACTAACCCTTGGTTTACCTACAGAACCTTTGCTAATGCCACTGCAACTTCCTGGGGAAAAAAAACCTCTCGTTACTGTAACTGGTCACTGTACTGAATGAGCATGCACACACCTAACCTGCTTGGTGTTATTTTACATATCAGACACTGATGCAAGTCATTACAGACTAGAGTTTTACACGTGATATGAAAACAAATGCATTTCTCATCTTAGATGGATAAAAGCTAAACTTTGATATGAACATTCTAAACCACATTTTTCTCACCTCCCACCCAAGACTTTTTTAATGTACAAAAAAAGTCAGTATTTTGACCCATATTTTTCATGCACCACTTAACTAGAAAATTACAGAACCTGAAGAACTCAGATAAAATTCATCAAGGGTATTAAAACAACACATGCCTCCTCCTTCCAGTAGGATAGGATGCTACTGGAATGTGAATTAAAGACTCTCAAGCCTTTGAAAAATGAGGACCTCTGAATTTTTAATTTTGTTAACTAATCATTAGAGAACTGGAAATTGCTGTGTTTCTGACCGTTTGATAGGTAGCTGCTTCCATAAAGTACATTTTTAATTTTGTAAGAGCTGGCCTGTTTCCCAGCAGCACATTGATTTGTTGGACCACTACTTACAGCACCTACAGCATAATTAAATATTAAGTCTCCCTTTGATGTATGCAAAGCCTGACTAAGAGGATTAGCAGACACTCTGAGGGTGGCTTTCACACATTTTCTGGTAATTGAACACCACAATATCACTAAACTTATCTTTACTCAATAAGAATTCACATACAACCTTCACAATATTTGGTGTCCCTTTCTGTATGAAGAAATGGTAGAGGAAAAGAGGGATCTTCTAGAAGCATGCCAAAAATGCCAAGCGAGCACAGATAGAACGGTCAGGAAGAGCAAGATCATGAACCCATTTTTGAAATATTTACAACTTAAACTTCATTAATAAAACTTTTAAATATATCCCTCTAGCTAAAAATAGCATTCAGTTGTTCCCCTGACCTACTTTTTTTTTTTTTTCTTCAGAATGTGACAAAGGGTTTTACTGCTTTGCTGGATGAGAAAAGATGACCACATTAACAAAGGTGTAGTGATGTTAGAGAAATGGATACCTAACAGACAAAACAGACAGATGACATAGGACTCTGAGCACATTTCTGAAAGATGTAATTCTGTATGTCTACTTTTGACCCTGGTTTACCACAGGTCAAATTGCATTTACCCAGCAATTTGACAGAACTCTTAAACCATGCTTCAACTTCCCCTTCACATGGGTGCTTTTATATCCTCACACTAGAAGCACTCACCTGTGTATGAGAAACTTAATTAATGCTTTCCCAAAACCTGGGATTCAAATCTCTCTCAGTAGTCATTCAGCTACTGAATTATGCAGTGTTACTGTTTTACTCGTATCATGAAGGATTTTGAAATGCATCTAGCAAAAATACAGAGAAAACAGCTTGCAATGTACTGTCTTATTATTCTGTCTCACGTTTGTTAATTCACAGAATGAACAAATTCAATCAAATAAGGTCATCATTTCCCCTTTCTAACACCATCTTCTAGACTAGTGTTTGACATCAGCTGACTAGAAGATAAAAAAAAAAGTTTAGTTAATCACTTTTTTTTTTTTACTTGGACATTAGTGAAGAGCTCTGAACTTCAATTACTGGTACCTAACAGAGAAACTAATATGACTGTTCTGTTTAAATCACTCATTAGTTATCTAGCACAAGATATTCACTCAAAACAAAGGGTTCCCATCCATCAAATTTAGCTTGAACTGACAAGAAAATGAGAATTATTTTTAGGTGTGTTCCAACAGGACTCTTATGATTGCACTCTGTAGCAGGAACTGGGGTGAAAAAAGAATTATTTTTACATAAGTATGTATAAGCGTAACTGTCACTATAAAAAACATTTCTGAACTTAGCTAAATACTATATACAAAGAATTTTATATTACAGCATTGTATGGCACATTTTTATATAATTAGCTCTGAAAGGTTTGAGCTTACCTAGCACAGTAGTTACAGTTTTTACTACGTGGCTTCTTGCAATACTTGCTTACTTATCAGGTAAAGAAGTTGAAGTGATCAACTGCTCTTTGTTGTGAGCTAACAGGGTGCTGCTTATTATCAGCACGCTGCTTCCTTCACCAAAACCAGGTGTGTTTTTCTGCTCAAAAGTAGAAATACTCTGAAAATCCACCACTTCAAAAACTAGAAATTACTGACGTATAATATGGAGAGACCTAAGCAGGCTGGAAAATTGGGTCCACAAGAATTGCACTATTTAGCAAAGATACATGTGAAGTCTTGCACTTGGGACAGCACCATCCCATGCAGCACAAGCATGGAAGCAGCACTGCTGGGAGGGCCTTGGGGGTCCTGGAGGGCAGTGAGCTACATGTCAGTCAGCATATGCAATGCATTTGAGTAATTCCTAAAACATCACAAAACAAAAACAAACAGATGCAAGCTTTGTGTTATACAGTTATACACATTTTTGACTTATCAGATTATGGGAAAAAATAAGTCATCTTACATCTTACATGATTCTCAAACAAGTGTAATGAGTCTCACAAGGTTTCCATCACATACAGGTGATTTTTTTCTTCTACAGATATGTCTGAAGGCTATCTATCTATCTGCTTATTTATTTATTAAAACATATCCTAGTTGAACATTTTGGATTTGAAAGGCTTTTGACTAGGAAAGGGGGTTGCAGGCAACAGAAATTTTGACACAGGACACTGTATATTAACAACAAAAGAAACTGAGGATGAAGAAACCAATCACAGACATCCAAAGAGCTGTTGTGGAGTTAAGTGCTGATATTATTGTGAATGCAAGAGAAAAAGTAATTTCTAAAGGAGCCAAGGGATAAGCATTTTCTTTAAGATTATTATGGTGATTATTCCCTTGGATGGTCTTAGTATAGCACGTAAAAATTGAGATAGTGCTTTTGTTTTAAATGAACATAAAATGCTTTTGTGCAAAGATTTTTTGGAAGTATTAAAAATATTATAGCTCCACTAGGTTTTAACATTGGAGATAGAAGGGGAAAGGCATTGATAGAATCATAGAAAAATCATTCAGAAAACTGATGAAAATTAACTGATTTGTAATAATTCTATGTGCAGCAAATGATACTCTTATTATTTCAAAATAGCACAAGCTTCAAAGACAAGAATATTTCTTCCCGATAAGCATTTTGTATATTTTCATTGTACCTAGAAGATTAAATGTAGAACCTCTGTAGTAATACGTGCTTTCATATTAATCCTTTCACTAAAATGAGTCGTGAAATGTAGCATTTTAAAAAATTTCATGCATACAAGAAGTGTTTATTTTTTTTTGGTTATTCATTAATATTTCCATGTTCTACTTCATAAACTCAAGCAGTTTCATTTATGAAAACTTTCACTGTAAGATCCTTCCTAGTCTTAGATTAAGTTTTACATATGCTTAAGAAAATCAAAGCTTGGCATTTTCTAGCCTTTTAATTCAGAATGAAAATGAATCTGACTTAGAATAGGAAGTTTGGACTAGAAGCGCTCTGCCACTCTGAGTGAGGAACAAATAATAAACAGATTAGAACAACTTTTTTCAACAATGATTTACCTTATTTTTCCTGACTTCACACTGAAGAAGACTTAAAATTCTCACTTGGACAGGTTAAGGTATGAGCTTTTTTAAGAAACTACTGCCTTAGGTGCTCTACCTCCTAAAAGAAACAATAGCAGCCTCTATGACCAAATGCATTCCCTAAAGATTGACTCTTTCCAGCTGAGCATGTCCCTAATGTTCTGACTACACATTCATAGAATAGTACATAAAGAGCCCAGAAAAAAAGAAACAGCAGCCAGTAATTCTCACTCTAATTCTGACTATAATGTCATAACAGATAAAAAGGAAAGTAAAAGTGTCAAAATTGTCTGAAAAAAAAGAATATGCAAATATGGCGCTTAGGGACATGGTTTTAGTGGTAGACTTTGCAGCGCTAGGTTAATGGTTAGACTTGATCTTAGAGGTCTTTTCCAACCTAAAAGATTCTATGATAATATTAAAAATTGAAAAATTTAATGCATGCCATAGAGAAAAATCATTAGTGTTTGATCAAGCTTGGTATTATGTACCTCTGATCCCAAACAAAAGCTGAGGGCTCTATTAACTACTCTGTTTTTCAAAGAATCGCTATTTATTAGAAACCTGATTCAAAAGGAAGGTAGAATTAGTTCTCATACTGACATCCCAACCACGTACTACAAACTCACATTTCAACATATAATCCCTGTGTAAGAACAGTCTCATGCTATTATTTACAGCAGTCAGTTTTAATACCTTTGTTTCAAGCCAGCACGCTCTGAGAACAGCTTGTGTCCTGAAGTACACAAGCAGCTTGCTATCCTCATCACTGAGATGGAAAGCTTGCTCCAGTATTTGCAATACTCTGATGCGAGGTTTCACTGGTAAAGAGTCATCACCACAGAAAGGTCTCAACCACTCCAGGAGGTCATCTGAAGAAACTACTTTCTCCCTGTAATTAAACAATACTGTGTTAAACACTTTGGTAATCCTAATCAAAATATTACCTACATGTATTTTCACAGTTATTAACAACTGCATTCAATATATAAAAGAATTCATCAGAAGACTCATAAACCATTCTTGTGTTACACAGAATTAGAACCCAGATGAACTTGTGCAAAAGTGAGATCCCTCAAAATGAAATATGAAATATATTTATGAATTATGAATAGGCATATGTTCTATATGAAATACAGAGAACACCATGAGCAGTATGATCATGCCCTACAGATGCCTCCATAGAAGCAGGACACTATCTCTCGAAGAGCTCACCTTCGTGAGACAGAATAGAAACCAGCCCTCGTAAACCAGGTGCCTGAAACTAAGTGGTATAGGAATCTTAAAAAAAAAAAAAAAAAAAAAAAAAAAATCAAGTAACTACGTAAAGACCATAGAACTCCATCTATCCAAACAGTAACGTATTGTCTCCTACACTACCTTGACTGCCAATTTTATAACAATAATGCCAAATTTCAGCATTGTCCTGGTTCCAGTTAGGACAGAGTTAATTTTCCTCCTAGTAGCTGGTAGGGTGCTATGGTTTGGATTAGGATGAGAAGAGCGCTGATAACATGCTGATGTTTTAATTGTTGCAGAGCAGTGTTTACACCAGGCCAAGGACTTTTCGGCTTCTCACTCTGTCCTGCCAGCGAGCAGGCTGGGGGTGCAGCAGGAGCTGGGAGGGGACAGACCCAGGACAGCTGACCCAAACTGGCCAAAGGGGTATTCCATAGCATATGGCATCATGATGAACAATATATAGGGGTGGCTGGCCGGGGTGGGGGGGGCCGGCTGCTCGGGGATAGGCTGGGCATCGGTCAACGGGCGGTGAGCAATTGCATTGTGCATCACTTGTTTCTTACACATTATTATTATTAATAGTATTATCATTATCACTATTATTATTATTGTTATTATTATATTCCTGTCTTAATAACCTGTCTTTATCTCAACTCACCGGCTTCACTTTCCCGTTTCTCTCCCCCATCCCAGAGAGGGAGGGGGGAGGGTGAGCAAACGGCTGTGTGGTGTTTAGCTGCCAGCCGGGTTAAACCACAACAAGCATTTAAAAATAAAAGCTGTTTTATTGTGACTGGTCCTGATCAGTGTCTATACCTGCACACCATCTGACCTTATGTAAAACCAGCCTGACTGCTTGCTTTTCAGGTATGACTTTTTTTTTGTATCCAATGCTCAAATTGCCCTGTATTCTTTCTTTTCTTACATATCCCTTTTTTACTTTCCATATACACAAATTAGAGTCTCCTGTGGGTCTAGCTATTTCTTGTTTATTTTCCTATATCATCATCTTTAGCAAAGTGGATTACTTTATGTCCTAACATGATAATGATTACAAAATGCCATAACTCCTAGAAGGTAAGAAAAAGTGTTAAAAGAAAAAATAATAATTTCTGTTATTTTCCTGACTTTGAGAAATAAAAAAGCTATTAATAGAATTTTTAATTTTAAAAAGTGTATTATACTGAACACATCCTAACCATGTGAGAGTATTTAAAGCATACAGATTACCATGAACTCAACCAACCAGCTAGTTGCAGACAGAATAACGTGTTCTGTACTTTACTGGCTCTAAACTACCATGTAACAAATCAGTAAATGCAATTCTGATATTTTTTCAGTAGTATTTCAAAGTAAAGCTTATTTATTTATTTATTTATTTGAAATCAAGAAAGTGGTTCCAGGTGGAGTGTGATTTATAACTAATGTTCTCTTATTTGTCTTAACAAGACAGATGGGAAAGTAATATCAGACAGAAAATACCAATTTAACCTGTCTTGCAGCTCTGAAATAATAAACATTGACAGCTTAGATTTTCAGATTGCAAGGATTTCAATTTTATTTAGTTTTTATATTGTCTGAATTATGTTGTTCAGTGCAGAACTTCAGCTAAATTAGACATGCCTCAGCTAAACAGGTGGCATTCAAACTGTAAATTAGAAGTTAAAATCCAAACTGTAAATTAAGAGGAACTGTTTGAATATTTCTAGAGTTTTGCAGACCTCACACCTGATACTTATACATGTTTTCCTTAGGGGAAGATTTATATTTTGTAAGTTGAATAGCTGAAGTTTAAGATAAGTAAGAACAACTTAAAACAGAATGTAAACAACTTGTGATCACATTGATTTTCGCTCCAGGTTATTGTTTTAACAGTTACGTGTTGATGAAGTACACATCTAAAGACTCCAGCAAGTGCACCTTGGAATAAAATATTACCGATTCTCCCATTCTACCTTATAATACTGTAAATGAGATTTATTGTAGATTTTGACATTAATCTACTTCAGCATCCCATGCCTATATAATGCCAGTGAAGGAACCTCCACACTATAATTTAATTGCTTTTGTTGGCTACTAGAGAGCATGGAGATTTATTTTTTTAATTATTATTATTATATACAAGTTCTTAGTTTGTACAGCTGGAAAGGAAGTTGATTTTTTTTTCTTCCTTGCCTTTTACAGAAATGCAATGGAAAGTACATCAGTAAGACAGACCTTTATATGAACTGAAATAAGGGCATCCATAAAAGAGAATTTAAAAATAAGGATGAGCATTTATGAAATTATTTCTGAACTATACGCTACAAATATTGGTAAGTTTGATATCTAAATTCAGATATTTAAAGTGAGTCAATGTTATTTGCAAGGTATATAATAAACTGAAACAAAAACAACTAAGTACTCTACTTCTAGTATAGTCAGAGCAGAAATATCTTTTCCTCAAATCATCATAATACATAGTTATGTAATTTTTATGTTCAGAGAGTTGCTTTCTTCCAAATGATCAAGTAAAAGCTTCTGTCAGGCCTCAGGTTTTGAACCTTGTGATAGCCTGTTCCAAATAAAACCCTAGGAAATAAAGTGCAAACACATTATATACACTCATGAAAAAAAAAAAAAAGATCCATATTCGGTATTGTACCTTCAAGGCTTTCACGAGAAGTATCTTTCAAAGCCTAACCAAAGAATCCGTACAGTAAGTTCTTACCCTTTTTCAACACTTGCATGCACTGCAGAAACGATGCCTTCTAGGATTCCAAGTGGATCTTTCACTGACATAGAAGAACTGCCATTTGTTCTGTTAAAATAAGACAAAATTCACCATAAAAAGTCCCTAACATTGGATCTAAATCTGTACAACTGTAGGATACATATAAATTGTTCAGCAATTATGGAAGTTTTCTACTTTCCCTGCTTGATTAGTACCCTTATTTTTGTGCCAAAGCAATGCAGGGAGTAACAAGAGAAAAGTGGGAAAGACAAATACTAAAAGACATCAGTGAAACTGGAAAGAAAACAGAGTTAAAATTTAACATTTCTAACACAAATTAGCCTAGCAAAACACACACTTACTGTCTTAAAGATCTCATCAATAATAAGTAAACAAATGACAGGTTACACACAAGCATCAAAATCTTTTCTTTCCAAATAACCTCTTACTGTACCATTATTGGTTTAAACAAACCAACTTGATTGTAACCTGATGTCAAAAGAATCCTTTCTGCTGATTCATGCTTATCAGAAGCAACAAAAGGAAAAAGGAGAGAATGCGTGGTCGAGAACAGTGTGTGGGAAAGGGGAAGAATAGGATGCTGCTCCATGGCTAGCTTATTGCACATGGGTAGGAATAGAAGAGCGTGAATCATACTGCCCATCAGATGTTCCAGTTACTCTATAATGTTCTTCCATGGTGAAAATAAGTATTGTAAAAAATCATCCTGATAGGAGAATGTAGCTTCACTACTAATGCAATGGAAGTGATTTTTTTTCTGCTAACATTTTCAGGGAAACAAATTTGAGATCCAACTCAGTGCTGAGAGAGGAAGAGATTTTACACTGGCATGCCAATAAATTACAGTGTCTCTTCATGCTTCACTTCAGTAGCAATGATGACTGTACTGAACTAGAAAAACAACAGTTTTGCCTATTTTAAGAGCTTGTCAATGCTGCATTGAAGTGGAGAAAGGCAAGCAAATAGTTCCAAAGTCAGTTTACTAAGGATGACTCAAAAACCCAGAGATAAGGTGTATTTTCTCTACTGTTCATCAGCATATCAAAGCTATCCTGCTACTAAAAATGTCAGCCTCTTACTATATCTCTTAAAAAAAAAAGTCCAAAGTCTGTTGATTGTTGTTTAAAGCAAAAATATACTCTGTAGCTGACTGTAATGGGTAAAAAAACCTGCAGTACTTCACAGATTTTGTGTCAAGAGTTATGAGTTTTTAGTTTTCTCATTTATTATTTCAGAAAGGTAAATATTTTGCCTAGAAATGATTATACTGTATGGCATACAAACTTAATTCTTAAAACCTTTAATGTCTTCCTGCATTTAATACTTGTTTTTAAACTTAACAGATGACCAAGCACTTCAGCGAACAGCACTAGATTAAAAAACACGTGACTCCATTCAGAACAGATACCAGATAATTTGTTGCACGATGAAATCTAAACCTCATTTTACCTTACCACTCGTTTTGTGTTATTATAACACACTCGTAAGTATGAAGTAAGACTACAAAGCTCTTAACACCAGTCTTTTTCTCAAAAAATATTGTTACTTGGATGGGATTATCACAGAAGTACTATTGTTAATACCAATACTGTCACATGGTAGTTCAGAAAATTTTAGAAATGTTAAGTTCAAATCCATATATTTTTAAAGACATCTTCAGAATATTTGGAAGTAATCAGATTATAGTTTATAGTAAAGAAACATCCAGGATTCCAGATTCCCAAAGAGGGAAAATGTCAAATATTTCAGTCTCAGAAAAGTTTGTATTTTTCCACAGAGGAGACACAACAGATCAGAATGCTCCATAAAATGAAACAAACAAAACCTTCTACATTTAAATGCACAAGTGTGCACAGCACTGCGCATATGTGGAAATTATAGAAGGAACAGCAGTATTAAAGTAACCATTCATTGCAAGTAGCTACATGCATTAAAAGGTGGTTTCAAATTTGTTTTAAAATAAAAAAGCCAAGAAAATTTACAATATATTCCCAGAGTGACCAGAGATAAAGTCACTTCATTAATGTCCTCTCTAAAGGCCAGCTTTAAACTTTTCTGTATTATTTTGTTCCTTTTTTTTTAGTAAGTTTGTAATAAAAGGACATCAATAAAGCACGTGAATATTGCGTATCTAAAGAAAACTAGAGGAATGTTTATAAACCTTACATACTAAGAAGAGAATGATAGTTATCTGAAACAGAACATAAATAAGGCTGCAGATAGGGACGGGACATGGAGATCTTAGTAGTTGTACTTACTCAAAATTATATTTAATGTACCCATGTAAATTTCATATGAATGGACCAGCAAACCTTAGCTTCTGTGTTTCTTCAATTTTGCAGACTGATTCTGAACAGTCCTAGCACTTGCTTTACAAAAGCCCTTAATCTCTAATTAGACATGAGAGTCTGTAGCTCCTACGGCAACCAGATTCTGAGCACTTCGAAAAACGTGGGTAAAGAGAAACATATACACAAAAGCTGATGGACATTTCTGAAAACACAAAACCACTCTGTTTCAGACAATACAGCTGTGAAGCCATATCCTGGGTATGATAGATGCATTAACATTTACTCAAAGTTTAGAGTTTGTCATCCACGGACAGTTACTATTCTACCGAGAGGGAGGCAAGGAGAAGAAAAGAAAAAGAGGCAAATCTCAAGCAGTAAATTAGAGCTATCTATACTAAAAATGCATGTAAAAGAAATTAAAGCTAGCACTTTTTTAAAGCTTAGTATTGCCTGTACTTCCCAAGAAGTTCCCAAGAATTGTTACAGAAACTAAAGAGAGATTACAGCCCACGAGACAAATATTGTGTCAAGTTTGTTTTGTTCTTAATGATTTAAAATTAACAGCTACTAACAGAATCAAATATAATTAATGAAGGATTATTTTTTATACAGATTATACGCTACTTGATGCATGTTTTAAACAACATACGATTCAGCATTGACCTCAAAACTCCTAGGTATAAGCCTGGTGTAATTACACTGATAACGGCTTATTTTGATTTCAGTTCAGTTTCAGAAAAAGTGATGCATATTTAATCAAGTTCTTCAAATGCAACAAAGTACAAAGAATGCTTGAAAGGAGAATAAATTAAATCCATCTAAGTCTTTTAACCTAATTATACTATTCATCATAAATACTTGATAATCCTTTTCTTTCTCCAGCCTTATTTTTCTCTATTTTGTGTTTCCTTTAAATATCAGGAAAATAAGCAAGTAATACATTGTTGGTGTTATCATTCCAAGCTGGGGAAAAGAAGCCATAATGTCAGTCATTTCTGTCAGAATTATTATCAAATTTTAAGATACCAAGTTGCTAGATTTCCCCGAAGAACCCCTGCTCAAATGGGATGAGATGGTGAAAAATCTGCTTTCTTCCTAAGTTAGGTGCTCAGTCTATTAAATACAAATTCAAAATTTCCACCAAACCTGTCCTGCTCATTGCCTGCTGAATACTTCACGAAATATTTCACGAAACACAAAATCCATCTGAGCACCTAAGATAAGACATTTAAGAGTTTCAAACGAAGGAGGCCATAACGTCTTCAATAGATAAACTGTCTTCCCTGACTACATAGACTCTTAAGTAGAAGATCCTCACTCACGATACAGAACTTCTCGTCATCATCCATGAACATTCCTAAAGTCATGGATCATGGAAAGTTTCCAATACACAACATGAGTGATCTTGGTCATTGAATAAACTGAATCTTAGATAAGTCTAATTAGACTACCAGCATTACCAAAACCTTCTTCAAATCCCATGATTTCTTTTGAAGAACTCATTTCTGTTGACAGTAGCTTTTTCCATAGGCAAACAAGAAAGTGCAAAATACAGTCCTCATACAAAGTTTTCAGATATGCTTTGTTAGAGAGATTTTATACATACCAATGCAAGATTTTCTACTTGAAATTTTGTGCACTAAAATTACAGAATCAAGGAAGATAAAAGCAGTTAACAGAACTGGACAATACTGTGTCTGAAATTACATGGTTAGACAAATAACTATGTTATATTTAACAAGAGTTACTGTTTCTGAGAAGGTATGAGAGATGTTAAGCCTGTAATATTGTACACTATTGAAAAATGAATAGAATAGAATAGTTCAGTTGGAAGGGACCTTCAAGTATCATCTAGTCCAACTGCCTGACCTCTTCAGGGCCAACCATAAATTTAAGTGTGCTATTGAGGGCACTGTCCAAATGACACTGGAATACCAACAGGCATGGGACATCAGCCACCTCTCCAGAAAGCCTGTTCCAGTGTTTGACCACCCTCATGGTAAAGAAATTCTCCTAATGTCCAGCCCAAGCCTCCCCTGGCACAGCTTTATGCCATTCCCTTACGTCCTATCATTGGTTACCAGGGAGAGGTGACCGGCACCTCCCTCTCTGCCTCCCCACCTCAGGAAGCTGCAGACAGCAATGAGGTGAGGCTGCACCAACGCTAAACACAGGAGGAGAATCACCTCTTTTGACCGGCTGGCTGTGATGGTGTTTGATGCAGCCCAAAATGCAGCTTGCCCTCTTGGCTGCCAGGGCACACCACTGGCTCCTGTTGAGCCTCCTGCTGACCAGCACCCCCAGATCCCCTTCTGCTGAGCTCTCCTCCAGTCTGTACCCATGTCTGGCATTACTCCATCCCAGGTGCAGAACCCAGCACGAAGACAAAAAGTAATTTAATCTTTCACAAAGGCAACATTTTCTTGAAGAATCTTCTGCAGTAGTCAGTCAATACTTTAATAACAGAAGATATTTCACTGTGTTTGAAGGGGGGTTGTAGTTATGAAACTGGAAGGAAGGATGCATATTTTCAGTCAGAGAAGTGGTGTGTCTCTGCTTAAGTTTCAGGTAAATTACAGGCACTACCACATTTTTTCACATCCACACAGGCCTACTTCATTTATGGTCACAGTACTTTAATTACATTCCCTGTCACCATAGCTACGGAAAATCCAGGGAAACTCCAGTTCAGTGTTATAACCCTACAAGCACCACTCTGAATGTTAATTGTCGAAGGAATTTCTTGTAAAACTACTACATAAAATAACTGCACTGTATAACATATCAAAGCTCAGGAAAAAAAAAAAAAAGAAGAGTTTTCCCTTGAAATGTTACAATTACTGAAGAATAATTCAGCTTTCCAGGTTCACAGGCAAGACTTTTTCTTTAAACATATCTTTTTGCCCATGAACCCTGAAGTTAAAGTGTTGCACAAAAATGTTGTGGTTAATGCGTTTTGATTTGTGTTATGGTCTAGCTAGAAAGCTAATATCTGAGCATAGGATAGAGATGCATCCAATTTCATTCACAGCAACGGCATCAAAGCCAGCAGCCTTAAGAGATAAGTCACAACCTTTCTTTTAAATGCTCGCTATATTTAAAGAGACTCTACCTTATAATATTATCACCTTGCTGAATTTCATAAGAGGGATGATATTATTTCAAGTATTTTTATTCTACATTGGATTTTACCTTATGCTTTTTACCACTGCAGTAGGCAAACTTTCCATACTTCATTATATGATTACTACCTACCACATGACTTTCCTCTCATCCTGTTGCACAGAGAAAAGTAAATTAACTGGGGCATCTTGTTTTATAACATTTTTTTTTTTTTAACATCAGTTTGTATTTATAAAGAAGAATACTTGTCAAAAGAATGCACATCACACACCAGAGGAAAGTTGTGAATTTTTGAGTTCTTCTGAGGCCTCCAAGTAATTCCTCTGCCTTTCCATTTTTTTCCACTGGAGGGATACGTTTTCCATTCTTTAATGGTTTAATGGTTTTCCATTCTTTAAGTACTGATTAGGAGTTATCGGTTGTGGTCTATATGCAAAAACTTTACTAAATAAATTTTCAGACATTCCAGCTTTGCAATGCATATAAAAAGCAAATACGTTAGTACTGAGAAGAGTAAAAAGGAGAAATTCAAGAGGTCCATCCTAGTCTGCATATCAATGAGAATCACTACAGTTGAATTAAATAGACTTTATATCCAGATGTATCACACAGTCCAGATGTATTATTCCAGACAGGAACATCAGGACCTTGATTATCTAAAGCCAAATTATTCCTCACCAAATGGACATGTCCAGACAAGAAAGACAACGCTACTGATGTTGCTATGTAGAAAACTCTACCATCACTGAGGATGCTATGAACACTCAAACTGGGTGAGAGGAGACATTCATTTTCTGTCAAAGAGGGCTGCAAATGCTTTGACGGGCTGCCTTCTTTTTATCTGTGGCTCTTCAATCTGATTATACACATAATCACTAAGGAAAAAAATAGGTAGAGCTATAGATTATTTCCCATGCTATATTTGTTTCTGGTATGTGCATTCAGATCATCCTACCCACGTGTAATTTTTCCACATGCATTTTTCCACATGCAAAAAAAAATCAAATTGCAAAAGCTGGTCTTAAAAGCGATAGAGTTTAACAGCCATCTAACAGTTGAATGCTCTTTAGTCTGTGTTGCATACATCTCTTTGGAACAGAAATATTTCAGAAGAGAGTTCTAGATAAATAGTAAAGTGAGAAATAACTGGTCACTTATGATATAAAATTACCTTCTCCCCTATCCCCCACCCCTACTCCCCCTCAAAAAAAAAAAAAAAGTTTTCCACTGATTACATTAGGTCATCAATACAGTGGTCTTTCACTTAGAATATTCAGTACATCAAAGACACAGCCAGGCAGAGGTAGCACTCTGCAACATCAAATCCAAGACAGCGCCTACAAATAAAAATCCCTGATGAATTACTGTCACTGGACTACAGAAGAACAAAAAAAAAAAACACACAGAGAGTGAGTATTTTTATGTTGCTCTGAAGGAGAAAGAACATAACCAAAAAAAAGATTTTTAAGAGCTGATTGGTATTCTGTCAACAATGATGAAAAAACAAAAAACACCACCTCACACACACACACAAAAAAAAAAAAAAAACACTTGTGCTCTATTTTTTTCCTGGCAACATGAATAATGATATAGATGTAAAACCCTAGAACTTCATTCTCTGTTTGCTTCCTTCAGAATTTCACATCTCAGCTCTAGTCCAACAGCAATGGAGACTGAACATACTCTTTGGTTAAATTATGTCAGAAAACATCCAGAAAGACACTCTGATTCAGTCACGTTAAGTCATAGGGCTGAACGCTGCTAACTCCTTGACAGGAAAAACGACAGGTTGTTCCTAAGTGGCTACAAAAATTCAGGGACTTTCAAATACCCTAAACCTTGCTAAAGAATAAGGGCATCTTCACAGGCTTATTCAATCCTAACAAACTGTTATCAATGTACACTCACCTTGTAGATTGTCGTTTGAGCCCGCAAACCACATTCCCTATTACTTCACTGTCCTAACAAATAACCTATCCTTAGGATAGTGCCTTACACTGTGGTAGGACAAAGGTTGAACATCAAAAGACATACTAACTTAAGTCTCACGTTATGTGCCAAAAGAATTTTGTAGTCACCATGGCTATGAAAGCTGCCAAATCTCTTACCAAACCACAGGAGGTATTACAAATGGCAAGCTCAGCTAGGACTGAGCATTAAACACGATGAACAAAAAGCACCTTATTTCACTGAACAGCTTTTCAATAAACATGCTTTTCTTTCCCTCACTTGTGTCCATATTCTTACTATGCTCACACACATGTATTTTTAACAGCCCTATATTCCCAGAGACATTACATTCTCCCAAATGCCAGTTACATTAAAATGGTTTCAGCCTCAGACTCGTCAATGAAAGCAACATCCCTTCTGGGCTAAAAGACATTACATACATTAAATAGAGGCTGCTGCTAACCCAACAGGCAGTATACTCTTCAATGCAGGAATCTTCCTTCCTTCCTTAAGATGTGACAAGTACTGAAGAAACATACCATGATTACAGTAGTTCTACAGATTCTTTCTCATAAGCGTTAGAATTCAGAAGCCACACTACAAAGAATCATGCAACTAAAAGATCATTGTAGAGAAGTTAACATAAACTCTGAACTCTCTGATAATGAGATTAAGATGGCCACCATCAACTTATTTCATCTTCCTTTGTATCATTCAGGTCTCACCAACATCTCAACAGAATTATTCAAGGATGCGTAACTATAAACTGTATGGAAATTAGTTATTTTGCATTTTCTCTATATATTTAAAATAAGAGATGACTCAGCTTGCTGGAGTTGTATGAACATATTGGTTTGGTTTATGTAATACAGTGGAAAGGACAATTGCTGAGGTTTTGGAACTGTGAATTCTAGAAAAAGACAGAAATAAAGCCTTACTTCTGGCAGGGAATGCCTCTGTGATGGCACTATCAGCAGCAATAAACAGTAAGTGTCAACACTGAAAAAGTTGATCAAATAAATGTCCTTCCTCACATCAGAAATCTGTTTCTGTCCAGGAAGTCAGCTAATTGTGTGTTTTGTTTGCTTTTTAATCATTGCTGCTTTTAAGTGCTGCAGGAAGCATAGAACAATTAGACTTGCTGTTTAATTTGGGGGTTGGATGTGATACAGAGGGAGGTGGAAGAAGAAGAGCAAAAACTTAAAGAAGTGTTCTTTAAGAGAACAAAGAACAAAGATTTATGGCCTATATATTCATGATTTTAAAGTAACACATCTCAAAAGCTTGAAAATTATAAAAAAAAGAAAAAATAGAATGTTCCCCAAAATACCCTGGCAAGTTATTCAAAAGATGGAAATTGTACTTCTTCCTGTAGAATTAGCTGTTGTGGCAACAGCTGTTGCTAGACCTCCGCTGCCCAATTACCTGCAGAAGCATGTACACACTATCTCCAACAAACATGCTTTTAATTCTGTTGTTCTTAAAACAAGAATTATGTCCAATCATACATTTGCCAAAAAATCATAAATGTACAAACACACACATAATGGAACAATATTGTAAAGCCAAGATTTAAAATTTAAAAGCACTTTTCAGTGAACAGGATGAGCTATGTTGCTTGTTTTGTTCAGATTGCCCAGGCTTCCCAAACTCAGAGAAATATAACTGTCTTATCTGAATATAAAATTATAGGTCAGCAAGAGCATAAGAACTCAGTTCTTCTCACTGCCCAATCTTCTGTAAAATCCAGACAATCAAAGCAAGCAAGTGCTCAACATATATATATTTAAAAAAAAAAAGGGGGGGGGGGGGGGGGGATTCAATGGTTGTAGCAGATGTAGTAGACTTACCTTAGAGTGCATATAATTTTTTTAATAGCACATTGAACAATGTCCTTAGGAGAAAGACCTAGATCTCCAACAGCAACTTGTATCAACTGTTGTATCATGTCCAGGGGCTGACCATCTATACACATAGTTACTGCTTGGTCATGGATTTTTTCTCTCTCTGATCTTGACAAATCATATAAATAGCCATACTTCTGTAGTACATCCTGTGAACAGATAATTTTTGAACATGAAACAGTGTACTCTGTATTTACAGGTACATTTCATTCAGGGTCTTTATTTCTACCAAGATAATATATATACTACAAAACAGAAAAGACTGATGGAATAGAATTTTAAAAGACCAGGTCAACAAAAACAAAGCTATAAAACACTAATAAAATATGACAGCAGCTTGATGTGCATCACTGCTAGTTACGGCTACACTCAAAACAAGCATGTGATCAGTAACTGTTACCTGTTCGCTGTTTTTCAAGTAAGTGATAAAACTATGAGTGAGTGTTTCCAGATGAGCAAGAGATTGCTGCAAGTGATTCAGAGTTTTTTCATAAGCAACAGATGGATTTTCAGCATCTTCCATGTCATTCTCGGAAGGTTTTTTTCTTGGTTTCTCAGAAAGATGTTTGACTGCCTTAATAGCCTTCTTAGTCACTTCTATCCTGGCTTCAACTGTCAGCTGAAAAAGATTGCTCAATATTTAATCATTATTATTACCTGTATGCTACTATTTGTATTACAGCAGTGCTTAGAGTTCAGGTAGCTCCACTTTCCTACATTATTGTACAAAACTACATGAGATATTTTAGGAGAAACAACCATATTTCTTATTAGTCATTTATTCAAAAAAAAAATCAGTATTCCATGTACTTTCTTCTGTTGTCCTTTCGTTCATTGACATTGAATTTGACTCACAATAGAACATACCAAACTTTCCTTAACAAATAACATTTGTGATTTTTGCAGACTGTCACTTTTTGGGGGTGGTGGTTTTTGTTGTTGGTGTGTTGTTGTTTTTTTTTCTTTTAATTTTGTATTAAGAGATGTCTGGGGATCATTCTACAACATGAACTGAAAAACGCAAACACTGAAAATTAACTTAAGGTTAGTTTTGTTAGGTTTAGATTATGGATTGAAATGTATTTCTAAGACTATGATCATAAGTAAAGACCGCTTGGAGGTCTACAACTTAGGCCATGTATACTTTTATCTGCTTGCACATTTACCACAGCTACTTCACCGGTGCGCTGCCAGTACATACAACCTACACCATGCTACTACTGCAATGAAGATTTTGCAGCTATCAAGTCTTTTTCAATCTCTCAAAGAATCGTATTACAGTTTCACAATTTTTAAAAAGTGCAGGCTACAACAGATTGGATGTGAGGGAGACACAAACTCCTTTCAAATCGACTTATTTAAAGCACAAGTTATACAGAACAGCAAGTTACTATTTTGAAAGACCTTTACAACTACATGTATCTAGCCATTAAACCAAAACAAGAAAGTGTTTTTTTTTCCATTAAACTTCTCATGGAGATGAATTTCTGGATACAGAGTTATACACACACTGAATGAAGTCTCCCACTATGCCTCCATCAGGCATGAAGGGGTCATTCCTGTGTGTCAGAATGGAACTGAGTATTTTAGAACAGAAGCCAGGCAATGATTATAGTTTTCTAAGCTTCCAGAAACCAAGAGTACTTTGAGAACAGATACAGATAGAAATACTCTTCATACAGACAACACATGCAGCAGACTGCTGTGTTCTTAACCCAGGAGCCTCAGCTGGAAGTCCAAAACAAAGTCTGAAATATCATTTTTAAAATTCATGTATACTTTGCCAATTTTTAATTTCAAGTACCATTTTAAAGATGCTTGCAATATACTTTCTTTCCTCTGCCCATACCCACAGCATTAGATACTTTAACATCAGCTGTTTTAATTACTGGTATACTGGACAAAGACATACAAACAACTTCAATTTTCAAGTCAAATTACACAATAAATAGAAAACAAAGCTTGAATCTGTATGGTATTGAATAAGAAAGAGGCTGATTTACCATAAAAAGAGGAAAATTAAGCTGCTATAAACATTCTTTTTAAGAAAGTCAATTTGATATTTACATCATGAATTAGACTTATCTACTTGTAAAGCCATAGAAAGCTTTACAAAGAATAGTGAGTGGAATGTTTTACAGCTTTTATATATGCATGCATATTACTTTTCGCTAAAAATACATGGTGAAAAATGTAGGGGTTGCTCTCATGTTTTAGTGCTGTTGCTGTAAACCACAGCAATTATCTACTGCTATTTAATACTAAAAGCAAAATGGGAGGACATTTTGGGAAGAACTAAGGAAATCTTGCCAGTATTAACAGAGTAAATACAAAGGATATCATAAAATCATATGGTTTGGGTTGGAAGACACCTTAAGGATCATCTAGTTCCAACCCCCCTGCCATGGGCAGGGATACCTTCCACTAGACCAGGTTGCTCAAAACCCCATCAAACCTGACATTAAACATTTGCAATGATGACATTTGCAACGATGAGGCATCCATAAGTTCTGTGGCAACCTGCTCCAGTGTTTCACCACCCACATAATGAAGAATTTCTTCTGAAGATGTTACCTAAAACGTCCCTCTTTCAGATTAAAACCATTACCCCTTGTCCTGTTTCTACATATCCTTGTAAAAAGTCCTTCTCTGTCTATCTAATTAAGCTCCTTTGTATATTGAAAAGTTGGAAAAAGTTTTAACTGGAACATTCTCTCATCCAGGCTGAACAACCCCAATTCTCTCAACTGTTCTTCACAGCAGAGGTGCTCCAGCCCTCCGATTGTTTTTGTGGCCCTTCTCTGGACCTTCTCCAATAGGTCCATGTCTTTCGTACTGGAGACCCCATAACTGGATGCATTCCTACATGTGGGATCTCATGAGATCAGGACAGAGAAGGAGAACTAACTCCTTCAACCTGCTGGCCACACTTCTATTTACGCAGCCCAGGATACGGTTCAAAAATGAATCATTTCCATTCCCATTAACAGAAATTAGGTATGATTTTGTTACTTTGAACAAGATCTCAACATCAGGTTTTACTATAAGCAGGGAAAAGGTGATACTCTTCAGATCACATTAAAATTTAATTACCACGGATGGATTTATGTATCCTTTTTGTAAACCTCATAAAAGATCGAAACATTTACCTTTTTCATTTTTCCTCTTCTACTGTATATTCTGATGTTCAAAATGCAGTTAAGAGAGATGCAAAAGGCAAACAATTCAAGTACTCCATCTAACTGTTATATCCTAGAGAACAGTGTGAATATACTGCATGCTTATAAGTCATGATGCTATCAGCGTATACAGAACAAAGCATTAAAAAAAAAAGAATACAGGTTCTTCCCGAGACCATTTTAATTTTGCTTTCATATTTGCATAGAGCTGAACTGTAGCACTACTAACATTTCATTTCTCTGATTATTTTATTCTCAAACATGAATGGCTATCCCTTCATATTTCTAGTCAGTTCAGTAATGAGATTTGGTGTCATACCATGTGACAAAGAACAGCTTAGGGGCTAGTTCAATTTTTGTTTGAATGTGAAGTTGAATTTTCCTTTTAAAAAGTTTTTACAGTTTAATTTTATAGGCCACGTGTGATAAAAAGTCCTAAAAAGCTGTTTTCATTTTCAAGTAAAGGAATATCACACACTATTTCAGCTCAACAGATTTCACTCTTTAGGGTGAAAACTCATCACAGAAGCCCATTTCCTTAAGAATATCTAAGTATTTCTCAATAAAGTATTGTACAAGTAACATTTAGTCATGTATGAAGATCCTGACCCTGCCACTCTTAGTGCCAGTGATGAACATTCAACTCTGAGATGACAGAAACAGCTTCCCTTTTAATTCCACAGAAACCTGGGATTCCAGCGACATAATCACAGAATGGCTGAGGTAGGAAGAGACCTGTGGAGGTAATCTGGTCCAACCCCTTCCCAAGCAGGGACACCCAGGACCAGTTCCTAAAAATCCTACTTCCACTATCTCGCTTTAAGCTTCTCCTCAAGGTCCACTTAAAAAAAAAAAAAAAAAAGAAAAACTTTGCTGTCTCAGTGAGAATAGAGATTACTTCATGGTAATCATTATGCTTTTTTTTTTTTTTTCAGTCCTTTACCTATATTAAGTATCAATACCTCCATGAAATATGGAAATGTACAGAAGTGTTAGGGGAATAAGAAACCAATATAGTATGTCCTTCGCCACAAGGGGCTGGGAAGAAAGTGCTGATTTAGAGAGTTAAAATAGCGGTTGCATGACCAGCACTGCTTCAAAATATGATGAAATTTTAAGTAACAACTGCAAACCAAAATACAGCTTTTATGTATGAAGCACTTTTCAGGTGAAAGTTAGAGAAAAGAGATCTCTGAAAAATACTTTTTCAAGAACTACTACAATAATTTTTCATCGTACACTTGCACTTGAAAATCGTTAACTGTATTCTAAGGGAAGGCTAGTTGCAAGCTGGTCAAATAGTTGTTTCATTCCCAAACCCAGTGCATGGTAGATACTAAATCAGCTGATTTGACCAACTGCTTCAAACACTTACTGAGTTTGTTTCATGACTTTGAGTTTCATCCAAAAAGCTGGCAGGTTTCTGCTAAAAAGGTCTACTTGGACAGCAACCGCAATAACCTTGAAGGAGTCATCAACAGCTCCTTCCCTTTACTCCTACTCATCTTAAGAGACTAGAGAAACTGTATTAGAATCCTAAACAGAAATAAACAACACATTTTAAAACACATGCACAGGGGAGGCTATCCAACCTTTCCCTGAATCATTCATCCACAGTTAATGAGAAATTTTCCTGAAAGGTACGTTAACAGAAAGAGTTTTAAGTAGTCACTAGCAGCAATCATACATGAAGACGCTATTATCTTCTCGTTAGAGCACAGTCATCCCCTGGCTACCTCAGTTCAGGGTTCATGTCTGGCAACTGAAACCTCAGCATGACTGTCAGTTTTTCCAGATAGGCATGCAAATCTGAATATTTAGAATCAAAGAATATCCCTGTTTGGAAGGGACCCACAAGGATCATCAAGTCCAACTCCTAGGTCCACACAGGACGACCCCAAAATCAAACCGTATTTTCGAGAGCAAATGCTTATTGAATGCTGGCAGGCTCAGTGCTATGACCACTGCCCTGGGGAGCCTGTTGCACTGTCCAACCACTCTCTTCACAGAATTGTAGGGGTTGGAAGGGACCTCCAGAGATCACTGGGTCCCACCCCCCCTGCAAAAGCAGGTTCACTAGAGCAGGTTGCACAGGTAAGAGCAGGTTGCACAGGTAAGATGTTCTTCTCTTGGTGAAGAACCTTTCCCTAACACCCATCCTGACCCTCCCCTGTCCCAGCTCCATGCCGTTCCCTCGGGTCCTGTCGCTGTCCCCAGAGAGCAGAGCTCAGCGCCTGCCCCTCCGCTCCCCTCGTGAGGGAGCTGCAGGCCGCCATGAGGCCTCCCCTCGGCCTGCTCTGCTCTGGGCTGAGCAAACCAAGGGACTTAGCTGCTCTTCATATACCTTCCCCTCTAGACCTTTCACCCTCTTTGTTGCCTTCCTTTGAACACACTCTGATAGTTTTATGTCCTTGTTTACTTGATACAAAGGATCAAAAACCTAATCACAATGATGGTTCCACTGAAGAGGTGTAAGAGACAGCTGACAGTACTTTATTTCTAACGTAACTTTATGTTAGAAGTACCTTTACAAACAGGTTTCGCTGGGCAAAAAGAAACTGTAGATCTGGTAGTATATGCTACCGACACAGAAGTACATCCTTTCAATAACAGGCTTTCAGCCAGATGGAAATTACAACAGAGTTTATAATTTACATTATTACAGTGCCTAGAAACC
Organism: Anser cygnoides; assembly: GCF_040182565.1. Lineage (NCBI taxonomy): Eukaryota > Metazoa > Chordata > Aves > Anseriformes > Anatidae > Anser > Anser cygnoides. The sequence goes on from NC_089875.1 coordinate 109,520,270, forward strand.
ATATGCAGTGGCCCAGAACACCTCTCTGTGGAGTATCCTATTCAGAATGCAAAAGCCTTGTAGTAAACAGAAGCCTGCAGCACAGTGAATTTTAGGATCAGCACAAGTGAAATAAACAAACACATAAGAAAAGCATCTTATTCTCTGCTCAACCACAATACTGGGACTTTGGGGTTCCATGAAAATCCTTCTGATCCTCAGAGCTAACTCCTTTATATATATATATAGATATATAGATATAGATATAGATATAGATATAGATATAGATATAGATATAGATATGTATACGTATATGTACATATGTATGTATATTTTATACAGTGATGGTTATAAAAAGAAGAGAGAGGTTTATAGGAAGGTAGCTTTATGAATTTATCTTTAAAAACTGTAAAATGAAAAATGCAAAGATTTGCTGAGAATTTCTCCCTGACAGTACATCAACCGTGCTTCACCTGAAGTTTGAAATTTTTCAAATGTATCTGCTTACCTTTGTGACAGCTTTTGAAGAAAAGGTAATTTCATCAATAAAAGTGATGATATCATCTGGATCAAGTCTATCAAAGTACTTTGAACACACATCATATGCATGTAGCCACTCATCCATAGTTTCTGGTATTTTTTTAATAAGATGGTTATCACCATTCCAAAAAAGTTTTTGTAACCAGACAGCATAAAGAGAGCTTGGTGACAGCATACTGCCATCTTTTTTAGGAATTTTGGGAGCCAGTTTGGAAATAGATAAGATATTTTGACTTGTAAGTATGGGCTCTAGCGTTCCCAGAGGGTTTTCGTTTTCATCTATTAGCTTTTTGTAATTAAGACCTATTGACAGAAGGAGAAAAAGACAAATGAAATAAAAGTTATTCATTATTTTCAAAGTTATTTAGTTATTTAAATAAATCTACTCAAACTCTTCACATTTCTGTGCAATCCAGTCAGAACTAGAAAAACTCTTGTTCCACTTCCATTTTCAATCATGCATATTGACAGACTGGGGAGGAAGACAGGTTTGCACGCAGATAACACCAGGATTTTATGCTGACCTCACATATGAGGTCCCTCAGTCCCTGGAACATATTTTGACTTCATATACTGATACACACACACACACAAAACACACAGTTTTTCAAATGTGCAAGGATATTTTTAGTATGTAGAATCATGAGACCATTTTAAAAAAAAATAAATCCTATAAAAGCTCATCTTAACAGTATCTTATCAATACTTTACTTTATAAGCAAATTGAAAATGGTATTCAAAGTTTCAAAATACTTTCCAGCAGTTCTCTTTCATATGTATTGTCTAATAATGTAAGAGGAATAAATAATGTATTTCTGCAAAGGCAAAAAGTAACATCAAAGAAAAAATACAAAATAAAATTACCCTCTTTACAAAAATCCTTAAAGTTCTTGATATATTATGTAACTTAGACTTTTGAAAGATAAATTAATATTCTCAAATGACTTAGACAGTTAATGTTGAACTTGCAGGCTTAAAAATTATGCTCCAGGATGTCTGTATTTTTTCTTTAAAAATTCATTATACATCATTGCTAGTAATTCTGACTTGCATTACCAGCAGAAATCTGTTTTTAATCTATCACAGTAGGCAAAAAAAATTTCAGTTAAATTTCCGGTAATACAAAGAGAAGGAACTTCTCTCTTCCTATAATGCACGACTAACCCACCAAATTGCTTGCAGGCATCTGATACGCTCATTGAAAAAAAAAAATAATTGCCTGGCAAGTATAAATTAGATAAACATAACCATGTCAACACTCATAACAGAATAATAAATACACCTAGGAAAAAAAGCATTAACTCTCCTACCTGGTGCAACAGCTTTGAATTTTTTCAGGAGTCGAATGTGAGTTTCAGGTTTCACAGCATGCTTCACAAATTCTGAGCAACCACAATTTTCAAGGAGTGTGAAATAATAAAGCAACCGCTGATGATCTCTACCTTCAATACTTGGGTAAACATATTTAACCATGTGTTCATGTAAGGTTTCAGGACTTGTTTTCAAAGTCTCAAAAAGACCAAGACTTTGTGCTCTTTCTTCTATTTCCAGCGTAGATAATCTGCATTTAGAAAGAGTTTTGCTTTAAAGGCATGAACATGCCATTAATGCCTTTTCAGTTCAACACTTCTGGAGACAGAACGATACTTTTCTCAGTTTGAGTAGTAAGGTTCAACTTTGTAAGAGATTCTGAAAGAGTAAACACTCATTCATAAATGTTTAGATAGCTTCTCTTTATGGAGAATTGAAACTAAGGAGTTCCTTCATTTCCTGATCATATTATTTGTTTACTTGGACGTGCAGATTAAGGGTGACACATACTGAAGTGTGATTCAAAGCAGCATTTCAAATCCCTAATTACAGAAATATGTAAAAGTAGACATGTCCACTGCATGTGTATAGGAATTTTAAGCTTCTGCTTAAAACAAAAAGCAACCAAACAAAATAAAAGCCATCACCAATATAAATAAATAAATAAATAAATTAATTAGAAAATATATATCCACACAGCACTTGTGGCTGAGATGTAAGAAAAATCTTACAGCCCAATCCGTTCTCTCATTCTATTACATTTTATTTTCTGTAGTAAATGAGCACCTGTGCATTCTTTTACAGAATCACTGAAAATTGGCTCTTGCCCAGTAGTTTATCTATTTGACACTATCACTCATACTTAGCATATTTAATTTGACAGTTTTACTACGCTACCTTTCAAATTGTCATCCATGAAAACTTAAGAAAATACCAACAAATCTCAGGTTGACCTCAGCCAGTCTCACTGCTGGAAATTTTTTTCTTGACCCCTTTGAAATGAACACATTAGTTCATTCACAGCATGAATTCAGACACTTCCAACAGACTACATAAAAGACAGCTGAACGCAATCACTCCTTTTTTCCCCCTCAACAGGGATAAAAATGGATGTATATCAATGAAGTCTCATCTTGAGTTTATACATTTCTCAACAGAAAATTTTACCTAAAATCTAAGGAAAGAAGTCATCTATGGATGAGCATCAAACTGACTCTTCCCAGCATCCAGTCATAGGCCACCTTAGGTAGGTATGTTTCAATTTGAGATTTGATGTCTTCTAATCACATTTGACTTTCTTGTACCTTTACAATTGATTAAATTAGAATTTTGACATCATTCTTCCCTCAGCATATATGCCACAAGTAAGGTACTGTTTCTTTTTGATATCCAAGTAAAGTAAGTCTAAGTTTCATTCTTAAAGATGAATTTCATACAGCAAATACTACAGACAACCGTCTCTTAGTTTAAAATTAATCTTCGATTTCTAAGGGAGAAGTTATTTTTGAGTTATTTTTTATGGCTAGAACTTAGCCCACAGGCTAGAAACCTAACCTTGTAAGCTTTAATTTAGGTTTCTAGATTCTAGCTGTTTGCTAAGTGTAATGGTTCTACCATATTAAGGAAAAAATGTCTGCTACTAATAGAAACAAAATGTCATTCACTCTTAATACTCTTAATGTAAGACAAAACTGACACTTGAAACTGATTTATATCAAGAAAGAGATTTGAAAGCTCTGAATAGACTTTTCTTTCCATACCATCCAGCCTATAGTTTGAACTTTGAGATATTAAATTTTAAATTGACAGATTTTGCTGTGTGCTTTTTGTTTCTCTTTTGTTTTGTTGAGGGAGTGGGATGGATGCAGGAGAGAACAAGAAAGGTTCATTATGCTGTTCAGAAAGATTGTGGAATAGAATCCATGGAGGACGAACATAAAATTTCTTGTTGCTGAAATTATAAAAAGCATTTTATACACTTTGGCAATCAAATTTGACCAGATCCTCCAAAAGAAACAATTAAGTTTTCAATTAATTAAAAAACAGTAATTATATGCAATTTTAATCAAGTTCAAATTCACAGCACAACAGAAAAACATGTTTATTTGTTACCAACTAATCAAGGAAATAGTTAATAAAACCTTGTAAGTGCTTTTTTTGAGCTTCTCTGTACATAAAGTGGCTTATAGAAATAATCTCTTTAACCAAATGTGCAGTAAGTCTTAGAATAAACTTCTTTTCATTTCAGAATGAGTGCATAACGAGGCATGCATTATTAATGCCATAATCCCAAGAGTAAAATATATTGTAATGGCCATATGCTGTCAATCAACTTTAAAATGAGATTATGATACAACAAAAACATACTCAGCAGCATATTATGCTATTATATATCAATTTTCAAGACTTTTTTGAATTTCATTAGGGAAAAGGTCGTTACTTCGTACTTCGGTGATTTCAGAATTCTATGAATACTAACTCACAGAGGACAGAACAAAAAGTGACAGAAAACTGGTGCAAAACACCTTCGGTAGAATTTTAGTCCCAGAGAAGTGATCTGGTTCTTTCATATTCACCCCAGTATTGCCAGGTTTACACCCCAACTGTCTATTTTGTTTAAAGAACTAATTCATTCAGTAGCATCAAAACTTCAAAGATACAACTTTTCTGTTTTCTGAAGGAAGCAAAGGGAATCCCAGAATGCTATTTCACCTTCTCAGACCATGTACCAAAATCTATCAGGCTTTGTTTTTTATGCCTCATGTTCTATAAAACATTTTAATGCTTTTTAATTAATAGTTAATGTTAAGAGAGGTAGAAGTACTGCTGCAAGCTACAGCTGCTTTCGCAATTTAAAATTTGAAACCAACTAATTTCATCATGTCTGTCAGAACAGTAGATAAGAGCTGCTATATTACACATGGGGCTCTACATCACTGTCACCTGAATGCACTATTCAGGCTAGTAGCTTAGGCTTTCATTGAAAGGGTTTATTTCTCTTTCAATTTGCTAAAAGTACTCGTCTGACTGACAAGATGTCAAAGTCTGAAAAGAAAAAAGAAAAAAAAGGCTCTTGAACCAACTCTGGAATGCAAAAGAAAAGAATCCCCCTTGCCATCAATGCCAAGTCTGATCTGCCACAATCCTGTAGTCTAGAAAAGTTCCAAAGAACTCTTGTAGAAAAGTGCTTCCTTAAAAAAAAAAAAAAACAACACACACACAGATGATTAACACAACTAAGAAGCTCTAATACAGTTATTTCCTTTGCTACTATTTAGAGGAGAGGTCAATTAATACCAAAGTGTATTTTAAAATAAACAAACATTATCACAATTCGCAACCTATTCCAAAGGACTGTAAAAGTAAATAAAAGATATTTTGCTATCAAGGACTCAATAGCTGTGGAAAGGACATTCAAAGCTTTGGAAACCTAAACACTGAAACAAAGTCCCAGGATATTTACAAGAACAGTAAGATGCACATGGACTTTTATGTTTGCTTGTAACACATTTTCATGGCTGGTTACAAAAACACCACATGCAAGAAATATGAAAACACAAACCTAAATCTGCCCCAAGTATAATGCCATTCTCTCTCAGATTAGAACATATTTCTGTGTAATAGAATCGGAAGTGAATTTGCAAAACTTACCCACTGTCAGTGAATAAAAATTCCAGATGGGTCATATAAACTTCCCAAAGGGGGACGTTGTATCGCTGAGCCAAAGAAACAGAAATCTTGTATACATTTTCTTCAAGTGTTCTTGTAGAAAAGAGCCATGAAATAGAACAAGGAAAAGTTACACTAAGCCCCTAGAGTCAGGACAGTACGTATTACAACTAGAAGAGCAATGATTTCTTGTTAATCTTATTCTTTTAAACCAAGAAACTAGATTTAATTCACTAGTTTTAAACCACAGTTAAATAAAAATACACGAAGTGTGCCTTCTTGCATTTTCTATATTCAGTGGTCCATTAGGGGAAAATTTTGAAATAAAATCAAAATACAGAGATATTTCAAAGACAAATACCTGTTCCACATACACCTTGGTTCTCAGTAACAGTTGGGTTTCTGCTTAACCTTTTTGCTACAGAAAAAAATCATTTTTCCTTAAAGTTACAAAATGATAACCAATGTGAACCAATGCATCACAGCACTTACTTGATGCAGCACTTCTGAAGCCTTTGGTAAGTAGATTGGTATGTAGATACTCAAAGCTTTTCCTAGAAGTTCACAACCAGAAACATTCCTAGTCTTTGCAGGCTGAAAAAACTGTGAAGGTGTCCAGCTACACTTTGTAAGTGCACTACAAATAGTAAAAACTGTTTGTGTTACTGCCCTTTAACAGAACAAGCTGTTAAGCGATGAAAGCCTGAAGTTAACCTCATATTATTTTCTATTAACCCACTGAAGCTAGTACAGCTCAAAGATTGGTGCAAAAGAAAGCAAAGAAAGGAGCAGTTCTTCTGAATGGTTCTTAGCCATGTCTCGTCTGTGTGCTAGCATGCACTGCTGAAGTACCTGAAAATATGCCTGTGCAGCGCTGCTCAGCTGGAATTTTGATGATCATCTCCAAGCTCCCAGAAAAAGGCATTTGGAAAATCAGGGTGTTTTTTTTTTCCCCCAGTGTTATTATGTTAAACCTCTTTTGTATTATACAAATGCACGTGTGCACTCACAATCGTACACATCAGTCAGCTACAAAGCACTACAACCAGGACTGAGTTCAATTATAATGAAAAGAAATGAGATTGACGTTTCCAGTCATCCATCCTCAGAAGACTTAAAACAAAAAACAAACAAAGGAGAAGTGAAATGAAGATTTAAGCTAAGAGTCTTTAAGTCTCATGTTTGAAAGAGGAAAACAAAATGGAAGGCTACAGCTGTTTGTGTTCTGCAAAGCATCGGGAAGAAAGAGAGATGTCTGCACCAGAAAAAAGACCAGAGCAGCATACCAAAAGCATACAAAGTGTTTCAGAAACTAATGCCACTATTAAGAGCTACAGTACATTGTAAGAGGTTTTATACAGGATATTCTGGTTTAGTCTTCTGGAAAGGGACCTATTTCATATGCATCAAAATCATTCTGAGAACCCAATAATCACCAACTAAATTATGGAAATTCCAATTGCACCACAATTGCACAAATTTTCTAATCCAGATCACTCAGGCACAAAAAAAAAAAAAAACTAACTAAAGTATTTCAGCTCAGTTACATAAGACAAGGAAAAAACAGATATTCATTAAAATCAGCTTCCAATTAAAATATTTAAGCAGAAGCAGTGATAGGTTGAAAACCTCAGAGCAGTTGAGTTGGGAGCAGGGGGGAGGAACTTGTCACAAGTGAAAAGTAATTTGGAAAGTTTATACACTATGGTTGGCCTAAAGCTGTGTGGAACTTCAGCTGATTACTCAGGAATTCCAATTCAGTCTTGCTCTAGTTTCCTTTATTACTGCCCAGATATATTCTTGCTTTATTTTGCCCAAACTGAAAACTGCTTAAGAACTAGCCTTGATTAAGTCTGTGAGGCACCTCAATCTTTAAATGTTTGATAAATAATGTGTAATAAGCTCTAATGAGAATACACCAAAATATGGAAGATAATATTGACATAAATTGTTAAGTAGTTTTAGCAAACAAATTCTTCATTCTAGTACAAAGCTTTTTTTCGTAAATAAGATACCATCTCTTCCAGGTTTTGTTCCTGCAAACGGCACTTCATAAAAGATTCAAAACATGAGCCATTTAATGATAATTCAAATGCAAGCAAGAAAAAAATATGCTACATAATTATATTAAATTTGCACATTGTTTTCATCAGAAAATGCAGATTAGGAGTCAACTGAGAAGATTAAAACAAGGAAGCTGTGAGCTGAACAAGCAATTAATTGGATCTTTGCAACTGTCTAATACAGCACTACCACTCAACTACATGCTATGAAGTCTCATTTTTACTATCCCTTTGACAGTCTAGTGACAATTCAACTGGGATTACCTTCAAAACATATAGAGTTCAATATATTTGTTCACACCGTAGAGTGGTTGCATGCAAATGTTAATAAAATGTATTTTTAAAATGAAGAGACATTACTATCCTACAGCTTACCTTTTTTTTTTTTTTTTTTCCTATTCTGGAGAACTTAAAGGTGAGAGAAAACATTCTAAATATCACAATATGTGCAGTGGAGGCTTCAGTCATTCCAAGTGATTACAAAAAATATATTGTAATATAGAGTAGTTTTAACTTAATTATTAACAAATAAAATAGTTTTATTTACAGTTTAAAATCAGTAACAAGAAGCTGGGGTTTTGAGATTTGTTAATTTGTTTTGCTATAGTTCATTATAAACTGACTCTTGTGCATACCCTAATAGATTTCAAGGGCAGGCATACAGAAGATGAAAGGAAGAGAACACACCTCCACCTGTGCCCTGATTTCATACATCCCTGATTTTACTTTATGTTTATTAACTGCTAATATTGAATTTAGAGTTCTATCTTCCATTAAAAGTTATCAACCCAAATGTTTGAGTAATGTTTCATTTAAGTTGAATAGTCGAATTGCAAAGGCCCCAGTTGTAGCAGTGTTACTGTGTAAATATCTGAAGGAACTTGCAACTTATCATTGCTTCTAAAGGTCAGCACTACTTTCAATTTGCTTTCCTGCCTTGAAGCTTAAACTAATTCCATTTAAAAATAATAAAAACTTAGTAGATCTTACTTACTCTGCCAGTCCTAGTATTGTTTCTCTCTTGTACTGTCCATCTGCTGTAAACCTCTGCACATCTACTCCTTTGCCAAGTCCTTGCAGAACCTGAGCTTGAGTGAAATCCAGCAGTCGTTCATTGTAGTAATGCAACTGATTTATCAAAGTTGCAATTTCTTCAGGCCACTCTTTATAGCCATACTGAGTAACATGCTGCGTGACCATCTTAATCAGCTCTTTTGGATCAGCCTGTAAAAATAATTGGAAAACAAATTTGAAAACATCCTACATGTTCCTTAAAAAAACTACCATTTTATAATCGATTCCGGTGTTCAAAATTGAAATATTTTTCCATTTTTCAGAAATCTTAAGTACGCAAACATTGCAATATGTAGAGAGTATGCACTATGACTTTAAAACCTGTCCTTTTGGAACGTTTTACAGTTATGCCATATGCTACAAGAACTCACACAAACTTACCTAAACATACTAAGATTAAAAGTATGTCATTGTGACTGAATTTGTTTTTAAAACACTCATTTTTATTACTATTAAGCTAGGCAACTGATTTATAAAACTTATAAATATTTTTATTTGTAAAATTTATAAAGAAAACTTTGAAAATCTCTCAGTCACAAAACTACAAATAGGTTTATTCATAAATACAGACTACCTCGAAAAAAATGTAAGTGACACTCTAAAATAGGATTATTTTTTTGGTTTGGTTTGGTTTAAATTGCTGATTTTCTGATATACTTTTATTTTGCAGAATTGACAAAAGGCAGCATTTTAAATATCAAGCACTGGTACTTTCAAAGACCAAGAAGTGTTGCAAGATCTGCAAATTACACACAAGACATATTGCCTACACACGTTCATTTTGTACATTAAACACTGAAATCTTCAAGTAATTAAATATTGATCACCTACTGGTTAGGATAACCTTTGTTTACAGAATAACTTTCATCACAAGGAAAACTTACTTTTCTGCATCAAGTGCATATTTAATCCATCACTTAACTTCTGTAGTCAAAAGCCCACACAGAGAATTAGAACATGACGCAAATACAGTAAAAATGTTTGAAACAGAAAAGGAATACATGCGAGTTTCCAATTACCTCAAAATCTGGGCAGTGGCTATGTCTAAGCCCCTTCACTAGAACAAAGCTGTGTCTGATACATCACTCAGCATGATCAAAGCCTTCTCTCTTCCACGACGCCGCGATGCCCACAAGGCAGCACCATGACTTGTGTCAAACCCACTGAGGATGGAGTGCTGCCTACAGTGTCCCAGCACCTAATACTGAACTGCACTACTTTACAGTGAACAGCCACCAAGAAATAGCTTGGGATGCCAACGGTAGCTACAAAATTTTCTAAAATAACTGATTTAACTGCTGTGATCTTAAATATTTTGAATATATTGGACAAATATACTTTGTTTTTATTATTACAGAACAGCTCTGTTAAATTAGAAGCTAAAACTTACAAACATTAACTACAGTATACAGCAAATTAAAAATGTATAAAACATCTGAACCTTGAGACATGCTTGAACTTCTCTGTGGCTTGATGGTCATTCTAAATTGATTTATTTTTTCCCCCCTTTTCAAGTCTTAGCTGACACGCTGCTCACAAAGTCATATTAAATGCTACAGGGCATCCTTTTTCCTCTCCACATGATATTTTTGTGAAGCCCTCTAAACATTGCAAACTCATTGATTTTATAAACAACATCAGTAGTTCTTTCAAGGTTGTTTAAGAGATTGGTAACAGAATAATAAAACCTCAGAAAAGAGATAGGCCGGCAGAGCAGTGCCTCTACAATGCAATTACACTGGCTGGAAACCAATACACTGCTGCTTATTATATACCCTGGTATCTAATTTTAGGTGATACACTAGAAAACAGAGCACTGGAGACAAGGAAAATCAGAGCAAGATGAGGAAAACTGTTTAACATAATTGCCTCAATCCTCTGTACAATCCACTAAGAAAGGCAGGTGCCTCTGACAACCTCTGTGGGTAAGTTTGGTCTCTTTAGCTAGGTTCCCCTTCTCTCCATGAAGAAAAACAGAGTCCAATGTCAGCAGTCTTCTTCCTTTGCACAGCACATGGGATTATTCATGAAGTACGCAAAGACAATCTTGAAAATATTTTCAAACACATCTGTCAGAACAATTCCTTGAGAAATTGCTTCTGAAGATGAGAAGACAACACTTTTTATTAAGTTTCCTGCACAGCACCAAGTTTTTCACAGTGAGGCTGAATATAACTCGAATATTTACAACAGTAACTTATAAATAATATTAAGGCAGGTTCAAAACAGTTTACTTTTGTTCCACCTTTATCTTCAACACACTGGCCAAACACAGGCTATAAATTTGAAATTCCTTTTTTAAAAGCAAATTCTGCCACCTGACTTCCAAACATATTATTCTGACCAAGTTGCAGCCTCTCATCTGACATCTGTCACTGATGCCAACCTTCATTCTTCATGTGTCACATCTCCCTAAAGGCATCTTTGTGCTATCCTCCACATTGCCTGTTTATGCTTCAAAGGAGCACCTTAAGGCTATCTAATCAGCTTATCATTCTCCTGCTAGTACTTTTGCCAAATAATACCTACAAATAAGCCTGCAGTTCTGCCAAGACTGCTGTATATCAAACTAGTAAATACTTTTTCACGGTTTTTCTTATCTGAAACTCTTCTACCTTGTTTCAATATCAAGTTGTAATAAAAGTAAAATAAGAAACCCGGATCAAGGAGCACTTTGTGGCATACTGCTACTACAACACAAAACAACACTGACTATTACAAGGACTGAGCTTCCTAATGACGTAATTAAAGATCGATATGATTGTTCCCTGTACGAATACCCATGTATGTGTATCTTTACATGTGTAATAGAAAAAAGTTCATCACACTCCTCTAGCTAAGCAACGTATGAAATCTAATAGCTGGTAAGTTAGGAGATACACATTAAAGCCGAAGAAAACAATTGTTTTCATTGTTTTCTTTATTAATTAAGATCCTTTGCTAAGGATTGTGTTGAACTCTCTCTACCACCAGAAATCTTTCAATCAAGTGTTGCCCCCTTCCATCCCTTACAAGACTTAGACCCTGACTATCTAAATATGTGAAATCAAAAATTAGAGAAATCCCACAGCCTGCTTCATGCAACAGCCTATACTGATATCAGTGTGAGGTTTTCTTTTTTTTTTAATCCATTATAACTTTTTTCCTGAGTTGCAGTTGTTTGCAAAACTCACACACAGTTTAAGTGAATCATACAGATTTTCTTCTCTCCGATTTGTCATCTTTGTCACAGTTTTAAAATGCTTTCTTAAATAACAAAGTTGCTTGTGCAGCAGTTATTAGGCATCCAAGACAAGCTCACAGAGAAAACACAGCTGAAGCGTTCAGTATTGACCTGTTCAGAACTTGCATTTCATAATTTTAAATAATCGTTAACATCTCCACATTTTAATAATATAACTTCATGAAAAGGCAAGCACAAATACTTCTGCATCCATTAGATACCTAGTTCAAATAGACATAAGGCAGTATTGGGCTTACGTGGTAAGGCTTTGGTAGTAGTGAGCTGCAGGGGTGGCTTCTGTGAGCAGAGCCCAGCAGCTGCCCCGTGTTACAGAATCACAGGATCATAGCACGGCTTGGGTGGCAAAGGAACCTTAAAGATATCTAACTCCAATCTCCCTGCCACCCACTAGAGATCAGGGTGCCCAAAGCCCCGTCCAACCTGGTCTTGAACACTGCCACGGATGGGGCATCCACAGCTTCTCCGGGCAGCCTATTCCAGTGCCTCACCACCCTCTTGACTGAAGAATTCCCTCTTAACCTCTAACCTAAATCTCCCCTTTTTAGTTTAAAATCATTCCCCCTTGTCCTATCACTACACTCCCTGACAGAGTCCCTCCCCAGCTTTCCTGTAACATACGCTCCCTGAATGTGACCATCCAGCCAATTCCTCAGCCACCAAGTGGTCCATCCATCAAATCCATGTCTCTCCAATTTAGAGACAAGGATATCATGGGGGACAGGGTCAAGTGCCTTGCACAAGTCCAGGTAGAAGACGTCAGTTGCTCTTCCCCTCTCCACCAACGCTGTAACCCTATTGTAGAAGGCCACCAGATTTGTCAGGCACGATCTGCCCTTAGTGAAGCCATATTGGCTGTCACTGATCACCTTTTTCTTTCAAATCCCTTTAAAATGCTTCATTCAGCCATACACATTAAGAAAAAAAAAAGGGGAATATGAGTCAGTCTTTCTGCTGTTCTTCTCCTGAAGTGGCAACAATTTTACAGCTACAGAAAAAATAATGATAATGATAATAAAAAAGATAGCTTTAATGTAAGTACGTTATTGATGACATTAGATCATGATAAGCTATGTAGTCTGTTTACTTATTTTAAGACCAATAATCTTTCAAAATGTTCTAAAAAGGAGTATTGTTTGTTTGTTTTTAATGTAAATGATCTTCAGATTGCAATACAGAAATGACTAGGAACATTGATGAGAAAAGCTGCCAAGATCATCTAGGCTAATCTGCTCATAATCACCATGAACACACAACTGATTTTACAGACCTTTCTGTAGTAATATAATGATTACAAGGTAACGATCAAAAGCTGCAAACATACCGAGCCATAGGAATCTGAATAGAAAGACCGAGAATGTCTTAGTTGTGGCGGATCCTTGTAATACCAGATTTGTTTTAAAACATTTTAAGTGATCTGAAGAAAAAGAACATGCTACAGAGGAAGCTACATACACCACCCAAAACCCTAATGGTTAACACAACTAGGAGATGGCGGCACATGAGAAAAACAAGAGATACCAGAGTGCAGGGTGTAAAATTCCTGCTACAGACACTGATGCACACCGATCATCATCCTGCCTCTAGTTTCTGTCAATGTGCAATGCTTCTAAGCAAACCACACCTCTGGAAAGCACTGATACATTTCAGGGAGGAGAGGAGAGTTCTTCCTTAATCCTTGCTTGCGGCAAAAGCCACAATCCCTGTAGCAAGAGATTCAATGTGCTACAAATCTGATCCAAGCAAATATAAAAGAAAAAAAGAGTCACAAGCAAAAGATATATATTTTTTTTTTCAAGTACTGAAGCTGGGAAAGAAAAAAAAAGGTTTATGGGAAAGAAATAGTTTATACATGCATGTTTACTCAAGAAGTAAAATCCATCCCTCCATAGGATCCCTTTTTACTAATTACATCATTAACACTTGTCTTTAACGAAGCCTGCTGTGCTGTGAATCAAAAATATATTACCACGATGACACAGCATCATATTAATTTGGGGTGGCCCGTCTTTCAGATCATGGCTGTCTCACATTTGATATGCTCAAAGCAAAAGCTAAAGTTCATGACTGGGAGCCCAGAACACCTCAGAACTAAAAGCTGTATTATCAGGATTCAGATGCAAGGATGCCTCATGTTTCTTTGTCCTCTAGCTACATATACTGTTGGGTAACACAACAGAACACTCATGCATCAGGATCAGGAGGCAGCAAATCTCATTGTCCACCAGTGAAACCACATCAAGTCAACACACAAGGATACCTACTAGAATACCTTTTATAAGCTACAAGATGCATCAGAATAATGTGTTTACTGTACAAACTAACATAAAACAAAGTAGAGATGAAATGAGCCATTAATCCTCAATTATCAAAGCCATAGGTGTGTCTACTTATACATACAGACAATATTAAATTTCAATTTCAGGTTTTTAGAATCTTAAATGATCCATCAGACACTTCTGTAGCATACTTGAACGTCTCAGCTGTATTTACTTACAAAGATTTTGAAACCTGTTCATGCTCTTAAAAAAAAAAAATGCTTGTCAGCACAGTACTTCACATGTGTAATACAACCCTGCTATTTCATACTGTACTCAAAAATGTGGATCTGGTTGTTATTATACATATGGGAGTGGAGCTGTGGACTCAAATTCCCTAACTTCCCTCCTTGCATTTGCCACAGATTGTATCCAAATTTCTTTTTTCCTCCCATATACTGAAATAGAACATTTTAAAATTTTACTGAAGATCAATGTCTGTATAAAACAAATGCTCCCAGGTCACAATTTAAAAGCCAGTGCTTTTTGAAGCTCTCATTTTAAAATGGCCAAGTTTAAACAACTCCCAAACATCTTGCCTACAACTCATATAACATCATACAAAATGTAGATCACACACTTGAAGTACACAGGTGACTGAGGATTCCACAGTCCTGATGTGCTTAAGTCCTGATGGGTTTAAGACTAACACTAATTTGAATGACTTATTTCAATTTCCACAGATATTTTTTTTAAACGTACATTTGCAGTGAAATTGCTGTAAACTAATTCATGAAGAAAAAAAAACAGCGAAAACCAAAGGAGCTGGTGAATTGTGAGAGCAACACGAAAGCACAGGTAAACAGTTTGCAGGAAACAGTTTGCAATTGCACTTTCACAGGAAATGGAAGAAATTTTTATTTCCAAAGTCCTGCTTCTCTCCATTACCAGGCAATATGGACATCCAGTAACAACTCAAATTGCAAACATATTGTAGGGAATGAAATTTCACACAAACACTGTAATTTTATAACTAGAAATAAGTTGTGAAAACAAAATCTAGAAAAGATTTGGAAATTATAGTACTTCAAAACTAGACTAAAAAAAGAGCAAATTTTTTTTTTTTTTTAGTTTTTTTTTAATAGAAGGAATGTGTTGTGTATTCAATAAGCAATGCTGAAGTGTCATGTTAGAAAGCTGAAACACTTGGAATAGGAAGGCAGGCAGTATACTCCACTGTTGCTTCAAGATCACTATGTGGGGATCTTATAAGGAGATAAGGTTGCCCAAGATGCTGGTACACGTAAAGATGACAGGGAAGTGGAATCCCAGGAATCTTTTCTGCAGGCAAATCCCCCAGAAGAGACTGAATAAAAAGAACTGAGTTAAGTTGTTAGCTTTGAATTATGCATCAGATCTTGCTTGCACACAACCTTGGAAATATATTACCTGTTGATTTTAATTCTGTTTCAGAAATGACACTAAAGCTGGTAGAGTTGGGCTAAGGAATGCACAACACCTATTAAAAGGAATCAGGTTCTACAAGATTTTTTTTTCAACTCTCTGCAGAGGTAGCAAAATCACAGACTAGAATCATCAGAATACAAAAAAAAAAAAGAATAAAATGCTGGTACAAATTTTATTTCATGCATACATCATATTTTAAGGTAAAACAGCTATCCATGGCAAAATGAAGTCGTGAATGCCAAAAAGGATAACTGCTGTATTTGTAGACAATAATGTAAATACCTGCATGCCATTGTAATTATTGCCCTGAACTTTTACTGAATATATTTTATGATAAATTCCTAGCAGATAAAACTTGGCTATAGAAGTAACATATGATCCTTTAAGAGCCAGCAGCAGACAAAATAATGACAAAAAAAAGTTATTTTAAAGTGCAAGCAAAACCCTCTAAATTAAATCAACATAGTTTCTAATACAGAAGCCAGTACTGCTGCAGGAAAAAAATGCAAGTGGCTGCTGTTGCTAATAACATATAAAAATAATTTTAAAAGTTAAGGCAGTTGCTTCCACAGTTATGTTAAATGACTTGTGTCTGAAGAGTCGAACAAATTGCTCTAGTGCTGTTTTAAATGCTTTTTTGCTTTGTTTTCAATCAGCTCTTCCAGCAAGAGTGAAGAATAATCTGTCCCAAGAGAAAATGTTTTGATAGTTTCTCTTCTCTCATGTTCTCTTGCAGACTCTCTCATATTGGGTAGGATACTGACAAGTCAGACTTAAGTAGAAAAACCCATCTTGTCATTTCAACTGAAAGCTGCTTTAGGGGAACTAACACATGATAAATGCAAGGTTAAAATGTCAAATAAAAGAACATCTCTGAAAATAGAAAATTACTACACAGTTTTGGGTCAACTACTGAATTCATAGCACATAGTTCTTTTCCCATTTGCAGTCAGCATTATTCTCACTAAATAATGTCCCAATTTTGGTAATTATCCTAACCTTCTGAACATTCCCCTTTTCTCTAAAAAAAATTGTATTTATTTTAATAATAAATGACGTTATGGATGTTCCTTTAAAATATGTCTTTACTCTTGATCTACATGGCCGCAGCTTCAGTCATACACAGACTTCGAAGTAAGCATACATTCCTAGGATAAAATCTGTGTATAACATGATATCGTTTTAGTTTCCTGTGTACAATACCATATGCTTTTAACTGTAGTTGCCTGACTAGGTACATGCAAATATTTCTATATTTTACTAATTTCAAGCTTGAAAACTATTCCATGAGCTACATAACAGAATAAAACACCTATTTTTTTTCAGTGAGTGTCTCAGTGACCACCTTCCCTTACTGTGCTATTTTTCTGAAAAGCTTCTTAGGCTAAATTCATCCAGACCAAACCAACATTTGTCCTCAACTCTCCAAATTGGGGAGGTGGGGCGGAAAGAAAAAGAGAGAGACAGAAGAGGCAACTCTCTTACTCAGGAACTGGAGACTGCCTGTAGCTCCAAACTTACTTATATTGACAATCCAGATGAATAACACTTTGCTAAAGTATTTTATATTCTAAAAACAATGTCACATAAAATTTCAATCAGGCTGCGTGCAAAAATTAATTTTGTTGACAGCTTTACATTCATCTGTAAATTATGAAGCAGTATCATGTTCAAAGCGGAAAATGCTGAACCCTTTAGTTCATTGAAATAGCTGTCTAGCTGTTTTTGTTGGTGGTAATTTTTTGTTTGTTTGTTCAGTGCTAATTTTTCAAGCAAACTTGAAAAACCATACCACCATCTGAAGAGGAAAGTAAAAGAGAACATAAAGTGAACTGACTACAAAAAGACTGCTTCAAAAAGCTGGCAGTCACCTTTATACTCTCAGAAAGGAACAAAACCCCTTGCAAGAGAGAAAGCAGAAGTTATCCCAACTCCCTGGCATGAAAATCCATAAGTAACTCTCCAGAGGAACACAGGCAAGCTAGAACTCAAACTTCCATGAAAATTCAAGGTTTGAAGATCTTCTGTTCTAAAAGAGTATTTCTGAACAGCTGGCTTAAGAACATTTGCTCTGCTTTCAGAAGTGGGATTTAACAGCATAGCTTATACAGTCCTCGCAAAATAAAAATGAGCAACATTGCAATAATCTTTTTTCTTTTTTTAAGTATAATTTACCTTGAAGAAATAAAATGATGCTTTGTAGTGTTTTGTGCTTAACAGACAAAGAAATATGAGGATATGCAAAACACCGGCTTATCTATATCAAACACACTTCAACCAAAGGAACACAGTTGTCACGCTGTGACTGCAATGTCACTAATTGCTGGCTTACTATTTCAGGAATGATACCAGAAGACGTTAAAAAACCTCCAAAGGGACTGCTAGTTCAGGAGAGCTTACTTGAGTCTTAAGCCTTTGAATGTAGTAGCATTTAGTGAGCTCGGGGAAAGACTGGGAAAGAGGAAGCATTTTTGTTGATACATCATTAAGGAATAAACAAATAAATGAGAAAAAAAAAACCAGGAAAACTAACAAAATGTGACAGGTCAAAGAGGTAATTAAAAGGTAAAAAAAAAAAAAAAAAAAAAAAAAAAACTGAGATTCATCCTGTAAAGAATGGTTAAGCTGATAGCAACAAGTTCTGAAAAGTAGCTCAAAATCAGGAGACCGGCTAGAGAATTGGCAGGATCACTTGGTGACAAGGTCTGAAAGGAGCAGGGATGGATAACCCTATAGCAGAGGAAGTCAATGAGCTAGCATGACACTATGACCAGATGGCATTCACCTTGAGTTCGAGAAACACAAACGTGAAATTACATTAAATGACAGGCTTAGGTGCATCAACACGTTATAACCACCGTGCCAGAGTACAAGACCCATTTAAAAAATGGACTTCAAGAGGATCATCAAAGGGATGACAGACCAGTGAGTCTGATTTCCATCCCTGGTAAGATCACAGGCTCCATAATAAAGAATAAGGCCACTGAACACATGCATAAATTATTTGGTGGGAGTCAGCATGGCCTCTGTAAAGAGAAATCTGCCTCATTAACTTGCTGGAGTGCTATGAGGATGTCAACGAGCACACTGGTAAAGGACATCCTGTAGACAACAAGCATAAAGACCTTCCAAAATTCCTTGGTAGGTTTTCCCACCAAAGTCCAGGCAAGAAAAAGTTGTCATGAGATTTGAACAAAGGTCTTTTTAAGAACTGAAACCTGGTGAAAAGAAAGGTGAAAGCTTAGTGATCGCTTTTCAGGATAGGGAAGAGCTAGCAGCAAATCCTCCAAGGGCAGATTCTGACAGCATTTTTATCCAGAATTTCTTATCAACGATCTGGAGAAAGGATGAACAATAAACATTTAAGTTTTCTAATAATGCTACATTCTTTGAATTATTCGAATGCTATACAGTAAGTCAATATGGTGCTTTGCTTACTTTAGAATTAAAAACAAAACTGAAAAACAGCAGCACAACTCTCACACAAGTTCAGTTCTTAAACTGCCAGTTGAAGTCTCATTTATGGTGCCTTCCCTCAATGATCTCCCTCCTCCTTGGCTCTCCTCCCAGTCACAGACTCTACACATATGTAGGAAGGTCAATGGGAGAAAGAATAGAGCGGCACAGATTCAAGGAGTTACACTCTTGTCTCTCCCAATTTTGTCTTCAGAACCATCAGATATACACTGGACTTAGAAACAGAAGCATATGCCAAATGAGATAGATAGATGCACAGATACTTAGTTATTTTTTCTTCCCACATATTAATGGATAATAGTACCTTACAATGTACATGCAAGCAGCACAGCATATAAAAATGATAAGTGGCCAAAAACAGCAGCAAGAGAAGGAAGTGCATAGAAACTTGAAATTGATGCACAACATAAAACAGAAAATTCAAGCAGCGAAGTAAACAGGAGATGATATATTGCCAAAGGAAATTTTCTAGTTTTCAGCATCACTAACTGAACAGAAAGAAGGGCAAAGAGGAGGCAAGGTCTTGAATCAGGACTCAAAACAGCAATAGAAGAAGGCATGTTTTAAGCCAATAATAAAGGGCACCACCATTTAACCATCTGCTTCATGCTAGCTTGTGGAAAAAAAGCTGTGTTAAGAAGGAATGAAACAAGACTGACTCAGTTTGTTGGTTCTGCATGCAATGTTAATAGGCTCCAGTAAAACTTCATGCACAGTAATCCACTTCGAGACTAAAAAAGCATACATTATGTCTACTGAGTTACGTTCATAATTTAGGAATGTGATAGGATATTATTATTATTATTATCGTTAAACACAAACATGAAATCATTCATTATCATTGATTTCCAATTAAAGGTTACCTCATCTGTACAGACTTACCTTCTAGCTGCACTACAGTGCCATGTAATACAGTTTTAAGCCATTAGAACCAATAGAACACAAGCAGTACATTTCATAGCTCATAACATCTGCCTCTCTGCCTCCTCTATATAGCTTTCTTACATGATATTTATTAGAGTTCAAAGTAAGTCTGTATTTTCAATATCCTAGACTGAGAATAATACCTAAAATTGTAGTGTAAGGACCATGAATGGGAATTCTGCCTCTCTAACTTAACACAAGTGTATCTATAATTAGGGTCACTCTAATACAAAAAAATGACAAAATCATCTTGGGGCCTAGGTCAAGCCTGGAGTATGAACTCCCATGAAATCTGTACAAACTTCTGTGTATTCAGTGCCACGTTCAAAGCACGCTCCTTTTGACCTTGCTTTCATTAATGAAAAAAATGTGTATGTAAACACATATCAGCATGCAACAATGTAAAAAGTGCTCCACATGCTGTTTTTTTCCCTATGGGAAAGGAGATGAGAGAGAATAAGCCACGCGACATATTTGTCACAGCCACTCAATGCATTTAAAGACTACAGATGTCACGGTGATGAGGGCAGTATGGTGAGCCTGAGCACAGATCTACAAAGAAAGATGTGAGCAGACAGAAACAACAGTCTGACAATGACAGCAGAAAAAAAAAAAAAGAAAAAAAATGAAAAAGCAGAGGAACTAAAGTACACAAAGGTTGTTATACAAACAAGGAGAGAAAATAGAAAGACAAAACTAGAGAAAAACTGTTTTGTAGGCAAGGTATTTATTCGAGGTGAAAACAGACTTAATTCTGCCTCTTATGGAGAGTTGGATAGAGGCTTACCTAAGCGGTAAGCAACAGAAAAGGGATCAGGTTAAGTGTATACAGGCCATTTGTCATTGTATACATGCACACTTTCACATAGTAACTCACAAACCAGTTAAATCAAGCTACTGTGGAACAGAAGTCCCAACTTCTTAGCCAGCTCTAGGCTACATCAAAAGCATCACTGAGGTTACCCCTTCAACATGCCGAATTTCACTCCTGTCCTTTTGTGCATTTCAACTGGTATTTTCTTGAATGAAAATAACAGGTAAGTTAGTAAAACAAATATCTAAGAATTGCTAAAAGAATATCTAAGAATATGCTAAAAGAATTTTTCCTCATCTCACATTAATTGCAGAATTCCTCTGCAGTTTAGCAGTATTTGTCAGAATTGTTGCTTGATGCTCCAAGAAAAAGCACAGCCTCCCAGCTAAGGTCAGGAAAATACGCTTCTCCCAAACCATAGAAACACTTCAATATTAAATTGTTAGCATGGAGACAGGAACATAATAAAACAATTAACCTTAGGGTAATTAAACTTTTCACTCCTTTTTAGAGAAAACACATGCCTGTATATATGCTGGTCACTTATCAGATCACCAGAAAAGGACAAACGAGGAGATAAGCTGTTAACAGAAATAAAATTATCCAGGAAATTTCTTGCTCAGTTCTACAGCTTCTCCTCTCATCATGAGCAAGAATTTGTGAGTGGCAAATCAGAGTGGCGGTTGGGAGGAATGCTCAATAAAACTTTATATTCTTAGATGATATATCTTAGTCTATACAAGACTAAACTTTTGACATATAATGCAAGAAAGATGCAAAACCAAGCAGCATTTTCCAAACAAACTGATTTTGGTTAGCAAGACTCAGAAGCACTGCTGGCTAACAAGTAGCTGGCTACAGGGAGTAGTGAATTCTGCCAAGCAAGACACTGGAGTGAGCTAGATCCAACCTAACCTAGTTAGGAAGGTTTGAAATTAATCTCAAAGGGAATGGAGACCAAACCCCAACGAGAAGTCAAGGAACAACGGCTGGAGGAAAGCTGGCCTACTACAGGACAAACAGGAGAAAAGATGACACTGAATGTGGTGTAAGGACAAAGCTGCTTGAATGCATCGAGCCTTTCTGTGAAAGAGGCGATAGAGAAAAACATGTGGGTCGTGATTAGAGGAAGAGCAACACTGTAGTCAATTAAGGGCTACAGACGACTTGATTGAGAAGAAATTAATAAAATCCGAAGAACTGTAACATCAAGGGTCCTGGTTCCCATGGAAAATATTACTCTGGAAAACAAAACCTGCTGGAAAGGAAACAAGGAAGAATACAACAGTCCAGGAGATTTCTGGAATGTCAGGTACATGTGGAGGAAAAAAAGTTGGAGAATGTGATACTCAGTATCAGATTTCACTGCTGGGACCAAAACACGGTAGTTTCAGATTTTAAGGGAAGGCAAACAGCAAGATAAAGATGCTGGACTTTATGAGGTTGGACTTTGCCTTTAAGGTAGCCTCCCATGAGATTTTCACCTGTCCGTTTTCTGAAAAGCCAAACTGGCCAAGGTGAGCTGATTGAAGTTAGAATCACAGAATAACTCGGAGACAACTTCCACAAAGCACATGCAAAAAGCAGGTGCAAGAGCAGCTTTACTCAGCAATGGTGACACGTTGCCAACTGCTAAGTTCAAAAAAGCAGAAGAGAACATACAAAAAAGGAAGATGAGGATGAATTTCATTCAAACATAATGTCATTAAGATAGAAGAAGAATATAGAAATCTTGCCTAGAGACGAAGAGTTGGAATTAAGTAGACTCTGCTGAAGCCAGAGCTGAAAACCT
This sequence comes from Anser cygnoides, assembly GCF_040182565.1. Lineage (NCBI taxonomy): Eukaryota > Metazoa > Chordata > Aves > Anseriformes > Anatidae > Anser > Anser cygnoides. Next base: position 109,542,879 of record NC_089875.1, read on the forward strand.
TTATAAAGAATATTGAGAAGGGTTTCTACAGTTACCCCAGCAGCAGAATGTTTTTCACACCCAGTCTGTTTTTCAAAATTTTATTCTCTGGCTGGCATGATTCTTACAGATCTTGATCAGTGGTTTTATTTAGTTCTAGAACTCTATTAATGTCTCCCTCAGGGTAAGAAATTAATATAGCTCAGATGCCCTAAACTCTCACTATTATGTCTAAATTATAACAACTAACCTTCAAAATCTAATTGTCTTGGGTACAAAAATACAGTAGTACTTTACCCCAAATTCCTTTGTTTCTCCTTATTAAAAAGTAATAACTTCATCAGAAATAGATACTCTCCATCTGATTTTCTTTTGGACATCAACAGTATAAAGAAGATAATGAGAATTTCTGGCAACCTATGATTCTGTTTTGATGTGCAGGTATTAACAGTATTTCAGGTGTCAGGAAGAAGTCAAGCCCTCCTCCAGCAGAACTACAGATTCCTTCAAAATGTGTTTTCTTGATTAACTAGCAATTCTTGCCACAAAATTGCAATTTTCATTCTGAGAACATTTCTGCTATTATTCTGGAGATACCCATGTACTGTTTTGAAAGACTTATACAATGTCACTTTAAAGCAGACATAGGAAGTATAGATTTCTCCATGCTTCTATATAGCTTCCTAAAAATTAGGAAGAGTTGTTAGGATATTAGATTCAGTGGACTAGAGGAATCATTCAGACGCTGTTACACAGAAGTATGCACTCTGTGATCTTGAAGATCCACCTTCCCAGCATGTGGCTCAAGTGCCAGATTCATTCGGATCTTTACTGTGTATAAAGGCTTACAATGGGGGGAAGAGAGAAACTGGTTATACTTCTTCATCCACAAAGCCTACTCAGTTACCTTGCAAGAATAGCCCATCGCTCAGAATTACATAGTTAAAGGACTTAGGGACCCATTTCTGTTTTGAGAAACAGAAAATAAAGGTGATGCAAGATACCAGCTGCATGTGCTGGGAGACAATCTACTATGGAATGACATAAATAATTGAGTTTATCATCTTCATAAAAGTTTGTACCACAAAGCTTAAGAACAATCCTTCTCCTGCTGTGTCCTTAGTTTTAAAGGAAAGACAAATATAAAAGGCAAGAGCATATCTATTCCCATGGATAGCATCGGTGACATTGAGGAAAACAACTTGCAAGCTGAGCCATTCTTTATTACCAGCTCATTTAAACAAATGTCTGTTATGCTGTGGAAATTGTCTTTTTTTTTTTCCTTTGCATGTGTGCGGCTGGAAAAAAGATTTCTTTGCTCAAAAACGTCAGTTACTATTTCTTTTCAACTTCAGAAACTGTCCCACACTGGATACTTTACCATTGGTAACAATAAATGTCTTCAACAATAAATGTTCTTTTCTTACTGAGTACTCAAGGACAATCTTTTTTTTTTTTTTTTTTTTTATTTTTAGCAAACAACTTAGAAGCTACTGTTTATCCACACTTAGAATCCAATCACATACATTATTTCAGCAAGACGGAATAATAGATTTAGCTGAAGATCATATTGGTAAGAGATAAACTACATGGTGTTATTGATATGATTTTATTTATTAAATGACAACTGGAGTAGAAAATAGCTTAAGCTTTAACATCTGTCCTCATTCTTTCAAAATGAGGACATTTGACGTATTTTTTTCAAAAGGCTTCATAGCTTCTTTCATAAAATCAAACTGTCCATCTTTGCTTGTAAGACAGAAGCTAAGATAAATATATATATATATATTTTTTTTTTCTATCAGAGGGGCCTAACAGCAGGCTCAAAAGAAAGCTATTTAAACATGAACGAATTCCTCTAACCAACATATTTTGCTAGGGCCACAAATTTCAGCTTTGGGCTAAGTTTTTCCTTTAGTTTCTAAACAGGATATCAGGATGCTAATGTCTGCAGGAGCATGACAGGTTGCCAAACTGAAGAACTGGGCTAGTATCAAAACAGACTTTTTCTGAACATAGAGGAAAAAGGAGCTGTTCTGAATAGAGAAAATACCTCCTCTTTTCCAGCTATGATGGTGCTTAGTGATCTCTCTCTTCAGAAAATTTGGAGTGGTCTTTTAGCTGTAAAGCAGAGACAACCTGAAAACAGTCCAGAGAGCTTCAGGACAGGAGGAAAGAACTTTCTGAATTCTGTGAATACACTCTTGGAGTGGCAAAAAAGAGTTTACATTAGCCTGACTTTTGCACCAATTCTAATTCCTACTAAGAAAGCTGGGTTTTTACCAAACGTGTATGTCACCTCACATATTTAGTTCAAGTTTATCATTAAACTCCCTTAATCACAGGCGATGAGTAAGAAGCAGAGCTGTGCCATTTCAAAAACAAGGAAGAGAGACAGTTGTCACAGGAAATGAACAATTTCATCAATGAACGAGGATGAACTTTAAAAACATCATACATGAACTAAAATACAGAACAATAAACGTCAAGAAAGGCTATGGAAAACTTCTGAACAGTCCTGTTCTTGCTTAAATGGACACTTGACTCATCCTAGGAAGTCCTTTATCAGTACTGCAAGATGACAGAATAGGCTATACACATTATTGCTCAGTGTTTATAAGCTACTTTGAAGATGGCTAGTGCTACTACAAATGACACTTTATATTGCACTTCAAGAACACACAATATACTCTTCCAGAAAATTTCAAGTACTTGCCTGTTTACAGCACTGTGCAAGAATAATTATGCATAACTCAGCGGGCTGTTCACAGTGTAAGTCAGATCAGCTCCTTAACAGGCTTAAACTCATGTACTGGCTATTTAGAATAGCTTTAATGCTGCACATTAATGAATACGGTTTTAAAAAGAAAAAGTACTAACCCTGTAGAGAGGGTGGCACTTGTCCTTGAAACATGGTGCCAAACGAGCATAGATCTGCAGGCTGTAGTAATAACTTGCCAGCTGGAGAGATAACGCAGAATGCAATTGCTTTTCAAAGCATTTGTTGGCATCTACCACCTAGAAGAAAGAGAGCATTAATTTAGATGAAAGAATTAGCAAGCATACAATGTTAAGTGCACAAACTTTCTAAAAGCTCCTTGCTGTGATTTAGAAATAACTCTGACTATGCTTTTTTGGCACAGAAATAAGTCACTAACCTCCTCCCCCCCTGCCGCCCCAAAGATAATTCTGTATTGTGATGTTTTTCTCCCCTTGCACAAACACTTAACCAAAATGATTTCCAAACTATGTCTTTCCTTCTTCTACACAATAAAGTTATTACCTGCATTTCTGAGCTACACTGGAATTGTCAGTCAGGCAGTCTAACTTCTATCAAATGTGTCATTTCACCAGTACCGTGCTCATAAAGCAGTCCAACAGCATTTGTTTAGAGCTACCTTTAAATGCATCAGCCCAAACCTTTCTATTTATATTTAATTGATCTCAAAGACAAATTTTAAAGCCCTACAGAAATTCCGTTTTCTTATGGAATTCTGAAATCCAGAATAATCTTTTCTGGCAAAAGCACATATATATAAAATCACTACCAACATACCTGTGGCAGTGCAAGTAGATAGGCAAGAGACAAGGCCGTATCATTTGGTAAAGCATCACTTGCCAGTTGTAGCAGAACTGCAACAATAGGGAACGGAAATAAAGCTTTGATTACTGACCCATCCAGCCTTGACAGTTATCAAATGAAATGTTTTCAGTTTAACTTTATTTTATTAGACACTAGCTTGAAGCACCCTATACATACTTAATTAAACACTAATCAGTGCAATCCAGAAGCAGATAATATGTAATTAAACTGCAGCGCAGCTTTACCTTGACTTCCAGGCAAAGTGTTCCATGCATTAACCAAACAAGATTGAGACAGTGCAGTAACAGATGCTAAACAAAGCCACTGAAATATCATCTGAAGTGATTCAAAACAAGTAGACACGCTGCTTGTAAAGTCAAGGCAGTGGTATGCTGTGAACATTACAAAATACCAGCCAGAGGAGTGTCACAAAATGTCTTTTCTTCAAGCCTGAGCTCTAATTCACTTATCACTGAACACAAAAATCTATATTAAAAACTTATGTCTTAAAAAATAAAGAGCAGCAAGTAGCATACATTTTTAAGTAAGATTATTGAAACTAAGCAAAAAGAATAAGCAAGGGAATTCCCAGAAACTTCAGAGAAAGAAACAAGCTGATCTGGATCATGCATATTGTAAAATGTCACTAAGAAATCATCTAACTCTATCACTGACAGTTATACCTAAAATACATTATCCAAGGGACAAGTTACAAATAGTAACTTGGTACAGTTAAGTTGATCTAAGGTTTGGATAACTGTGTCAATGGAAAGGTATTACTAATTAAAATGAGTTCATTTAGTAAACAGCACACAGATAATGAAGAGAGAAGTTCCCTTAATTGAATGTTCATGTTAATTTTAATAAATTCTAAAGCTAAGCTCAGAAAGAAAGCAGCTGAGGAAAATGAACAGTTATTATGAACGAAGTTAAGAAACTTTGAAAGATGGGAAAATTCAGATCTTTTTACTGAAGCAGACACCGTAATTCTTATATCTGCTTTTCACTTCTGGTTTTAGGAAAAGAGAAGAAAAACAACAACAACCTTGAATACAGTGATTCAAATCAGATTAGCTAGCATTCTTCTAGGATATTTACATTTCAATTGAAACTCAACAAAAAGTTAAAGGAAAAATAAAAGTAAGTGCACACACACACAAAACCACCTCCAAACAATAACCTCCCATCTCCTGCCACATATTGCAAACAGAAATTTCAGCACAAGAATGTAGTAGAAATGAATACAAAGAATAATGATTCTAAAAAATATATACTTCCAGTACAACTGACAAAAAATTATCTGCTTTTCCTAAGTTTGAGATACTGAGGGCTATTTTTGTTTAAAAATAGAAACCACTATGTTTTACTTTACACAAATAGGCGAATCAACATGGCACAGACACAATGTGAGTGCCCAAGATTTGTTGATTAATAACAGGAACTCTCATTTATATATTTTTCTGTACTAAATTAAAGTGTCACCATGGTTATTATGGAAGCTTCAACAAACAATTACAAAATAATGATTCTGATGATACACTCAACATTTAGTTTTAGGTGTACAGAATACAAATTATTAATTCCAGAAGCAACTTCAAAAATCTTAGGAAAACTGGATCAGAAATTGCTTAAGGAATTTTAAATATACAAGGAAAAAAACCAAATATTGTTTTCATTTTTCATAGATTTTTTTCTATTCCAAGCAGCAGAACCCCTCTTTCCACAGCTTAGCTCTTTGCATATTTTAAGAAAGTCTCAAATGCCTTTATTTTCACATTGCATAAACTACTCTTAAAGACATGCTGGCAAGAAACATTTTTATTTTACACACAATGACCCCCCAGTGAATTCTTTGTTCCAAAGAATAAGTTATAAAAGGCTTGAATGATCACTTACAATTTTCAGATTATCATTAATTTGCCACCAGACCGATTTAGTGGATTTACATGCTGGCCCTCTGCCACACACAACAAGCAAATTCCTACGTGACAAGGCATCGCAGAGGTTGCATGGATGGCAGCATTAAAGTTACTGTGAATACAAGCCTGTCCATCAGGAACTATGCTTCAAATAGCTTCTACCAATAGTTTCTTGCTGCTGACAGCTTGTTTCTGCTGCATTCAAAATAACCTGGATGCTGTCCAAGCAAAAATAATAGAACTCTGGAAATATCTAATATTAAAATCTTTATGAGTTAGTTTGCAAAAACTGGTATACTGTATTGTGAGCACAAGCTAAACTATTTTAAACTTTCTTACAACCATCGCTAGTCGAACAGAAAAAGATGGGAGGAGAAAAGAAGAACCAGGGCTCCGCCATCTTTTCCCTTTCTCTGGAAAATTCATGACAACAAAACCTCAGGAATAACACAAACTCCACGTTTTCTTTGAACTTAACATCTCCAACAAGACAACTGCCCAGCTAACAAACATTTATCTTCACCCTTCACACAGCAATCATGACCAACAACATAGCACCAATACAAGGCCAGAACATGACTTCATACACGCTCTTGTATTTGTATGAAGCTTATCCCAAAGGTACCCCAATTGGCAAAATGTACCTGAGAGTTGGAACTGCTTCCGTTGTCATCCCTTCTGAGAAAAAGAATCCTCTGTATTCAATAAATATGTGTGTTTTATTTATATATATATATAAATACACACACATGCTTTCTTTGTGCTTATGTGCCGGTATGTGTTCATGTATCCATATATATATATATATATATATATATCCTCCTACTTACACATATACACACCTATGTGTAGACAAAGACTAAATTCATACAGTTTTACATCTCTGAGCAAAGCCCTACAGGAATTCTCTGATGTATGATACAGCTGAGTTTAAATCACAGACTAGGGGTATTAGCAGGATGCCACTCTGTCCCAACGCACATCTTAACAAAACTTGCAGGGACTTAAACCACTGCCAAATTTGAAGCTTGCCAAAGTGATTAGACATTACAGGGCTTGCGAAACATATATATATAGAGAGAGAGATTAGAAGAAAGACTGAAAACCTGAAATCAGAAAAAAAATGGATGATAGTATACAACTACACACATTTTAAGGATGAGGTCAGAACCTCATGGGGTAGTTAGGCTAGTAGTAACATCTCTCAAAGCACACAGCACACCTCACAAGATTACAAAAAGAGATCAGTCACTTTTCTTATCATCACAAAATGAGTACTAGTAATAATTCATAAAATCTGCTCACCTATTCAAGACAAAGTTTTACACTAATACATGTATTTAGTGTATTACAGCAATCATTCAAGTTCTCCAAGTGACCACTGCCTCCTTCACTATAGTGAGTTGTAGCACAGCTTATATCGCCGAAGGCTTAACTACTACATTCTAAAACTCTAGAAACCACCACAAAGAGCAGTACCAGATCAGAACGCATTTTGTTACTACTGAGCCATTCCTAGTTGCTATCACCAGCTGGAAAGAAAAGAAGTCTACTTCAGTTTTCTGTAAGTTACATATTTTGTTCATCTACTTAAAACTGAAATCATGCATATTTGGCAAAATACACAATGTACCTTTTCTTTAGAAGTTCTCTTATTGATATGAGCTGATAGACAACCATTCCTCTAAATAAAATGTATTTCAGAGAATCAGAGAACAAATTCATTTAATCTTTTCTATGCCTTTTCTAAAACAGTTTTTTCCTTCGCTCCCCTTGACACAAATTCCCATATAAATCTTTGGAGATAGAACTGATGTTTAATAGCCCAGTTTCCGGTAGGAAGGTAGCAGTTCAAAAACTAAACCTGGAATCTAAAATTTCTTTTCTTCAAGTCCCCAAACCTGAAATTTTGATCTCAGAGGCACCCACTGAACTGTAATCAAACAGTTCCAATTACTCAAGTTGGAGCAGGAAGCATTACCAAAGATTTGTCAATTAACATCATTTGCCGTAAGAAAGTAATGAATGTGTTTTACTCTTTGCCTCCCTCTCCCCTTTAAGACACAGGCATCACAGGCTTTCAGAATGTAAGATAAGAGATCATCTGTACAGACTTAAAATTATTTTTGCATTGAGAAAGTTTGAAAGGTACAAAATATAAATAAATGCATCCTCATTTAAACTTGCTGATACCGACCTTCTCTGATTCACAATGTCATTATATTAAAACAGTACCATTTACCTGTAGAAACATCACATACCTAAAAATAGAGAACTGTATACCTGTAAAACAGATACGCTGTTTTTCACTAAACAGTTGAAATGAAACGGTATGGATTACAAAGCAAGCCTCACTTGAAACTTTGCAAGTGATTTAATAAACTCATTTTTCATGGCAGAACTTCCCATAGAGTAAAATATAACACAGATCGCTTCAAAAGACAGTAACAGCATGTAAATATTTAAATAGTTCATTTCTTACACCAGCAGGAGACAGCAAAAAGAAAAAACAAACAACTGGAGTTGTTTTGTTTTGCTTCTAAAAAGTGAAACTGTTTCAGTTAACAAATTACCAAGTATAATCTATAAAATCTAGAAATTTCGAAAGAAAACAGAGTTCTACCAATCCCAGAAACTGAAGGTGAACAGTTACATATCAAAAAACTCTCATGATCCTGTAATACTAACTGCTGTATAAATAATGGCACAGGATCTGAACAAATGAATATATAGGGATATTAACACTGGGTTGCAAATGTCCTTTTAAATATGTTATTTGATAATATACAAGAAACCTGCAATATTTTTTCCTTTACAATGTTCATATCCCTGTCGGCCCTCAAATAACAATTTCTGGTTATTTACAGCCAACTTTCAGATTTTAGATTTCTATTCTCTACTGAGCAGCTCCTTTTAGAAATACCACTTTTCTTGAAAACTGCAGCTACTTCTATCAAGGCTACTTACCTACATAGGAATACTTAAAGCATTATGTACTATTCTCCACTTTTAAACCTAACTATAGCTTCTTCTAAAGTTACTATATAAAGTAAATCCAGAAATAAATACACATATACCCATACCTTCTGTAGTTGGAAGTAGGTTTTTTCCTTCACTCTTGGTCTCTGTCAGTTTCTCTGTTCTCAACAACACTTCTGCAAAGCTTTCCACAGAATTGTTCTGGTATGTGCCATAGCTGCTTTCAGACTAGAAGTAAAATAAGGTAACTGATGCATGAGCATTACAGTCTACAGTTATGTTTAGTTCACTTACATCAGATACACTTATTAACCTGTGTTCCTGCATTTGCTTTCATTTCTGTTTAATTATTTTTTCCTACTATTGCACAAAATTTCAAGTCCTTGCAAGTCAAACAAACAATATGAAACCCATATTTTTACTTAGCTAGAATATCTCAACAGAAAAAAAAAAAAAACACAATTCTGTAACAGAAACTTACTTCTGCAACATATGGATCAGCAATTAGAGACTCATAAAATGGATGACAGCCTTGCTTTTCCACAGTGGCATTTTCTCCAGGCCCACTTTTTAACACATCTCCAAATTCTTGGCCCTGGGAAAAACAAGTATAGGTGTGCTGTAACAAAAAAAGCTCATTACAAAGTCTTTAACTGCAATTCAGAAGGGAAGCACCTGTAAATGGAAAGATCCCTGAATTCAACTGGGATCAAGACAAGAGTCATCCTAAATAAAGCAACGTTGAATCAAGCTCAGTATTGAGAGAGAATCACGCTCAAAAGCAGTATTAGAGCTTTGAATACAAATAGACAGTATGTAAAGAGTTGACTTCACTGTGCTTTATTCCCCAAAGTTCTGAAGTTCTGCGAAATTTAAACTATGCCTTCACACTACGCTAAAAAATATAAAAAAAAAAAACAGATTAGAAAACAGAAACAGGAAACACCTTTAGATGGATTCTTTCATTGTGATTTGCTTGAAAACAGTCCCTTGTCATCTCTAGCTAACATCAATTTGAGGTCTTCATTTGTCAGGTGTGTCTACAAAGGAGCCTTGTTTTTATTCTAACATAGCAGTGAATGTGTAAGCATCTCGAGACATAGCAGCAATCCCTTACATGTAACGGTCGAAGATAAGTTAGTGATCTTTTCCACCACTGTCCATCACTGACAGCATGCAGCATGGCTTTTGTAGTCATAGTTGTGTTAGACAACACCTTCATGGTTTTTGTTGTTGTCCAGTACAACAAATCGGCAGACTGGCTAGAGGAGACGGCAGTTTCATCCTGTGAGCATATCCAACACACAATGGCAGGCGTTAGACTCATGCTTTAATTAGATTAAAGACCTAAAAGCCAAAACACATTAGTATACACACACTATGTTAATAACTTATTTTAATGTTCATTAATTTAGGCAACAGATGTTGTAAAAAAAAAAAGTTAAAGTGACTTAAGTCTCAATCTGCAGTGAATAGCATGATCAGTAGAACATTGTGCCCCTTGTATAATCTCATGTGTCCACAGATACCAGCTGTGTATAATTCCAAAGTTTATAATGGTAATGTTATACATAATTGTTGAGTACTTCTATTAAAATAGCAAACCTATCTATAATACATGAGGAGACTGAGCATGCTAAAATGAATCATCACTAATTCAAGAAAGCTGACAGAAGAGACAATCTTGTATTAATAGAGGTAGTGTTTATTGAGATGAGTTCTCAGTATAATATGCTTTCATCACACAGCCTTCACAAACTTCACTTACAACAGCAAACAAAGCTCAACACACTTAAGTCAAAATAGCATCCTCACAAGACAAAGGTGGACAATGTAGACACACTCCACCCCTTGTCCCTTCATATCACAACAAAAAATCCTCACAGTTCAGTGGGGAAAAGACGAAGAGATGTAAACATTCATCTCCAGACCAAGAGACTAAGTATTAAGATTTGAAATTCTGCAGTGAGCACTTCCAAGGTACAAATCTAGCAAGCCTAACAGACTGCAAAAAAGAATCCAAGATCCTAGCCTAGCCTATTCTCAAGCCTGAGCTGCTTCTGCAGCATATGCACGTTGTCCTGCAAAATGTGTTCACTCAGCCTCAGCAGACTCACATTAAAATCAGTTAAAGTAGAGGACGTTCTGCAAATGGAGGTTTCCGCACCAGCTCTTCCTCTTGTAAAGCATTTAATTAATACTCAAAATACCCATTTTGGTTGATCTGTGCTAACTATTCCAGCCATGAAAGGTTCATGTCCATGGCATGCTTTACAAAACCTGCACATTAGAATAGAACCATAGCATTAGCATGCTAATGTAAATACTGCCTTCAGCAATATAAAATATAAATATTCCCCTACATACAGTAAATTTCAATAGCTTTACCTCCAATGCTTCTTCATAACAGTTCAATTATTCATTTCCCCATACACCAAAGTTTACAGAAATAGGAGAATTCTACCTGCATAACTAATAAGTGAGTGGGAAATATTAATTCACAGCTTACTAACTTGTGACAAAATTTCAGACATCAAAGCAAAAGGATACCAAGTTATGCTCAAGTGAGCGATGCCCCACAGGAACTTAATTGACAAAACATCTGTTAGCTTCAAAGTAAAATTTCACTGAAGACACCCTTATTTTTAGTACCCATAATTGTATTATTCACTGATTGTAATTGTATTATTCACTGCCTTAACCTGGTCATTAAAGTAGCAGGCCCATTTTACGTCTTTCTTTCCTCTAAGACTTCAGCATTTTATTTATTTATTTTTCAATTTTCTCTGAAATTATTTTCTAAATTTCACAGGAACACCACTAGCCAACTAGACGGGAAATTTCAGCTCTTCACCAAATGAACAAAGAGCAATATAATGCTCTGAACTCTGATGCTCTCTATATATGAGCATATATATATATATATTTTCTGGTGTATTGGGCTTAGTTCATTTGGTTCAGAGCATCATATATAGATGCTTATACATATATATGCTTATATATATATATATATATGAGCGTCTATATATGATGCTCTGAACCAAATGAACTAAGCCCAATACACCAGAATTTTTACTCCTCTGAAAAGTAAACAGCAATATAATAGCCTAGGTCTGGTGACTTTTTTTGAGGGGTGGGGAGGGGGAAACAATTAACAGTTCTTGTTAATCAACATTGTGTTTTTTTGTTTAGTTGGTTTAATTGTTTTTAACAAATCATTTTTGTTACTTGCACTAACTAAAGGTTTTTGCTTCATATTTTAAATGTTATATAGAGAACACTAGTTTCTCTCTCTGGTTGCTTCAGGACTCTTAACTTATTCTGAGGATTAACTGAGGAAAAACAAACAAACAACTCAAAACAATTTTTTCCCTTCCAAGTTTTCAATTGCATTTGAGAAAATCATTTTTAAAAATAAACCTCCTTCAGTAGAGTGTGTGCTGGTATAGTTCAACCATTATCAGAAAAACTCTGGTAGTGATTTATTGATTTTACTAAATGGAACTTTAACCATCATTACAATATTTTCTGCACAAATAAAGAATTGTGTCATCTGAAAAGCCATTCCTTCGTGTACCTAGAACAGCAACATTTACCATAACTCTCTGCTATCCTGAATAAACCTCTGATAAACTAAGTTTCTTAAAGATTATTGAAGATCTCATTTAATAGGATAACTTTAATTGTATCCTTTAATTATGACTTCAGTATGGTATTATAGCTTGGGGATTTTGAGGGAAATTATTTTCTTATAGCAGCTAAAAAAAAAGGAAGGAATTTAACTTTATGTAAAAAAGACTCCGCCAACAAATGGTAAATTATCAAGATAATGTAAAAAAAACAGCTAAAATACTAAAATATAGCTCCAAACAGTCTAACCGAGGGACAAGAAAGCAAAGCTAACTGTTTTTGTTTTTAAATAAGACACAGAACAGTGATAAATTAAAACACCTGCAACATAGTTTTTGTCTGTTTTGTTTTTAATGACAGTTAGCCAAGGTGCAAGGGTCAAAACATGCAGAAACCATACTCTTAACACACCTTATGAGTTAATAGTCTTGTGAAGAATCACAGAATCATAGAACTGTTCAGGTTGGAAAAGACCTCTAAGATCATCTAGCCCAATCTTTAACCTAGGACTAAAGCCCACCACTAAACCATGCTACCAAGTTCTACATCTACACATTTCTTGAAGACCTCCAGGGATGGTGACTCAGCCACTTCCCTGGGCAGCCTATGCCAACGCTGCACAACCCTTTCAGTAAAGAAATTTTTCCTAATATACAACCTAAACCTCCCTGGTGCAACTTGAGGCCACTTCGCCTCGTCTTATCACTTGGTGCTTGGGGGAAGAGCCCAATCCCCACCTCGCTAAAAGGAAACAGATGTTAACATTAAAATCTGTTATTGTTAAAGAAAACCTGCACAGGCTGACTACATAAAAGGTTACCTAAAGGTTTTGTACTTACACAAAACGAGGTGGAACAAACTCTACTTATTAGACAAAACATCAAGTCTTAGCTTTCCTTTTCATCTTTCACTTTCTAGTACTCCCATCAGAAAGCAGGAATTTAAATATTTTTACATATGCATCCATGTATACTGTACATTCCTGTTTTGTGTCTTGAAATGTGTTTTTTGTGTTTTTTTTCCATTTTTGTACAACACCTCTATCATGAACCTGTCTACATCAAAACTCCTGTCCAGTTCAGATAAATTAAAACATAGATGAGAAACTACAGAAAGGATTCAGCTCAAGATTATAACCTTCTGGTGTCACTGGATGTCTACGGTCTCACTAAGTCTATTACTGTCATTGCAAACTAGAAAGTAATTCAGCCTTAAGCAGAGACAATGGATTACATTCAGCTACTTAAACACAGGCTTTGATGACTGTCTGCGATACATGGCAGTAATTAAGATACCTGCCTAACACTCATAGATCTGACAAGAGGACCTAGACTTTTTGGGTCAGTAGCTAAAGGACAGGAAAGATGCCTTAGGACATCTCAAATTGTTGGTATCTGTAATTAAGTAAGTGAATCAAGCACCTAATGGCTGGTTAGTTGCATTATTCTCTGTGCCTCATTGATTAAATTGCCAGCAGCAGTTTACACAGTACAAGTATGGAGTTCCACCTTGAGATCTTCTCTTCCTCAGCACAAGACTTCAGTGACACTAAATGAACTTAATGAATAAAATACCTTCAAGAATTACAGCTACCTCTTTCTATGAGCATTCTAATTTAGTTGATACAGAATTAAAACCAGTATATTTACTAAGCCACAAAACAGAGCTCCAGTTAATCTCATGCATATAAATGTGTGTATATATAAAGATTTATGTATCATAACTATTTGAAACTGCAACTATTTTTGCCCTGAAGTTCCACAGATTCCAGGTGGAACATTTCCCTGAGTACACTACAGAAGTAAAACATTCCCTTATCATTGCTAATCAGCAATGATAACAGCAATGATAAGGATGCATGACACACCAATTTAACGTACGCGAGTATTTAAAAAGATTCCAGATCCATTGCATGGGTCCAAAAAGAAAAGATGCTAATTCTCAGTTAGTAGGAACTTTTTTTTTCTTTTAAGCAGCATTTAAGAAAAAAATTCCTATAATTTCTAGAGAAGAGTATCTTCAAATCATTTCTGCTCTCCTATCAAAACTTCCTTTCCAAGGAAATTTGAAACTATTAATTTATCTTGTGCTACTGTGACAGTATACAGTAATTAAACTTTCACATTCAGATATGTAAAAGATAATGATTTTATTTATAATGGACATAACGTGTGTTTTAAGTATTAAGCAGATCAAGCACAAAGTCAGAGCTCATTTAGAAGGCAAGATTTACAGTGGTTATTGTTTTTACTGCTTATATAAAACACAGCATCTCACAACTAAGAACTATATTTTAATCTAATAATGTTAGCAATAATATTTTGAAATGCTTTTAATGAGTCAAGACCTTATTTTTTCTCACTGAGATAGTTTGAGCAGCACAAGATGAATTGTTGAGGCACTTGAAGCACACTACAAAGAGAACAAATGGTAAGCATGAAGGAAACTTAATAAGCAAAATATTCTGCTACGTTGGAGTCATAGTAGCTTCAAAAGGATAATTTCTCCAGTGGTTCCACTGAGTTCCATCACAAGTGACAAGCTGGGTGCTTTGGTCACGAAGTACATACTAGTGTAAACGCATTAGTTCCTACAGAATAATTACATGCATCTTTACTGTAGCAGTCAGGAATTTCCTACAAAGACTTACTTAAATCAATATGACAGCTATGTCACGTGACACATTTGCACATAACTTGTGAAGATACGTAGCCAGCTGCTATCAAGATTCCTGCAAGTTTCATGAGGAAAAAAAAGGTTTGGAAAAAAAAGAAAGAACCTTAAAACAACAAAGATAAATGAGTTTAGACATTAATAGGGAGTTCTTCCTCTACATCCAAAAAAAAAAAAAAAAAAAAAGAATAATTGAAAAGTATAACCAGCAGGTGATGTGGGCTGGTATCCCAGGAAAATGGCAGTGGCAACTAACGATCAGTATGAGAAGAGGCAGAAAAAAGATCTCTAAAGCTATTATAAAAAAGGTTGATCGATTAACAGGTAGGTATTTTCAAAGTAACAGAGAAAGGGATGTCCAAAAACATATACCTTAATTAACCTTAGTTAAAAGGAAAATTATGTTTTGAGCACTAATTTGAAAAGTTATCGGTAAGTAAGAAAGAACATTTGTGAAGTCCTTGAGAAAAGGATGTTTTAAGTCAAAACGTAAGTAAAGAAAGGAGTAAAAAGAAAGGGCAAAAAGATGTTATAGTTTGAAATTGTGTGCGAGACAATGAAGGTAAGAAGAAGGAAGAATTACCTGACGTGCAACTACAGCGATTGCAGTTATGGGATTCAGTTACGTCAGAGACAGAGTTTTTGAACATACTGCACTTCTAACATTTCATATGTCTATAAAAAAGGTAAGTTTATACAGTGCCTAAATATTATTGGCTATGTTTCCTCTTGTGTCATTGCAAACTACTGTAAGAAATGAAAGAAGCTATAATTCCCATATAAATCAACTGGGAGAAGACAATAAGTTAAAATTAGCAAATACACAGAACTCATTTCATAGTGTAACATTTTGACTAGAAAACAAAGCTGTATTACAAAAAACAACAAAAACTCTCAATGCTGCACCATACACATTTGCCCAGTCTGTGTGCAGACTTCCAACTGTAGACAACTAACCACAACAAAGAGGAAAAAAAACAGAAGAATGTATATTGGATGAAATAAGAGTGAATAATTTTCTAAATGCAAATTCCTCACTATAGTTAAAATTGCTTCAGATATATAAATTGAACTGATAATGAAGCTAATTAGTGAGTTTACTCAAGACTGATAAAACCTTAAGTGTATTTCTGAACTCATTTATATGCACATACAATTGTTCTGTCACAACAAACATTTGATAGTACTAGAGCATATTAAAGATGATGTGTGACAGACTTATCATGTTACAATTTGTTAAAATATGCGTCCATGCCCTAATCAAAAGGCTCCACAATTTTATTAACATTTATTTGACAATCTTGCTCTCAGATAAATGTATTTACCAATTCCCAGAAAATAAAATGTGTTCATGCTAATAAACAGACCTCTTCTTCATGGCAATGATTCTAGATATCTAGATACATAAGGTAAAGGTTTACCTCACTTACTCTGAATGCTGTTTTCAGTGCTGTTTCACTTTCCTGCCTGTTTTGTTACTTTTATATATATATGGAAATATGTATATGTATGCGTTTACATATACATTTATATGAAACATGCATGTATGTATACACAAAAATATGCAAACACAAAATACATACATACACAGAACTTATGTTCCCATTCCAATAACATGGCAGGGACTTATTTATTATTTAGCTACACGGTGTTCAATACACAAAATGAAAAGACTAACATGTTCCATCTACAGCTATCATTGGTAAAAACTCCTTTAATGGAACAATGACAATAAATGGGCTGCAATTTAAATATCTGCTCAAAAAGCCAAGCTATACAACATGAACCTACTTCCTACTCTTCCTACCTTCTTCCTACTCTTCTCTACTCTTCTTCCTACTTTAAGGTTAACATTTCTCCCCTCCCACCCTGAGATTTGTTTATCATCTACAGGAAAACTTGAACAGAAAAGATTAAAGGGAAAAATAAAGGGTCTAAACTACATTAAATACCTATTTTTTCAAAATAACTTTTTAATTAAACTTAGAATTTCCAACTCTGTAGAGACTGAAAGAGACGTTCGTTTCTTTCAGAAACAGTAAATAGCGTCATCTTTGAAGAGAAAAATTTAGCCCCAATCGTACATGTACAAAATTAGATTTCTTAAAATTATAAACATGAAAGGTAAAAAAAGAATAGTAAACCTTTTCCTTCCCCCTGCGCCTCTATTCTCCACAAAGCTCTAAGTGTTGATGTACCTTCTAATCTTGCACATAATAATTATTTCACCTGCAATACCTGAAAGTCAAAAAATGGTGAAGACACCATATACACCATGATGCACAGTAAAAAAAAGTTTAACTCAAGATGTTTTTGAATTAAATGCATAGCCCAGGATAATTTTCAAATGTTTTGCTTCCCCCCCCCCCCCCCCCCCCATGTTACTGCGAAGATTGCCTGAGAAGAAGCAACAAAAATCAGAACAGACTATGCAAAAATATATAAGCAAAGGTAAACCTAAAATAATCTAAGACTGGAAATTAGTAGCCTTTAATTAGTAGCCTTTAATGCTGCATATTTTTTGTATTAAACAGGTAGATGATGCTCACACTCAGATTCAGCTCTTCAACATAATACAAAACACAATTGTTATTACTTTAAAAACTCTTTAAAGCTTACCTCTGTATCCTTACTGATCAGCGAAGAAGGTATGGAGGTATTTACATTCTCATCTGCTTCTGAAGGAAGCAACTGGTAATTCACAGCTTGATAAAGAATCTACAGAGACAGAATAAATATAATCCCTTACCAGACAAATAATCATTAAGAATTATAATTCCAATGTCATAGGAAAGTCAAGAAATTCTGATGCAAAAACTTCCACGACAGAAAAACAAGAAGTGAGGGGATAGAGGAGGCAGGGAGAAGAAGAAAACATTTATTTAACATCCTCTCACTCTTGTAGTCCTTAGGCAAAATGACCTTCCCTTCTGTGTTTTTTGTGCAACATTTTTCCGCACAATGTAAGAATTGTATTTTTTTGTTTGATTGATTGTTATAGTT
Source organism: Anser cygnoides (assembly GCF_040182565.1). Lineage (NCBI taxonomy): Eukaryota > Metazoa > Chordata > Aves > Anseriformes > Anatidae > Anser > Anser cygnoides. The sequence goes on from NC_089875.1 coordinate 109,560,645, forward strand.
GTTTTGTTTGTTTGTTTTAAACTACCTATAAGTTTCTGTACAATGTCAGCTAAGAATTTCCATGAAAAATACTCATTATTGGAACTATGCCTCTAAGGTGATGGGCAAGTGGAGAGAAAAGTGTCACATGAACAGAATTTCTGCAGGTCACAGACTAATGAAGTTCCACAAAAGACAGTTACAGTCTTTTAGTATCACCTGTTTACCATGAACTTCTGATAAAGATTTTTTGCATTTATCTACCTACATACATGGAATGGTTTGGATTGCAAGGGACCTGAAAGATCATCTTATTCCAACCTTCCTGCCATGGGCAGGGACACCTCCCACTGGATCAAGTTGCTCAGTAAGACACGTACATTGGACAGAACACAAGGTCATTAATGACGAGTGCTGAAAAAATTGTAATTTGCTTTTGGAGAAAGTAATTGCAGAATAAACTGATTATGCATTCTTTGATGGAAATCATGACTTGGGCTTGGCTTCCTTGGGCGAGTACCAAATAAATTATCACTGAATGTTTGTGACAAATCCTATTGCACTAACAGAGAAACCTCAGCAAGCAATTCAGTATCAAGTTTTGTGAATAAAGAAGAGAAAATCTTTTCCCTTGGAAAAGTACGATGCAAGAGGGTAATAATCAGTGGTTGAGCAGCTGTACTGCATTACAACTAACAGGAAAAGAGGCTTTTAGAAGGAACAAGACAGCAATACAGGGGCAATGAACTGAGAGAAAGTTTAACACATTTTTACTTTATACAGCACCAGAAGTTTATGTAACTTCAAATTCTAATTCTGCGTATAGGTACATAAGAGAGGGAAACAAGCTTTTATTTCTATATTGTACAGGTATCAATTCTGGAAAGAGTCCACTTGTATTGAAACGAGTAATTATACCTACCTGCTTCAAACTGGAGTGCTTACATGATGAAAAAAAAAATAGTAAAAAACAAGTAGATAAAATTAAATAGTTCACAGGAGCTAGACTTCATTTCAAACTGTTTGTAGCATTTAATTCTGACATTATCCTGTTACTGAGGCTGCAAAGACTGCCTTTATGTTTCCCATATTTCTCATGTGCTCTGCTACACCAGAAATTTTGTAAAGAAAAAGGATATGCACTTGGAGTTACCTTTATTAGACTGCATAAGTGCTGTATCTATTACTACCCTCTCCTCCATGTCTGGAGATACAGAACACGAGCCCTTTAAGATTTTTATATTGTACAGAGAAAGCTGTCTAAGAGTTCAAAGTGATTTAAGAAAAATTCGGACTTAGACATAGCATGTAGGCCAAACTACAACTAAACTGAACAGAAATGTAACTTTTTGATAACCTGAATTACTGCACTGCAGTTTCAAAATAAGACCTTTAAATAGGTTTGCTATGTCACCTTGCCATAACTTGCACTTAAACGTCACAGTAATCATTCTCATGGACATAATATGATCTGATGAGCATTTAAGAGCTGATTCTGCTAAGAGTCATTCATTGCAAGGTTCATAAAGATGGCTCAGACAAAAACGGTGTTATATTTGTTAGAATTATCAAATGATTGAAATCAGTGAGAAAAGAATTTCATCACATATTTGGTAGTGATCATAAAAAATAAGAATAGATGTTTAATGAACTTTTAATTGGACATTTAATTAAGTTAGATTATACGGTATAAACAGGTGACAGAACCTGGAAAACTTCAGAAAAAAGATTTAAATCTATTTGCAAATAGAACGTTTAACAAGGCAATAAATTAAGACATTAAAAGTACTAAAGATGGATATAATTGCACTTCTACTTGAGCAGCCATCATATAAAAACGGTTAAAAAAGACCTTGTGCTGAATTACAACAGCAAAAGTAGAAAAATGAGTAGTAAAAGTATAAACTTGCTGGGGCTGGAGGTGTCAGGCAGACAAATTTAAGGAAACAAAAATTAGAAGAATTCCCCTTTAAAGTGTTGGTAAGCATTGAACTGCATGAAAGAAGTTTCAGAAATACCTACCTGGGTTTGCAATGAGCTGCTAACTCCCAGCAATGCCTCTATGGCATTTGGGGGACAGTGTGTCAGAGCAAAAGCCATGAGTTCCTGACGCATACGCAAGTCATGGAAGCCTTCTGATTGCCCAAGCTGACTGCATACTTCCCAGCTTTTAGAATAACCTACAAGAGAACACAAAACTTACTTCTCAGTTAAGCGAGCCTCACAAGTGACAGGAGGAACCCACATAATTCTTACTGGATGAGACAAGAGCGTGGCATGTGGCATTACTGCCAACACAACCCCTGAGAAAGGGGCCATAAAAGCTCCATAAAATAGATGTAACTCAACTTTAGACTGAAATATGTAGAAGATTCATTGCCACCATATTGTAGATATCACTATAATAGGAATCTGTAAGCCTACATGCTATATTTTTACATACTACAATAAAAAAATCAGAATGTACTTCAGTGCATAATATTAAATACATTACAGGAGTGGCTTTAATATACATACAATTACTTGATACATTAAAAGAACCTCAATTCATCTGTTTCCACACATAATCTCAATCCTGAGGCAGAAAAAAGAGCCAGAGAAGCAAAACCCATGCTCCTTAGCATCTTGACATAAAAGTGTCATTTAATTTCATTCATAACCTCACATATAAGACTTACATAAATAGCACAAATATTTTAAGAGCTTTGATAGAAGTCTATCTAAAAGACCTGCACATTAGCCTACTTTGAATACTTTAATGAAGATTCATTGGAGGGCAAGTTTTGGTGACTCCTGACAACCTCCAACCAATCGCACGCCCCTGTGGCAGCAATGAGCCATTTGAATGCTTGCCCTACCGACTTTCAGTGGTACTGTCTGGGTCTACCACAGTGACCGCAGGTAACAGGCAATCGGGTTTCTGTGATATTTAGTAAGAAACATAAGTCAGCACTTACCACTACAGCCAATTATACTATAAGCCTATTTTGGATGGAACACTAAGAGCCATATTCCTACCCAGCTGCCTAACAAACTTTTATTTCTTGTCATTATTTCAAGAGATAATGAAGTGGGATAGTAACTGCACAGTAAGATTTTATAGTATATGAATGAACTTTTGCAAGCTGAAACACAAGGATATTGAAATACATTTCCATACAGAAGTTTACAGAAAGGCATGACTGTGTATAAATGATACTGAATGCATACATACCAATATACATGTTTAATTTCAATGGCGTTTCATGTGACCGTTCACAAAAACATAATACCAGAACATAGCAAGTAAGGGACTTAAACAACAAGACAAATTATAATTTTTCCCATATGACTTACATAAAAAAACTTATCAACTTCATGTATAAAACTTGTAACTCTGTTTTCTTACAAGAAAAAAAAGCACTGAAAAGACAATTAAAAATGGAATCCCTGATGGGATATATTTTTGAGCTTCTGGCACAAAAAATAAGGGATTATCTGAATCACATTATGTTATATTGCTTGAGAGATCTCAGTAAAACAAATTTTAAAAGACAGTGCTGTTCCAGAAGATACTGCGGCTGATTTTGTAGGTCCATGACATACATGGGAGTTACCGTATTACATACCACATGCCTTCTACACCTGACATACTGCTGATTTGCACAATGAAGTTGATTTTTGAATGAAATGGACCAGTTTGAAGTGACATACTTCAGAATGAGCTGAGAGTCAGAACTCAGATTTCCAACCACCATCACCCCATGTAGTCCCCATTTATTTACTTCACCTGCAGTCATGAGCTCTTGGCAATGCATACTAGCTGCTTTGTAGTCCTGGAAACTGAGAGCTTGTTCCACTAAAAGGATTAAAACTTGACCTTTTCTCTCCGTCTGGTCATCTCCTGTACAAAAAATTGAACATTTTTATTAGTTGGAACAAATAATCAACATAAGCTTCTTACTTTATTTCTTAAGAAAATTATATGCCACAACATGAAAACGTCACCTTCTGGAAATAAAATTATCATTTTATTTTTCCTAAAAATGAAACAACAGATAAATATTTAAAAATAGGAAAAGAAAAGTGGCATTATAGGTGGCTAAAGAAATTACATAACATGTTAAGTCTAGGTTAAAAAGGAGTTTAAAAGAAAAGAAAATGCAGTCTTATTTATGTGACAGCCAACAGACTAAACAGATGAAAACTGATATTAAAACGAGGGATGTATAGAACCAAATACTGACTTTTTTGTGTGTGAATTGCAATAGAAAAAGAATATTATATTTAATATTCTTTTATATTATATTTATATTTAATATAAATATATTTCTATTAAATCTAAATATATTTCTATTATATTTAATATAAAAGAAAATTATATTTATAATTATACTGCTACAGTAAGCAAAGCCCCTAACTTAAACTGCCACTTCATGTGGACAAAGATTCCTAAGATGTGAAAGACATTAGCATTTAAAATCCCTTCCCTGCTAAATTTAGAGAGTAGAACTGAAACTACTTTCTCACATCATACATGGATCTTGATCACCAGATCCCCTGGACAATGTCTACTCCCCAAAGTATGAGTCAAAAGTAACACATCAGATACTACTGATGTGTTCTGACTGAAGTTTCAGTAACAACCTGTGTGGACAAATGTCTTGACCTTAATTTTAAGAAATCAGCATTCGCAAATGAAAATCTAATCAGACAACTCATCTCTTTTTCAAAGTCAGTTACAATCAATACAAATAACATTTATTCCTGTCACCCTTTATCAGCTATCTATATTTATTATTTTTTAAAAGCTTTTTCCAATTTAGAATGAACATGAGAAATTAGGAATTATTTACTTTACTGAAACCAGTTGGTCCAGTCTCATGCTAAAACAGAGTCCACATATCCGTGTACTATATGAACAGATCACAGTATCACAGTATCACAGATTTCTAGGTTGGAAGAGACCTCAAGATCATCGAGTCCAACCTCCGACCTAACACTAAGTACTCCACTAAACCATATCGCTAAGCTCTACATCTAAACGTCTTTTAAAGACCTCCAGGGATGGTGACTCCACCACCTCCCTGGGCAGCCCGTTCCAATGCTTAATAACCCTTTCGGTAAAGAAGTACTTCCTAACATCCAACCTAAAACTCCCCCGTCGCAACTTTCGCCCATTCCCCCTCGTCCTGTCACCAGGAACGTGGGAGAATAGACCAACCCCCACCTCTTTACAGCCTCCTTTAAGGTACCTATAGAGAGCGATAAGGTCGCCCCTGAGCCTCCTCTTCTCCAGGCTGAACAAGCCCAGCTCCCTCAGCTGCTCCTCGTAAGACTTGTTCTCCAGACCCCTCACCAGCTTGGTCGCCCTTCTCTGGACTCGCTCGAGCACCTCCATGTCCTTTCTGTAGCGAGGGGCCCAAAACTGAACACAGTACTCGAGGTGCGGCCTCACCAGAGCTGAGTACAGGGGGACAATCACTTCCCTAGCCCTGCTGGCCACACTGCTTCTTATACAGGCCAGGATGCTGTTGGCCTTCTTGGCCACCTGGGCACACTGCTGGCTCATATTCAGCCGACTATCAACCAATACTCCCAGGTCCCTCTCGGCCAGGCAGCTTTCCAGCCACTCATCTCCCAGCCTGTAGCTCTGCTTGGGGTTGTTGCGCCCCAGGTGCAGGACCCGGCACTTGGCCTTGTTGAACTTCATACAGAATGAACATACACAGGAAAAATAATTCCACACTATTGATTTTAATTTAGGAAGGAAGGGTGGCAAGAAACTAATAAAAGTGAGTGGATTTTTCAATGCAAACTTCTTGGTCATGTTTCTCTCCTATTACTAGAAGTGATTTTATGGAGTCACTGCTGACAGTCATTTGAAAAGGGCACTGGTTTATGAAACTGTATTACTACAACTTATGAAATGCAAATATTTCAGAAGGTTAAACAGAGCCAGTTTCAAAAACTACTTAAAGAGTACACGTTCTTAAATTACATATTTGTTATTTTTATTTTGCAGAATCATCAACATCGGCAACCCAAATTTGTTTTTAAAGCCTTCTCGAAAGATAAGACGTAGCAGTTGTGCTAGAATGACATTCAAGGAAGTGAAGTAACTCTAATTATTTAGCTCAATTAAGATTCCCTTAATCCCAGCACATCACAACTAACTCAGCTGGGAGAGCACTTTGGCTTCCCATCATTCCCATCTCTTGGCCTCTCGCCCTATATACTGCCAACACATGGTGTTGCAAATTAATCACATCCAAGACTCTTGTGCTGCAAATTTTGCCCTCTGGAACCTGGGAACTTCTTATCCAGGCAAAAGCAATTACAGATGACAAAGAGGTGTTTCTGTCTACAAAAGCTAGACGTGAACTGTCATTTTGTAAGCAAAAGATTTGTAATTGCCACTCACCTTCTGATGCCCACCACTTCACCCTGACAGCATTACTACTTATGGAGAGATTTGTCTAAGTAGCAGACAAAAGCAAAAGGCAATAGAAATAATGAAACTATTGTTAGTCAGATTTCTGCTAAACCAAATAATTACTGCTATTTATTATTACTTAAAAATCAGTGGGATTGTAGGAAAGAGTGAAGGAACACTTGGAGCAAGGAACTGCTTTCTTCCTAGATGTGCTTGAGCAGCCATACATTGCCAAGTCCCCCCCCACCATTTTAGCTAATTAATTTTGATACAGCAGATACATCTCTGCGTGCTTTTGCAAAAGCAAAAGCATAAAACATAAGGATTGTTTTCCTGCTAGTCCATGGCTATACTTTTTCATCTCATCTCCATTTTTCTCTCATTTAAAGTTCCATTATCTTGATGCACACTGTTGTGCTGGGGATTAACTGTCAGCTCCGCCACGACCAGTGAATACCCCACAACGCACAGCTCGAATCCTTTTTCATGTGGCTTTCACTGCCTCAACAGTGCAGTCACTTAAAATACGACCCACTGCAGATTAGCAGCATGTTCTCAGTCATCTATTCAGACATGAAAAAATTCACTGCTTCAGCTTCACGACTCCTCATTTGAAGAGATTTTTAATAATAAAGCCTTATAAAAGTGAAAGGTTTTGAATCTAAATTGTTGCCCTTGCCACTCTGATAGACATCCAAGATGTAAAAAAGGTCCCTTCCATAAGGGAGACCATTAAAGTGATAACATTATTTTAATACAGAGTAATTCTGCATTAAGCCTTAACGTTCATGTCTGACATCCAGACTCAAACTAATCAAGTTCAGAAACTAGAAAGGACATGTTAGTTTTTATTTCCCCTTTATTATTTGCAAAACTGCGTGTGCGTGTTCTGCTGCTTAGGACTAATGCTTCCTTATGTCATAAGAAATACGCACTTATATTCTAAAGGTTACTTTGCTCAGTAAGATTTAGGTCTCTTCTAGGTACAAAGTTTTTTCTACATCCTTTTGTTACAGCATTTAAATTTCAGACAGAAGTTGATAAAAGTAGAAATAGCATTACAAATGAGAGGAAAAATATGGAAGCTCAGAAATGACAGAAAATCATTGGGGGGGGCAGGGAATAAAGCATGTTCAAATATTTTTTTTTTTAACATTTAAATCTAATTTGGGTCTAATTAAAAAAGCCAATTGAGACATTTTGCGTAAGATGCATGTTGTATTTGTGAATGGATAAAACAAAAAACATTAACCACATCAGAAAACTTAAAAGTAAAATGAAATCAAAATGGTATACATATACTCCAGAAACTCCACGTGAGATACATTTACAAGACCACAGATCATCTGTATGGTTACTTCTACATACATCAGGCAAGAAGGTCAGTGTTAAGAAGATAGATTTCAAAAATACAGTGTTAGCCGACTTAGGGATCTGAGCAAAGCTTAAAATTACTAGATATTACAGATATTAAAAGGAACTACATTACCACAAGGAAATTGTGAGAAAAGAGCACGATGAATAGAAGATATTTCCAGGGATCTTGAATCAAAAATAGTCACAATAAATAGCAATGCTCCCTAGCTCTTCTTGATATGCAGTAACAGTAGAGAAGATGCTAATTTCTGATGCATAAGCTATGTTTTTTTACCCCTTTTTTCACTCCTCTATTTTGTAAGCAAGTAATTACATAACATGAATTCTCTCATGCTCTTTCTTAAGTGTGTGGATTAGGAAAGGAGCATGAGACTTAGGGCACCTCCAGTTCCCTAACCAGGTGCAGGTTTGCTGGTTGTCATGCTGAGCACATTCTCATTCTCTCACTTTGCCCACCTGCAAAATTAAGATAACACTTGTGTGCCTAATTTAGAGGAGATAGTGATGTGAGGCTTAAATAGTTTACTCTCATTGATCAAATACCTTAAAGCAATTAAGAAACTTGTTGATATATCACTACCTAAGCAATATTTTAGAATTTATTTTTGTACTTCTCAATGCATTACTTGCTTTCAATGCTATTCTCTAAAATAAACCGTACATAGCTCCTGAAGCTCCTTCAGATGACTACATGCACTCTCTTGTCTGCATAGCAGATGCATTCTTTTTGAGTTGAAATTAAAATATTGAGTTGAATATTGAGCTTTGAGTTGAAATTAGAAACTTGTATTTTTTAGGCTATGTGATATATGTAGTGCAATATACCATACACTATATACTCTCTATGTACACACGTTTATAATTTATATAGCTATGAATGGCTGTATCAAGCAGGTCTTTCCAAATACATAATCAGATAGGATGGGGGCAAAGGGGAAAAAATCTGACAAAGCAAGAGAAAGTACTCTACAATGGTGGGTTGGGAATGGAAGGGATGACAGATTTGAGAAAGCATAACTGATACAGGTATGTTCCACAAGATAAAATTACATTTTTCACAGCAAAGTTGGCTCATAAATCAGGGCAATTTTTTTTGTCCCTAATTGGTTTTCACTATTTTTACAATTCTTTCTTCCAGCAGCGCTTTATGTAATTCTTCAGTAAGCAGGTCCATAAAGTTCAATCTCTAGATTCTTTTTCCAGTATCCAGACTTATCCTTGTATCTCTCCATTAAACCATTCCCTTTCATCAGAACCTGTTAAAAATCATGTTGCCCTTTCCCAGCAATTCTAAACCTGGTGTCTTAAAACTGCAACAAAGGCTTAGGATTTTGTTCACAAATCTTAAAATCTGTGTGCGTGCAAACTGCTTTTTTGGCAACAAACTGATTTATAGAATAATATTAATGGGTGTTATCATTCTTACAGCTAAAGTCGTAAAGTAAGTCTTCAACTCAGTAAAACTGAAATTATGAATTGAAAGATACAGAAATGCCCTTTTTAAATGTCTTGCTTTATTTAATTTTTATACTGCCTATTAAATTTTAAGAGTATCTTCATTTGCGGATTATGAGTAAGGCTATGTCAGCATTCTACTTAATATCAGTTTTTAAGGAGATTATTAGCCTAGCCATTAAAATCATATGCAGCCTTCAACCCTATGTCAAGTTATCTGTTCCAGTGCTCACTGAAGATACGTACGGCAGCAATAGAGGACTGTAGAGCGAAGCTCTACCTCTTTCTTTAATATGATGGAAAAATACTGCATTTGTATGCAAGAGTTTTTATATAACGATGACAGTCACGTATCCTCTGTATGCTTATTGAAAGCTTTTGACCCTCTTCTGGATACCAGTCAATGGGATGGAATACCAAGCACAACATCTCTGCAATAACAGTGGTATGCAGTTTATGGCTTTCACATCTCAGGAAAACTAAAAAAAGATTAAAGAAATATTGAATTTCTTAAAATGAAAGAAACCAATGTTTTCCACAGCCTATGTCATAGAAGAAATAAGTTCAGATAACAATCACAACTTTGCCAGTCTCATGCTGAATCCTTGTCTTGCTTATAAATTAATATCCTGTATAGAAAAGAATATTTCTAGATAAGTAGTATGACTAGTCACTCCTCAGAAACAGTGAAATGTTTTCTAATCACAGAAGCATAAAACTACTTATTTAAAACAAAACTAAACCAACACTACACAAAAAAATACACCCACACCTACCATCACAGAAAGTCACTACAAGAAACGTTTTCTTGCTATTTTTGCTTTCAAAGAAATGCTACTCTATAAAAAAAAAATAAAAGCATGGAACTCAAGAAAATCAACTCATGGACTCAAGAAAATCAAGTTGTCAAAGCAGCTTTTTCCTTACCAAGATGAATTCCTGAAATATACACTTACCAGTACAATTCCATACTTAGTACAAGAAAAACCATCAGCATTAAAGTCAGATAACCCAATACTTGTAGAATAAATACGTAATCTGTAACATCAGTAGTAGTTTTTAAACCATTTACCTGAGTCAAAATTAACCACCTCACACATTCAGCTTCTATTTTTTTCCAGTCCAGAGATAATCAGGGTCTATTTTGTCATCTGGCTTTAAATCTTTTATAAAACTTTATAATCATTTAGAAACTTACTGAGACAACAATGAAAAGGAAAGCTGGCACACAGGCATTGCCATCTCAACAAGCACTACATGTACTCCCTAAAGTTCTCTACTTAATTTATGTTGTCCCTCATCCTTCGGCCTCTGGAGATGGGAGCTACAAGTTTATTCCATATTCAAAGATGCATACCAGGGCACAGGAGGTGCTAATCCGTGACTAAAACACTAACACTACTGGACAAAATAACTTGTGCTTTTAAGCTTCATAGAATCACACTGGATTTTGCTTTCTTTCTCTCATACAGGAGAGAATCATTTAGATTCAAAAAGAAGGTAAAACAGAAAACAGCTGCATTAGTCTAAAGAACCCAACATATTTAGAGGATAAATTAACAGACTCTAACCTGACATGGGTAGAAGAAGACACGAGAAGGGAAGAGTTGTACAGTAATCTTGTCTTATGAATCACTATGGAGATTTTTTTTTTCTAAAAGTCTTACAAGTAACAAACAAAGAAAAGTTCTGATTGTCTTTCTAATTTTTCCACAGAACAAGAGATCTGCATGTAAAATGAACAATTACATAAATTGGATCCAACTACTTAATACGGTACTATGCCCTCCCCTGTACCATCCTTCAAGTAGTAGGGCTCCACTGCAGGAGCTTACCATAGAGGAACAATTATGTTTCCACTGATTTCTTTCTTTAGGACCCAGTTATCAGAGGAGATCAAAGTCCTAACTTCTATATCTCTAATAATATCACACCCAACCCTCCCTATATATAATACTATGCAATGATTGTCACTGCTAAGATTCCCAAAATACAGGAAATAAAAAACCTTAGAAAAATGAACAAATGGAACAGTAAGTCATTAAAAAAAAAGATAGTATACTAAAGATTTAATCCTTCAAGATGTTCAGCTTCTCAAATGAATATTAAGCTAACACATTAGCTTTAGTGCACAAAGAATATACACACAGCATAAACAAATGTATAAATTTCAATTGTTAGACAGACAGAGATGACTTTTTTCCTCCAACTTAAATGGGACTATTATTAAATCAAACTACTTTATTTGACAGACTCAAGAAGGTTTACTGGAATTTTAGTACTGCCAGTTGTCTATAGAACAAAATATTCTCACCTGCAACTCCTCTAGTCTGAAACGAGCTTTTACTCAAAATCTATATGAGACAAGGCTTTTCTTAGGTATTAACAGAAGGTCAGAAAAGCTGTCTTCAAGAACAGCTTGAAGGTAAAATATTTCATTAATGTAAAATATTCCATTCTGACCCAATGACTGCTTTTCGAGATTACTTTCTAGTGGTATCCTTGAAAACACATTCTAATGATCAGCTCAAACGTCCTAGAGCATAACACAAATCTATGTTTTATTGCAGCTCAGTGCCTTCTAACAGCTTACCTGCAACCCTCAGCAAATTTGCAAGTCCCAGGAGCTTAGCAGACTGCTTATAGTTTGTTGACAACTGAGAAAGACAGTCCTTGATGAGACTGAGTCGATCTGAACACAAACGCACTGTTGGAAGAAGAACCAGTGTTAAAGACTGTATAAATGAATCTCACGGCCGTATTTCTTGTTCAACAGTGTAGACAAAGAAAGAGAGCTTGGAAGTATATCTATAAACAGAAAGTTAAATAACAGTAGAACATATCCAGCCACAATCACAGACATCTTACCACACATCACCTGTATTTATTTATTTTAATTATTTTAAGGTATGTGTCTGGAAGCTGTTTGGAGGGACCCTTTATTTTACTCATGCAACACTCACAAAATAACAAATTATTTCCCATTCACATTTTTGCACGTGATTCAAGCAATCAAATAAAGAATAAAAATACGCAGTACCTTGCAATGGTAAAATTTTCACACCAAATTCTTCAAGGTAGCCAAGAGCACGAATGAGATCTAGCTCCTCCTGAATAGCACTTGGACAGTCTACAATAAGTTGCAGACAGGACCTAGGTAGGAAGGAAACAAATTTTTGTAAAAGCAGTTGAATAAATTCAAATTCTAAATTTCTGGGAAGAGACAACCCCTGCATTCTTGAGTAAAAAAGAGTAACTTGCTGTGCTTATGAAATGTCAAAATACTTGCTGGTCCTGCACATTATAAATATTTGGCACTATGTTATGGCCAATTAAACATTTTAAACAAATTCTACTCTTGGATAGCGATACTCTTTCACCTATTTTTAATAAGAACAATGCCTAAATCGTCTTGAATTTAGAGTTGTAACTGATTTAATGAATGAAAGACATTTGAGACATATGTATTTACATACATAATTACTTAGGGAAATATTTCATAACCATTACTGGGTTTCAGCTTTGTCATATCCCAGAAGATAAAAGTAAAATGTTGATTGGAAACGAAATTTAAGGTCCTTTGTCACAAATTCAGCTTCCTCAGCTAGATTCAGATAATGAGAACAAAGCTGATACAAATAAACATACAACATTATTCTGAAGATGAATGACTTTATGCAATTATTATTACTATGTAACTTTAAATAAAACTTTAAATAAAATATGCATGTATTTTATGAATATTATATGGACATAATCATCTTTTATTTAAAACTTTCACTGGTATACTATGTTCATATGTAGTTTTTAGTAATACATGTTTAAGTAAAAATGGTTTTCAACAAAAATGTATAAATAGAGCTAGCATTATATAATTGATACTGTGAAAGTGAATGCCTTCCAACTTTGACCTAAGGCAATAATGCCTTTACTTATGTGTGTGCATGTGCTCACGTGTGTCCATTTGGGATGGGAGGGAGCACACGCTGTGAATGAATAGGAAAAAATGCATTTTCTGTCACTTTCTGATTAAGTTATATAGAACATAACCCTCTAACTCAAGGTAAACAGCAAAAACATTCTTTTAAATCTTAATGGAAAATACGTGATTGGTCAATCTATAAAGCAATGTTCTACTGAGGAAAACTTCCTAATATGGAAAAGGATAACTAGTTACAAACTATTTGACTGCCTTACTTGGTTAAAGGCTGGTTTGCTGAAGATCTCCCCAAAATGTGCTAACACGCATACATAAATATCATTGAAGGTCAAGAAGATGAATTTATATCTTGAGGGGAAGAAAAATACTTTAATCTCTCTTGCAATTACTAGGTTAAATGTACTTATGTCAAAGGGAAAGTAGTATTTAAAAGACACATCTACCTTAGTAAATAAAATATAAATATTTTTCTTTGGTTATGTGTTTGTATGTTTTAAATAAGTGCCTCAAGGAAAAAGTGAAACTCATTTGGATTAACGTGAAACAACAAGAACAATGAAAAAGCAAATTTCTAGAATAAAAGGGAAAGGCTATCAATATTAAGACATACCTTTATTTAAAATATTTAGGATAAGCCAAGGCATCAAGCTTTGACACAGGTAATATTTGACCATTTTACCTATTTGCATTCACATTGCTAAATACTTCCATACCTAAATTAACACAAGAACGAACACCCACACTGCAACCTCTACATGTAAAACTATAAGCGCTGCAGTCTCTTCATAGAAAGCTCTGTGCCTGAATTCCTTTCTAAAGAACTGTTTGGATTATTTCTTGATCACAGAATCATAAAATCTTTCAGGTTGGAAAAGACCATCTAAGAAGATCTAAAAGATCACCTAGTCCAACTTTTAGCCTATTCCAATGCCGCACAACCCTTTCAGTAAAGAAATTTCTCCTAATATCCAACCTACACCTCCCCTGGTGCAACTTGAAGCCATTTCACCTTGTCTTATCGCTTGGTGCTTTGGAGAACAGCCCTATCCCTACCTTGTTATAACTTCCTTTCGGGTAATTGTAAAGTACAGTAAGGTCTCCCCAGAGCCTTCTCTTCTCCAAGCTAAACAACCCCAGCTCCTTCTGCCACTTCTCATAAAACTTGTTTTCTAGAACCTTCACCAACTTCATATGCCCTTCTCTGGGCACAGTCCAACACCTCAATGTCCTTCTCGTAGTGCGGGGCCCAAAACTTAAAGTATTCAAGGTGCAGCCTCACCAGAGCCAAGTACAGAGGGACAATCACTTCCCTAGCCCCGCTGGCCATGCTATTTCTGATACAAGCTGTTAGACTTCTTGGCCCCCTGAGCACACTGCTGGCTCATATTCATCTGGCTACCAACCGATACCAATGTAACACAGAAATACACATAGCCTCAGAGGAAGTCTCAGAATAGGGGAAGACCAATATAAAAGAAATTAAAGAATCCACAAAATGCAATTTTCCATTGCAGTAGTAACTGGCGGCCACAACTGCAGTTCAATGCTGTAACATGGAAAAGGTTCCAGTGACACACAAAATTTTTATCCTTGGTGAGACCTGCATGTTTCTTCTTCAACCTGAATTCTGTAACAGATCATTCCAGCAACCAAGGGACAGAAACGGTGTACACACACAAAGCAAGGTGTGTATGTGTGGGGGGGAATCTTACAGAAGCCAAAGATACTGTTTCCATTTACCACATAACTTTACACAAAGAGAACAGAGAAAACAAGTGTCAAGTTTCAACTGAAAGAGAAGTATGTATTTACATATATGATAATTGTAAATATACCTGGCCAAATCCATACAGCTATCAGTCAGACTGGTTGAAGAATTGAAATATTCTCTGCCAGCAGCCAGAACTAGTTCGATACTTCTCATGTAGCTGACTCTGTACTGTGGCTTCCCTTTTGATGAAACTGGTTGATCCACTGACCAAATACTGCAATGCATCATTTGCCCAGCCAGATGGATATTGTCTATACTGCTTGAGCATAAAAGACTTTCTGTGAATATCTAAAAGGAAGAATGGTAATTTAATAATCTGTAGCAACAACTTCAAGTAAGCATATTTTCATTGTATGGAACCAACCCCTTTGAATAAAAGCATCTTTGAAGCCCAAAGAATACATTCAGTCCAAGCAGAAAATAAATTGTGTGAATATTCTCCTTGGTAGAAGTTATGTTTTTTAAATAAAGCTAAAAATAACTATTATCTAGTTAGTTCTACTTCCTGCAAGATAAAAAAAAAAAAAAGCTCATTAACTGCCTATTTACAGTATGAGTTCAGAAAATATGAGATCAGAAATTTACACCTATGTTCTGAGGTGTTAATGGGATGCAAGTAGCTGAAAAGGCAGTTCAGTATTAGGACACTGAAAACATACAAGAACTATACTCCAGAAGAAACTCAAAGTATTTAGAACTGAGTATATAACTTGTCTTTAATTTTGAATCAAGACTATCTTCAAATAACATATATATTAATACGCTGCTATATCTGCCACAAAACATTTAATTTTATGTCAAAGTTTTGCCCACTGTAAGAGGCTCAATCTCAGTTCCTTATGATTTTTATTTTTTTTTAAAAAGTGCTCAATATAGTTCTAATGAATAGCAACATATGTACTTAGTCATTTCAGAAAATACTGCAGCTGCAACAATATGGCCTTTGCCAAAGGTTTTTAAATTCCTAACAAATTAAAGTATTTCTTCGCTATGATGAACATCACCAAGCCATCTCATGCTCTACATTTGAACACCAAAGGAACATAGTTCAGTGCTTTATAAATATTATACAATTTGGATCAGCTTCCATTTAATCCTCAAGGAACATCGAAAGATGCAAAGTAATTATTAAAATTTCAATCTTGGAAATTAAAATTGCCAGAGATAGAAATGGCTTACTTAATCTAGTGTTAGATTCCCCAACACTTTTTACAAGTTATTTCCCTAGCAATTCAACATGCAGATGAATGATCTAAATGCAAGTCATCGAGAGTTGATCCTCCTTCTTCCTTAACATTCACATACATACAACAATTTACCTCAAGATTTTTAGATATTAAATTCTTCTTCAAGAGGACAGGGCTCATTCTGCATACAAGTAAAATATAATAATCATCATGCTAACAGATGCCAATACAAACTTCAATGTGATAGCAAACCCTTACTGCCCAATCAATTTCTCCGTTTTGAAGTTATCAAAGTATAATAGCATATAACACTACATTTCAAAGCATTTTCAATATCCTAGATCATTTTTGAGAAAACTTTCGTTGTCCTTTTTTTAATCATATGGTCCAGAGGTTAAAAAAATTATTAAAAAATTACATTAAGATCATGGCAAAGGAAAAGCTAATATTTTCACTTTCAGTGTGCTGTATTACTCTATTTTTTAATGCACTTCAAAATTCTAAGTACACTAAGCCTTAGCCTATCACGAAACCATGAACGTCAAATACATCGCAGATCTTGGTACAACTTCAAAGTTCAAACTGCAGAGAAAGAGTCAAATTTTATGTATAGGTTAAACCCCGTTTGCTTTTTTCCTTCATTATTTCTTTCTAATTTGCTTCAAAAACTCTTCCCAAGGGCTAATCAGATTGGCAGCCATAAGCAATTAAATCTGAAAACTGTAATAAAAAAAACTTGTATTAAACTTAAAAGATGCCAAGATTTAAACAGATTTTAGTGGGTATGGAACTGTTTCTGTAATAAACCAGTACAGTGAAGCAAAAATGGAAATAAACGGTACATTCCATAGAAAATTCTACATCAGTCTAATAGCTCTCGTTCTTTGCAAATAACAATGACATAGTTTTGGGGTTTATGTACATGGCAGGTTTGTGGGTTTGTGTTTTGTTGTGGTTTTTTTTTCTTTCCCCTTAAAGAAATTAGATTTCCCTTCTCATGGTATTTTACTTCAATTGCATAGAGTAAAAAGCCCCAAATTATACATGGGTCTTGGGTGATATTAACAAACTAGAACTTTGTGTTTAAGAAATGATTACTTGAAAATAACTTTTAGCTAAAGACTGCTTACTTTCCATTAAAGTATTTGTAAACGCATCTGTAAATAACATTACGAAGGTTCAAAAAGTTGACACAATTTAGAAAACAGAAACAATTCTAGTAAAAGATATTTAACAGGATATTTATTAGAGGGGCTTTTGATTAAATGTATTAACACAGGAAGTTTGCACAGACTAAAAATACCATAAAAAAAACAGTAGACGAACAAGTAATAACACATGAAAATGTATTTACATTTGTAAGCAACAATATGAAATGAGAATTTGTAGCTTACTTGGGACATAAATCAATGAGAAAATATAAAACTCACCTCATAGCAAGTATCTGATTGTAAGCATGTGTATACTTTCTGCTGCATTTCTAACATATCCTGGAGCAATTCCTTCCATTGTGTCTCACTGACTGATGGTTGCCTACAAACATTTTCAAAATTAAATATTCTGCTTCTCAATAAACGTAAAGAAAAGCAGTAGATAATACTACAATTTCATCACAAAATATATGCTTTCTCAAAAGCTATTTCAATCCTTAATTGGACTGAATTGATTTATGAAGACTGAAGACTTTTAATATTAATTTAAACAATGTATGTGGGTTAAAATTGTTTGACAATAATCTAGTAACCAAACTGTTTTTGCTGTTCTGTGGAGTAAGATAGGGATCTTTAGAAATCTTTATCAAAATCCCCCAGTTAGTTTTGGTAACTTCCAACAAACATCAGAAAGCTCGAAGTGCTATCTTCCCGCTGACTCAACCGCAACAGGGTAAAAAGAAGTTTGAAACATCAGCTGAGGATCACTGAAGTGCTGTTTACTGTAGGCCAACTCAAAGGACTAACCGACTTTGTGCAATTGTAGGACAACAGCACTGCAGTTGTTTTTCCTAAAATTAGAATAGTATTGAGCTTCTTGACCCTCTGGAATCATGGGTCTTTGTTAAACACAATATTTCCTACAAAATTTCCTGTGTACCATCAAAACTTTTACTAATAAAAACACTGTGAAGGTTTTTGGACATTACCTTAAGATTGAAAAATCAGTGCTTTCAGCTACACAAACTATTTCAGCTAGTAGTGATTTTCTCAAGTGATATTAGCTTTCACTTTTACAAAGCAAAGTGTCTCTACAAGGAAGTAGAAATATCAACATTTTTCCTACAGAGGCAATGACTTGATCTTTCTAAAAAAAGATTTCTAAAAGTCTTAAAAAGCTTTCAGCATGCCCAAGCTAAGTACTACCCTATCACCACCAATGAAACATTGTGCATGTTCAAGCAGGAAAAAAAACAGTGATGGCTGTTTTAACCAGGATTCATTCTTTTTGTCTGTTTATGCCAAGAGCTGTGTAATAATTTATGCACACTTAGAAGACCAGTTAAATAGGGTAGTTCTTATACAGAAAAATGTAAAAATTATACTGAAAATAAGAGGTATAATCAATACATAAAAGCAATAAATTACCCTGTTACAACAGCTCCTGAGAAAGCAAAACAAAAAAAAATTACAAATCCTACACTTTCCATACAATTAAATAGGTCTTTAAGAACATCATTTACAACACGTTAACTTTACTGTCCATCATTTTGCTGTGTTTTGCAGCAGCCAGCAAACCTTTTAGGCTTGTTTACTTGAACACAAACACACTGAAACAAGTCTGAAGCAAGACAGACATTTTCATATGTGGAGAATGCAGCAAAAACACTAATCATGTTAATCACCAGTTTAACAAATGTGTTTTATGTACTCTGTGTTCAATTTAAACAGCACAGTTCCCTATCATAAAAAAAAACAGTTAGGTACACTCCCTGAAATTAAGCACTGTTCCCCTTACTGTCACAACCCCCTTTATCTCCAGTTCCCCTCTGAATACTAACTTGCGACCTGTGTGCCTTGTCAGCCTAATCATCAGTTTCCGTGCCTCCTCGGCATTGTCTTTTGTGTCTTTCACAAAGGAAACAGGTTTCTGAAGTCCATGCTTCTCCAACAGCTCTGACACACTGCAAATAAATGGTAAATATTTTTCATTTCTGTACAGCTGCACAACTACCTCTGCTGCTGCAGTCTTATAGCTGTTATCAAACAATGCATTGCAAATGCAAACAAACAGCGTAAAGTCTGATCAGCCACAGTAACACTATTTACTTAAAAAAAACTGCAGGGCTAATGCACAACACAATGTGATGAAATATCTTCACAGCTTTCATTTTTTCACCAAAGTATTACAGTACGTTACAATAAAAAAAAAAAAATCCCCAGATATTTTAGAAATAACCTTCCTACCCCTCCAGAAAAACTTATTCCAAGCAAACTGTTTGTGTATTTTTATAATATTCAAACATCAAAAACCACTCAAAAGTTTAAAGTTCTGTATATAAACATCTTACAGATGACCATGTTGACATCTCTAAAAACAAAATAAATATTCTTGCTGCCTTCTTTTTTTTTTTTTTTTGCCGTAATAAGGTTTTTGGCTATACCCAGTGACATATTTCAGAATACATTACGTTGGCAAAATCAAATACCTCAGAATTTGTTCCAGTTCATCTACCGCATCATGAAGAGTGTTAGTTATATCTGTTTCAGGCCTGCAAAGATATACAAGAAAAAAAAAAAAAGATTTTAATATCTTCATGTCTATGTAAAAAGAATATACCAAGATAAGCAGTACAAAGTTTGAAACATTCCTTGATGAGAATCAAATACACATCTTTGCTTGAAAAGATTAAAACTGCCGGCTTCTTACTAGAAGGATAACTAAAATTGAAAGAGTCCCTCAGTCTCCAGAAATAACATCCTTAGACTTTTCACCGGATCTCCACTTCCTACATGTCAAAGAAACTGGGAGAATACCCTGTATCTCCTCATACCTTCATTTCCTCGACAATTACCTGTCTTTCATACAGGTCTTCCATATGACAACCTTTCTCACATGCTGATAAGTAGCAATATGACTGTAAGTGCAAGACATCACTAATTGTAACAAGACCAGCAAGACTAGTAAGATAACATTATCATTTGGTCTCAATTCACCAAAATATAAAAGCCTAAAGAACTAATACAGAAGGAGCTTTGGTCTGCACTGCTTTAAATCATGTATTGTTACATTATTTACTAGTAGACATACAGAGCACACACACATAGGTATATACATACGGCCAATACAATCCAGATAGGAACAGAATATTCCAGTAAAATTACATACCCTCTAAGGATGTAGCAATTATTATTAAAGTATTACTTCACAACAACATTTAATATCTAAAATATTTACAAATAACTAGCTGAAAATGCTTACCCATATCCTCTTTGTGGAAGGCATTCCAAAATATCGTAACAGAGAGCAAGCTGGTCATCTCGTTCACAACTATAAATACATTCCAATGCTGTAATCATAAGCTGGTCTTGCTCAGGTATAATTTTTTGCTGACACTAACAGGAAAAGAAAGCATTCCACTGTATGTAATTTTTTGTTTCTAATTAAGCAGTTAAGTTTCTTCTGAATATAGAAAATACCTACTCTAAGTAAATAAATCGTCTCCTGGTTGTAATCAGTAAGTCCTAGACAACAACTTAGTGAAGTTCCTTTTGAAGTTACAAGATCTAAAACATAACCCAGCTAGTCTCCCACAGTGCAGATATCTGAAATAACGCTGGTCCTTCATTATTTCATTATACGCTGCTTGAATCTAAGAGGTAGAGAGGGTACAGGTCAGAAGAAGGGAACTGCTGCAAACATTTGTCAGATCTGTTTAACATGTACAACAGCAGCAACATATAAAAGATGTGTTTTTCCTTCACTGGTTGATTTCTGCCCAGACACTTAGAATGTTCAAAAGTATGCAAAAATATATGGTATATGCACTAAAATAATTTTTTAAATTGTACAAGCAGCTTGAAATGATGACAACGTAACTTCCACCCTTGCTCACTCAACTGTTCTCTGTGGCTCCCACTGTATTCTTTCCATTTGCTGGGGAAAGAGAAAAAGGGTTGCAGGGGGAAATCATCTGAAATCTACTGCTAGTAAAATTCATTAGGAAAAAAATCTTAGTGAAAACATAAAACTCTCTCATACCCAATTTTTAAGAAACGCTTATGCCAAAAAATTATTTTAAACATCACCAGGAAATTACTTCAAGAGCCTTTACAATAACTTTTAGCTCTAGTAGGTCAAAAGAGTAATTACATTAGCTTGACAGTTTCATCAAGGACACTTTTGATTAATGCTTTCTAAAACGCAACAAATGTTGAGTCCAAAAAGAAGAGAAAGAGCATAGAGATGATCTATCTCCTCTAGAAAATGTACTAATCCTAGTTTTGAGTTCACCTCTTCAGTACAAGAATTTCCCAAGAAACCAGTAAAGTCATCAGGATTCTATACTTACAGCAGGTTTTGAACTCTGAAAAATCTTCAGAGGCAGAGTCAGGTCTTCCTTTGCTAATGTTACTAAATATTCTTTAAAGAGTGAATTTGCCAGACCAGGGGACTGATTTTCACAGCGGTGGAGAAAAGGGATCATCCACTGATAAACATTCTTCACATATTTTTCATCAGAGGACTGTAAAGCACAATGAGTTACATGGATTGGAAAAAAGAACAAAGTCAGTTTTGTTTCCCAAAACAAATGAACAAAAAAAAAACACAGAACATTTTGGTCAACAAAACTGAAACAGTATCTCCACCTATCACAAAATACAGCTGAAGCCACTGCTGCACAGGGTACTGCGTCATGAAGTACTGAAACAATTCATCATCTTACTGATAACAATGGTGTGAGAAGACCAAGCTGTACATGAGTAAAGCCCATTAGCTGACAAATGCCAAGCTCTCCTCCTTTTCCTACAGTTTCAGGACGAATGGAAGACTGGCTTGCATCCCCATCAAACTAGTATTACTGTCAGTATTTAAGAATAGCTACATGAGCTCCTCTAGAGCTTACACATTCTTTAACTATTTCAGACCCCTGTTCTATTTGTAGGTATTTTCCAGCCTTTCCAAAAAGATGCGACTTCACCTATTCTGAAATGCCATGCACAGGCTGAATACACAGATGAAAACCACACGTGCTGCAGAGGCAAATATTAAGAATTTTTTGCCAACATTTACAGATATCAAAAAACATCCAAAGAAAACATTTAATGCCTATCTCCAGCATCACTGACAGCTACATTGAAGATCCTATAGAAAGGGACAATGAAAAAGCAATTCACAGCTTTAACAAGCTTTAACTTTTAATAGATTTATTAATGTTTGATCCTGTGCCTAGGATAGAGGAACAAGTTTTTAAGAAAACTAAACCATTGACACTTTTTTTTTAAAGAAAATGAACAAAAAAACCACTAAGTGTTAGATTCGTGTTGAATTAAAGGTGGAGGTTCATTAGAAAAATGTCAGCCCTTAGCACTCTCTTTAAACACATGGGATTCTAGTGTAACTTGAACTACTGGAAATCAAGGTATACTGAGTGATCTGTACAAAATACTTACGTTTTTCATCAACAGTCTCAGCTTTTCAATGTCCTTCATCTCTACTAGTTCCTTTAAAGTTAAAGTTCGATCACCATCAGTCTCATAAACTACTGTCTCAAGAGTGATCAGATTGTCACAAAGCACCTGCAGACCAGGGATATTCCTCTCCATGCCAAGACGAACAAGGGACAGAGCACAGTCCACCTGAAAAATAATTAAAAAAAACCCTGTTGTGCAATTGTTTGCCAAAAAACAGCTTCAAAAGTCCAGTCTGTGTCCTGTTTGTGTAACTATCTCCTTTCCTTGTTCCCCTTGCTCAATAGGGGATTCTATATTCCTAGAAGTTTTTGTTGCCTATTTCTATATGGATTGCTGTTCTCAGCTTTATAAAGACCAAATAAAATGCTTACCCTTGGTGGATGATGCTATTATAAGCCTTTTGGCCCAGGTGTGCCCTACAGATGCACATAAACTAGAAAAATACCTTTTTTGATTCCTTCTGTAGGTCATACAGAAATAGGGCACCTCATCTCTCTCCATGCATTATAAAGGATTGCTTGAAACTAAATTTATCAGTTAACTGACTGAAGTTATGCGTATATCTGTGTGTAATGTGACTTTTCTAGCTGTCCACGAATTACTGACTTTAATTAGTGCATTTCATTCCACAGAATATAATCAGTCAGTGACTTAAGATACCTTTATGTGAAAGATTCTGCTTTGATTTCTAAGAACGCAATATTGACTGTACATATCCAGCGAGGCAGACATAAGTCTGGAACAGTAGAGCACAATCTCATTTATGTTATTAATTTAATTGATCCTTGGAAGTTGCTTTTATTTCCATAGCTACTGATAGGCTGTTAATCACAGGGAATTAAGATTAAAGATGCCTGAAAAACTGCAAATTTGAAAAATGAAAGAACTAGACCAGAACTAACCTATATTGATACTTCCATCCAACCTTCTTTTCATGCAGCTAGATGGGCTTGAGAAGCAATAAAATAACAGAGCACGAGCTCTATTTGCACTGCTTATCTTTACCACACAGAACTTCACACATTTTTAAAAATGAAGAAAATAATAATGCAGAAATAAGCTGCCTGATAGTTCCACAACCATACAATACACCTGCCAAGAAGCAATTGTGACAGTACTACATAGAATCGTAGAATGGTTTGGGTTGGAAGGGACCTTAAACATCCCCTAGTTCCAATCACCCTAGCATAGGCAGGGACACTTCCCACTAGACCAGGTTGCTCAAAGCCCCATCCAACCTGGCCTTGAACACCTCCAGGGATGGGGCATCCACAGCTTCTCTGGGCAACCTGTGCCAGTGCCTCACCACCCTCATAGTGAAGAATTTCTTCCTAACGTCTAACCTAAATCTACAGTTTTTTCAGTTTAAAATGATTATCCCTTGTCCTATTACTATACCCCCAATAGAGTCCCTCCCCAGGTTTCCTGTAGCCCCCTTTAGGTACTGGAAGGCTGCTGTAAGGTCTCCCTGGAGCCTTCTCTTCTCCAGGCTGAACCACCCCAATTCTCCTCAGCCTGTCTTCATAGGAGAGATGCTCCAGACCCTTGATCATCCTCGTGGCCCTCCTATGGACTCGTTCTAGTATGTCCACATCCTTCTTGTGCTGGGCGCCTCAAAGCCAAACACTCTAGGTAGAGTCTCACGAAAGCAGAGTAGAAGGGGAGAATCACGTCCCTCGACCTGCTGGCCATGCTGCTTTTGATGCAGCTCAGGATGCAGTTGTCTTTCTGGGCTGGAACCCTGCACTGCTGGCTCATGTTGAGCGTCTTGTCAACCAACACCCCCAGGTCCTTCTCAGGGCTGCTCTCAGTAATTAGCATTTGACAGTGACATTTCTGAATGCCACATATTGGTATACGACCTAATACTATGTGACACCATAAACCATGTTTCCTGATACACATTCACAACATTTCCTCCCTTTACTTAATTACAAACACAAGACGCAATGGTAAGCAGATTGCTTTGACTACAAGGGTTGTCTGCTATGGTAAGTCAAGTGAAAAGGAATCTACAGGCTTCCTGTTCATTCCTATGGATTAATTATTTACCTGACTGAACTTCAGAGCAATCACGAGTACCCTAAAGTACTTGGGAAAAAGCATCCCATTAATACCCATTAAGATAGGCTTCTACTGAAGAATACTGATCAGCCTGAAACAGCCATCATCATATCCTCGCTGCTATTCTCACCTGCATGGAATATTTTTCAATTTCCTGTGCTCTGCTCAAATACCAATCAGTCACAAGCTCTACTGAAAGTTCAGTAGTCCTGTACTTCAGTAACTCTGGTTGTGTTTCATAGAGAAATTCGCCTTCATCTTGTAAAGTTGGTTCAACAATCATCCTTAAAAAAAAAAAAAAGTATGTTTAAGTATAAGCATACATTTACTCATATTTTTTCACATTAGTCTTCTTCGTAAAACTTTAGGTCATTCTGAAGAACAGTACAAATCAACCCATCATTGTACCTGTAATTTGAGGGGACTCAAAATGCCAATCCCAGTATTTATTTTTATCAGCAAAGTAACTAACTGGACATACCAAACGTAAGACGGATCACAAAAGATAGATTCCTCTCTACTAAAGACACAGGTATGCCTAATTCGTGCTTTCCATCTGTTATTTCCACAAAAAGGCAGTTACATTAATACTGCTATGATAATGTTACAGTTTACAACTTCCAGTAAGATACTCTTCACAAAATCACAGTGAACTTAACAGTGTAACGTGAAAGACTGCTTGGTCTTCCAATCTCATTAAGAAACCTCAAAACAACTAGTGTGCACGAAAGTGAGAAATTAGTCTTACTATTTACTGCATTCTAACTTACCTGCATTCTGTTTTTTCGCACCAGTCTTCTTCACGATGTTTCTGTTCATTCCAAGGAACAATTTTCAATGCTCCCTGCTTGTAACTGGTATAACAGAAAATGGAATGCAAATTTATTAAAAAAAAAGAATGAAAAAAAGTGATGACATTCAATTAATGGAATACAAAGCACATGCAAGTATTTCAGTGAATTCATGATAAGCATGTCATTCGATTACAGTGCCCGTTCCCTAAATTTATCACTTCTTAATGCAGCTATACAAGTACTATTTCACCTGTAGGATATTATCTGTACAAATATATTCTACCTATACCATTTAAGGTACACTAAAAAATTCAGTATCATCTTCTGACTGATCATGTCTTTAAAAGAAGAAAGTCACTACAATAGAATCTTTACCACTTCATGGTTAGTATCCTGACTTCATACACTACCACGGAAGACTGAATGTGTGAAAACCTACAATCTTCACAGTTTAAAAAAAAAGTAATTTTCCAAATTTTAACACAAATCCTCGTATTGAACCAAAACAAGATATGCCCTGCTGTACTGATCTTCTCAATTAAGTTTAACATGGTTTTCTGACTACTAACACCCGCAGACAAACATTTTCTACATACTGAGGTTGAAGAAAAAAGTCCATTTGAGACAGAGATTAAGAACAACACAAGTTATTACTAGAACGATTAGTTATGGCTTGCTATTGTAGGCTAGTTGTTTAAGCAGCATGAAACCTGAGAAAACCATGCTGAGACATGCGGAACATAAACTAAGGAGAAAGGGAAGAACCTTATAGGCTCCGGCACTTGTAGAAATAAGAAACAAAATACATACAAAGCAAAGGCATTAAAGTCTCAGCACACTGGAGTAATGAGCTATTTTAAATCTCATTCATTTTCTCCTGACCCTGATAATAGAAAGAAATAGTAAAACTGCATGGACAATCCTTATTTACAAGTTAACTGATAGCCTTCTCCGCCACTGCAGAGCAGTGTAGTAATACAGTAGCTTAAAAAGAAAATTTTCCAATACACAAATCAATTTCACAACGTAAGAATCAAAACAAAAAAATATAAACCACTAACTCCATCTCAGTTAGCAAGTCACTAAATGCATATATAGATGTTTAACAAAGCATCTAACTGCCCTTCCCTGCATACACAAGCATTTTTCCAAGGTCGCCCATCCTTCCTTTCTCTACTTTATGCACAATAATATTCTGTGTTTTATCCGTTGTGATTCCAACCTTCCACGTGATACATGCAGTAGAAGTAGAGCAATAAATTGGCCTGCAGGCTGCTAAAGTGAAAAGAGAAGAGGTAAAAAGATGGAAAACAGCTAATTCTTCTGTCTTAGACTTAGTAACATCTCCATTTCAACTCTAGCTCAGCCATGTGAACTTGGACAAAGGCCTCCACAATTATGTTTTAAATCAGAAAAATGCATCGTATCAGAAAACATGCACATACTTCAGGTGTTTTTTAATGTCTTCAATAACAAATTTTGCTTTAATTAAATATTAATATTTAAAACAGGGTTCATAAACTAAATGAATAAGGCACACATGAGAACGTTATTATGGAAGGCACAGTTTGTAGAGAACAAGGTCACCTAAGCTGAAACATCAAAGAAAAGAAAAGCCAAAGTGTGATAACATTCCCTTCCAAAATATAAAAGCAAGACTGTATGAGCAGGTCTTTCTATTGTAACCAATAATGCTCTCCTTTCCTATGTCCCATTAAACAGATAAGGAAATTGTACAAAATTTCACTGTCCAAGACTACTACTTTTCATAAGCTCTCTAGTAACATTTTTCTGTCCACTTCCCAGTAGGTTTGGGAAGATGTTTCAGGCTGGGTTGTGTTTTCTGTCTTAACACAGCTTATTAAGGCGGGGGGAAAGACAGCAGAAAACACACAAGATTTGCATTTTAGAAGCCATTGAGAAGCTGTTTTGCAGCTTTCCCTGCAAAATTGTCACCTAAGGTCTAATACCAGCTATCCTTCAGCCATAGACAACTCTAACCCCAAGTATTACAACTACCCTTGCAAAACAACAAGAGGAGATTTCTGGACAGCAGCTCTGATTTCATGTTATAGACAACCTTTTCTCCCAAACTTTGCTACATGTACTAATACTGTAACTGTTGTTCTGCCTCCAAGAATTGTAGTGCAAAGGCTTCTCAAAATTCTGACTTTTTGAGGGCTAAGTATGCTGCTGCTATCCCTCAATATGAGATGTGAAGAAATAAAATAGCAACTTGCTGAGGAAGATCTCACTCTATTACTATTCCCAGACTTTTCCCTTTGACAATTCCTGTTTCCCTTCGCCTTACCTCCAAAATCCATCAAGTGAGGAAGCAATGTACAATTCGGCCTCCCTACTGAAAAGGATGTGATACAGAAAAAGTGGTAAAGTGCAGAGACAAACTATTTGAATGACCACGGGTAAGAAATGCGTGATCATTCCTTTTATGAAAGCCTGAGCAGATTGAGAAGTGCTGGAGGAAAGAAAACAACCAATGTGCTAATTTAATTTTTTTTTAACGAAGTTGCTTACTTTTTCCATGTCACTTAAATAGAAGATGGCATTTCACTGTTTTTACTTCCTACAACATCGCAAGTATCGACAAGACTAGCAGGGCCTCATTCAAAATGAAAAAGAGTAGATACTACTCTATACCATGTACATGTAAGCTCTTAACTACCTACTGCCCAGTAGAGGATAAAAAAATGAGTACTTGGTTTCACAAATATAAAGTCTTAGAATAAAGTATCATAAAGTCTGTTATATGTCTAGAAAATACCTAGTTCAGGAATATTTGAGCCATATATTAAAGTTTCTTCAGAAACTTCTGGTAAATGTGGCAATGTGCTTGCCCATACCACTTTTTTTTTTCCCTCCCCTTTCACATTGCCTATTGGCCATTTGCCTTCTAGCCCAATCTAGCAAGACCAATCTCATGTTTCGCCAAAGGGTTTTTGCAGGACTGAAACCTACAGTTGCCCATACACATCAATTCAAGAAGTTCTATAAGCTTACTTCAAAAGTTTTTCATAAAAGCTTATTCGGAGACTTCACCACAAAATACTGAAGAGTAGACTTTTTGATTTATATGAAAAAATCATCATGCAGTGCAATCTTGAGTGGAAACTTTTATTCCATCTTTTTCCCCTTCTCACAGCAGAAAAAGTTAAATACTTTGAGTCAGGTGTATGTAAAAGCGACCAAAAATTCTTTCAAAACTATTTTCTGTTCTGGCTTGATTTGCCATTTTAAAAGTATTCAGGTTCATCATAGGAATACATTGAGAAAGTAATTTCAGATTTTTAGCATTCTCACCAAGAAGCAAACAGCAATCAGCACCTATGTTCTCTAAATGCTTAAAGAAAACAACATTAAAAAAAATACGTAACTGTAAATTATCTTATCCTAGTAGAATTAAGCAATTATAAAAAAAACAGTTTTAACAGACATGTTTCTTTCCAAGCTAAATTCACAAAGCGCACACACACGGGGCTAACTGCTTATTTCAGTCACCTCCTCAACAATTCTGAAAAATTCTCAACACCCTCCTGCCCCCTATTTGACTGCATTCTCCCTTCCTTGCTTTCTCTCCTCATTCTGAAGAGTTTAGAAAATCTCATTGTAACACAAGGACTGAAATAAAGCAGTCTTGCCACTAGCAAAGGATAGATCAAGGTACCTAAGCATTTCACAAACTCAAAAAAAATACAGTTCTTTAATTGTGTTTTTTTGTGTTTTTTTTTTAATCTCAACACTTATCACAAGGCTTTTTCTTTTTCTTAACTGATTGTTATGTTTTAGCATAGATTCCCCTCTTCCCCCCCCCAGAAAAAAAAAAACCTGTATCAGTAACTACAACAACACATGCAGATATGAGTAACTCTGGAATAGTAACTGCTATCAGTTGAGAAACAGTAAGTTTAGAAAGATTTCAGGCATTAAAACACCACAGCATTCTGCAAACCCAAAAGCACTGAATGCAAATGAGACTGAGAAGAGGAAGAGATAGGAACGTAAGTAAGTATATGCTAAGAGGCAGGGTTTCCATTTTTCTACCGTTATTTTGTTTACAATACAGATGCAGCAAACCTAGCACCACTGGAACACATCAGAACTACCGCACAGAATACATAAGCCTGCCTGGTCTGGAAGGAAATTCAGCATGCACAAGTAGCTTGCTGTATGGGGAACACACAGTCTATGCTACTGCATCCAGCATTCATCAGGCTCTCCGCCTATGCTACGCAATTTTACAGCTTTGATCTAGAAACTGAAATTCCACAGAGGTCAAAGACTGTACTTAAAAACAGAGTGGGCACCTGAAATTCCAGATGCTGGAACAGATCTCTATAGTCACTAAGGCAGGTGTCCTTTTCCAATTAAAAGAAATTTATCAGGTGCAACATACCCAACTCCACACAAAGATTACCTAGGAGTTTCTTTTTGTAGAGCCTTTTTTCTTCTTCTCTCAGCAACTGTTTCTCCCATCCTCGCCTCCCCCGTCTATTTTTGGTTGTGTTTCTTTTTAACATTAGAGTAAATATGATTAGTGCTCAGGAAATTGACAAACGAGGGAGGTATTCAACTCTATTTCTGCAAAAAGAGCTGATTTTTCCTTTATTGCTCTTTCCACTCTATTGTTTGCATTGGGTTGCCAACTCTTCGCATTCTTTGCTTTGATAAAAGAGGCCCATGCTATTGTAGCTTCTGTGCCTTACCAACTGCATTCATTCAAACCTGCAGATTATTTTTCTCTCCAAGGACAATTCTTTCTATTGCCAATGGCAACTTTGTGTTTGTTTGGTTAGTTGTTTTTTTTTTCCCTTCTTCTTTCTTTCAAGCATTTCATTCAGGGGAACTGTCTGAGATTCTTTCAGCCAAGGATTTCATTTATTTTAGTTTTCCTTTGTAAAACTGGGCAAATTGATCCAGACTGGAAAACAAACATCAGTTCACCCCAACACACTTATGAAACAGTATATTTTTGCTGAAAGACATGTACATTTTTAAAAGAGTGGATTTTTTTCTTCAAAATATTTGGGGAGCAGATGAATCTTTGCCTTTTTTAAATTTATCTCTCATTGCCTGAAAAAAAAGAGAAAATACTAATTTTGTATTTGAAAGCTTACATGTTACATACTGAATAGAACATAATGCATTTAACAAGTACTGACTGATACGTTAAGAGAAAAGCTATATAGGAAAGATGCTGAACAGCAAAATAAGGTAGTATTTCCGTCAAATGGTTTTGTTATCCACTCAAAAATTGTTTGAAGAATGTACTTGATTCTGATTTTATTAAATTTTATTTTTAAATAATCTCCAATATGTTTTGTGATAAGCAATATAAAACACTGAACCTTCAAATATTCTTTTACCCCTGGTGACACTTGTACGCTTACCAGAATTAACAGCTTTCGTATTTTACTGTATGTACACTGTAAAGCAGTTTAGACTTCATATTAAAATTATTTCTATAATCCCACTATTTACAGATATGAAGGCATCAAAAGTAGGCTAAATAATACAGGATCTGCAAGGGAAATTTTATAAAGTACTCTTTTTCAGTTTAACTCAGAAACTCATTTGGCCAAAGCCTGTCTTCTCAGAAAGCAATCATGGAATCACAGAATATCCCATGTTGGAAGGGACCCACAAGGATCATCGAGTCCAACTCCTGGCTCCACACAGGACCACACAAAAATCAGACCATGTTTCCGAGAATGTTGTCCAAACACTTCTTGAACTTCATCAGGCTCAGTGCCGTGATCACTGCCCTGGGGAGCCTGTCCCAGTGCCCAACCACTCTCTGTGAAGATCCTTCTAACAACCATCCTGACCCTCCCCTGTCCCAGCTCCATGCCGTTCCCTCGGGTCCTGTCGCTGTCCCCAGAGAGCAGAGCTCAGCGCCTGCCTCTCTGCTCCCCTTGTGAGGGAGCTGCAGGCTGCCATGAGGCCTTCCCTCAGCCTGCTGTCCTCTGGGCTGAACAAACCAAGGGACCTCTGCTTCTCCTCTTACATCTTCCTCTCCAGACCCTTTGCCACCTTCACAGCTCTCCTTTGGACACTCCAATAGTTTTATGTCTTTCTTATATTGTGATGGCCTAAACTGCACACAGTACTGGAAGTGAGACTGCACCAGCACAGAGAGGAGCAGGACAATCCCTTCCCTCAACCAGCTGGCAGTGCTGTGCCTGATGAACCCCAGGGCACGGTTGGCACCTTTTAGCAGCCATGGCTCACTGTTGACTCTGATTCATCTTGCCATTGACCAAAGCCCTCAGATCTTTTTGTAGGGCTGCTCTCCAGTCTCTCATTCCCTAGTCTGTCCATAAATCCAGGTGCAGAATCTAGTATTTGCTCGTTAAATTTCATACATTCCCTGTTTTCAATGGGAAAATCAATTCCAGTTTCTGTTGCTCTGCAATTCTTATGGCTCTGAAAATTTTATGATATTATAATTATTCTAGAACTGCAGATGAAATACAGTAAGAAATGCATCCCAGATACATTGTCTGAAACAGCTATGATATGTATGCATTTGTGTTTTTCATACTGCATGAAGACATGGGGTAGTTTAGTAATGAATTAGCAGATGCAACTACAGAATCGATCACGGGTATTTTTAGGTTTCCCATTACTCAACATATTACGTGACACAAAAGCAGTAGGCAGAGAGAGAGGCATTTCATTTTCAGAGTATCCATATGATGTGAAAAATTAAGCAGCAGTGAAGCACAGCTAGTGCCTAAAACAAAGTGCCAAAAGCATCAAACATTTTGGGAAAACTGATCCACATTAAATAGTGGAAAAGGTATCCCAGCAGCTTTTGGCTGCCACGGTTAGCTACACTTCAGAATTCCTACCGTGCACGTTTCAGTGACAGGTCTTTTGAAGCAATTCTGCCACCAGAGAAAAACGTGCCATCTGATTTTGCATAAACAAATCAATTTATTTTTTAATGATTTGGTTATCCTCTTATACAATCTGGAAAGAGAAGAAACTTTTTCCCCCTAAAGCAACCTGGACTGAATAATCTAAAAATCAGAAATGTCAATCAACACTATTCAACCACACTTTAGAAGCTTGCTGTGTTTGGTTTTTTGGTGGTGGTGGTGGCAGTGGTGGTGTTTTTCCTTGATATATACAACTGAAATTGTGAGGCAACAGCTTTCACAAAATCAAAATGGGCTACTTTACAGACACAGCTGAAGTCCCAGTCTGCCACCTCATAGTGAAAATACTTCTTTAGAACTGTAAATTTATAAAGCGCATAATAAATGTTTGTGGAAGAAATTTGATCCTAAACTTTGTAAAAAAACGGCTACAAACAAGACAATAACAGCAATATAATTTCAGAGAATAACACAGAAGCCAAGTTGAGGTACAGTTCAGGAGTATGAATGCAAAACAGCATGCATCATGGCAGATGAAAGTAGGACAAGTTAGGCACAAACACACCAGAACGAAAAAGAAAATCGTCTAGAAACAAGAAAGTCTAGAAACAAACAGCCACAGTTCAGCCCACATCCTGTAGAGTAAAGCATTAGAAAATTGCTGCTGGGCAACCCTGAGACCCTCTCCCAGCTGAACGTACCCAGCCTTTAAGATCCCCAAACATCTTGATGTCCCTCTTCTGAACTTGCTCCAGTTCACTGATATCTTTCCTGTACTGGGTGCCCAGTATCCTAGATGCAGCTGAACGAGTGCTGTAGTCTGACTGCTCCATCTCCTGGCTGTGCTTCTGTTCATGCAGACCAGGACACTTCTGGCCTTCTCTGCTGCCACGACGTGCTGCTGGCTCATAAACTGCTTGTGTCCACCAGAACCTCAAGGTCCTTTTCAGCAGAGCTGCTGCCCAGCCAGTCAGTCTCCAGCCTTCATTGTTGCAATGGTTTCTTCACTTGGAAAAGCAGGGCTTTCCTTTTGCCTTTGTTGAATTCCCCAGAGCTCTTGCTGGTCCATTCCTCCAGTTTGCCTAGGTCCCTCTGAATGGCAGCTCTGCCTAAGCATAGCAGTTCTTATAAAACTTCCCATCTCCCTTGTCAACAGCTCATGTTGTCCACAGCCCCTTCATAGCCTCAAGTTCTTTCTCATCTTTAAAAAAAATCTGAAAGACTAATACCTACAATAATTCACCAGCTTACTTTCTGTAGCATCCTTTTAGCCAAAGCGAGCTGTACTTGAAGATCCACAGATCCCCACATAGGCCAGTTTTCAGAAGAGCTTCTCTTCCTCCAAACCACTGCTTTAATTTTTACACAGACCCCAAGAACTTTCTGCACTCCTACCAGAAGTCAGTCCAAAGAGGAGACTGAATGCTGTCATGTAAATTTAATCTTCCCCTCAAAACCTGATTTTTCTAATTCTCAGTAGAAGGTGAGATTTGTGTTTTTTTTTTGTTGTTGTGTTGTGTTTTTTTTTTAAGTATATCCTTGAAATTAATATTAACTACATTGACCCTCTACTTCTGAACCACTTTGTGTTTTCTTTTCCCCTCTTTCCCTCAGTATAAAGGAGTGCATATAAATAAGAAGGGCAGAAGTTTTATCTCATGGTAGTGCTATACAGATGAATACAAACAAAAAGAAGAAAACTGACCATGGGATGAATTTTTTAAAGATGAACACTTCTGAACTACTTTAAAAACAAAAGCAGTTCATCAGAAGAGAAGAAAAACTAATATGAGATAACTAGTAGTATATGTTCAACAGTTCTGTAGATGTTCAGTCATCAAACTGATTACGTACTAAGAAAAGAAGACATGAAGATAGAATCACTTTGTTGAAACTGCAGAGCCACAGGCAATAACTAAAGACCTCATTCAGGAGAGGATACCATTCTGCAAAGGCAAAGTTAACTGCTTACAAACCTCCCAGTTTAATTATATAGTATTTTACTGTTCACAGATGAGAGTCTACTGCATGGAATTTTTCAGCGTTTAAAAGCTTCACTTCAAGTTTTTAAAAGATATTTCCATTCCTATCCCAGAGCATCAGCCAAATGGAGCTCATTCACAACTCTCCATTAAAAATTCACTGTAAGCCATGACTGAAAAACAATATTTGTAGAAGCTCAGAGTAAAAAAGTGACTTCTATATGTTTCTCCTATCTTAAAGTGAAGGTTTTTACTACTGGTGAAATGTGCAATATACAAGAGTTATGGCTACTGAGGGAACCATACATTTGAATTTCCCAACTTCTGTGAGTTTAAAGTGTGAACTGTAATGTTACAGTATAACAGTTAAATGTAATAAGGATAAGAAAATTAAAAGAAAAGGAAAAAACTCAGGTTATGTATTTACAATGGCAGTAAAGCATTGTATTCCTACGAGATCACCTTTAAAAACCTGAGGGCAATAGCCTTAACCATAAACTGAGAATGCTAGCTACAGTTATTAAATAGAGATTAGAAAGAGTTATCAACTGCTCTGAATACCTAAACTTTTATAACCTTCACACTAGTTGTCTTAACTGATAAAGACTCTGCACCTGATGGATCTTTGTGAAGGAGCATGAATCCCAATGACCCAGACCTATTACAGATACAAGAGTCATCATTATACAAGAAGCTGAGAAATAACATGAAAAGTGAAAGAAGTAGAAAAACATTAGAATCATTATCCTGCAAAAACACATTACTAGGTAACTTCAGTCCATCACAATGTCAGTTTGAAGTTGACAGGCATGTAGAGCCATGGGTGCATCTTACTATTTCAGATTCCTTCTCAGCTTCAGGGAGCTGTTGCGGTTACATAACTCCCAGTCCTTTTAAACATTCTCATGAATGCATAAATCAGTCACTATAAACCTGAACAGTTCCGAGAGTGATCACCAAAAGGTGCTAAGCTACAAAACATGCAGCAAAAATTAGGAAAAAAAAGACATCTATAACCTGAGATGTTTTACAAGCAGACAAGGAAAAAAAATACACATTTCCTAACAACCTAGCCCAGAAGACAAAAAAAAAAATCTTCTACATCTTTTTAGCTTTGTTATGCCAACTTCTTTTTGACTGATTGAGCCTTAAAGTTTTTTGGGACACCAGACTCTAACGCCACCCTAACGTAGATAATGTGCCAGTAACAAGACAAAAACCTGCTTTATGCTCTATAGGATGCGCTAGCAAAACAAGCATTTCTTTCCCTGAGTACTGAGTTTACTACCTACAGCTTAACTCGAGGCACCAGACAAAAATGAAATGACAGTCATAATGCAATCTTTACAAAAATATTTCTCATAGGTAATGCGTTCTTCAGATGCAGCACTTCTATGTGCATTCACGTTGGCAGTGTCGTGCAGCAAACAATTATACACGAATGCCTTTCTGTTGTCAAAAGCTAGAGGTGCTTACTTGCCCCATCTCACTTGTCTCATGCTCAGATAAGGCAGCACCTACTAGCATTCTCAAGTTTTTCCTCATCTGGATTCCCCTAGAGATGAAGGAACTAACTGTAGGAACACAGAACAAAGTGGTGAATTTCCGAAAGGAGGAGCTACCTCAGAAGACTAACTCGTAACCAACCCTCTTATCTTTTATCGTGCTCCATAAACACAGGATATAGGAAAAACTCCCAGCAGTACTTCATTCCTCCTGCTTCCCTTTTGCAATATTTTCGTTTTGTTCACATGCTTATTATACTTGAAAGTTTTTAATATTATGTGGGAATGAAATAATTTCATAAATTGAATCACAACCTTGTTCAATCAGTTCATTTAAGACAAATTTTATCTGCATGCTCTGTTCTACAGAGAAGTAAAGCTACACAGCACATTCTTCTAAACCAGAATTCACAGCAAAAACTGCATATCTACAGACCGCCAGCAATTCTGTTCATACTAGTTTCCCACTTTAAAAAAAATGCACGAAATAAAAGACCTAATAAACTCATTTACAATCACCAAGAACTTAAGTTATGTTTGATTCACATGGATGCATTTTGATTCATGTGAATTCTCAGAAGCTGACTGGAAGAAAAAAAAATAAACTTACTCCATTTAAGAAAAAATTAAAATTAATATGAAATCAAGTCTAGACTTAAGCAAACTTAGGTCTATTTCATTAGTAGATTATTCTCAATCACAGATACTTTCATTAGTAAATATTTCATACTATGACATTAATATAATAGAGCTTTTGTGTGTCTAGCAATACTGTTAGTAATCAGCTTTGCAACAGGGTTAACAATTTTAGAAACAAGGTTAGATCAGATACATAAAAATGTAATGAGTATTTCCTGTGTACATGCTATTTGCTCTCATTTACATTTTGCACTTGTACAGTGTTATCTACTCTGCAACTTGCAGAAAAGCACAAACCTGAACATATCTGCTGATCCTAGCACTGCCAAGTTCTCTCCAATCTGTCAGTGGTATAAAGATTCAAACTACATACTTCCATTCTTCAGCAGTAGACAAAACTAAGTTTTTAACTCATAACTTCACATCTTCACTACTAGAGCAATGGTGAAATATTTTAATATTTAAACCTTAACATTTTACCCGCTAGCACATAAGTCAGTTTCTTAAGCAAACCAACCAAGCAACCACAGCAACAAAACAAAAAAGAGAACCTTTCAGAGAAAAGGAAAGCCTGTTTGCAAATATCAACAAAAAAATCACAACATTTCAGAAAAGCCTTCCTCCCTCCCTCTCAGACGATAAATCTTGTTAAAACAAAAGAGAAAATTTAGAATCTATCATCCCAATTTTATAAACATTGCAGTAATTTCTTCTTGCGATTTTGTCACCTTACAGAAAAAGATAAAACAAGTGTTTTCACACCATAAATAATGCATTCTCAATATTACCAAAATGATAAAAAGGGCACTAAAAAAGTACTTGATATCAAGAAATAAAGGCTAATTTCTACTCAGAAAAGGTAGAAGTGATAAGTACTATAAACCAGGAAAAATGTCAGGGGAATAAATATATGAATAAAAACTCTTCTGCATGAAGAATTACTCAAATGGCACAGTTAAAACTTCAAAGTGAAAATTCTAACTATAATGTTGGAAGACTACAAATAAAAAATAAGTATCTATTAGCTACTCCAAAAAAAGTATCTTTCAAAAAAAAAAGTCTTCAAAGTCCTATTGCAAAATATTAAATAATGAAATCTCCCCAATTCCTTATAAGCACTGAGCAATGTATTTCAAAACTAATTTTGTAACTGAAGTGTTTGAAAGAAACACCCTAGAAGCAAAATTTTAATTAATACACAGAACATTATTACAATGTTCAAGAAAGATACTTACGAAGATTTATATGAATAATTAACATGAAATTGACAGTAAACTAACATTTATAACTCAAGTGAATGAATAGAAAAGTCTGGATATAAGACTTCTCCTAATTCTACCTTTGTAAGGAGAGTAACAATCAGTGACAAGAAGATTAATGATTTTAAGTTATTGCCTCCTTAAAGGTTAAATTGCATTTAGAAACAAATCCAGAAGAGTATAATATTTAAGTTCCTTCCAGGGAGCTAAACACTTGTATTTTTAGCCTCTTAATGCTGGCTGTTACTACAAACCACTTACAGACTTAGATTTTTACAGGTGTAAATACAGGTAGTTCCAGGTCAGAAAAGGACATGCTTCCTCTTTTGGGTAATGGAGAAAAGTAAATCTAGTTTCCCTGCTTTCTCATAAATAACCAGAAGAGATAAAAAAAAAG
Organism: Anser cygnoides; assembly: GCF_040182565.1. Taxonomy (NCBI): domain Eukaryota; kingdom Metazoa; phylum Chordata; class Aves; order Anseriformes; family Anatidae; genus Anser; species Anser cygnoides. The sequence continues at coordinate 109,598,934 of NC_089875.1, forward strand.
CTTCCATAAATGGCACAAAATAAAACAGAAAACAAAGACAAAACTGCTCTCTTGATTCCAGGAAATAACTAACAGCAGATCACCACAAATGGAAACCAATTTATGTATAGAGCTAATTTTTTTTTTTTTAAAGTTAATATCCACTGATGTATTCTTACCAAGCTTCAGGCAACAAGAAAGCATATTCATGTGGTGAAGTAGTCTCTGGGAAATTGGAGAGAATTGCTTGTCTGTGTGGAAGCAAAGCTGATCCATGGAAAGTGAACAAGATTTCCAGGGCTCTGACATTGCTTTCCTAAAGAGAAAAACAATATGTCGTGAAACTAATTTAGGACTGATACAGACTGAAACTGAGCAAGTAATGTAAGTTTAGATCACACAACACTTAATTCTAAGATTTTCCTCAGCAATAAGGAGAATTAGATCAGGGTCACTGATTGTAAATAAATAAACGCAAATAAATACACCCTCCAATTCTTCAGTTTCCATGCACATAAGTCAAAGAGGCAAAAAAAGTATATTATAGTAAAATATTAATACCCGAGCATAAGTTCTTGCTGAAAGCACAATATTCTGATTTCTGAACTTCTTGAAGAATTCACCATCATAGTGCTGTTTAGCTGCATGAGGTCCTCCAAGGATTTCCTTTAAGAAATATTAGAGAAGACTGTTTTTTTATACAAGATTTACAAAAGCATGAAAAGTGTGTTTCTTTATCATACAATGATGAAGCATCCGTTATACCTGGAAAACATGGGAGGGGGTTAGTTTTTGTTTTTCTTTCCTTTTTTTTTTTTAATTTATCTCTAAATGAAAAACTTTTTTTTTTTTTCAATTCTCTGCATTATTTGAATTAGGGTGTAGACAACATCAGTTACAAAGGGATTTGGTAAAAATCACAACTTAAATCGTACCAACTACAAAGTTCAGTTTAAAAAAACTAAGCAAAACACAGTTTTCAATTCCAAAAAGTTTCACTTCTGTAACTCATGAAAGAAAAATAAGATTTACTAGAGAATGTGAATAGAACTTCCTAATTAGACTGATTGAGGGAGCTTCAAAGCATTAATAATCCTGCATCAATTCCACCTTCCATGTTGTTGTGTAAGTTATTTCCTACACTCAAAACTGTTCAATTATTCAAGACACATCAGATTTCCCCTCTGACATTTTACTTTAATGTCATATTCATGTGTAAATGCCAAGTGCACTTAATACCAGCTAACATGCACTTTATGCTGTACATGACTATTCCTGAAAAAAGGGAAAACAGTCTGTGTTTTGCTGGCAGACAACCACAGTATGTTCAAAACAGGCTTCTGCCCAGCTATGCTTCTCAAAGCTAAAAGCTAGCCATCTGCAACCTTGAAGCACAAGAAATGAGGTAGCCTGAACAGAAAACAGCTTACATTTCTCAAGTGAGAGACCTACATTTCAACAAGACTATGAATGTTAACACTATAACATACAAAAAAATACAATGATGTGACAAAAATGTTACAGGAGTACCTGGGTAATGAGAATTCAAAAGAACTTAAGTCAGTTACCAAGTTCCCTTACCTCATAGGTTTCAAGGCGATCAAGATAAATTAACAGCTTCAGCCTGCTACGGCAGAGTTCTTTTTGTTCCAGTGTTAGCCTGTTACCAAAGCAAGAATTTTCACATTTATAATTGATACTGTATATCATATACATATGAAGACAACAGCCATATATTCGAATGATTTGGTGCACTGGAGAATATTGAGAAGTGAAGTAAATTGAGAACTTTGATAAAATATAACACCAAATAAAACTCTGCACCACTTTTCTATCACGAATAACGTACATAAGAGTAACTATGTTCTTGCAACTCTGTAGTTATAAGTCTACAAGTCTGAATAGAACATGGCTTAACACTGCATTTACTTTGAGAAGTTTACTGATAACAGCAGTTCTCGATGCTTCCTGGCCTCTTTTTCCTTTCTAGCATCTGTTTCTTCATCTGCTGACAAGAAGTCTTCATAGGGAATTTCGATGTCCACCTCCCCTGGTAAGATAAATCTGGAGGACATAACAACCAAATCAACAGTGATACAAACAAAAAAAAGATATGAAGAACATATTGCTGAAAAAGCATATTGACACAGTTTTCTATTTATGTCTTGACTAAAAATCTAAACTTTCATAGAAAATTATAACACTGAATTTTGCTATTGTAAGCAGACACTCAGCACAATCAAACAAAAGGCATCGAAAAGCAACTCTTCTACTCCCCCACCTCCAAAAAAAATACCCACAACTATGATGGTAAAAGCTTCTAAAGTCTACAGGTAACACTGAAATTGGCAATGTTTCTACAACTTACAATTGTAATAGATGACTGGATGAAGAGAGAACATCCTATTCCTCCATCATGAACTGAATGCCAAAGAGAATTGTCTCTGCATACATTTATCTACTGACCCAATCCTGCCACTGCATTTTGCTTTGCTCCCCTCCCCACTTAAACAACAAAATATTATCACAACAATCAAGACATACAATAAAACATCTTCATTAGGAGTAGCTGCAGCTACCAGAAGAGACAGCAGAAACAGTCTCTCAGAAAAATCAAGACATCAGAAGTTCTTTGTAATGGAAAAGATAACGGGCATCCAGACATAAGAGAAAATTCATTATAGAAGTACTTTATCAAAGGTAAAATGGGAATAAACACCAATAAACACCTTGTAGACATCTATAGAATAGTTTGATTCAGAGCACTGAATTTTTCAATGCCCTGCAAAAGCATCTTAATATTTTCACTATTAGTTCATTTAGGAGGAAAAAGAAAAAAACACTCTTCCCAAACCTGCCGCCATCTTCTCCTTTTCCTATGGCCACAAGAGCCTCCAAGTCTGTGCCTTTCAAGCCATACTGTAGTAACTTCTTCGCAGCATCCACATTCTCTGGAACTCTTTCCAAGCACTCGTGAAGAACCCATGCACGCTTCTTAATTTTGCTCTGTCCAAGACAAAAGCATAGGCCTAGTGTTATATGTTTCAATCCAGAGCAATGAAAACAGAAATGTTAAGTAGAAGAAACACATTAGAAGACTTTAAAAAAACATCAAGTTAATCTGGTAACTGGCAATATGAACAAAAAAGAAAGTGAGATGAGGAAAATACCCCACAAACGATAATCTACAGTTCTGTTCAATCAGTATGTGGTCTTCGTTTTGTTCAGTTAATGCAATGAAGTTAATTCTCTTTGCAGGGCTCTCCACACGACTTTGTTTACTAGCTAAAGAAAAGCCTCCAGCACAAGAAACTGCATCCTGAAGGAAATCAATGGTCACTGAATATAGCCCACCAATAGAAAAAGAAGCTAAGAATGCAAAATACATAATTCCCTCCGAGTTTACATGGAGGAAGAGGGCACAAATGCCAAATGATCATATCAGACCATTCACAACAACAGGAACAGAAATTGTTATTTCTGCTCCCTCATTATTATCACTCCTGATTATACTGTATCAAATGTGATGTTTTGGGGCCAAAGATACAGCTGTTATAGATTTCGCGTATTCCCCAACGGGGCTTGAGTTATTCTCAGTATCTGTCTCTTCTGTCACAGAAGACCATAGACACAGAGAGGTCACAAAGTATTATTGGCTCTATATGCCAATCTTTAGTTGAGATTACATAGTATATGGAGAATGGTTACTTAGAAAATCTTATTTTGACATTTAATTAATATATGACTTGAAATAAATAAAACTACATGACATTTCTCTTGATCTCATAGAAGATTTTACATCATTGCACGATTAGGTTGTGCATCTTTGATGACGCCTGTCTGCTGAGTTAGGTAACTCTCTTTAAAACAAACAAAACCCATGTTGGATTCTACTGAAACAGTCCAGTCACAGGTTGGATTTAATATCAATTTTGTTATTCAACCTTTGCAATACCTATGGATACCAACCTAACCTTCCGGCATGATTTTCTAAAATACCTGGAAGTTATTTAAATGTATTCCATTTCTAATTATTATTCATTTGCCGTGAAACAATCTACCGCTACATGTGGGAAAGAGATTACATTAGAGAGAGCTATTAACTGAAATTAGAAGATATTCCAAAGGAAAGATTTCCATTAACTTTTAAGGTCTCTGAATCAAGCCTTCAGTTAAAATTAACAAGATCACTCTCTCTCACATGGAATTTGCAGGACAGCTCTCCAAACTGCCACCGATTTATGTTGCATAAATGAGAACGCAATTCAACTTCTGTGAAGATAACACAGACATTCTGAAAAGAAAGCCTAAAAGTCACAAAAACAAACTCACCAAATAGTCTTGAATTGAAGCAACGTTAACAGCCGATTTCCTCCACTGTCTTTGATAGACAAGATCAGAATCAAGGCCATATGCTTGAGCCAAAGACAGAGCTTCCCCATATTCTTCATTATCAATCTGAAAAGTAAACACATGAAAATGAAAGTCCACATTAAACGATCAATTATTAAGTCTCTGTGTTGAAACAGGTAGAGGGATAATTACTATGGGTATGCTTAAGCAGGTAGGAAAGTGAATGGCTTATAAGATAAGAATGAATAAGACCCAGATCTGACAGAAGCCTTTAGAAAAACAGAGACTTTTCCTCAATAAAAAGGAAGAAGTTCAGGCAACCAGTATGACATTAGCACCCCCTGGAAACTCTAATAGCTATTAGGCTTGACTGCTTTGCCATCAGAACAACCGAAATGTCCTAAACAAAGTACTGCCTAGAGAAGTCTTCAAGAAAAAGAAGCATCTCTTCCATGATAAAAATGTGTCATAGGACTACTTTCTATGTACATTATATGTGAAAAAAATATGCACGTCAATTACATTAATATCAGAGTATAAGTTAACCCATTCTCTAGACAATAACAAACCGAACTAATTTCTTTCAACATATCTGCTTAGCCTCCCCATTATTTGTAAACACTCACATGAGCACAATTCCAACACTAATGAAGCATAGTTACCTGCAAACATCTTATTTGAATTATCATCGTTTATAAACAATGGTCACCTACATCAGATAACATAGCCCACTTTCAGCTATGAAACCCCCTATAAATATGTGCCTAAGTTCTACTGTTAATAATAACAACTATTTTTAAAAGTATTTTTTTAAGTATGTCTAAATAAAGCTCATTATCAGATACAACCTTCCCTTCAGTACTCACTTTTCTCTGGTAAAGCTCCTCTGGAGTTGTGGACCTCAAGCTAACAAGGCGGAAATTCTTTGTAATAGTACGCGGACGTTTTCGTGGTGGAGCAAATCGTTCCATTTCTGTCACAAAGTACAGGCCTTGCTTCAGGTAGCTGAAGTATCTGTCCTTAGCAGAATTTTCATCATCAGAGTCAGAGTCATCTTCTCCCTCATCTTCATCACCAGGTCTGCTCTCCAAGCGTAATCTTTTTGGAACAAGTTTTATCTCACACTGCACAGAAAACAATTCTTAGGGGTAGAATACAAAGCTTCCACCTAGCATATCTCATCTAGCTTGGTGACAATAGAGTACACCTCCACTTCCAGAACTTCAGATTTCTGGATCAACGTTATTCCTCCTTTAAACCCTTTACTTCTCAGCTTGATTAATATTCTCCTTGATTTGAGACTTCATCCTTTACCTACTAAAGCAAGGGCAAAGGTTTGTTAATAGTAACCCGCTATTGCACTAGATACACTATCCTACACCACCCCAGACAGTACAGAACTATGGAGACATATTTAAATCTCAGCACACTGTTACATTGCTTACTTCCGTGTATGAGAATGTTTTCAACTCTTAGGTAAGCACAGGTATCTATTTCTTTTCAATACAAATGTAATCTCCAACTATTCTTCCCCATGTTCTTCTTCCTACAACATGCAAGTCACTGGCTGTATCTGATTTCTAGAATAACAAACCTTTCAAAAAACATACATGCAAGCTTTGGTACACAGTGAGATATTCTGACTTTTTTTTTTTCGTTTAAGATGTTTTAAGACCTATTTCAATGCAAGTCTTAGGAAACAATCGGTTTCTTTGTTTCAGAGAAAACTTCTGGTTAACTTCACTACCAAAGTAATGTCCTACTCCTGTCTGGAATCCTACTAAGGATTAACAAAAAAATAGATCCCTTGCACAACTTGGTCTTAATTTCAATTTGTTCCTTATTTCTTTTAAATATACTCAAGAGGCACCTTTTTCAAAATGGGAGAGGGGTGCAGCATTCTTGTGGTATTCTTCAAATGCATTAACAAACGAAGCAGTGAAAACTGACTGTTGACACAAACTGCTTCCTGCAGAATTTCCTTTCCTTTCATTCAGACTCAGGCTTCTACAAGTTTTTTTTTATCTGCTGTCTACATAACAACTGAATTGCCAAGTAACTTAAAGACAGTTGAAGTGCAGGATGTTCAGAATCGCCTGCCTAGAGATAAAGGAGGCAGAATCACTTTTCCTATTAATGATAATAAACATACATATGCACGCAACATCCTTAGGATTACATGTACAAAAGCAAATTATTTCTATTGCTTTCCAGAATGATGTGTATTCCTCACCTCCAGGCTTAGAAATCCTCCATCATGAGCTGAAGTGACCTGAGGAGAACTCTCAAACCATTCACATGACTTTCCCAGCAAGTTTCTTAATGTCTTGACTGATGACACAGTTAACGCACCAGAGCAACGAGCCAAAATCACAGAATTATCTGCCCACCAATTTACATCTATCAGTGGGTAATAGGATTCTTTATCTAAAATAAAGAAATAAGAAAGCATCTCATAAGGAAAGATAATTTTAAACACCAGATAAGAACTGAAGTGGCTTCAATTAAAAGATTTCATCTGATGGCCTAATTTAACTAACATTTTATTATTTTATATGCATCCTTACTTCATTAAGTTTGCATTCTGGGCCAACTGCAGTTTACTGAAATCACTTCTGCATTAACTAAAGTCGTTATGGGGGGGAAAAAAATAAATCAATTTTTGACTTAACCTAAGTATTTTTCTTTAATATTATTTAGAAAAAAGTTCACAGTAAACTGATTTACTTGCAAAAAACATGACAGAATTTAGATATTTGATAAAGAACTCCTTTATACTTTACCTCCCAGTCCATCCTTGATCAAGTAAGTCTCCCTGGCAAGGAATGTTACATTGATGAAACTCAGAAAAGGTTACATTGCTTTTGAGGACAAGTGACAACTGTGAACAAGGCTCCTGAGACAGCCTACAAGATGTGGTTGTTAAGAAAATTTAAGCACCAACAAGAAAAAAAAAATCACCACAGATGAGGATGGAAGCCATGTCACTTCTAAGATTATTTGTATTATAATAACTGGGTATTGGAACAAAAATGTTCATCTCAAAGAGTTAGCTCAATTTAATACATTATCATTACCCACCTCTCTAATAAAAGCCAACCATTATCCAAAAAGGACAGAGAAATAGATCAGCTTATTACTTTTCTGCTACTTCAGTGCTTAGTTAGCAGGCTACCCATAAAGATCAGAAGAATTAACCGAAAAAAAAGGATCACCAAGAGAAACAGCGCAAAAAAGCAGAGAGCTTTTAGTAGTATAGACATATAGAAGCACCAGCAAATGGATCAGAAACAGCTATTGATGTCTGCACTCTTGTAAGAGCCATGCAGTATCTCGGGGATAGATGGCTGCATGCGATGGCTTGAATTTTGGGAAAAGAATAGAATACTGACATAAGGTAAAACAAGCCACAGGACAGAAAGCCCTTTTATTTCAGAGTTTTGAAGTAATCTCTCTATATTACATTAGCATTCAAGATTTATTAGACATACATAGACAGAAGAGGTAAAGGTAAGTTCAGATTTTAGACTGTGGACTCTAAAAATGTATTATAATGATTATAATTTCATCATTATATTATGATGTAGTAGCTTCTGATACAACCTAAGACAACTGCTTGACTGTTCAGCATTCTAGTCAAAATTACATGATTAATAATAAATGAAGTCCTGTACTAGATGAAATACCCTCTTATTTATGATTATGGCTACAAGAATATTCCTAGGAGAGGATTTTTAAAAACTATACTATGACACTTGTTTAGCTATGTCATGCTACAAATTCAAATTGTACATACAATCTTGTCAACCACCCTAATTATGATTTAATTAAGCTATTTCATTATCTTTGTACATTTGTATAAATACTTTTAACCACACCATAACTTGAAACAACAATTCAACTGCAACACATACCTTTTATTTTCTTTCTTTTTTCACTAGAGAGACTCCAGTCTGGGTTGATTTCATCATAACCTGGCTACATAAACGTGAGAGGAAACAAGAAGGATTAATATGCAAGCAAATCTTTATAACACAGACAATCTGCTTATTTACTTCACTGCCGACCCACTCATTTTTCAGTGAAAATACTCACAGATAAGTTCAAACCTTTCCTGATCATAAAACATACACATGCTGAAGTTAAACTTTTTTCCAAACAGTTAAATTAAAGAAGGGGAGAGAGGAGAAGTAAAAAGGAAAAAAAAGTACACTACTGGTTTCCTTAATACAAACTATACAGTTTAACTGTATTAACTGCTTAACTACAGTTAAGCTACAGTTACCCACCCTGTTCCCCAGGGGTCAGTGTTGGGGCCCATCCTCTTTAATATCTTTATCGATGATTTGGATGAGGGAATTGAGTGCACTCTCAGTAAGTTTGCAGATGACACCAAGCTGGGGGAAAGTGTCAATATGCTGGACGGTAGGAAAGCCCTGCAGTGGGACCTGGACAAGATTGGTCAATGGACAGAGGCCAATGGGATGAGGTTCAACATGGCTAAGTGCCAGGTCCTGCATGCACTTCGGCCACAACAACCCCAAACAGTGCTACAGGCTCAGGGCAGACTGGCTCAAAAGCTGTGCAGAGGAAAAGGATCTGGGGGTGCTGATTGATGCTCACCTGAACATGAGCCAGCAGTGTGCCCAGGTGGCCAAGAAAGCCAACAGGATCCTGGCTTGTATCAGGAATAGTGTAGCCAGCAGGACCAGGGAGGTGATCATCCCCGTTCTCTGCTCTGGTGAGGTCGCACCTCGAGTACTGTGTTCAGCTTTGGGCCCCTCACTACGGGAAGGACATAGAGGTGCTCAAGGGTGTCCAGAGAAGGGCTATGAAGCTGGTAAAGGGCCTGGAACACAAGCCCTACGAGGAACGTCTGAGGAAACTGGGGTTGTTTAGTCTGGAGAAGAGGAGGCTCAGGGGAGACCTTATTGCTCTCTACAGCTACCTGAAAAGAAGGTGTGGGGAGCTGGGGGTCAGCCTCTTCTCACAAGTAACTAGTGATAGGACTAGAGGGAATGGCCTCAAGTTGCGCCACAGGAGGTTTAGGTTAGAAATTAGGAGACATTTCTTCCCAGAGAGTAGTCAGGCATTGGAACGGGTTGCCTAGGGAAGCGGTGGTGTCACTGTCCCTGGCGGTGTTAAAGGAAATGTTGGATGGGGTGCTCTAGGGATATGGTTTAGTGGGTGATATCAGTGGTATGGTTGGACCAGATGATCTTGGAGATCAGAATACAAGGCTCCTGAGTTTACTGGAATGACAGTATGCAGTTAAAGCACAGTCATCTGAACTTCTCTCATCTCCTAGGGAAACACATCTCCAGAGGATTAAAACATACACTCCAAGTTTGTAAACACGTATGTCCCTCTTACCTGGTCAGCTTGGTCCCATTCTCCTTGTTGTCTGAGAGATGGAATAGACCAGATTGTCAGTTTTCCTGAGAAATGAATAGCTGCCAGAAGAGCTCCATCAGGGGAAAGATTCATCTTGAAAATTCCATCCTGCCAAACATTGTCAGCAAAACCAAAAATCTCTTATCTTTTCAGAAAAAAAAAAATGTCAACCTGAAAACTTAACATGCTTTAAAAGTTTAAAAAATAGAGTTAAAATGAAGGCAAAACAACAATTGTGGTATGGAAAAGTAAAAACAACCTATATAATAAATGAAGAATACTGCAACTACTAACAAAACTCTGAGACGATGAACTTTTTTATCACATTCTATACAATAAATAAAACCTGAGAATACAGGAGAACATCTGCAGGCTGTTCTTAAACTATCTGTTTAGAGAAATCATTTAGCAGCCTCAGTTTTCTATTGTCCTGCCTCCATAGTCACCTTCCAAGAAAGATGGCTACCCAAATGCAGCTTAGCACGCAGCTCTCTCCCTCTGGTAGCAGACTTTTGGTTGGGTAACAACAGAGGAAGCAGCAATAGGCCAAACATCAGATTAAGGCCATAATGAAGAAATAATTCAACAATTGTAAGTAAACCTTATCAAAGCTACAAAACATTACATTACTTCTCCTGGATGAAGTTTTTCTTACAGGCAAAATGTAGTGGCCTTGCTCCTACAAACAAAATATTTCCTTAATATTAAGGATTCATGAACTCCTCTACAATTACAGCTGTGTCTCTACATTATTCCCATGAGACAAAATATACACTTGAGTTTTTAAGCCAAACTTAGTGCCCTGGCAATGCATAACTGTCTCTGAAAACAGGATTTAGATTCGTTTGTGCATGCCATCCATCATCAGGTTCTCAGAGTCTAGTCTTCACTGAAAAACAGAAGTATGTAGATTTCCAAAGCTTGATATTGATCATGGAATCTCATTTTGTTAGTGTAGCTCACTTTTAAAAGCTTTCTAATAAACATTCATCCTATATAACACTAAATACTTAGTATCTAGGATTTAGAACTATCCAAGTCTGACACTAATCAATTTTTAAGCAACACCCTCCCCTCTTGGAAAATATCTCAACATAAGTGAACTATAGATGAGTTACTAGACTTCAATATGATTATGAAGTTTTAATACAAAATCTACAGCAAATTAAGAACAGATATCATTTGAAGATGACTCCTTTTTGTAGTTTTATTTGGGTTAGTTATTTTGGCTTTTAATTATTTCATTTCTTTGGCTGTTTTAAGTTCTAGCTATGCCATAGAAACAATTATGATCAAGCAATCTGCTCATTGTTCTCACACTGTTGACTGGTTTGCAACTTATTGAGAGCACTGCTTAAATTCAAGCTTTCAATGTGCTTTTACACAAAATGGAAGGCATATTAAGATTTTTTTTAAGCAAATTATGATTTTTTTCTAATATTCATAACTCTTAAGTGTTCTCCAATTATGTTCTTAAGTACCTAGAGTGTAAATTTGTATTTGTAATTTGTGCAATTTGTATTCTAGTTTCTCAAGGATAGTGCATGCCTACTAAAGGTAATTCTCTTTTTACAAATCAAGTTGCATGCACAGAGTGCTAAGAACAAGAGACTGTTAAAGGACTTAGAAAGATATACCTAAAATATTTAACCCATTCAGATGAACGGTCAGTGGTACATAACATAGATTTTAAACACAGGTTAAATAACTACTTAGTATTGGTAACCACCCTTTTGCTGTTTAAAAAACAGCCATGTGGCTGCTAATATGTTCAAATTTACAACCCAGTTATTGTTATCTATAGAGATTAATCAGTCCTTTGGCAAAGTAGTCAATGCTGCCTTGGAAAACAACTTGTCAACTTCAGGGAACTGCAGAATAAGACAGTGAGAGTTTCAGTAGGTTGGCACTTCCCATTTTAAAACTGACATTTAAGTTACCAACTCTAACAATCTAATCCAAATACAGGTAGTTCTTATAACCAAGTCCCCTAGCTGCTGTGCCTGTCACATTGTAATACTGTTGTCAATTTCCTACTAAGAATGTAAAATATAGCTCACAGATTTAAACTATAAGCTCAGAAATTGGATTAAAACATTCAATAACAACAATTTCTGTTTTCCTTTGTGAATTTGGTACTGGCAAGTGCACTGATGATGAAGTATAGCACAATTATATTCAGTACTAGCCTTCCAGTAGACTTCCACTTTAGTTCAGTCTTCTCTTTCATATTTTCAGTGAAGGAAATAAAATCTCTTCCCATTCTACCCTTGAGAGAGTTTCAAAAAGATCTGTTTTCCCCCTCCAACCAAGCATCCAATTTCTTCTTTTAACCAGTCACCTAAACATCCCAAAAATCTATTAAGGTTATTTCCCAAGTCCATATAACTTCATACAAGCCGTTTTTCTCTCCACAGGACACAGTGAAGGGTGGGAGGTAAATTCTTCACTGCTCCTTCCTTGTAAACCACAAGGGGAAAACTTTAAAAAAAAAAAATACAAGGAGGGAAAGGGGAAGGAATCAAACAAAGGCTATAGACATGTACAAAAAAGGAGACAGGAGAATGTGGTGCAGATACCACATGGGTAGCCCCAAATGCATGCAGAAGAAAGCTGAAACTGCTATGCATAAAACCTTAGAAACACAGAAAGCATACACCAGCACTTCAATCCGATGAGACTTACCACTCACTCTGTCAAGGGTGAAAAGAATACAAGACATATACCCAGGGTTTGTTTAAGAACAAATTGCTTCTGATCAGCAGTTTTGCTAGTTTCACATGCATCCTGCTTGTAGAAGTTTGACTCATCATAAACTTTTGCAGCTATTTAGGAAAACATTTCCATAGTATCTCATAACAGACAGCAACAATTAAGTCTCCATTTTCCCTATCCAAGACATGAATGATTGATTTGAACTTAATGTATGAAAATTTAGGGCTCTAAGGGAAGAGGGTTTTTGTTTGTTTTCAGGTAGGAGTAAGGTAGTGCAAGAGGCTGGTTTGGGATATTCCTTCTCTCCCCCTCAAGGCATATATTTGAGGAATACCAGCACAACAACCAAGTCTCTTTTAGAGCGTACACATGCTACGTTCATTATATTCATTAACAAATAACTAAGTAGCTTTTTGCATCTCCCTTTTTGAATGAAGGTTTACATTCTATTTGAGATTGAACTCTACTTCACTAAAACTGTTCCTGTCATTATGCTGGAAACACCAACATTCAAGCTTCAGGAGATGAACTAATAGGATTTTCAAAAAAGCCACAGAAGCTACTCCATTTAAAATTAAAAGCTTACTATTTTGATAAGCTTTATAGAAATGTAAATTCTTTAGTTGCTTAAACTAAAAACTCCTTTCAAATCAGTCTCCCAGGCAATCATTAATGGACAATTATGCTAGTAGAATACATTTCTGAGGTAGACCTACACCTTAATACCTGTTCTGTTCCTCGTCTGCTGTAAAATCTTAAATTCATAATCCTTAATAATCCTCTTCTCTGTGCCTGTAAGAACAGAAATATACCATGAAATGAAAGAATCCCATACATCATTTTATGCACCAAAAGCTAAGTCAAATTTAAAGTAGCAAAACAACTTTTCAAAATTCTTAAGCTTCCCTAAGGCTACCTATCTTAAAATAATGCAAGGATAACTTTGCCTATTTTGTTGGGTATGTATGTATCGTATGACGGAAAAGCATTGCTCGCTGCAATGAAATGAAGACCATGAAGACCTCGCTTTTGTATAAAGCGATCACTATAGAAGAATAAATATTGGAATTTTTCATAGCACTGTAAGCTGATTTCAGTGTATCCTTTTATTTATACAATAGTCCAGTTGGAATGGACTTACAAAGATCATCTAGTCCAACCGTCTGACCTCTCCAGGGCTAACCAGAAGTTAGCATATTCTTGAGGACATTATTCAAATGCTGCTTGAATATTGACAGGCACAGGGCATCAACAACCTCCCCAGGAAGCCTGTTTGACCACCCTCACAGTAAAGATATTTTTCCTCATGTTCAGTCTGAACCTTCCCTGGTGCAGTTCCTTGCCATTCCCTCACAAACTACCACGTGGTAGCTGTTACCAAATCAAACATTTATTTCTACTAGAAGCCAATGAAGTCAAGAGTCAGAAAACAGAAATATTACAGTTCTGCTGCTTTTTCTTATTAAGTAATAAAACAGACAAAAATATTTTTTTCCAGTAAAAAAAGGTGACGTATCCCAGTACAAAACGTATTTCACATATTTACATGGTACAAACTGGGGAGAAGGAGGAGCATTTGGTTCGTGTTTTTTTTTTTTGTTTGTCCCACCCTCCCCATTAAAAAAAAAGAAATCCACAAGTCATAATCAAAAACTTAAAAGTTCAGATCATACTACAGAAAAAAGCAAACAGATGCTTGAAGGGAAGAGAAACTTTTAAAAATTCACACCATAACTTACTTATAAAATAGTAGAACATTGCATTACGGTTTTACAGTTCAAGAAGAGATACATACAGAACTTCCCATTAGATAATTCTGCTAATTACAATAATCATCCAACAAAATGAGAAAATATACTTACTGTTCTAATGTCATCTTCATAACTAGTGACTTGTTTATAATGGGGAGATCCTGATAGAACTCTCCAAGCAGATATCCCACAACCGGTTGCTTTAGATACTCCATCTTCATCTGTTTCACAGCCTCCTACAAGCAAAAGTCTATAAAATATAAAAAGACACATTATTAGTTTCATATATTGACACAAAAATATGTTGTTCTCATTGCTTTTTAATTTTAAGTCAGAAGTACAGCAGTTTGCCTGTAGTAATGAAAAAAACTTTCAGTACATTATAACAACTTACAGTCCCAGTAAACTTTAAACATCAGGCTGTTCATTCACAGACAAAAAGATCTAAATATTTTTTGATTAACACTTATTTGCGGCATTTATCCCTATCATCTTCGGCTTTCCAAATAAGGCACAACTCCCAACATTTAAAATAAAATACATCTGGCTACAAACCTGAGATTCTCCCCTACTCTCAAAGAACAATAAAAATTACAACTTAAGCTTATGAACGCCTCAAGACTGCCTCCACCAAGAAAGATAGAAGGGTAATCGTTGTAGGCAACTCCCTTCTCAGGGGAACAGAGGGCCCTATTTGTCGGCCTGACCCTACCCATAGAGAAGTCTGCTGCCTCCCTGGGGCCAGGGTCAGGGATGTTGCCAGAAATCTTCCCAACCTGGTTCGCCTCTCTGATTACTATCCTCTATTGATAGTCCAGGCTGGCAGTGATAATATTGAAGAGAGAAAGCCTGAAGTCTATCAAACGGGACTTTAGGGGACTGGGACGGTTAGTGGATGGAGCGGGAGTACAGGTGGTGTTTTCGTCTATCCCTACAGTGGCAGGGAGGGGTACCGAGACGACACGGAAAGCCCACCTGATTAACACGTGGCTCAGAGGCTGGTGCCAACACAGAAATTTGTTTTTTTTTGGCCATGGGGCGCTTTACTCGGCACCTGGCCTGATGGCCGCAGACGGGTCCCTATCTCTAAGGGGAAAATGGATCCTAGCCCAGGAGCTGGCAGAGCTCATTGAGAGGGCTTTAAACTGGGTAAGAATGGGGAAAAGGCTGAAATAAGGCTTGTTGGAGCTGTGCCAGGGGGAACAATGGCAAGGCCTGGGGAAAAGGCAATGGCCCAACTGAAGTGCATCTACACTAATGCACGCAGCATGGATAACAAACAAGAGGAGCTGGAAGCCATCGTGCAGCAGGCAGGCTATGACTTGGTTGCAATCACGGAAACGTGGTGGGACCACTCTCATGACTGGAGTGCTGCAATGACTGGCTACAGGCTCTTCAGAAGGGACAGGCAGCACAGAAGGGGTGGTGGTGTGGCTCTCTGTATTAGAGATTGTTTTGATGTTGTGGAACTTGAGGCTGGGAATGATAAGGTTGAGTCCCTATGGGTTAGGATCAGTGGGAAGGCCAACAAGGCAAACATCCTGGTGGGGGTCTGTTATAGACCGCCAAATCAGGATGAGGAGACGGATGAGGAGTTCTACAGGCAGCTGGCAGAAGTTGCGGAATCGTCAGTGCTTGTTCTCGTGGGGGACTTCAACTTCCCAGACATATCCTGGAAGCACAACACAGCCCAGAGAAAGCAGTCTAGGAGGTTTCTGGAGAGCGTGGAAGATAGCTTCCTGACGCAGCTGGTTAGAGAGCCTACCAGAGAAGGTGCCCCGCTAGACCTTCTGTTCACAAACAGAGAAGGACTGGTGGGAGATGTGGTGGTCGGGAGCTGTCTGGGGCAGAGTGACCAGGAAATGGTTCAGTTCTCTATTCTTGGCGAAGTCAGGAAAGGGACCAGTAAAACTGCTGTCTTGGACTTCCGGAGGCCGGAAGGCTGACTTTGAGCTGTTCAGGACACTGGTTGGCAGAGTCCCTTGGGAGGTGGTTCTGAAGGGCAGAGGAGTCCAGGAAGGCTGGGCACTCTTCAAGAAGGAAATCCTAATGGCTCAGGAGTGGTATGTCCCCATGTGCCCAAAGACGAGCCGGCACAGAAGAAGACCGGCCTGGCTGAAGAGAGTTGTGGCTCAAGCTTAGGAGAAAAAAGAGGGTTTATAATCTTTGGAAAAGAGGCAGGCCACTCAGGACTACTATAAGGCTGTTGCGAGGCTGCGCAGGGACAAAATTAGAAAGGCCAAAGCTCATCTGGAGCTCAATCTGGCTACTGCCGTTAAAGATAACAAAAAGTGTTTTTACAAATACATCAACACCAAAAGGAGGACTAAGGAGAATCTCCATCCTTTACTGGATGCGGGGAGAAACTTAGTTACAAGATATGAGGAAAAGGCTGAGGTGCTCAATGCCTTCTTTGCCTCAGTCTTTAGTGGCAAAACCAGTTGTTCTCTGGATACCCAGTACCCTGAGCTGGTGGAAGGGGATGGGGAGCAGGATGTGGCCCTCGCTATCCATGAGGAAATGGTTGGCGACCTGCTACGACACTTCGATGTAGGCAAGTCGATGGGGCCGGATGGGATCCACCCGAGGGTACTGAGAGAACTGGCAGAGGAGCTGGCCAAGCCACTTTCCATCATTTATCAGCAGTCCTGGCTATCAGGGGAGGTCCCAGTTGGCTGGCGGCTAGCCAATGTGACTCACATCTACAAGAAGGGCCCGAGGGTAGACCCGGGGAACTATAGGCCTGTTAGCCTGACCTCAGTGCCAGGGAAGCTCATGGAGCAGATTGTCTTGAGTGTCATCACGCGGCACTTGCAGGGCAAGCAGGCGATCAGGCCCAGCCAGCATGGGTTTATGAAAGGCAGGTCCTGCTTGACGAACCTGATCTCCTTCTATGACAAAGTGACATGCTTAGTGGATGAGGGGAAGGCTGTGGATGTGGTCTACCTTGACTTCAGTAAGGCTTTTGACACCGTTTCCCACAGCATTCTCCTCAAGAAACTGGCTGCTTGTGGCTTGGACTGGCGTACGCTTTGTTGGGTTAAAAACTGGCTGGATGGCCGGGCCCAAAGAGTTGTGGTGAACGGAGCCAAATCCAGTCGGAGGCCGGTTACTAGTGAAGTCCCCCAGGGCTCAGTACTGGGGCCGGTCCTCTTTAATATCTTTATCGATGATCTGGATGAGGGAATTGAGTGCACCCTCGGTAAATTTGCAGATGACACCAAGTTAGGTGCATGTGTCGATCTGCTCGAGGGTAGGAAGGCTCTGCAGGAGGATCTGGATGGGCTGGAGCGATGGGCTGAGGCCAACTGTATGAAGTTCAACAAGGCCAAGTGCCAGGTCGTGCACCTGGGGTGCAACAACCCCAAGCAGAGCTACAGGCTGGGAGATGAGTGGCTGGAAAGCTGCCTGGCAGAGAAGGACCTGGGAGTACTGGTTGATAGGCAGCTGAATATGAGCCAGCAGTGTGCCCAGGTGGCCAAGAAGGCCAAGAGCATCCTGGCCTGTACAAGAAGCAGTGTGGCCAGCAGGTCTAGGGACGTGATTGGCCCCCTGTACTGGGCTCTGGTGAGGCCGCACCTTGAGTACCGTGTTCAGTTTTAGGCCCCTCGCTACAAGAAGGACATGGAGGTGCTCAAGAGAGTCCAGAGAAGGGCAACGAGGCTGGTGAGGGGTTGGGAGAACAAGGCTTACGAGGAGCAGTTGAGGGAGCTGGGATTGTTCAGCCTGGAGAAGAGGAGGCTAAGAGTAACCTTATCACTCTCTATAGGTACCTTAAAGGAGGCTGTAGAGAGGTGGGGGTTGGTCTATTCTCCCACGTGCCTGGCGACAGGACGAGGGGGAATGGGCTAAAGTTGTGCCAGGGGAGGTTTAGGTTGGATATTAGGAGGAACTTCTTTACTGAAAGGGTTGTTAAGCATTGGAATGGGCTGCCCAGGGAAGTGGTTGAGTCACCATCCCTGGAGGTCTTTAAGAGATGTTTAGATGTAGAGCTTAGTGATATGGTTTAGTGGAGGACTTGTTAGTGTTAGGTCAGAGGTTGGACCAAGTGATCTTAGGGGTCTCTTCCAACCTAGATGATTCTGTGAACAGTTCTGGTCATTCTGCTGAAGCATGAAAAAATGGAAGCCTAGTAAGTGGTACAGAAGATATTTCTCCTTTAACTGAAGATCAAAGCAGAAACAGACTTTTCAATTTTCTTTTCTAAAGCCACACTATCAGTTATAATATGCACACAGTAATTTCATTACACACATTAGATTCTACTTACAAAAAAAAAATTGAGGCACACTCGATACTATTGTTGATTACCACTAAAATGTATCAAAACATTTTCCCTTGGAGCCCTTTGACCTTATTAACAGGCAGTTTTAGCATTATCTTATGATCACTTTGATGAAAACTTTGAGAACAGAGGTCTATGTTTGTTTGGGAGCATCATTTTATTGAAAAACCCATCAAAATGTAAAATATCTGCAAACAAAGGCATAGATCGAAGTCATAAGTTGAGCCTGCAGAACATTTATCCGTCTTCAAAGTTCGTGTTAATATTGAAATATTCTACCACCTAGCGGCTGAAGCTCATATAGCAGTCATCTGCCATTTGAGCGTATTTCCAAAAAAATTCATTGCTGCATCTCACTAACAAAAACCTCTGCTGTAACTACATAACAAACAGTAATTTATTTAACATTACTGTATAAAAACATCTTAACCAGTTTTAGCTACCCAGACAGCCGAGTAATAGCTTGTATAGAAGTGAAGAAGCCCTCTGTATTTTTTTATGACTAGACACGCAATTTAAATAAGTCTCTTCATAACATACTCCTCAGAATAGGTATTGATTTAATGGATACGTACAATATGAACTGAGTAGTTCTAGTGGACTAAAACTGATTACTGGGGAAAAGTGCCCTTAGAAAAGAGAAAGAAATCACAGATTAAATGTCATACACTTAATAATCCATTCATTTTTCTTCTGCACGTATTTTGTTTCCCTTCTCCCCTGTGTTTCCCTAGTGCAACTTTCCTGTGCTTCCCACCACTTTATCACTGAAGTTTGACACACTGCCACTGATCAAGGAACGTAAGAACTGTCCCCAACTTGTACAAAAGCCATCTTTTAGTCACAATACGTAGCTCTTCTGAAGAACAGCAGTTAAAAAATAAGGAAGAAACAAGTTTCCAAATACCTTACAGCACATAAATACAAAATCTATACAAATAAATCAATCTTTTGACTAAGACACTGAGACATGGCACATCACATGAAACTCCTCCTAACAGCTTTAAGTTTTAGGACAAGAGACTCGATATACCCTATTGTGCATGATGTCATGCCCATTCTAGCTGACCACAAATAAACATGTCTGGATACTCACATCTGAGCACACAGTCTAGCATCAGTGAACACAAAATTACATCTGACATCTCTGAAAGATGTTGGCAAAAATCAGTGTTACATAGATTATGCATGAAGTGATAAAAAAATCACTGGAAGCAAGTCTCGTATCCATCTCTTTCACAACTTGACTATTATGATTTATTTTTTTAAAAAAACAATTCAATCAGTAAACACAAACTTCATGAGCTCACCACAGCACAGTTGTCTACACCTAATAACCAAAAGACAGCAGGCATAATCCTCTGGAAAATGAATTTTTCTATAGTCTTGTCCATCCACAGGCATTTACATTCTTCTGTGAGCTCCAACTTCCATTGCAACATGCCACTGAGTTAAAAATTTCAACAGCAATAGTGACTAAAATTCAATTACAATTGACGGCACTGTGCCAGAGTTGACTCGGAGACAAACAGTAGCACAAAGACCAAGAGAAGAGTTGTCAATAGTAGTGACAACAGTAGCGCCAAAACTGCCTGAACTAGCTCTCAAAAACTCCATCAAGATAAATCTTTTCAAAGAAATTTTGGAAAGAACTGTCATATGCAGTGCAACATATTTATAATTCAGAAGTATCTTTTAGGATAAATGAAACTCAATGACAGCTGGAATGAAGATGTCATATGAGTTTAGACATACACAAAACACAAAGCCTCAAGACAAAAAGCCTTCTCCCAGGACTGCAGAGAAATTCATCATGGCAGCACGTACTTAAAATTTTAAAAAGCTTTTCAGAAAGCAAAATGCAACAGCGGGGGCAGAAACTATTATGATGAATAACACAACTGGTATCAAAAGAAAATGAAAGGTACTCCTGAGAGCCTCAGCAAAGATCCAGCCTTGTTTACCAATTATTTTTTCAGCACTAGACAGGAGATGACTCCAAAATAACACAAGTTGACAGGTAGCCTGGGAATAGCAACAAGAGAGGTTTGTTGGTTTTTTTTAAAGTTAGTCTCGGTGTAAAGAAAATACTGTGCTGACAATTCCCCCAACATCCACCCTCCCCAAAATGTTAAGATATTTTTTCCTAGACAAATATTTGGGTTCTTAAATCACACCATACCAGCTGTAGGTTTGTGTGACTCCATATGGGCCACAAAGTAACAATTTAATAAATGACACTTACCAGTAACTCTCTGGAAGGGAAAGTTTTATCTGCCATGCTGATATTGACATAAGGATCAATGCAAAATCCTTTAGTACTTAATACTGTAAGATCTGTGTTAATTTTTATTCTTGCAGATGCTTTCTGCATACAGCATAGCAAGCGTGCAGCAGTTTCTGGGCTCCATTTCTAAACCCCCCCCTAATCTTCTACATACTTCTGGGATCAGCAGACAACTCCTGGGAAATCTTTAAAGAACTTCATGGTGCCTGACATCACTGGAAAGAGCTACTTATAAGCGGCCTCACTTCTAGCAAGCTCTGGCAGCTTTCAACAAGTTCTAACATCTGCTCCTGACCAAAGGGTGCTTTGAGCTTTTGTTCCAGCTGTCTCCTGACTAGGGAGGGTCAGGAACCTTTTTGCTAAGTGCTAGAAAAAGGCCCGTGTAAGCACCACACCTAGCAAACAGCCAACAGATGCTGCAGTGACTTGTGCAGCAGTTTGTGGAAAAGGGGGGCCAGAAACTATTTGTACACGTTTTTAGCAACTGTGGTGATGAAGCCCGGGGCACAGGCCTAGCACCCACCTTGCCTCAGAACTTGCTCCCTTAGGGGGATGCAGACAGGCCTTTGGGTCTCGGACCAAGGCCTCTTCCAGAGGTTGGGGCATGGACAGCAGGTGCTCCTTGCCTCTGGAAGTGTGTGTTTGGTGATGGTCTGTCTCAGCAGGCAACAGGTGCTTCAGAAAGAAGGCAGCAGGTTGTTGCAGCATCAGAGATGACCAGAAAAGGAGACTGGCTGGATCCTCTGACACTCTGCTCTGAGGATACAGGAGTATCCTAAACTCACAGACGTACTGAAGTGGGGGGCACGCATCCCCCGTGTATATCAGACTGGGAAACGGAGACTTCCCCTAATGGAAGAGGCTGGAAAGCTAGCAACTTCTGGCACCAACAGAGGCTCCTGCTTCACCTGAAGATCTGCAGCTACAGATTAGGTTCAGCATCCTTGCAGCAGATTAGGGACTGGGAGTACCTCAGAGCTCCAAGCCCAGCTGGAGGCCAGTCACTAGTGGTGTACCCCAGAGGTTCATACCAGGGCCCATACTGTTTAACAGCTTCATTAACAAGATGAACTATGAGGCAAAGTTTGCAGATAATACAAAACTGGGTAAGCGGTTGATGAAATGCTAGACTGTGCTATCATTCAGAGGGACCACAGCAGGCTGGAGAGACGGGCCAGTAGGAACCTCACGAAGTTCAACAACAGGAAGCACAGAGTCCTATGCTTGGGAAGGAATAACCACATACACCAGTATGAACTGGATGTCATCCTTACAGTCTACTCAGCGCAGGTGAAACATCTGAGTTGCTGCATCCAGCTCTGGGCCCTCCAGTATAGGGGCCGTGAACGTAATAGTGGAGCAAATCCATCAAAGGGCAATGAAGGTGAAGGTCTTGGAGCATCTGCCATACCAGGAAAAGCAAAGAGAGCTAGGACTGCTCAGCCTGATGATGAAAAGTCTGAGGGTAGATTCTATGAACATGTGTAGTTATCTTGAGGAGAAGGAGAGTGGGAAGCATGGCTCCAAGCAAACTGCTCTGGTTGACCCTGCTGGAAGGGGAATGGGCTAGATGATTTCTAGAGGTTCCTTTCAGCCTCAAAAAGCTGGCTGCCCCTGCAGTATCTCAATTATATTCTGCTTTCAAGGGTTCTATAAAGTTGGGCTAAAGATAATTAGTATACTACTGGTCTCAAGGACAGCAAGTTCAATTAAGGTATCCAAAAATAAATCTTGAGACTTCTACACAATTTTTCACACATCAATTCGGGTACGATAACAAGCAAGATTTCAAGTGAACCTAAAACCTTCATCTCCCAAAGCCATCACACATTTTAGGCTCTAACATCAGACTCCTTCTGAAGCAACTGCAGATAACCCTGAAATAAGGCATTCAGCTCCAGATTAAAGTACACAAAATAAGTGAGGTGTTGAAACTTCCATTAGAGCCTACAGAGAGCTCACACTGAAGCAAACATTTAAGTTTTATCAACTGAAGTTGATAAATTCCATCACAGATGAAAGCTGGAATGCATGGAAACGCAAGCATTTAAGCATCTAAATTAAGATTTTTTCCAACAGCAGTAAAACTCAAGATTATACTTTTTCCCCAAAGCTACCATTTCATGTTTTCCTACAGATTCAGATACATTCCCTACTGAAAGATTTTCTTTGCAATTATCATATGCTTACTTTCGTTTTTTTCAATTAGATATATTAAGTTCTTGATTGCCATTTTATTGCAGTTTAATAGGTAACTGGCAAATACATAGCAATACAGTGTGGTAAGTCAAGGCCTACAAGCTATAGAGACAGATCTGTAAAACTGCACCATCTAAAACTAAATGAAATGCAAAAAAAAAAAAACAAAGTTGAACTTAAGTGATCAAAGTTCACGTTAATGAAAATGGAAACTTTGAAGGATTCATATTTATCTAAAATTTTCTTCAACACACAATTTAAGACAACTGCCTCCCTCAAGCTCCTGTTTTTCAGATAAAACAACTTAATTTCAACAAGTGATTCTGCTCATGAATTTACAGGTCTCTAATGTCAGTTCTTTAAAGTATCAATTTTCAACTTTATTAAGCAAGTCAACTAATTACATATACCAGGAGATACTACAATCATGGAGGACTCTATATGATTTTTTTTTTCCATGGGTCATATTTCCTGCTAAAAACAAGTAATTGCTGAATGTGCAATACACACACATTACAGAAACTTATTGCTTTAGCAGCAGATATAACCACATATTTTCATGTCAGGAAAGGGCATTTCCCAAGATAGAAAATTTTAGAATATTGGCAAAAGAATATGCTGACCATAAGCTTCCACTGAAATTAATTTTATTTACTAATATTCTGAATAAACTGTTCTAAGAACAAAAGAACAGGAGACAATGCTGCTTTTACTTCATACTAATAATAAGATTTTAAAACGTAAACCCACAATCATAAAAGAACAGTGGGAAAACAAAAACTATTAGTTGGAGGTGAGATGAAAGAAAACACAAAACTTGAATTCTTTTTTCTCCTCCCTATTATATACTTCTGTGGCAAGAAGCTGTCACTGGCACACACAAAGCGATGTCCAGACTACATCAGCTGATTTTCTATTTCATTTATTTACTTATTGATGGATTCATCTATTTTAACAGTTTAACTGTTCTGATATCATTTGCCCAGAAATGCACAGAAAATCAAACACAAGCATATCTATATATTAATACAATCAGAATAATTATTTGACCATAGTTTGATTCTAACAGCGCAGTTGCAAAGAATATGGGTTAATATTCAATCTACTTCATTCCTCATATTAGGAGCAGAAAAGGCAGATTTGGAAGCAAGTGTCAAGAACCCTTGTCTGATTAAAGGAAAGAATGAATTGTTTCTGCTGCCTGGTCAGAGTGCTACCAAAGCTCCATCATCCAGACTTACTATTTCAAAACTCTAGATTTAGTATATTAAGTATGAAATATGCGGAATTACTAATTAAATATTAAGCAGTTAGAAAGAGAAAACCATTACTTTAAGAGGTTAATTTTCAGTATAAGCTAGGAGAACATTAGTTCTCATCAACAACCAGTTTTTCCTTAAGATAGCTATCTCAATATTGAAGGATGAGAACAAGTTTCTAACAGAGTTTATTCTAGTATTCTATATCCAAACTGAATTTCAGTTTAAAACAATGCAGTAAATTGTGTTGACAAATTTAATCCTAGTAGCTATAATAGAATAAAAATATCTAGAAAGGGAGTTCTCACAATTTAAAAGAAATCAAGGAGTAAGTTGCCAAGTTTATCTTGCCATATGACCAGTAGATATAAAAATGGCAGATAACATTTTCAACAGAAGGAATCGCCTAACCAGGACCTATTCCAACCACATCTGCTGCAAGACCAGGTAGCCAATCAGTCCCCCTTTCAAATCTGGTATCTGTGCCCAACATTTTACTAATTAAGGAAAAAGCATCACAAGACAACTCCAAATACCAAAGCCTGGCCGTTCCAGCCAGAACAGTAGGGAAAAGTCCAGGAAACAAATCCAGAGCGGGAAGGAAAAAAGAAAAAAAAAAAAAACAAGCAAACTATAACCAGCCCTTAAACCCATCAAATTCAGAAATATCTTTTGAAGCTATTTCTGACATTCTAAAAATGCTGCTAATGCAACATACTCAGACAGTAAATGATGCAAGAAGTAAACAATTTTCTGTATTTATCAAATACAGCACTTAAAGCTAAGTGTTGCATTTGATAAATAAAAATCATGTGTTCTTGAAGAATCAAAAACATACAGATAAACTGACCCAGGCTGCCAAGGCAAATACCTCAGACGTGTTCTCACTGCTGTTTTCTCTATACCTAAGCTACAGTTTCATTGAAGAAGCATACAACAAGCCTTTCTGAAAGAGTGCTTAAGGTACTCTCCAGTACACATGCTAAGAATACATCTTCCAAAAACCAGAAATTACTGAAATTAAGGCATACTACATGACTAAACAGCCCGTGACCACCACATCTCCCTCTCACCAGCATCAGTATTAACTGCAAATAAACAGAAAATAAACGTTTATTTCAAAGAAACTGAGATCAAGTCCTGTGTTTGTTACAAAGAAAAGTTAGTCTTCTCAAGTTAAGGCACTTGATAGGTCAAGAAAAAAAAGCATTTCTCTTAAAGAACTTAAGGAAACTTAAACAACTCTTAAAGAAAAATTAGTCAAATAGCCAACAAGTACCATAGCTTGAGGCTAAAAAAAATCCAACTTCAGAAAAACAGAAACTCAAAAAGTTATGCAAAAAGAAAAGCTTTCTTTAATTTACATTTCTAGAGGCAATAAAATCTACTTAGATCTTAACCCTAGCGAGGGCTCTTTAATACTAAAGACATGATACCCTATTCACAGGATATACATGTCTATAAGGAACTCTTCTGGAGTTCACAAGTGTGCTAGTTGTCATTTGTTCTGGTGTTTGAGTGTACCAACTGTCTCACTCAAGAAGCTGAACTTCCCTCAATATCTTTACTCATTATTAGTAAAGTGAGACCACCAACTAGGCCTTGTTTCATACGTACAGCAATATGTGACTTGTTATTGCTGACTTATTAAATACCAAGATTAAATTAGATACCTCCTTCCCTCCTTTTTAAACATGTTCAACACGCTTTGTTTTATTTTGCCACTTTTGTTCATCATTTCGATATTACTGGCAGATAGCAAACAAAATGCTTACCTGTGACCAGGATGGTAAATGACAGTTGTTATTCCATGTGCATAATGGCTACTAAAGCTGAAACTGTGACTTTCTTGAAAGCTTTGATTTGTTCCAACACTAAGTATGGGTGTAAAAAAAAAATTTAAATTAGATTTATTTTCTTTAAATAGTGGGAAAGAATTCCTTTGAAGTTCATGGTATCTTCTCCAACTAAGACAAAACTTGTGCTTACCTTACAAGATAACTTCTCAGCTCTCCACGATAATTAACGACAAGCAATTCAGCTGACCACTGGGCACTTGCTTTATATTCTAGGAAGATTAATCCAGCAACAGCATAACTCAGATCTCCCGGAAAACTTGCTGCCTTTACTCAAAAATGCAGAAAAATATTGAGAGAGAAAGGCGGGGAAAGAAAGAAGAAGGAAAAAAAAAAAGTATCTTGGTTACTTTTAAGAAATTCAGAATTTATTACTTTTATGAAAGTGTTTTTAAAAAACTAATGTTTCATAGTTTCTAATAGTAACAAAATACACTTCTTTGATCTTGATCTTAAAGAAAGCTTATTAATAAAAAGTCCACAAAAACAACATGCTAAGGAAATAGACTTTAAAACCACTCCCAAATTAGCTTAGTGCAACCTTTGAATACAGAAAACAAAACATGTAATTGTAAACAAAACATGTAATAGTTTGCCTAGCACAACATGTTCTCATACCTACCAATGAAAAAATTCTCATATTGCTTTATTAGCAATATTTCCTCAATTTATAACACAATCTGCCCATGAACTGCAGATTTCTCATCTGCTATTACAAACCATAACCATTTGCACACACACACCAAGTAGAAGATTCTGTATTTCCACAATCTGATGTACCTGCTGATCTACCACAGTTCTGACCAAGATAAGATGAAAACTCTGCCTAGATAAAACAGCACAAAGGATATGTTTTGCATATGCTACACATGACTTAAACTTAGTTAACTTTAATGTAACTGTTATATGATAAATACTTCATAGCATATCCATGCATGGTATTCATATTGTAAGCCTTAATACCAAAGTATGCCACGATTTACAAAAAAAAAAAAAATTACCCTTTATCCTTACAAGAAGTTAAATTTGTACAAATTTAATCAGAGACAGCACTTACCGGTGAAATGACCAAAAGCTCGCTACCCACTAGGTCAAAAACTCTCACAGTTCCAGTACTCTCAGCATAAGCAAGTAACGTACAGTCATGGCTCCAAGCCACTCGTCTCCACTGCGGGTTAGGATCTTTTGGCACTACAGAAAAGGAAAACATTCTTAAAATAAAAGTTTCTTTCACCAGTCAATGGCCACAGTCTGAGTCACAACAAAGTGAACTGTGTTGGACCATCTGACAACCTCCAACTCATCCAGTGTTGGAAAAACAGCACATAAGAATTTAAGTGAGCTTTAAACTGATTTGTACAGAGTAACTTTCATGGTTTGGAACCTCTAGTTCTATAGATGGTCACTGCCCGACAGACAATCGTTCATCTACTTACTTCTGAAAATAATATTTGCCGTGTCAGGAGGTAGAGATAAGGACAAGAAAAAGAGAACTATAATCCCTTAAACAAAATTTTTTAAAAAAAAAGACATCTGCATCAAAAATTGCATGATTCCTGTCATCATTATAAACTTACCTTCCAAAACAAAAACAAACATGAAAAATAAAAAAACTCCAACATCCACTATGCCTTCAAAATCCATTCATTTCACTATCACTTCATTTCAGGTACTGTATGTTAATCAATGCGAAAAGAATCAGCGGGGGGAAAAATGGAGCTAATCACAGAGCAAAAATATTAAGAGACTCCTCACGATACTTTTAAGAAGTTAGTAAACCAATACCACCACTTAGCAACACATGAATAAATAACAACAGCCACATCAAGTAACTATATAGAGGTTGCCACATTACCTTGGCATTTTCCAACTATGGATCCAAAGTCATCTTTTGCAGACCTGCAGATTAAGATTCATGGATTTAGACTACACACACATTCACTTATTCAATTTTCCAGAATAAACTCAGAGCTATAAAAATACTTTAAGTGCACAATCCAAAGGCCTGAATGTATTTGACTACTTGTTCAGAAAGACAGATAGCAGCCTTCACCCTCAGGCAGCTAGTCTTGGTAACAATAGAATTTTAGAAACCCTCCATATAACCCATAAAAAAATAATACCCCAGATTTAGCAGTAATGTTGTTCAAAATTCTTCCTGAAGTTCTGAAATGCTGTGTAAGTCTTTTTTTCCTTAAACTAGCCAGTATTCTCTAAGTTACAATTTAGAAACAATGCAAGAATATAGTTACATTAATACAGTTGAAACACAAGATTTATTCTATAGTTTATAAGCTGACATTTATGGTGTTCACATCACTTGTGATTGAAAATTTTCATACACTTGCTTCTTTTACATACAAATGGAAGGTCTGACCTTCTAGCAAATGGATTTTTGTGAAACAAGTAAACATACTCAATCAAGATCTGTTCTACTGCTAAATGTGTTCTTGAACTGGCAAAGGAAAACTTGTTGTTAGAGAACAGAAGAAAAAGGAAAATGTGAGTCTTTATGGCAATTCGTATCACTTGTAAAATAAAGTGAAGTATTATACATGCCACCTATTATACAGAGAAGTGTAATACTAGCTCCTTGTCTCACTTCTTCTCACTTTAAGGGGGAATGGAAAGGCAAAGGTTAGAAAGACCATGAATTGGAGTTTAGCACTTGCTTTTCTTTCACATCTTAAAAAAATTAAAAAAATAAGACACACACAAACACATCCCAACATGGAGGGAAATACAGATAAGTGTTTATATATAAATCCATAGCATTTATAAATTGTTTTTTGGGTGTGAGTTGTTTTTAAAATGGTGAGTGGGCGAGACCTAAAAAGAAATAGAAGGCTTTTGCTTTCTAAGTGATAACATATTTTAAGATTATCCCATAGACTAATTTCAGGATATATGTAGCATTCTAAAAGAATAAAAAAAGCATTTAAAACCATGGTTAGCAAGTCACTAGAAACACTCTCTCGTAACTCTACAACTGTGGTTATGAAACAACACATAATCATAAGTTACCTGATTTCTACACATTGGTCTTGCACAACTGCCAACAATTTACCATTGCTGAAAGAGGAAAATAAAGGAATGAAAGTTAGTTGAAGTCCAGTCCTTTCAGAGTGTGGAAGAGAGCTCTGTGCACTTTTCTGCATGGTTAAACATAACGTCCCAATTTGTTATGAAAGAGAAAATATCACTTCTTAAACAAAAAAAGTGTTTTAATAGAATTCCCCTTATGTCACTGAAACATATCTGTCACAGTCTCTAACAGCAGCACTAAGAAAACAGAAGCAGTGCCTAGAAATGTTACTGCTGGGCAAGTCAAAAATCAGACGTTTTTTATGGATAAGTTTATACCAGCAATACTTGAAGACTTTGTATTGCTTTATCTGAACCACATAGCTACCATACTTCAGGAAGTCAGGCCATCTCCTTAGCAGCAGGCCTCCCACAGAATCACAGAATTGTCTACGTTGGAAGAGACCTCCAAGATCACCTAGTCCAACCTCTGACCTAACACTAACAAGTTCTCCACTAAACCATATCACTAAGCTCAACATCTAAACGTCTCTTAAAGACCTCCAGGGATGGTGACTCAACCACATCTCTGGGCAGTCCATTCCAATGCCTAACAACCCTTTCAGTAAAGAAGTTCTTCCTAATATCCAACCTAAACCTCCCCTGGCGCAACTTTAGCCCATTCCCCCTCGTCCTGTCACCAGGCACGTGGGAGAATAGACCAACCCCTACCTTGCTACAGCCTCCTTTAAGGTACCTGTAGAGAGCGGTAAGGTTGCCCCTGAGCCTCCTGTTCTCCAGGCTGAACAATCCCAGCTCCCTTAGCCGCTCCTCGTAAGACTTGTAAGACAAAGACTCCCGTCTTTGTACTTAACATACAACATCGCAGCTGGCATGTCACACATCAAAAGGATCACCACTTCCCTCGAAGAATCACCACCTCTTTCAATACAAAACTCTTGCTAAACCACTGATCGTACTTAGTGATAATAAGCTAAAATATTCCATACTACTTTCATGTTTCTTTACATATGTTTATGCTTACTTTTAAAAGCCAATGATTTCAATGATGCTTCTAAAATTACTATAGAACAGCTGTTTCTAGCCTTGGAATTCTTGTTTCTTCCTTCAACAAAGGAAACAGCAGACGGCTTGAGGGTACACATTCACTTTCCACAAATTTAAAAATAAACAATTTATATTACATATCCTGTAAGTTATAGGTCTTTAGCTGATCAAACTCAAGTTCTGAATACAATCCCAGCAGAAGTATTACACTACAAGCTACTTTTGCTAAAATGCTAAAAGTATACACAGACATGCATGAAAGATGCCTTAAAATGGAAATGCTGTGGAAGCCCCTAGATAGCAGACTGACCTTTCTTTCCCAAGGCTACCTCTGAATGCCCCCTGTAGTTCTCTTGACCAAGAAGAGTAACATTACTTTAGCATGTTATCAATTCAACATTGCTATCAATGTGGGCAGGGCGGGAAGTATTAATACATTCACTATTACCAAATACTGAAAACATAAATACATAGCTGGTTACCTTGCAAGTACTAGCTGCCAGTTTATCTGCTTATTAACTAGACGAACCAGTCCATTTGGCAGACAAAACTTCGCAGGGCTGAAAAAGATAAATAAATAAATATTAGCCCAAATCAGAACATACGCCTAGCAATACATGAGATATACACGTCAGGTGACTTAGCTTTAAGATAGCCAATCACCTGGGAAGTTTTAGCAACTACAACTAAACGTGAATCAACAATGCACCCTGCCAACAGCACAGGCTAACAACATCCTCATTTGTATTAATAGAATCATAGCTACATTTTAAGAGATCTAATTATTTACTCATCATTCTTCAGACTCTGGTCAGCAGTCAGTTTGAGGTACCCTACCACAAGGACACCAGTAAACCGGTGTGCTACCAAGATGGTCCGGGGACTGGAGTACTTGCCCTACAAGGACAAGGTGAGGGAGTTGGAGCCTGGAGAAGCGAAAGCTTCAGACAGAGCTAACCAAAGCCCTCTGGAACCTACAAGGTTCCAAGAAGAGTCACTGAGGTGCATGGCAGGAATGCTGATCAGTTTAAAACAGAGGAGATTCCAAGCTGACATAAGGAAAAGAATTCTTCACCATAAATACAGTCATGCCCTGGAAAAGGCTGTCCAGAAGCTCTGGGATCTCCATCCTTAAACATTTTCAATACCTAGCTGGATCCTAATGAACCTGGTCTGAGATTGATACTCATCTGGTTTCCTTCCTCCTTTGTCTCTAACCGTATGTTATAAATACATGAAAATGGCAGCTAGAATCAATTTTAAAAGCTAGAAAACAGACCATCAGTATGACTACTGATATAAAGAAAATTAAATGAGTTCATTCTGTTTGCAGCTGAATCCTTACAACCTGGCTTATATGATGGCATGGATCCCGCAAACACAAACAAAAAAGGCAGAAAATAAAGTAGACCACCAAAAATAGGGAAAACAGCAATGACTGCTGACTTACTGCTATAGTACTATTTCACAGTGAGCAACACCATAGCCCATTTTCATACCTCAAAAATAACAGAATACCTCTAAAGAGGGAGAACTGATATCTTCAAACACACGAAGAGCTTCAACAGAGTGGTATAATCAGAGTTGAAATTCTCCAGGAACACTGTATTTATTCCAGTATGTTTCAGTGATCATTTTAGTGTTTTCTGAATCAGAATTACTTACAAAGCATTTTATACAACAGTTTGAATTGTTAAAAAAAATAATAATAGTACAAATTATAGCCTCGATAGAAACAAACCCTGCCATGCCACCATACCTGTCATTGAGGCTTAAAAGAAAACAGATTCACTGGAAGTATCTCAACTAGGAGTGAAGAGGAAAAACAAATGTTTTGAGAAAGAGGATGTTCCAACTGCAAGTTTACTTAGACTTCTTATAAAACCAAAAAGTCAAAGTAGCATACACTACTTTTTTTCTAGATAGGTTTCGGCTGCAACTCAAGTGGTTTCAGCCTCAGTTGATGAAAAGATAATATTCTAAGCAGTGTTCAGTTTTATTGTCATTAACAATAACTTTATATTAGAAAGGTATCAAAATATTACCAAATAAAAAGATTAAACATTATTTTCAAACCTACCTGTACCAGATATATCGAAGCAGAAACAATGCAGGACCTACAAAAATGAATAAGCAAGCAAAAATTAAATCCCTAGCTGTTTTAAAACACTCTTCAGCTTACTGTACATAGAATTTCAAAAGTTCTCACAAAACAAGAAGTTGTACAGGGAAAAAGCCTCTACTCTTGGTCAGTGAATCCTTATATTAAAGTAAATGCAAATGTCAAATTAAAAAAAATCAGAAATGAGTATTGATTTTTTCTAAGAGAAATGCCTAAGGAAAGCACAACTCAGTTAATGCATAAACCAAGAGCTGAATTTGCAACGATCATAATATCATAAAGCTTCCTCACAGAGTTGTCTAAATAGCAAGTAGCCCAATTGTAAGAACTGAGAAACAGAAAAACAACATCTTGCAAAGTACAACAGGACTTCCAAACTTTTTAGATGTTTTATTATTTTGTCCCAATAACCTAACAGAGGCAAGAGAGCTCACAAAAATGAAATACAGTAACACAGTAATAGTGATAATCAGAAAGTATCTTTCTAAAAATACATCTTCTGCTCTATTTCCATTATACTAGCCACCCTAAAGAGGAGAAACTGTAAATTTTACAGGCAATCTACACATGATTCTTATGAGTCAGGAACATAAAAACAAGTCATATTTACCTGTAATTGCTCTAGTGATGATAAACGATGCACCATGTTTTCTGTTGCCTCTTGGCTGCAATTACAACAATAATGGTCAAACACTATGGCATACATTTTAACTTAAATATTGCATCCATACTATATCCAATCAGCATTCACTGATTGAATGTAAGCTGCCTGCTGGCCAGAAGTTCCTTACTTATTTTTAATCACTCACTACTTTATTTAGTGAGTAATTTAGCCACATAAGTTAAAGCAGGCTATAGAACCAAATTAATTCAGTAAGTGTCAACCTATAACAAACAAAATTTACTACAAATTACGTATCGATTCAACTTTGCCTTGGTCTATGGGTAGTAAAAAAAAAAAAAAGAAGAAAAGACATTGCCTTCTGACTAGGTTCTCCTGTAAGGTGTTACAAATCATTCTTTCTATGCCAAATGAATGCCAAATTGAACTGTAATCCCCAGAAAAAGGTCAAAGCAATTGGTGTTCAACATACTATCCCAATATATAACTGCTAAGCTACATAACGACTGCTTATGAAAGTTCCAGAAAAACATTTTTAGAAAAAAAGACCACTGAAGTAAAACTTATGTTAATCTGTACTGGTTACCACAGCCATCCAATTCACTGCATCTACTCAACAGCCTTGTACAGCCTTTCCAGCACTCTTGCTCTACTTTCATACGTGGGAGGACCAAACTACTGCATAAATAAAAGCACTCTTCAAACACAGAAAAATGAAGCAAAACATAGGATTTATATTCCTAGCTATAAAAAAGGTAAAGTTTTCAGAAGGCAGCAAGAAGTTAGGAAAAACAGATTATACAAAGAAGATAATAAATAAGGAAGACATCACACACAAAATGAACTTATACTTTCCTACTCAAAATATGAGAACATCACAAACTGAGCACTAAAGTAGCTAATAAATGAATTACCTCTTCCCTTCAGTATATAATGCATAGGGCATATCATTACTTGTTATCTAAGATAGTCAGACCTCTTATTCCAAGCTATATGGCAGCAAGCACCAAAGGACACACTAACATGAAAATTCAGGAGTACTTGCATGTTTAAAAATATATTTGGGCTCCCAAATTTAAAATACTGAAGTAAATATTAGCAGTTTTCTATGTAAAGCTTGCAATCCAGAAACAGTGTTTGAAATAATCAGGCTACTTTCTCACAGCATATGAGAAGTCAACACATGTACTAACAGATAATGGCCAAAATTCAGGTTGATCAATCAGTAAATAACAAGACATTAAAGTAAAAGAAGTGAGACTACAAATTATTTGTCACAGCTATCATAGTACCTTGGGATACTGCAATTGTTCCTAAGGAATTTGAAAACCAGAACCTAATAAGATTTTTTTGGATTAAGAAAAGCTTTTTTGAAAAACATTTCCAAATATTGCTTATACATATTGCTATGTATATTACTATACTCTCCAGACGTTTTTCCCCAAGTATTCTTAATGCTCACTCCTGAGACTAAACTGCATTATTATTCCACGCATCTTAACCCTTCACAAAGCTGATTTACTCCTACTCTCTGAAGACTGGAATTTTATATTTTGCAGTAACAGCCCTATCGCCCCAGATACAGTAATGGCTACCAGATCTGTAAAAGCATTTCCCTGTCAAATGTATTTATTTTTTAATTCATTCCTGCCTGTAAGAACAAGTTTGCCAGAGAATTCCAGAAATAAAATCCAAGTAACTTCCTCATTGACTAGATACCTAATTCAGTTCAGATTTTGTTGTAAGCATGCTGAGTTTAAGGAAAAAAATAAAGAATTTTAAAGAACGTCAAAACATTTGGTGATAATGAGAAAAAAACACCACAGAATCAAGTGATATAGCCAAGAAGACAGACAGAACATGTTTACTGTAGAAAAGTTGTCTACCTGTACTTCCATGGTTCAAATGATTCTTTGAGTCCTCTGCTGCAAACTCCCCCACAGAACCACTGTCTCATTCAGTTTTCAATGATGAATTACTCAATAATTCCTTTCATCCTTGTTAGGTATTTCTGGATTCCCAGGAAAGATGTTATACATGACCATATCACTGCACTGAATACAGGTTGCTCAATTTCCATACCAGTCTCTTTGTGGGCACTGTCAGTTTCTTGCACTCATTCTTTACAAATGTCTGTTAATTTCCCCCAGAAAACGCAATACAGACAAATGAGAATACCAACAAGAACTAAAATTAAAACTAATTTGGGGTTCCAACTTACAAAAAAAAAAAAATCCATGCAAGATCTATTGCTGTATTGCACAGAACCTTACACTTTCATCACAGGATCTATCTTCCATCTTCCAGTGGGTGTAATTACAGTTACAAGAGCTCAGAATTTCTGCAATCAAAAATGAATCACCCCAAAGGAGATAACAGAAAAATAAAGCAAAATCAATAGAGAAAAGTTTGGTTTGGGGCCTTGCTTTGGATCCCAGATGACTGCATAGAAAGAAATCTAATTTGATTTCCCAATGCAGCTTTCAACTTCCTTTCCCTTTCTACTTTCACTCACTCATTCCTAACCAAACAGTTTTACAAGAAATACAGCAGGGATCCTTTTGTGACTTTTTTTCTGAACAGCATGAATAAGCCATGATTAAAGAAACAAACATTAAAAAGTCCAAGTCACAATCACCTAAAGAATGAGGTTTTACTCCATAAGACCATAACACCATAAAAAAAAGTTTGTTCCCTCATTTAAGTATGTATGTGGAAGAACGTAACTTGTTATGAACAAATACAGTCTTCCACCTGCAATATTTTTATATCTCCTCTGTTCAGAGGTTCCCATTAAACATAAAACCTTGTTAAAATACTGTGGTATTTTGTGGTAAATGCATTAACATCTGCACTGGACTTGAAAGTCTAATACAAGAAACATATAAAACCACATGGCTTGCAACTTCTATGACCAAATCAGACAACAGTTGAGCTAGAGATAGGCTAGCTCAGCAAGTTTATATTGGGTTTACGTGGCAAGGTTTTGGTGATGGGGGGGAGGCTGCAGGGGTGGCCTCTGTGGGCAGAGCCCAGCAGCTGCCCCATGTCAGATCAGAGCCAGCTGCAGCCAGCTCCAAAAGGGACCTGCCACTGGCCAGAGTTGAGCCAGTGAGCAATGCTGGTTGGGCCTCTGGGAGAGCAGACTGAAGAAAGCGGAAAAAAAAAATTAAAAAAACTGCTGTGCAGCTGCAGCTGGGAGAATGACAAGTGAGAAAGTGTGAGAGAAGCAGCCCTGCAGATGCCAAGGTCAGTGCAGACGGAGGGCAGGAGGTGCTCCAGGCACGCAGCACAAGCTCCCCTGCGGCCTGTGGAGAGGCCCCTGGTGGAGCAGGCTGTCCCCCTGCAGCCCATGGGTCCCACACGGAGCAGATCTCCACGCTGCAGCCCGTGGAGGAGCCCCCGGTGGAGCAGGTGGATGTGGCCTGGAGGAGGCTGCGGCCCATGGAGAGCCCACACGGGTTCCTGGCAGGAACTGCTGCCTGTGGAAAGGAGCCACACCAGAGCAGTTTGATCCTGAAGGACTGCACCCTATGGAAAAGACGCATGCTGGAGCAGTTCATGAAGGACTGTATCCCATGGGAGGAATGCCACATTGCATCAGGGAAGAGTGTGAGAAGGAAGGAGCGGCAGAGCTGCAGACAAAGCGTTACAAACTGACTGCAGTCCCCATTCCCCTGCCCCGCATGGGACAGAGAAACAAGAGAAAAGCCGACACCAAAGCTCACCCATGGAAGACGGGGGACGGAAGTACGATGTTTTTAGTTCTCACCACCCTACTCTGTTATCAGTCGCACACAAATTAAACTGGCTTTACCCAAGCCAAGTCTGTTTTGTCTGTGAGGGTAATTGGTCAGCGATCTCCCTGTTCTTATCTCAACTCATGAATTTGTCATCAGATTGTCTCCCCCATGTCTTGCTGAGGAGAGGGAGCGGTGTGGTGGGCACCTGGCAGCCAGCTCAGATCAAACCGCCACAAAAAGAAATAATACAGATAAATGAACATCTCAGCTTTTCCACTGACCCATAGTGAAAAAAACGGTAGAACGTCAGTAAAAACTTATAAAACAACGGCTTGCCATCTTTTGAGCTCTGACATCTATTTGTGCACCTTGCAGACACAAAATGATGCAAACTTTCCTTTTCACTCATGAGGGGAAATCCCGACGTAACCCTTCTGTCCTGCAAATCGGGACAGGGAGCCGATTTGCCTCGTGCCAGGTAACCTTAACAACGGTCCCACTTCCACCCGCACTGCTTCCATAGCTGCCAGCACAGCTGCTTCTGGGGATGACAGAGGCAGAGCAGGAACGAAGCGCCACGGAAAACCGGGCAGGGCACCGTGACGGGGGCACGGGCCAGGAGCTGGGGGCTCGGCCCGTTACTGCGCCCGTCCATGCAGCGCCCGCCTTCCTCCTCCTCCTCCTCGCACCCGCTGACGTGGCCGGTCCCCTCCCCCAGCCCCGCGGCGGCCACCTCACCTGCACCTCCGTTTCGGGAGGCCACTCGGCGTTGAGCAGCAGGTCGTACAGCACGTTCTCCTCCTCCTCCCCGCCGCCACCCTCCTCCGCCCCGCTCCCGGCCGCCATGCCCGCCGCCCTCCGCGCCCCTTCCCTGCCGGCAGCGGCGGTGGCGGCCATGTTCGCCCAGGCCCCACCCACAGCCAGAACGACGACGGTGGCTGGCGGAACCCAAAGTGCTGGCGTCCGGCGGCTCCGCGGACGGACTTTAACTCCTTCATAGAATTGTTAGGGTTGGAAAAGACCTCCAAGTTCACCTGGTCCAACCATCCCCCTACCACCAATGTTCCCCAATAAACCATGTCCCTAAGCACCACGTCCAACCCTTGCTTAAACACCTCCAGGGACGGTGTCGCCACCACCTCCATGGGCAACCTGTCCCAATGCCTGACTGCTCTTTCTGAGAAGGAATGTCTCCTCATTTCCAACCTAAACCTTCCCCGGCACAACTTGAGGCCATTCCCTCTAGTCCTATCACTAGTTACCTGTGAGAAGAGTCCAACCCCCAGCTCCCCACACCTTCCTTTCAGGTACCTGTAGAGCACAATAAGGTCTCCCCTGAGCCTCCTCTTCTCCAGACTAAACAACCCCAGTTTCCTCAGACGCTCCTGATAGGACTTGTGTTCCAGGCCCTTCACCAGCCTCGTAGCCCTTCTCTGGACATGCTCCAGGGCCTCAACATCCTTCCTGTACTGAAGGGCCCAAAACTGAACACAGTACTCCAGGTGCAGTCTCAGCAGAACAGGCTTGCTGTGGCCTTTGCTGCAAGGGGGGCTCTGGAGAGGTGCCTCTTGCTGAGGGAGAGAGAGGGAACCCCAGGGAAAATACCTGGGACTGCAGCCTGATGCTGCTTGTCCAAAATCCGATAGTGAGATTTAACATAGTAGTCTTTAAGGTCCCTTCCAACCCCACCCATTCTATGATTCTATGAAGAAACAAAGAACGTAGTCAAGGGCAAAATGGGTTAATTAAACCCTTGCTGAACATGAAAAATAAACAAACAAAAAATGAGCAAATTAAAAAATAGCAAAAACTATATATTTCTTGCAAATTTCCTCTGGCTTTAATGATAAATGCAGAAATCTGTTACACAGAGCTTATCTTAAATACTTTAGCCCCGGAAACTTCTTTTGCACTCACAGAGTTCTACTATTTCAGGCAAATAAAGATGAACATGTTTATAAATTACTGTGAAAGAACTAAGGCTTCAGTCTGTTTCATAAAGCTTTCTTAATACTAAAATAAAATCACAAGCTGCCGCTTTTGCTCCCATACTCTAGTTTTAACTGGCGTTTAGTAACCTCTTTGTAGATTTTTCATATCTTTGTGTTTAAAAATGATTGGATTTGTCATGTATCCAAAACCAGGCAAAATTATGATCAACATACAGGGAATAGTGAAAGAAAGGAAACATATCAAATTAAGATATTCCCAAAGGAATTATTGTTAAATGAAAAAGCTGTCATGATACAGATGATATAAAATACCTGTTGTGTTTTTCTCTGCAACACATTTTCTACATTATAAATTAACAATAAACAGGGCTCGGTGAACATTTTTTTAAAAAGGTTCTGAAATAAAACTTCACACAAAAAGAGTAATCAGATTGCAACACGTAGTCAAGAGAACTACATTGTCAGAGATGCTCTCATTTATTTGTTCTTTAAACCAAATGTATTTTTCAGAGGACTGCCTTAGAAGACTGCTCACAATTGAAAATGGTAGGTAATATTTTATTCTTTGCCTTCCACTTAGCACGTACAAAGTAGATAAATACACTATTGTTTTGTAGTAGACAAATGCACTATTGTTTTGCGTTGCAATGGTACAAGCTACAGTTTTTAATTTGGAATCTAATTTTATTTTGACAGTAACAACCCAGAGATTCTTGCCTTTAACTTCTCTAGAAGTTATCCCGGCAAAAGACTGTGAAGAATGTGTGGAAACTTTTGTAAAAACTGTAGAAGAATGTATCCTTGTAAGTCTATAAAATAAACCCATGTGTTATCTGTGTGAAGATACACGTTATGTATGTGTGAAGATACTTCTGTACACATAAAACTCAGAATGCTTTGTACCATCTATGTTTATTACAGAAAACTGTGCAAATGTGAATTACAACAAAAGTCACTGAAGATTACAACGCTGTATGTAAATGTAAAACAGATTCTTATTGTAAACGGGCACTTTATGGTTTAATATGTGTACACCTCTAGATACCAGGCCTGGTATCACAAACATAGCTGAGATTTTATGTGAAGGGGGAAAAAAAAAAAAAAGGCAGGCTTTCAGAAAGGTGAGAAAGCCGTGAGCAGGCGACCTGAGTATGCCTTAAAAACTTAAAATCCACAGACAACGAATATAATTCTCCCTTCCTTCCTTCCCCACGTAGCAGCCCGGACCCATATGCGCGATGCACACACAAGCGGCCGGGGCCGGAACGCGCGGCGCGGCGCTCCGTGCTGCCCCCCGGCGCCATAAAGCGGCAGCCCTGTGCTGCGCCTGCGCTCTGCGGACGGGGACACTGACGGTGCCAAGATGGCGGCGTTCTCGGGTACGTGGTGAGGGGTAGGGCCGGGGGCGGCCAAGCGCTGGGACGCAACTCAGGGGTCTGGGTCTGACGGGGCCTTGTGGGGGTGGAGGAGAGGAGGTGGTTCCCCGTGGGCGATTGGGGCTCGCTGCAGTACGTGCCTTGCTACGCAGCAGGCCTGTGGAGGCGCAGGTGCTCTTCTGGCTGCCTGGGCTTTGGCAGGCCCGCAGGCGTTCTCGCCCTAATGGGTTTGCTGGGTTTTGTGGGTCTGTGGCATGGGTGCACCTGGTAAATGGGGCTGTTTGGAAGTTAAGGCTGGTTCCTTAATCTGGGTCGTTTCTGTGATAGGAGGCTTATGACAAGTGTTCTGTGCATTGCAGTGATTCCAAACGTTTTAGGAACAACCCCATCCTGTGTTAGGTAGTTGTGGAAAGCAATAAGATCTCCCCTGAGCCTCCTCTTCCCCAGACTAAACAATCACAGTGTCTTGTCATGATTAAAATATCTGTTTAAACCATAATGTAAGAAGTTATTCCTGAAGTAGTACACATCACTATTGGTGCTGTCTATTCGCTCCCCCCCCATATACACACTCAGACAACCAATCACTGTACATCATGATCAAAGAAAATGCTGAAGTTCCTTCTTTAGACCTGGAGATGAGTTTGGGTGGTGGATAGGTTTATTTTTATTGTATAGTGGAGGAAAACTTACATAGCATCATTGCTAGTTGTTTTATTTCAGTACACCGTAGAAAAACTTAATCAGCATAAATGGGAAGTGTATTAAAAGTGGAAAGAATTTCAAGGGATTTATCTTTAATTTGCAATTAATAGTAATTTTTGTTGTTAAGAAAAAGCTTTTTGATTATGTGGGTTGTCTGAGGCTTTAGGAGTAAAAACTAATACTTGAAAACTGAAGCTTTCTGAAAATAATACAAATAAAACAATCCCCCACTTCTTAATGATATTCCTATTACTATAGCAAATGTAAGAATGATTTTTGGCTGCATACATCTGTGTATGTCAACCAAGTTCTTGGTGTGTATGTATACACACTGTCATGTGCTGGCTTTCTGCATGTGTGTACAACGGGTGTGGAAAGCTAGCATGTGACAGTGTGAAGACTAGTATGTAAAAATTTGCTTAAAGAACATTATATATATATATATATTTTTTTGTTTGTAGTTGAAAATTTCCGAGTGTAAACACTTTCTTCTGGGCTATGTTGATGTAACTAACACTGCTTGTTATTTTTTTTTTTTTAATTATTTTCGTCTTACAGAAATGGGTGTTATGCCTGAGATAGCTCAAGCAGTGGAGGAGATGGATTGGCTGTAAGTAGGCTTACCTTTGGGCCTGGCAAAATCTAATTTGCTTTTCAGTAATGTATCACATGCTTCTTAAAATACCCACTTTTTTTGTAATGTGACAGCAGAGATATATGTTTCCTTTTAGCATTGCTGCATCTCTTGTATTTCCTCATAGTGTGAGTGGCTGAAGATCACAAACTGTAACTGCGGTGGTAACACATAAGCTTGGACGAGCAAAGTATGACAGCTTATCCTTCAGTGTCATTTCTTTGATAAAAGTCCCTGTGCTTCTGGTTTATTTACTATATATTGTGGGATTGCTATATGAAATTACTGTCACT
The DNA here is from genome assembly GCF_040182565.1 of Anser cygnoides. Lineage (NCBI taxonomy): Eukaryota > Metazoa > Chordata > Aves > Anseriformes > Anatidae > Anser > Anser cygnoides. The sequence continues at coordinate 109,640,551 of NC_089875.1, forward strand.
TAAATGATGCGTTTTCAGTAAGTGTTCTCCAAACTGTGGGCTGAATTTGTGTTTTTTCAGGGTTGATGACTGAGTGTGTTATTTTACCAGAGTAACACCTTCCTGGTGTTACTTGCTTATTTGGTTGAAGTTCAGTATTTTAAAGCTTGTTTTCAGTTGTCATTTGGAATGAATGTTATCTGTATGGACAGTCTAAATTTATGTAATTCTTTTCCTGTATACATGGCATTAATTTGCTGAGATGGTTTCAAAATGCTAGTTACGTTTATTTCTTTAATTTATTTTCCAGTGTTAAGTAGGAATTCTCTAAATGAGGGCTATGTAAATGGCTTTAAAAGTGAACCATACTGGAAGGGAGGAAATCTGGGAATCAATAATTAATCTTTTCCTTTTGTCATTAGCATAGTGAGGTAAGATACAGACCTCTTGTCAGGGTGCAATTGAATTCACTGCATGCACTTGTCACTTCCTGTCAAAGTGCATCACCTACTCCAAACCCTCCATGTAAATTTGTACCTCTTCACTTCCTTAGCAGCAAACCAGGAAGAATAACTTTCACCTTGTGTGACTGATACATTGAAGTGATGTCTATTAAGTTCTTGTGTAAGCAAAAATATTTTTTTTTATTCTGATAACTTCTATTTGTATTAATGTGTTCTTTCCTGTAGTCTTCCTACAGATATTCAAGCAGAATCTATCCCATTGATCCTGGGAGGTGGTGATGTGCTGATGGTATGTATGCAGGACAGCCCTGTTCCAAGGAAGCCTGTGTCTTTTGCCTGAATGTTCTTTGTGCATTGTTTCCAGAGGGCTCTGTAGTTATGCTAGCTCTTTTGTCCTTCTTAAGTGGAAAAATACATCCTTGAACTAAAAAACATTGAGTTTCTGGTCTGTTTCCACCTGTTCTTGCAGATGGAATTCATTCTTCTTAGGCTTTAGTTTTTGACAACTTGACAGTTTGACAGGCACTGCTACATGATAGTGAAAGCTAACTGATACCATCTACTCTACTCTTCACTTGACACAGAACTGCATGGAACATGACAAGAACCATCTCAACAAGTGCTTCAGTCTCAATAGCCTTAAAGATATCTGATTTTATCATGCCTTCTGCAGATCTGTTCTCAATTCCATAATCAGAGTAATGCCTCCTATAATCTTCTGTAGCACCTTGAGAACTCAGACATATATAGATAGCTCTCCTGGTGAATTCTGGGAGCTTTTATGTTCCAAGTCCATTGGAAAGGTTTTGTGTTTAAAAAAAAAAGAAAAGTAAAAGGTAAAAGTAACCTTAATTTATAGTTTCATTAAATAGAACTGTAGAACAATCCTTACTGTGAAAGTTGTAACTGATTAAGCTGTTAATTTTTTCTTCCTGTAGGCTGCAGAAACAGGCAGTGGAAAAACTGGTGTAAGTAATCAAATTTAATTCTAATAGAAAGTAGTAGATAGTAAAAGTATTTATGTGGTGAGAGACATAGTATATATTTGTGTATGCATACAGAGAGAATATGTATACATTTGAATATGTTTTTAAGCATATGCTTAGGTATGTCTTAAAGTGTTTCTAACCCGTGTATGTTGCAACTGAAAACTAGACTGTCTGCTTATATGGAAATACCTATATAGATTGTGGAAGGAAAATAACATTATATTTTAGGCTTTTAGCATTCCAGTTATCCAGATTGTGTATGAAACACTGAAGGACCAGATGGAAGGGAAGAAAGGGAAAGCAACTATTAAAACTGGCGGAGCAGGTAAGCTTTCATCTATCCCACTTCTAAAGTTTAGACTGCTGTTAATTCATGTCAATTCCATAACACCACAAAGTAAAGGTAGCCTGCCTTGCCATTAAACAGATACTTTTTTTTTTTTTAATTTGGGGTAATATGAATAGAATACAATTACTTCAGATAATATAAAATTACAAATATAAATTTAATGATGTTCATGGAAAGAACTGGGATGCATTGGACTACACAGATTTGAATTCGGAAATGTTGAGCTGAGATGGCAATATGCAGGGCCAGAACCTGCTGATACAGTATGGATTGTAATCATGGTGTTATTCTCACAGTATGCAAGTGTCTAATACATATGTCCTTTTAAACAGATTTGCGACTTGAAAGCTGGTAAATGTGTTCAGTCCATAATAGTTATAGATTGAGACTTGTCACCAACAATAACTGTAATAACGAAATTCTGAAAATGTTAATGGAAGTTCTAGTCTTTCATCTTAGTTATAATGACTGCTGCAGTGTTGACAGTGCAGTTGATTTACACTCTGGCTTACCTTATAAGTGTCTTTATTGTTTTCAGTTGTATTTTTAAGCAATTTAATCTGTGCTGTATTTAATGGAATAATTCAAACTTGCATAGAGTAGCTTTGCATTAGGCTTCTCTACCTAAGTTTTTAGGCCTTTGCTGACCTAGAGGGTTTGAATTGATTTGGAATAAGGCTGTCTTCCCAAAATATTAAGCTAGATAGCAGAGACAATGTGAAATTTGAATTTGAGTTCCCCAGGCTTACCTTGTTGCTCTAAAGAATTTTCTGTTTCTGTCTTTCAAACTTAGTGCTCAATAAATGGCAGATGAACCCATATGATAGAGGATCAGCCTTTGGTGAGTTGTCTTAATGCTGATTTAATTGTTCTTGTATTTGAGATGTTCACATTGTGAAACAAAAAATAAAATAAAATGTACAAAGCTTTCTTTAAAAAGCTGTTAAAAAAGCATTTTCTTTAACTCAAACTGTCTTGTCATTTTCAGCAATTGGATCAGATGGTCTGTGTTGTCAAAGCAGAGAAGTGAAAGAATGGCATGGATGCAGAGCAACTAGAGGCGTGACTAAAGGTAGCTATAAAACAATGTATTTCAGAGGCTCCTAAAAATCTCAGCTGAAACACCCACTTATCTCCTATTGTTAAAGTAGACAGTTGCGTTTAAAATTTACAGTCTATCTAAGCAAATGTGCCGTTACTCAATTTACTGCTAGCTGAAGACTTTGGAAAGGCAAATAAAATATTTTAGTTTATTTTTCTCTCCTTATCTTGTAAATTGCATTTTCCTGATAGGGGATTGAGTCAGAGGTGGTGCATTCGTAACTGGCGTTCATTAGAACATATTTTATTAAGATGCTATAAATAGGAAATAGCTATCCACACAGTACTTCCGATTATTTCCCCCATAGGAACGTGCATGCACAGATTTCATGCATATCTGGTTGGAGTAACAGTTGGGAGGCCAATCCTAATTGTTTAGTTGGAAGCAGAGAGTCATACTGACTCCAGTAATTCTAGGTGGGTGTTCAGAAAGACCCTTGAGTGGTCGGATTTTATCAGGTGTACACACAGTCCTGTAGTCTGTCTATACGTGGCAACCAACTGAACACGGTTCAAGTTACACAGCAAGTTGTCAGTGCTAGTGCATGCTGGTGGTCTTTCACTGATTTGGCAGACCTCTGGGGTTTTGAGTTTAATCAAATGCTGTGGATTCTGGAGAACCACAGGTATCTCACTAGCTTACCAGTTCTGTGAATTCTTTCACACGCTACCTCTGAGCACATACTTTTTTCCTCTCTTAGGCCTGCTGTTTTCCAATGCCTGTTTCTCCATCCAGATACATAGGTACCTACAGAACCCTTTCACCCTAACACAGTAGGAACTTTTATGACTTACAGCAGAGGTTAGATATGTTAGACATTTGGTGATTCTGGACTGCCAAACTGAACCACCTCAATGAAATTGAAATTAAGGTGTTTTTTGATCTCTTTTCTCTTAAAGGAAAATACTACTATGAAGTGTCTTGTCATGATCAAGGCTTGTGCAGAGTTGGTTGGTCAACTATGCAGGCATCACTAGATTTGGGTGAGTTTCCTCATAAGGTGGATCTACTGGAATCCTATAGACACTATGGAATGGCTGGAATCCTGCTCTCTTCTTGCAGAGAAGGGACTCCTTGGGAAGATCAGCGATATCAGTGAATTCAAAACTTGTACAAATTTTCTTCTGCTTGTAAGAAGTCTGTATAGATGGTGATTATGGTTATTGTGACTTTCTTGCTTTTATTTCAGTCTTTTTATGAAGATGACTAGAGACCAGTAAAATCAATCAGTATTCTGGTACAAAGATTACTTTAGAATACATCAAAACTAGGAGTCTTCAGTTAGCACTGAGTATTATTTACATCGTAAATGTTTCAGTTGGCAATATAAATGATAATGGACAAAGAAGAGCTGGAGGGAGGTGGGGGGAGGGAATGTAAACTGTCAGCCAAACAATAAAAGGTCATACTGTGCCTTGTTTTCAGGCACTGATAAATTTGGCTTTGGATTTGGTGGCACTGGTAAGAAATCTCACAACAAGCAATTTGACAGCTATGGTGAGGTAAGGTTGAATTACTTACTGATAAAAACATTGCAATTCATTTCTCAAATTTCTTCATGTTGTTTTTTTTATAAGAGTTTTTTTGTCTTGGTTACGTGCTATAGCAATCAATTGTCTTTCCTAGCAGTGCTAACTTTTTAAGGTAAAGTTGCTAAGCAAAAATACCATAAAACCTCAAAGCATTTTTGGACAAAAGCACATTAACCAGATCTAACAAAAGCAGTTAGTATGTTGGATTTATGATAGTGGCTAGACCACAACGATGTAGATTTATTTAGAAGATAAATCTCTTCTGTGTGTTACAGGTTAGTGGTTAACTGATCTCTTGGATTTATTTCTTGACTTATTTTAGTGTTAACTTGAATAACAACATCCCATCTATATGCGTTGGTGAATGTCAAAGTAAGGGCGTTGAAGCCTGTATACTGGCAATTGAAGTCTCTAAAAACCTCAAAATACATACTTCAGTGCCAGTAAGGTGTAGTTAGTCAGGCTCTATTTCTGCCAGTTAGTTGGATATATCATGAAAATTGTGATCTTGATGTAATATTCTGAAAATGTCTACCACAAATATCTGGAGTGTTTTTTGTGTGCTGTGCATTCTTTGTTAATGAATGTTTAAGCGTGGCTTACATAAATATGAAGAACGCAGTAGAAATGTCTTTTTATGGTATTAGCAAATTGTCAATACTGTAAAACTTGCTGCTTTTACAGCTATTGCAGTTTTTTATAAGTGACTTATGATCTGCTGAACTTGAAAAGCACTTCACAGTATATAAACTTTCATTAAATACCATTACAATGAAAAAATTTTAAACAATTTAAATGAAGTATTTAAATATGTAACATACATTTAGTACCTCCTACGTGAGTTAATCTTTTCAGTAGTCAGAAGATAGATTTCTACTAGTGTTTGATGCTCTAAACTTGGTTTTACATTGGCTACTAAACTCATGATTAATGCACGTCTTCATAATACAGAATTCTTCCAGGTAAATGACTTGAATTTATCATTGTCAAGGCATTTGAGCAAATCTAAAGCTGCAATAAAAGTTTTAATATCTAAGATAAATTGGGCACTTTACTGAAGATGTGTAATCAAAAATGTGAATGTTGTTTATGATAGTAGTATTGGGATAAAAATAGAACTTGCTTCTCCTGAAAGTAAGTGTTTAGTAGAGAGAAATATGAAGACTGTAAAAGCTGGCAGAATGCAAGCACTGTTTTCTTAATACACTAAATAACCCCCAAAATTTGTTAGTTTCACAAACTTCTTTTCATTATAGGAATTCACTATGCATGATACAATTGGATGTTATCTAGATATAGATAAAGGACAAATAAAATTTTCCAAAAATGGTAAGTTTTCTTCACTTTATTCTTTGGAATTTAACTTGAATGCTCACATGGCTGGGGAGGGAGGATGTGCATATGTGCAGAGTCTGACTGAACAACCCCCCTACTTTCAGGGAAAGACCTTGGCCTTGCGTTTGAAATCCCACCACACATAAGGAACCAGGCACTCTTTGCAGCTTGTGTACTGAAGGTAACTTAAGAATATCACAGATGTGCAAGTTCCAGAAAACTGCTCTATTTCTGGTAGAGCAGTTACTGTACAATTACCGTAGTTACACTTTTACTCTGTTTCCTTCTGTGCACTAGTACTCAACTACTGTAGTGATCATCAGTGTGTTAGTTTTGAGGACTGCTCAAGCTAAATACTGAATATCTTAATTAAATGAAATACCAAAACTTGAACATAAGGGTAGAATAGCTTGGAGCAAGAATTATCTTACCTTTATTAAACTTCAGTATAGTGTGATTCCACAGAGATAAGAAAGTAACTTAAAAGTGCTAAAGTTATAAGTGGTCTGCCTAAACCCTTAAGTTTCCTGTTTCATTTGCTCTTAATATTCTGTAAATCTAGTAGCGTCTTTGTTTTTTTCAGTCTCTCTGGAATGATGAGCAAAGGGCTCACCACATGTTTTTGGTGGTCAGAGAAATGTACAAACCTAAAAATTATTTTGGCTTGTTTTTTAGTTATGCTTAGTCATCAAATATGAATAAAACAAAAATCATAAAAATGTTTCAGCATATCTGTAAGTGTTAGAATATTTTGATGTAGAATAAAAGAGTTTTAAGAACTAGAACAAAGCACAAACTGTCTGGCAGGCTTTGGACTTCTTGGGGAAGGGGAATGTGAAGGGAGGGGAAAACACACCACTTTCCCTATCTCCATGCACACCTCTTCGTCTAGCTGGTTTCTCATGGGGGAAGATACTTGTGAAATTGTTTTTCGTTTTACGTAGTCTCTTGAATCTGTATGACACGATTTTGTTGAAATCTAGAATGCTGAGTTAAAGTTCAATTTTGGTGAAGAAGACTTCAAGTTTCCACCAAAAGATGGCTATATTGGTCTCTGCAAGGCTCCCGATGGTAGTGTTGTTAAATCACAACATGCAGGTAAGGTTTGACCTTTTAAATTTTTCCATTGTGTATTCAGGTTGTCTGAATATGCATTTTGATCACTTTAATTTCTTAATTTCTGCTGTACTCAGGGTCTTAGAATACTAACACCGTAGTGGTAGCAAAACTAGAGCTTTTTCAGTTGTCTTCAATTTAAATTGCAAGTAGTCTTAAGCTTGGAATTTAGAAATGCATCAGATAGGTAAACTTCTCTTAAATGAGTTACTTGAGGGAAAAAAAAAAGAAGTGTTTGGTTTTTAAGCTCTGAGATAAAAATCACGTTGTATGACCAGTATACCATTGTAATGGCAAGACCTATTTGTAATTTCTGAATATTAATCTAAAACAATAACATTTCCCTTTTATGGAATATTTAGAATTACAAGTTTGTTTGCAATAATAAATTCTCTATTACAATAATAAATGTCTCTAATTGCTTTTTTTTAATCTTAGGAAATGCACAAGTGGTTCAAACACAGAACCTTCCAAACGCTCCAAAAGCGTTGATTGTTGAACCATCGAGAGAGCTAGCAGAACAAACTTTGAACAATGTGAAGCAGTTCAAAAAATATGTTGATAATCCCAAATTAAGGTAACAGTGCATCTGATACTTAGGTTGTGTTCATGACATTGTCCATGGACATGACTTGGTGGTGGGTGGTGTTCCACTTCATTGCTACGTGGACCTTAATCTGCAGTGCTACTGATAATAGTCTCAGCAATACCTGCTACCAGTCAACCTTCTAATTCTTATGCTGTAGTCTGACTCCAGCAGATGGCTATATACAAGGTCTGCTCTGCTCACATTACACTGTTCACAGGACAAATGTTGCACTTACTAGCATGGGGTTGCAATCCAAACAAAAAAAAAGTTTGTCTACAGGATGCTTTAGTCTAAAGTTGTTCCTGTTTAAACTGTGCTTATTAAAAAAAAAAAATTAAGAAGTGTCTACGTATTGAAGTACAGTCAGTTTACAAGAGTGCGATTAATGGTATTGCGTGTTAGTAGTAATAGGGAGAGAGGGAGAGACAAGTTATGATGTAAGATTAATTTAGCTTGGGTATTTGCATTGCTAGCTTTCAAGAATACAAGGAACTTACTAAGTGAATTTTTGCTTAAGATTTTAAGGAACAGATCCTTTTTCGAACGGTGAAATTAGTTGAGTGTTTAATACAACAACAATGAAATAGCTGAATTAAAATACAACTTAAAACTTTCTCTTCTCAAATTGAAGTACCATATGCTATATAAGAGGAATAATTTTTGGTTTTTTACTGTTTTGCTCCTAATTACTGTTCAGAAATGTTAATCACTGTCTATTAATAGTGGAATCAATTTTCAGCCTGATACTTTCTCTCCTGAATATAACAAAAAATTACCAAATGTCAAAATAAGTTGATGTAATGTTTGTTTCAGAGAACTGCTGATTATTGGTGGGGTTGCTGCAAGAGATCAACTCTCTGTGCTGGAACAAGGAGTAAGTTGTATTATTTTTGTTCATATGACTTAATAGTTTAGGTTCTAAATAACTCATGGTGAACAGTAATAATGCTTCCTGCAACTTCTGTAAACCTGCTAAAAAGAGACTGTGCAGCTGATAGCAAACTCATATTGTGCTGTTCTAGCTTTTTTCACTTCATTTCCATGGCAACTCTCACTACAAATGCTTATGGTATTTGATCAAGTTCTGTTAGGTCTTGAGTACTGCTGAAAATTTTAAAATAGAAGTGTAACTTAATATTTGTTGTAAATTATCAGGATAGAGACAGATTTCTTACTAACGTCTTCACATGTATGCAAATAAAACTGGTCTGCAATTGTCCAGTTCAAGCTACACCAAAAAACAATCCTACACAGGAGGAACCAGCTTAGTTTCTGCAGCATGGAATGTACAGTCCATTCATTTGTCCCTTAGGGACAGCTGTGCCTTTATTCAAGGCACAAAAGTGAGACTGCATCACTGTTATGAATTTTTTTCAATGTCTCTAGCTGCCAAAATCAGAAGTTTATCTCCTAAGCAGGCTTGAACTAGAAGATTGCTAGACTTCGATATGAATCATAGTGATACGGCTTAGTGGAGGACTTGTTAGTGTTAGGTCATGGGTTGAACTAGGTGATCTTGAAGGTCTCTTCCAACCTAAATGATTATATGATAAATTTGTGATGGTGAACCCTTCCATCTTGCAAAATCTTAAGTCTATTTCGATGGTTGGTAGACTTTAACTCTCTTACTATGGAAATATACTTGAATTTATTTTATTCCTATTTAAAATCAGATCTGTTGCCTGGAGAGCTTGTGGAATCTCTGCCCTTGAAGATGTCAAAATTTTACTGGGCAGGGTCCTAAGAGTTCTAAAGCGAATTGGAAGTTGTCCTTTGCTTGTGATACATGTCATATGGGGACCAGATGACCACAAGATGTCCCTCTAGTACAAATTATTCTAGCAATCTGTGGTTATAATTCATGGAAAATAGGACATCACCCTGCTGATTGTCTCGCATACTGAAGTTTAAGCAAAGCTGGTGGTGCCTCCAAGTTAGCTATGGGATCAGTTAATTTTCTTCTGTATTTCATAGGTGGATATTGTCGTTGGAACTCCTGGAAGACTGGATGACCTGGTCTCAACAGGAAAACTTAACTTATCTCAAGTTAGATTCCTCGTTCTGGATGAAGCTGTATGTAGAGAACTAAATGATACTCAAGTTCTGCTCTCAAATGCAGCATAACATACATTAAAAGATATAATGAAACAACATTCCTCTGTAGCATTTGGTGCTTAAGTTAGCTACTTCTAGAGTAGTCCAGGTTAATCTCCTTGCTAAGTGTAGTAACCCACACACCTTTCTCTTGTTGCCTCTCTGTAAAGCTGCTTGAATTTTATACAATAGAGAAATATATTTCAGGCTGTATTTATAAGATTAGTGAAGTCAGTCCCTGTCTCTGTCCAGCAACAGCGTTCAGGAAACTTGAAAGGACAAAGACTAGATAAGCGTTTTTGATTACCCAGCAGGTCTTGAAGCCAGTATATGTCCTGCTCAATATGCTGTGGAATGAGTGCCTCTTTCTTGCTTTGATCCTTTGTAGTATAACTGAGTGTTCACATAGATAAAGTGCCCGGGAGTATTAGCTAGGAGAAGCAGCTGAAGCAGATGTTTAATTTCTTCTGAAGCATAGCAGCTGTGCCTGTAAATACTCCTTTTTTTTCCTCCTTAGTAGTAGTAATGTCATGGATAGACATTGACCTGTTCAGCTAATTAAATGAGTAGAACTCTGAGACTACAAGTGTGTTGGTTATTTGACTGAGGTATGTAGGCTGGCAAATAAGAACTGCAGTTTTTTCTCTCATTTTATTTCTGTGTAGGATGGCCTTCTTCTCCAAGGTTATTCAGACTTCATAAACAGGATCCATAGTCAGATTCCTCAGATAACTTCAGATGGAAAGCGACTTCAGGTATAGAGTTTGTTCTTGTTTTCTTGTGGTCTGCGCTGCTTTCAGTTGTTGACTGTTGCATGGTATGGAACATTTCTTCTTTGAAGTAGTTTATTCTTTGTTACACTTCTTGTCCACAAGTAGCACTTGTTCACTGGGTTCAGTAATTGCTTGCAAGCGCACGTTTTTAGGATCCTAGATCAGAAGTCCAGTGTCTATCAGTATTTGGGTTACATGATACAAATGTATCTGAAAAATGAGTGGCTACTTACACTCCTTCTAATGCTCTAATAATCATCTCTTAGTAATTTTGCTTTCTTCCTCTTAAATGATTGTGTTTCTTTAAGAGAATAGTTGAGTAACTTTGTCTTGACTCATCAGCAGAGTAGATGCTGTGATGAGGAAAGCCAGTTTGGGAGACACTGTTGTGCTGCAGTATGCTGTTCAGCTACCACATAACATTCTTCCAGTTCTACTCATTTTTTTTTTTTTTTTTTTTGTTGTTGTTCTAGGAGAATCTGATCTTCATTGGTATTCATGTGGCTTTTTTTCTTCTCAGGTGATCGTGTGTTCTGCAACACTGCATTCTTTTGATGTGAAAAAGCTGTCTGAAAAGATCATGCATTTTCCCACCTGGGTTGATCTAAAAGGAGAAGATTCTGTCCCTGAAACAGTACACCATGTAGTTGTGCCTGTTAATCCAAAAGCTGATAAACTCTGGGAAAGACTTGGCAAGAATCATATCAGAGTAAGTGGTTTATAAGTGGAACTTAGATTACTTGTTTGCGAGTGTTTACTTATTTAATGTGCAGAGTTGAGGCCCAGTGTTGCAGGATCTTTGCCAGCTATTGAAAGTTCAGTGTTTCTGAAATGTTTGTTCCATGTTAGTTAGCAGCCTGATGTTTGTAATGTCACAACGCTGTTTTTTAATGGTACAGTCTTATGAACATGATTGGGGAAAATCCTGATGGAGTAGCGTTACCTTTTTGAGGTAGAGAGCAATGGCACCACACTGCTTATTCAGTCATTTCACAGCTAATGGTCTGTAGCTTCACTAGTTCTTCTCATCATGCACAAGAGACAGGTAAACTTCCCAACATAGGTTTGAGAGGAAGAAAAAAAAAAAGCACTTTACAGAAAGATGTATGTGAAATGAGCAATTTTTAGAGGAATGGATTTAATCTCAAACTACATTTGAATCTTGGGTTTAAATTCTGCATTCAACTGATACCTGTTCAGATGGGAAGCTTGTTGTTGAAGCCTTTGGTTTTCAAGTTCTTAATAACCTGGAGTTGTATTTCATTTTTAGCAACTCATATGTGCTTAGGATCCATAGGCTTTCTTAACACCTTGCTGTCTCTGGAACTTTCCTTTGTCAGGTCTATTAGAGTGTTTTGGTAAAGTCTTAACATGAGTTTACTTCACTTGGATTTTAGGTTTATATCTGATTCTAATATAGGGAAAAACATAGGAACAACCATTTTCTTATGATTTAGCAATGATTATTCCATTGCTTTCAGATCTAGATCTACATGAAGAATTTTACTACTTTTTATTATATGAACAAGCTTTGTGTTTATATTCAAAACTTTTCTTTAGTTCAAGGTAGATTAACTTGTCTGGTGGTAGAACAGAATGCTTAGATTAGCATGAAATTATGTAAGGTTGAAAAGTAATTTTTTAACTTAAATGGAGTTCAGTATTTCCTCCATGAAGTGTAGTCTAATGACTTGGTTTTGCTTAGTATGTTGTTGGACCTTATCCAAGTGAGGATTTCTTGTCCCATAAAGCTAGAATGATTTTCATTGTCTGAGGTTCTCAAAGGCAGTTGATCTTAAAAGAAAAAATCAGTCTTGTCTGCCATGGGAGGTACATACACATTTTGTGCCTTGCCCCCCTCTTCTGAGGTTATTATTTTAAGGTGAGACAGAACTCTACCAGAGAGGGTTGTGAAGTCTCCTTCTCTGGAGATAGTCAAAATCTGCCTAGATGTGATCCTGTGTAACGTGCATTAGGTGACCCTGTTTGAGCAGGGGGGTTGGACTAGGTGATCTCTGGAGGTCCCTTCCAACGTCACCCATTCTGTGATTCTGTTTTGTGAGGTTTTGGTTCTTCAAGGTACTCTTTGTGGATTTAAATCTGTTTGTCTTGATGAATTAATTGGAGTTTGAAGTGAAAACAAATATTACCTAAAATAATTTTCTTAAATATGTCTTGTAAATACTGGAAGGATTTCAAGTAACTGAAATTTTCATGTGACTTAAAAATTTTGCATGTAACAGCAGAAAACCAATTAGTCTAATGATCTCACCTGAACTCATTCTAAAGAGGTAGGGATTTTTCCATTCCATGCATGAATTTATTCATAAATTGAAGAACTTCATAGGCATGTACAAAAATCCAGGATAGCGCTACTACTTGTTTCTGTTTTTTTAATTAAAATTTATTTAGGTAACACATGCCTACATTTCAAATTAATCTTTTAGCTCTTAGTTTTTTAACTAAAAAAGGGTGAAGTATCTTTGCCATGTTTATTGGTTTGTTTCTGCTGTCTTATCCACAAAACAGCTAGTATTTTATTTATTTTAAAGAGCCTTGAATTTAATGTTTATGTTCTCAGGTTATAGTATTGTGAACAGCATATTTAATGCTTGAATATTGTTCTTAACTTATAGTGGAAGTTTAGTGTGAACTTTGGAATCTGAGTTATCTCTGTGTGATGGAGCCAGTCCTGCTGTCTTAAGCATTTTAGATGATTAACAACAACATCAATTTGATTATTTTATTTAAAAAGAAATCTAGGATATTAAATTTCACTTAAAATTATTTCTTAGCTAGAAGCAGTCACAATACCTGAAATTTCAGGACTGAGTGTAAACAATTGATTCCATTCAAAAGGATAAATGAATTGCAGCTGGTCTTGGGTCTGGAATTTGGTTCTTAAGTCCTGCAGATGAACAGAAGGAGGATTTTTAGTGACTAATGGGTTGATCGAGGAAAGTCTTTTGCAGAGCTGAGAGGCTGATGCAGGTTTTTATAAAAACATTGAGTAAATTCTAAGTAGTTGGTGGTAGGTTTTCTTCCCCCCGATCTTGTGATCGAATGTGGTTTAGCTACCGCTACAATCAAGCGGCTGAAGGTTGTTTGTTTTTTTCCTAGACTGATGAAGTACATGCAAAAGATAACACACGTCCTGGTGCTAACACTCCAGGTAACCTGCAACGCGTGTTAAATAATGGCTTGTGAAATGATCCTTTGTAGTTGTTGTGAAATAAAGCTAAATTATATTAGATAATTGTCTTGAGGCATGCTCCTCCATCTTCATTTCTAGGTTTATGTAGTAGACTTAAATACATGTTTTTCAGATGGGTAAACTAGAAACGTTTGTTTATAAATCACCTTAAATGGAGTGGTTTTGTTCTTTCTGTATTATATTACCTTGGAGCAGCGGTACGTGGACAAGGGAGGGGAAAAAACTGAAGGTGTAGCTCACCTGCTCTGCTAGTAAATGTTTACCTGTCTACTCAAAGGCTAGAGGATCTTTAAATGCATGCTGTTCAATGGCTCTTTGTATTTTTAAATAATTGAATTGAAATATCTTCTTTACTTTAACTTAGAAATGTGGTCTGAAGCTATCAAAATTCTAAAAGGAGAGTACACTGTTCGGGCAATCAAAGAACACAAGATGGACCAAGCCATTATTTTCTGCAGGACAAAAATAGATTGTGATAATATGGAGCAATACTTCATCCAACAGGGCGGAGGTAGTATTTTCACCAAAACTCTATTCTATTCCCTTTCCTGCTTATTTTAAAGACACCTTTTATGATAAGGTCACTGATATTCAGATACCACACCAGTAAGACTGCGCCCAAGTTTTTTAACATATGGCTTAGCCCAATGTGGGAGGAGGCCATGAATACCAGTTCTAGGCAGCTTTGAAATGGACAGAAACAACCCATGGTGCACCAAAATTTGAACCAATAAGAGAGCTGTATGGGGCCTCTACTGAAATGTAAGAATGAGAGGTAGTTGCTCTAGACACAGGAGGAAATGTGAGGACGCACAGAAGTACAAACATGAGGAGACATAGAAGGAGAAATATGAGAGAGCACACAGGAGGATGGAAATAGGACAAACAAGGAGAAAGGTAAAGAGATGTATCTGGGGAAAAAAGACAGACTAGAAAGGGGTGAGGAAATGTCTGCACAAAACCCTTCTGGTGAGGGGGGAGGAAAGGTGTTTAATTATTTTGTTTTTACCAATGCCTGTATCAGTAACTAAAAGTTTGTTTTATGATGATAAATCAAGCGAAATTCCCCCAAGCTGAGACTTTTCCCCATGTGTACTTCTTTCCCTGCTATATCGTGTTGTGCCATACCTTATATATGATGTTATTAATGCACAGTAACTCTTTCAGGCCCTGATAGGAAGGGACATCAGTTCTCATGTGTGTGTCTGCATGGTGACAGAAAACCTCAAGAAAGAAAACAGAACCTGGAAAGATTTAAGGTGATGCAGCAGACTCTAGCAGGCTTTTCCCTCATTTCCTAATATCTCAAGTCATACCTTGTACATTAATATGTCCCCTCAGTTTAAATTAAATTGGGTTTGGATGTTTTATAACTCACTTCCTAAAATTATAAGATGCAGTTTCTTTAGGTGAAAATCTATATTCAGTTAACATAACCTCTGAGTTTTCATTGATATTTTCATTGATAGGGTAGAGGTAGGTTTACTTATAAATAGACTTAAATTTAAGCTCTGTAACAGATTATTATTTTCTAAAATTAATGGATCTTGAATATTAAAAACCAAATCAAATGATAGTTTAAATATTAAACTGGGTTTGATTTTTTTTTTTAAGCCATTTATTGATTTATATTTGCCTTATCTTGCTGGGAAAAATGAAGATGTAAACTGACCAAGCCATTCATGTTCAAAAAGAACTATTGTACTACAGAAGAGCTTTATTTGGAGTATTCTGTAAATGTATAATGTGCCTTCAACCTTCAAGGTGCAGTAAACAGGAAGAGCTGCTGTTTTAGCGCTTGGATTTTGATTTTGGTTTTAGTTCACTGCTTGTTATAACTGTTTTCAGAGGGGAGATGTCCGTTTCTTGATCTGCACAGACGTTGCAGCTAGAGGAATTGATATTCATGGTGTTCCCTATGGTAAGACATAACTTTTAAACTAAGCTATTGAATTCCCATGTGGCTTTAATATATTTTCAGGCTTTCAACTAATTAAAACGGGTACATGGCTGGTAAGTAATTATGGGGAAGAAATTTTATGGTGGAAGCCTTAAATGTAGGTGGTACAGGTGGGTAATGACACCTGTAACTTCTGTAACAATGTTAAGTTCGCATTTGATAGTGTGTATATGGGCTAAGGATAAGAAGTGCAGTGATCAAAAGCATATTTACTGTAGTTATGTGGTCTGTGACATTAGCTCATGTATTTAAAATGTGTGTATGTGTGTGCATACACATGCACACACATTACGTGGATCATGTCTTCTACAGTTATCAATGTCACACTCCCTGATGAAAAACAGAACTATGTTCACCGAATTGGGAGAGTAGGCAGAGCTGAAAGGTATGTATGTGTTCAGAGTAGACGCAGTACATTTTTGTGCTTTTTGCTTTTAATAAGTTGGCAATAGTTGTTGAAACACATTTTTCTCTTTCTTCCCCCCATTATTTCAGGATGGGTCTGGCAATCTCCCTTGTGGCAAAAGAAAAAGAAAAGGTAATTATACTCCAAAGCAAAATTGAACAGATGCTATTTACTGAAGTTCCATCCATAGCTGATGCCTGACTCTAACAGCCTGCATTGGAAAATTTCTGCTTCTTTCCTTTTTAACTGAAAGGGACTCTGGAAAGATATCTGGATTATTTTCCATGCTAGAACTATAAAAATGAATATACTAAACTATTTCTCAAAGCTTAAAAGTTTGTTTTCCCTTGTTTCTAGGTTTGGTATCATGTATGCAGTAGTCGTGGAAAAGGATGCTACAATACTAGACTGAAGGAAGAAGGAGGTTGTACTATATGGTACAATGAGATGCAGGTAAAACTTCTGCTTGACCATAATGTTCCTCCAGTACCTTAAGGGGGCTTCCAAAAACTGGGGAGGAACTCTTTATCAGGGATTGTATTGATGGGACAAGGTGTAATGGTTTTACACTCAAAGGGTAGATTTAGATATTGGGAAGAAGTGCTTTAGTATGAGGATGGTGAGGCACTGGAACAGGTTGCCCAGAGAAGCTGTGGATGCCCTATTCCTGACAGTGTTCAAGGCTAAGTTGGATGGGGTTTGAGCAGCCTGGTATAGAGAGAGGTGTCCCTGTCCATGGCAGCGCAGTTGGAATTAAATGATCTCTAAGAACCCTCCCAGTCCAAACCTTTCTGTGATTGACTCTGATTTCCTCTAAAAGACTGTGGATTATAGTCCCTGTCTTAACTGTTTAGTTGAAGTACAAATCTATCTTCGGAGTGTTTATAACTTTAGTTCAATTTGAAGGAGAAATTAGAAAACTTTGCAAATTATACTTTCAGTAATTTATTGAATTTGGAAAAAAAAATTAGTCTTCAGTCTCCACGCCCACTTTGTTTCCTATATACTGTTTTTGTTGAAGCTATTTGAATAGCATTCAAAAAAAAAAAAAAGACTCTTATAACTGGAGTCTTAGAGCATAAGTTTAATTTAATTTATTTTTTCTTTTAGTTGCTGGGGGAGATTGAAGAACACTTAAACTGCACTATTGCCCAAATTGAACCAGACATAAAAGTGCCAGTAGATGACTTTGACGGGAAGGTTACATATGGGCAGAAAAGAGCCCTTGGTGGTAAGCAATGAAAAACTTCTGAGTTACGCTGCTATACAGTATTTAGGTTTTTGGTTTTCTGCTTCATAATGACAAATTGATAGATTAAAAAAAAAGTTAATTCTTTGCTGTCTTGTGCATTTGTTACATACAGCCTATGGGTTGCAAGCAGGCAAAGTGTGTTTAAAAACAATATAAAAACAGGCATAAACTTTTTTTTTTAATTTTCTGAATGACTGTTGGTGAATATTACTAGTTCTGCTGACAAATGGCTTTGAACACATCACTTAGACTGGGTCTTTTTTTGGCAGGTGGACTCTATAAAGGCCATGTGGATATTCTGGCACCTACAGTACAAGAGTTGGCTGCCCTTGAAAAGGAGGCTCAGACATCTTTCTTGCATCTTGGCTATCTTCCTAACCAGCTGTTCAGAACATTCTGATTGTGTCACACTTGAGACAAGGCTTGAGTTAATAAATGTTCTACCCTACAAATACAAAAATCTTGTACTGTCTCTTGAGTAGCAGTAGTAAGAAAAGGATTAAAATTCAATACACTTCTTGCATGATAAAACAGCTTGTTCAGCGTTGTTAACTCTGTATTAGCTGTTGTCTTGATAAAATAAAAGAAATCAAAGACAGAATGGTTTCTGTTGATTTTCTTTTGTCTTTCCTCAAGAGTTAGTTTGCAGAATCATTCTTTCCATAGCTTTTTGATTTATTGATAATACAAGTATAGTTAAGTGAATCTTTAAGACAGTTTAATTCTTTACGGAGGATATGTAAAAAATAATTTCATTAATTCTGTACTGTCATTTTTAATGCTGTGCTATTTAAAAGTGCATTCAATTGTAGATTGCTGCTTATATTTAAGATATTGAAGTAAAAAAAATAAAAATAAAAACAAAAACAACTTCCTGAAGTATACATTTGAAACTGAGTTATCCCAAAGCCAAAATATTGGCTGAGAGTTTTGATTCTCTAAGATTGGATTTCTCTGAGTTGATGTCTTAAATTTGTACGGCTGATCTTGTACAAAGAACTCTACGTTATTTTGAGTTTATACAGAAGGAACGCACTAGTATCAAAGCAGTTTATAAGTCTGCATGAAAATCTGTCATGAAGTACTATAGGTTAAAGTACTCTATGCCTCTTACACTGTTTTCACGTAGCTTTTATTTGTTCAGATGAAGTTGTTGTCTAATTTGATTTTTTTTAACTTCTGTTTTTCTCGAGTGATTTTCCCCAGATCATAGCTAAGAAAACTTCAGTGACTTTACCTGCAAATTCTGTCACTTAAAACATCAAAGGTCATTGGGAATGCCTGATAACCAGGAAGAGAATTAACCTTTTGCATTCTTCGTGAAGAGTTCTAGTTGCAAAAGTCAAAAAACCTACAATCTGCTTTCAGGAAACTGTAAAAAAAACAGATTAAGTTCCCGTTGAGTAAAGAAATGCCCCCATCCCCCTAGTGTTATTTGGAGAAGATAGACTGAGAGTCCTAGCTAGCTTAATAGAATACACAGATTTCTCACTAAGTTGAGTAAATTTCAATATGGAATGTGCTGTGACTGGTGTCACCTGATCATAAATTGGTAATGGTGAAGTCCTTCCTTTAGCGCCTTTAATATATTTTTAAAAAAGGGGGTGGTGGTGGCGAACTTAGCATTTGAATTTGGGACTAACTTTTGTTATATTAGTCCTTTCTCATCAGGCCAATGTAGTTAAATCTATTGATCATATGTGAACCACAATTTATTGCAGTGTTAAATAATTTCAAATACAGGAGAAAACAGGTGATGCATGCTTGCAGATTGAAATGGTGTGAAAATGAGTTTTGCCTAATTTACCTAGTTCAATTAAAGTGCACTTTAATTGAGATAACTTTCAAATTTGGGAAGAGGATGGGGTTGGGGGGGGAGGTACATGGAGTCAAAATCTTACCAGCATTGATCTTTTTATTAGGGAGTAATATTTATAACAAACATGCAAAATGTTCAGTGCTGATATGCTTCAAGCTGGCTATTGAGTATTCAGACTTAAGCATATGATGTCACTGATTATTTAGGACTGCTTTATTTAGTTTTATCTTTTTCACTCAAAATTGAAAGTGGCTTTAGGTGTATGCCAGTGTCTATTTAAAACTTGTATTTCGTTGGTGTAGAAGCTGAAATAACTAAAGTACCCTACCCTAATCCATACTTTTTTTTTTTTTTTTGCCCTTCTCCAGGAGGGTTTTGCTGATGTTCTTTCAAGGGCTGTAGCACAAGAAGGAAGAAGAGAGGGAAAGAGTTTCTGGTTGAGAAACTTCAAATTGAGATCGAGAATGTAACTTGTGCTCAACAGAAAATCCAG
This sequence comes from Anser cygnoides, assembly GCF_040182565.1. Lineage (NCBI taxonomy): Eukaryota > Metazoa > Chordata > Aves > Anseriformes > Anatidae > Anser > Anser cygnoides. The sequence continues at coordinate 109,660,017 of NC_089875.1, forward strand.
TCTGCCCTAAGAAAAGTATTTAGATGAGATGTCTAAATTTTGAGGGATATAGCTTGTTCTGTTATTTTCAGTTACTGCTATCATAAAACACTACAGGGGAAATAACGAGTTTTTGGGAAAGCATAACTTCCTCAGATTTTTTTTAAATGAAACATTTAGACAGCCAAATGGAATTCTACTAAAATAATTTGAGACAATGGTCCCTGTCATGAAATACTGGCATGTTTGTCTTTTAATTTTATTTCAGAATACATACGCCTTACCACCTAGTAACAGTAAGCAATAAGCCATTTGTAGCTAGAGTAGCTAAAATGTAGGTACTCGCCTATTGAAGCTGAGTGCCTTATTGTGTGTCTTTGTACTGGCATATCTGTGTATATATATAAATGTAGGCTGCTTTAGATTTGTGGAAGTTCGGGGGGGGGGGGGAGGGGTTTCAATGTTTTTTTTGCTAACTTTTTTGTTAACTAACCATTGACTACCTCTTGGTGGTGCTGGTGTTTCATGTATGGCTAGAGAAGCCGCAAGTATAGCAGCCTACTGCTTCCAATTGGGTCAATTATATTCCCCCTTTTCTGTTTTCCGTAGAAACAAACAAACTCCTAAACAAAAAAGAACTTAAAGCTATTAGAGCTGCTTGTATGGAGTACAAACTGGCAATGAAGGGCTCTTGCTTCACTGACTGACTTCTTGTTTCAGCTTGAATAAACATGCATTTTAAGCTGCTAGCATGGTTAATCCACTAACTTCTGGTTTAAATAGCTCATTCCTTGTCTGGATACAACACTAATTCTTGCTACTGTACATGCTAGAGCTATGTTTATTTTTCTTCTCAGTGTTGATTTCTAGGGCTGTCTAACTGAAAACAGCATGGAAAGATAGGCTTTCATAAGTGCTCCATGGAAGTATTTGTCACAATTTACTGGCTCTGGAGCTCTAAAATAATCCCATGTAGGTATGCTTGCTGTGCTCTGGCATTTCTGACCAAAAGGGGGAAATATGTGAAATTAAATATTAGTCTAAGAAAAATAAGAAGCTATTCTTTTTAAGGTCTATCTTTTTGTTTGTGGGGGTTTGTTTTTCCCTGAGGTATATTTTAATAACATCTGAAAATTGGGATAGTGTGAGTTTTTTCTTTGTCTTTTTTAGTTTATTATTTACTTATTGGAGCACCCTTGTTCAATAGCTTTGTATTTTTGACTGATTTGCTTCAGCACAATGTCTTGAGAGTTCACATTCTTATAGGATGATTAACTATCTGAGTATTTATAACTACTGGTAGTAATCTTTCTTTGTTTTCCTTTACACTCCTATAAAGGTTCCTTTTATGGAAGGGAAAAGGATACAGATGGTGTTTGCCACTCAGCGTCCAAATTGCTGAGCTGGGGCCCCCTTTTAGTATACTCCAAAGGCAGGAGTTCACTGGTCTCTTACACTTTAAGTATGGTTCTATTTTGCTACTGTGAAAGCAGGCAAAATTGCTTCTGGCAATACAAACTTATACTCCAGTGGTCTCATGTTTATGGAATCACACATACAAATAAATGTGCCTAGTCTATTTGAAGAGGTAATTGGCCTGTGGTCACTTCCATATGTGAATATCTGTATAATGCAATAAGCTGGGCTCCTACTTAAGCCAGTTAGCAAAACAACTGCATCTCAAGTAGATTAGATAAATATAAGAAAGGGGGAAAATGGGGTGGTGAGTTCAAAGGGTGAACTCTTCATTGAGGAGTGCATACCCTTCTGTTTGTAGATAGGGAAAAGTGTAAAAGCTAGGGACATTTAAATAAACTTTTTGTAACTACTATTAACACCAGCACTTGCTAGTGGACAAAATGAAGATATTCAAGGGGTGTGGAGAAGAAAACCTATGGCTTTTATAAGAGCTTCTCTTAACAGTCAAACTTCTTTGACAACTTGCTTGGAAGCAAAGCTGCTACCAATCCATTTAGTGAATGATGGGAGAGCTCTTAATCAGTTTTTATTAAAATAATTTTTAACTTTACAACTTTTCATGCTCTTTATCCATATTTCCTGGTTTCTTGCAAATGTGTTGAGATCCACAGATGGAGAAAATGAAGTAAAAGGATGCAGTAATCTGCTACATGTCAGCGGAGGTTGGCAAGAATTTGCATAACTTCTTTGCAGCAGTGATATATTAAAGACTAATGCACTGAATATCATGAAACTACTACACAGTTTTTCATAATGATTGTTGGTACTGGAAAACTCAGCATATTCTTCATGAATGTACCTTTTGTCTGTTGAGCACAGTTGCTTACCAGACTGTTAAGGTATGTAGCAGAATATTTCTTGTCCTGAAAACTTGGTTGGTCTAAGATTTGGCAGAAAAATTGAAAGGGCAAATGGCTATCAGATTGTTGGAATTCAGTTGATTCTAGTTAATGCTAAGTTGAAGACATTGTAGATAGCTCAGGATACATTGCTACGAATTTCCCTCCTATAGGTGCTGTGTTGTACTTGCTTGTGCTGTACAGGTGATTCAAGTAAACAGCATCACAACCTTAGGATAGTTCCAGTTGCCTAAACCTATCTATTTAACAGTTTAATTGAAAAATTCTAACATATGCAGAAATACCATACTATGCATACTTCATAAAACTTCATAAACTGTCTTACTATTGCAGTAACACTTCATTTGTTATCCTCTAACGGAGTGAAATGTACTGAAGTATTGCAGAATCTTCAAGTATCAACTTTCCTCTGCTGATGCTTTTTGCAATATATGAAGGTTAAAAGGAATGATTTGGAAGGTATTGGTCAGACGAATTTGGGAACCAGCATCATTTTAATCAAAGCAGTAATTGTGTTAGTTCAATGTATTGTATGGGTTACAAAAAACAATTTGAAGGAAAAAAAAATCAAAATTGTTTTGTTGGTATTTGTATCTAGCGTGTTATCAGCATTATGGTGATTTATGTCTGTTATGTAGATTTTAAGTAATTTAGTTCTATTGTAATATTGTTTTTGTGAACTTTTGGCTATGAAATTTAATTTTTCTAAACAACTCTATTTTTAAGTGTTTCAAAATAGGGAGCAAAAATTTTGCCATATAATAGTAGCATACAGCTGTGCTTCAAGCAGACCTGTGCCAAATGGAATACTAATGTATTCATATTGAGTTTTAACCTTTTTGGAAAAACACTCAGATGGCTCTTCATTCTCTTATAAGTTTATGCAGTGTTTGGAAGTAGGAACCAAGATTTACAGAAAGAATGTGGAAGCAGAGATCTCTGGTAGTATTTGTAATGTCCTAAAACAATGAAAAGGTGACATTTTAAGATCAAGTTTAGTAAAGGTTTTGTAAGTTTTCTATCAGTATCACAAATTGTGATTAAGAGTTTTACAGCTCTTCTACGCTAGTGTCTTCATTTAGTCAATGGTTATAAAACGCATTATTTCTCAGTACGTGGAAAGTACACTCAATTTTCAGTGATCTCTAACTAAGCTTTAACTCTTCTGTTATGTATGTACAAACAACTTTTCCTAGTGACTTAAAAACAGTCTTTATAGCTAAAAGTGGGAAAAGGTTGTTGTTAATCTATTCCCCATTAAACTTATCTTTTTCAATGTAATGCCTGTTCTATTAGAAGCTTCTTCCCCATGTTTTACTTGACTTAAATGAGTTATGTAAATCCTATGTTCAGGATGCGGTCTCTTTAGTAAAGCAGGAAATCCCTTGGAAACTGTCTAAATAAACACTGCACAGGCTACTGAAACAATCAGAAATATGAGTTTGTGTATGAAATGTTTTCATCAAGCCCATATAATACCCCCTTAAAAGTCTTCTTTTTCTTTTCTGAAAAGAGATCCAATAAAGTAACTGCTACTTGTCAGCCGTGTGTGTATTCAGCTGCCTATCCTGTTACTCTGCTGCTGAGTTAACTTTCACCTCCCTATCTCTGGCATGACTTCATGGCTCCCTTCAGTTTGCAGCTATTGAAAATCAAGCAGGCCAAGGGAGTAAAAGTACTGGGATAGGATGGGGAAGAAATGAAAGTTTCCTAAAATCAATATATATATATATGTATACACACATATATACATATATATTATAAATATATATATATATATATCATAGATCATCCCGAGTTGGAAGGGACCAATAAGGATCATCTAGTCCAACTCTTGGCACCGCACAGGTCTACCCAAAGTTTAGACTATGTGACTAAGTGTACAGTCCAATTGTTTTTTAAATTCAGACAGGGTTGGTGCAGTGACTACGTCCCTGGGGAGCCTGTTCCAGTGTGCGACCACCCTCTCGGTGAAGAACCTCTTCCTGATGTCCAGCCTAAACTTCCCCTGCCTCAGCTTAACACCATTCCTGCGGGTCCTGTCACTGGTGCTTACAGTGAATAGGTCACCTGCCTCTCCAATAAAAAATCTTGACTGAGGTTTAAATTACCAGTTTGAAAATCATCTTCTAAACAAGAGTGTCTCTGTAAGTGACATGACTGAAGTCCTCAATGCCCACCGAAGCAATGGATTCAAGGTTACGAGACCTTCAGGGCTGTGTCAGGCACTGTCTTTGGGGGAGTAGGGAGTGATGAGGAGAGGCAGAGAAGCTCTGCTTTTGTGTTTTCTGGTTGGTGTCTTAAAATCTTAAACGTGTGTGATATTCTTGACTATGCAAATTGGTGTGCACCAAATAAAAATTCTCTTTACTGATTTGCATACTGCTATCATCTAGAGCAAATTAAAGTGCTGTGGCTTGATGTGCCATTATAAAATCCTCTCACTGAAGCATCTGTATCTCAGTGAGGTGTCAGGCTGTAGCTCATTCAGAAATCCCAACTTCAGATATATTCTGATTCACGTTAGGTTTGTAGTGAACAAAATAGTAATAAATGTCCCAGGGAATAATTCCACCTCCCTCCCAATAAATGGAGCCAGTCGGGCTCCAAATAGTTGTTAATATTTAATAAGATACTTAACAAGTTGCCAGCTCAGGTAGAAGCTTTGGTGTGTACTCTGCTGTGATAGAGATGCTCTGGTGTGCAGAGCGTTGCCTCCACCAGCCACACCTTCTCAGAGAATATTTACCAAACTCAAGTCTCACTCGTTTATTTGAAGAAGAAATCCCAAAGTCCACAAGGTTATTTCCTGCGTTAAACCAATTAACCTTCATACTGAAACTAGGTCTTGCAAAGGTGGCTATGTTTCCTAAGAGAGCAGCTGCAGCACTCCCAGCAATTGATGCAGAGAAAGTTTTTTAAGAGTGAGTTAATTTCCAAAGGTGCTGCTGATATGAGAAACAATTTCCAGTGTTACAAGTGCTCCTTGCTTATCTCCGCTTTATAGAGGAATGCTTCTTGTTCTATCAGCAGCAAGCACTCATGTTAAGTTTGCCAGACAGACTTTAAAAGGTATTTTTAATGCAAAATTTTTATAGCAAAATGTATAATCCATGAGTCATTTTAGGGAACCAATATCACAAATTGGCTTTAGTGTGCAAGGAAGGAGAAACTGTGGATTAACGCAGCGGAGGTACAGTAGGGCAGTGCTCCTCTGAGGCAGTGTGGAAATGTGAGATCTAATAAGGGAGTGAAATCAGGAGCAGCAGCAGGCTGCTGAAAGCCGTTCTGGACTTGACATGGGCAGAAAAATCGGAACCACATGGCAGAGTCTGTCACTTCCTTGCAAAATCCTTGTGTTGTCGTTGAGGTGTGCAAGTGCTTTCCCAAAGCAAACTGATGCCTTCTCATACCTGTCTGGAATGGCTAATGATCCTCACGGCCTCTCCAAGGAGGGAATTATACGTGCTCTTATGCTCAAAAGCATTCTTTTTAAATGAATAAGCAGGCAGGCTAAGATACACAAGTAGTGAATTTAAGGAAAGAAGCCATGAATTTAAGGTGATCCCAGACAGATTTCAGCAATCACTCTATACACCACAGGAATAGACCAGAAATGCCAGTGGAAATTATTCTTGTTTTAGGCAGGAGAGAGATGTATTTCTGTCTGTGCCAAACAAACTGTCCTTTAGATACGATGTCGTTTTTTGTTTTGTTTTGTTTTGTTTTTGTTCTTTTAGTTTCGTTTGTTTGCTTTGTTTTGTTTTGAGAAACCAAGTAGTGGTTCAAGATGCCGAATGTAATCACTTTTTAATGGAGTCCTTAACTTAAAGAATTAGTGGTTTTACAGTTTACCTGTGTAGAAGAACAAACTTTCCTAGCCTAGAATTTGCTGGGAGTGAGTATAAACAGATTTTGTGCCCTGAGAGGTAATTCCTTAATGGTAGCAAGGATGTGTAATTACTCCTAAATTTACCAACATGATTGAAGTCCTGCAGTCAATTATGGGTGATAGCACTACATGTGTACGCTATCGAGGACTTATGTGAATACCGAAATTGCAGGGCAAGGGGGCTGGTTGTGTGTGCAGTCTCAGCCAACGGAGGTTGCACTGTGTTTGAAAGGCACACTGTATTCCTCCTTGTGCTAAGGACGGATCTGCCAACAGTGAAGGACTAACCTGAGGACTGTGCTTTGTTTTCTGTCTTACAGCACAGGTCAGATTCGCACAGCCAGTACTTTGTGCAAGGATCTAAGGATCTAGGAAAAAAAAAAAAAAAGTTGCAAGGTTGATCTGTTCCTTTACTTATTTATTTTCTTCTCCAAAAGATCTTGTGTTCTGAAGTGTGTATGTCTATTTTAGAGACCTTAAAACTTGCTTTTTTAATCAATGACAATGGTGCTGGTAAAAATTTGTTTTCTGTTCCTTTCTTCTTGGACCATGGCTTAATTAGAATATGTATGCAGGTGTCATGAAAGAAATACATGCGTAAGAACAAAGGAAAATAATGTTTTCAAACTCAAAATAAAATTTTCCAGACCAATTTTGATTAATAAGATGTTCTAGCCATGGACTGAAGCTTATTGCTATTCAAGTGCTGAAGCAGAAATCAAAACAAGAAGCTGCAGGCAACTGCATTCAGAACCTGATGGCTTTGACTTCTGCTCTTGATGGTGTTAGCAGTCTAGGAAATATTATCTCTCTCACTTACTGACAATTTTCCACACTTTCCTTTGGTCTGTGGTTCAAAAGCAACAGCTGAGGCCAGGGCAAGCAGAGGTGCTTTATTTCTTATCCACACTGATAGCTTAGAAACTAGGGAGGGATCAGCCTGCATTGGACCGAACCGGACCGATCATGCTTCATGCCAAATAAAAATTCTCCTCGACAGCTGGGGTGGAACTGAAGGAATGCTGATTTTTATTAACTAAGTGCCCACTGATATGTCCTTAAAGAAGAGTGGGAGGATGTAGCGTGTTTGTATTGCCAGTGAGACTCCCAGATAGATTACATGCTTGACTGCTACCATATGTTAGCTGGGAATGACATTACAGCATTTCTGGGAGAGGGACCCTCATGAAGAATTATAGCCAGCACTCTTCTTTAGGCACCACTTTCTGCTGTTGTATAGGATTAAACTTTTAATTATAGCCATACATATTTGCAACTATTTTCAAAATGGTAAATTTCAAATGTTGCCTTCGGAAGTAAACAATTTAATTGGCCTCAACATTAAATTGCTGTCATTTTATTTGAGCTAAATTATTCCATAGTTAAGGAATTGTAGCAGCATAAAATCCTACTCTTGCTAATATATTAGGACCATGGGAGGTACCCTAAAAGGGCGGTGTAATCCTATTGGATTGTATTGTTCGTGTCTCTACAAATATAGGGGACTTTTTAGAGATAGTTATGCCAATCAATTTTATACATATATATCTTTAGCAGTGCAGTTTTTAATGGAAGGTTTAACTCACAGAAGTCTAGAACATAATATGCTGTTGACCAAAAATCTTCATTCTTGAACTTTTCTGTTTTCTGTTTCTGTCTGAAGCTTTCTGTTTTGCTAAACAGCTATCTTAAATGCTTAGTTCTGTAGCATGCACTGCAACTTTCTGAGCCAGCACAGAAAAGACCAGACTCTCAACCTCTCAACTGCAAAAATTAAATGCTAACATTATATATATATATATATATATATAAATCCTGCAGGTAATACTTTCCAATGATCTCAATCTTGAAATCTAATTTGAAAAGGTGATACTAGGACCACACATACCTCATGTTCCTATGTTAAGCTCATATGAAGTTGAAACTGGATGAGGGATTTTCCCTATCTGTAAATTTGGACTGTCCATGAAATGTGAGTTCATAGAATACCAAAAAATTCAATTTGTACATATGTCCTCCTGTATGTCAAGAGAGCTATTACTTCCATATGCTTTTATGCTTCTAACAGCGTAGGATAATGGTACTGTATATATTAAAACTTAAATATTTTATAGATGCAATCAAAAATGTATTTAAATAAAGTTAAGTGTCTGACTAAAATGTAAACACAAAGAAATTTAAAGCTCAGGTTGGAAATTTTGGTCTGTTATATTCTTCAAATTTTCAAGACATCCTCTGAGCACTACTGATTAGTCTGCTTTGCCTAATCTCACACTGGCCTAGGAAGAACAAAATGTAAGTTCCATTTATGATTATTTTTTTTTTTAAGAGCAAAATGGAAATCTAGATTTAAAACTTGTATTTTGAGGTTTGCAGGAAGCTACCTACCAGATACAAGTATATTTATGTAATGAGGCAAAATTACATATTTTTACATAATATTGTACGGTTATTTTATTATATACATTTGGGGGGAAGAGGGAGAGGAGCAGGGGGGATCATATGCACATCAGAGAAGCCAATATTCAAATTCATATGCATAATACATACTTTTATTTTCTTGAATTTCCTTGCTTCCAGGTGCACTTCTGAACTGATTGCAAGGTATGACTGTATTTGCCCTTTGGAGCAGAGAATCATAATGGAAAATTGAGCTCAGCTGTTAATTCACTGATACTTCTCTTTCCTTCTCTCTCTCTCTTTTTTTTTTTTTTTTTTATTCCAAATACTGTTTGAGGTTGTATCCTAGAACAGGAGATTATTCTTCAAGGTACTAGTACACATGTGGCCATATTTAAGATTGAAGTGCTTGTTTATAGTTAGGTTATGAAGTGGCTTGTACCACTTTGTAGTTCTCTTATTAGTTACTAATGCTGATGGATTCATATACATATATGAGTATGGGTATATACTTAGTACATACATTTTAGATTAGTGATACAAATTACTGGTGGGATTCAGAGAAAAAACAACAACAACAACAACAACTAACAACAACAAATAAAAAAACACCCCACATTCTGGATGATTCCTGTCTATTTGCAATTAAGTCTGGAGACTCATAGGATAGTTTTATTGATGTCTACAATGCTGTATTTATATCACCATTATTTCTTAGCTAATGAATACATAACTAAATCAGAGCACCAAATTAATGCCATTAAGAGGTCTAAATATATGAATTTTCTATTGTTCCCTTTTTAACTAAACTTATAATTTCATCATAAAAGATACCAGTTTAGCTTGACACAAACCCATGTTGATTGGCATTAATTATACTAAACTTCCTTAATTTATTAATCAAGTCCTGTATCAGCTAGCTATTTTGCTTAGGATCAATGTCAGTGTGACAGGCCTATAATTACCCAGGTCATCGTATTTGCCCTTTTAAAATATTGGCACAACATTAGCTGTCTTTCAGCTCTCTACAATGTCCCTTGTGTTGCAGGGAAAATATTGAACATAAACATTAATGTATCAAAGACTCCCTTTGCAAGTTGTCTTTGAAACCTTTGAATGTAAGTTATTTGAACACACCTGTTTTTAAACTGTCTAATTTTAGTAGCTACCTTTTAGTATCTTCTTGAATTACTATTGAAAAGTATCTGTCTTGGTTTCTGTCAAAGTTCATTTTTCATTAATCTGGGTGATTCTTATTTTAAAACCATTGCTATGGCATATAGTAACCATGGCAGTGATGACATACAGCATTCTGTAGCGATTAACGTACAGTTCAAATCATGGGCTATTCTCACCCAACATCAAATCCCCTTGAGGTACACATCAGATTTCCCCGTTCCTCCACATTACCCACTGAGTGTACCCAGGTCCTTGAGCAAAAGCAGTCCCATGGGGGGGTTTGCCTTTGTCTATAAAACTGTCTTCCCCAGCAGGTTCTTTATGTGTACTACAGGTATTTTATCCCCTTCTACAGTACATAAGAGTTTTGATTGGGAAAAATTGGCAGATCCCCTAGTGATGACTAACCAGGTGGCCTTTGCTAAATGCGTATCCCAATGTTTGAATATCCCAAAACCCATTGCCTTCAGTGTAGTCTTTAACAATCCATTGTATTGCTCGATTTTCCTGGAGGCTGGTGCATGATAGGGGATGTGATACACCCACTCAATAGCATGTTCTTTGGCCCAAGTGTCTATAAGGTTGTTTCAGAAATGAGTCTTTCCTTTAGCTGTCAACCTTTAGTTGACGTTTATTTATATCAGGCTAAAATGACCTCTAAATATTTACAGTATTTTGCCTGTAAAAATGACTTCATAAGCCAGTCTGTTGATTGGTCTTTTCACACCACACAGCTTTGACAGGTTGTTTTTCATGCTGTAATATATATATATATATATTCTTATATTCTTATAACATTTTTCTGATTCCTGGTCTCATTTCCTCTCAGGATCAAGAAGAAAAATCCCATTCCTGTGTTTGACACCCATCTGCCATGGAAAAGGTTGTAACATCCCTGGCTTAGCACTAAGCTGCAGTGTCAGAGGAGAAGAGCGGAGGAGGATGAAGTTTTGAGGTAAGCATATTTATGGTGCTATAATCTCACCTGGAAGCCACAAACAAGAATGTCTCTGTATGGGTTCAGCTTCAGATAACAGGCAAAGTATAAGATAAGGCACTCCTAATAGAGCTAAAAATGCAACACAAAGTGACACAATAGCTGTTTTTTTTGTCTGTGTAACAAGGAGGACAAACATGTTTGTCAGTCTGTGGTATAGCATTTTGTAAGCCTTGTAACCCAGTTTTAACACAAACATAACCAGTGAACTCTTGGACCCACTGATGTCAGTTGAACCTGATGTTGTTTTTGCTGAGCAAGAAAAATATCAGAAAAGCCAGTCTTGCAGTTAAATTCTCAGGGATAAAAAAAGACCTCTTTAAAACTGAGTAATGAGCAATAAACATGATAGAGAGGATGTTTGATGGAGTCGCAGCCTGGGTGCTGTGAACAAGCTCCATTGTCAGTTGTACCAATTCCTCTTAACATCGCTTCTGGTGTTCCAGGGCGGCGGGCCTCCTCGCCGGTGGGGTCCAGCAATGCATAAACACCATCAAGCTGCTGCTCAGTAGTGGTAAAATCAGGAAACGCTTCCTGCGCTGCTTCAGAGGCTGATGGCCTGGAAAAGGAATGCCTTTGAAATCGGCTGCATGAGCTGCTCCACTTGATTGTTTCCATCACGGCATCAATCCACGTTTCAACACAGTGTGAGCAAGCTCTGGGTGAAGGTGGGTGTCAGTTTAAAAAACAATGAAAAGAAAACCTTATGCCATCTTTCATACAGAACAAACTCTGATTTATTTTTTAAAATTTATTTTCCAAAGTGAAAGCACAGGTTGAATGCACCTAGCTTCAAACAAGATATTACTTGCACCTTTTATCACTCCCTGGCAGTGACTTTCTCTGTCGGCTACATCTACGCAGCTGGATTAACAGCTCTTTTTTTCAGTCTTTTCCCGAGTCTCCTTTTGTTGCAACTGTGGAGTCCCATTCAGTTAAAGATGAACCTAAGAAGCCAGTGCATCCTATTGCTCAACTTCCAGTAGTAATCCCTGTAAAAAACACTATAAAAAGTTGGGTTGAAATAAAGTCACAAGAGGTTCAGATTTCACCAAAAATACATGATATTTGGTATCTAGCATCTGTAACTTCATAATGAAATTAATCCCCATTATTCCATAATTCCCCTTCCATAAGGGGCTAGATCCAAATCTTGCTATGGCCAGGAGATGACAAAGGAGACATTTCTTATTCTGGCAGTAAAACCTCCAAAGACCGCAATACTTACTTTCTGTTCACCTAAGTCAACGTGGAAAGCTCAATTCCAATACAAGAAACAAACAAACAAAAACCCAAACACTGCTTATGCAGTGCTTTTCGTAAAGTAAAAGTGCATTATAAACCACAGAGAAATTAATGTTATCAGGGAAAGACCTTATAAGAGAAAATCCACTTCCTTTACAAAACTATAAAAATCATTTTTAAGATATTAAACTTTCCATGTTTACACAACTTTCAATCTCACACTAATTTTTAAAGGATGTATAAATTAAATGTAGAAATAACAGATCACAAAGTTTTTCTTCCTTGTCTTCTAACACAGGAATAAAATGACTTCAACTGAAAATGAACTTGCATCCTGCCATTCTGTGTCCTACTAATGTATAAATCCTGTTGTCCTAGGTGGTGTACAGGTCCCGAACAGAGTCAACCCCATGTATGGAGAGTTTTGATTTGATCACAGTAATGTAGATAATTACAGGTAATTTATCTGTAGATAACAGACAATGTAAGACAAATAAAAATCAGAGGAACAGTAGCAAAGTGTTAGCAGTGATAATGCTGGAGGGGCATTCTAGCTGTTGCTGTTGATATTAGGTAATATAATTCATCACCATAGAAAATAGAGTATAATGCAAGATATCGTAAAGAGGATATAGAGATATATAGCATATCTGTATAACACACATAATAAACACACATTCAGGGATGTGATTGTTAATAACAAAAGCATTCTGATAGATACCAATATTTCTGCTTTATTTTGAACTACAAGGGTTTGCTAGTTTGATCATACAAAGCAGTGACAGTACTCGTATCTGTGCCATTGTGGAAAACAGACTGCTCATTTGGGGAAGCTCATGAAAAAAACAGAACTGAGCTGATAGGGCTGTTGTATGTTTCTTGCAAAGGCTTAAAAAAGAAAGGTAATGAAAGGTAAAGGAAACACAGGAAACAATTCAGCAGGAAAGGCATCTGACCACCAATAAAATTCTGTATACAGTAAGGGTTGCTGCCTTTTATCCACGAAGCCCTAAATCTAGTCTTCTCTCAAATAGTCTCTCTCTTGTGCGTTATCACCACATTTGCAAATGCCAGTGAAGCTTGAATTGTAACCTTAATATGAAAGAGAGTAAATTTACAAATCTTTGTACTAAATAGTCTGTTATCGGTTAAATGTCAGGGCATGTTGCGGAGCACATCTGTTTTTCTGTATATCTGGGAGGTAGAGGGTGAGAAAGTATGGGATAGATAGAGTCTGATATACAGTGGACTATTGGTATTCCTTAATAACCAATAAATATTTTAAAATTAAAAGTTTGTGACAGCTTGTATAGAAGGTGGCATCAGATCTTTTTGTTTTATTATTGAAATACAATATTAATAAACATTAGCAATTTTTTCCACCTTGTTGTAGTTAGAGCTAATAAGCCCACACTGTTCCTCTGTCATTTTTTTCTGCATACTTCCTCAAAGCAACTGATACTTATTTATTTCTTTCCAAGTTTTTAAGTCCAATGAGAAACTAGCAATTTTCACATGCTTCTGTAAGTTTATAAACTGTAAAACTATGGTTAGCACGTCACTGGTTTGAAACCAGCCTTTTGCTTTCCAAGGATTTCATGAAGTACTAAATTTAACCCTTTCATTAATAACATATCCTCGTTCTGTAAACCACATAGACTCTGCACATGCACAGGGAGTCACCACTGGAACTCTGGTTATTTTGTTCCAAAACCATACACTGCTAGTATCTCAAAATTTCCCACTGATAACAGTAATAGCCATATAATTCTATGACTTCATCTTTGTTCTTTAACTTTGTTTTATAATACTATCAAACCATTTGACTTGATCAGATTCCCTCCTCACCTTCCAAACAATTAGGTGATAGTAAGCAGAGAGTCATTAATCTTCTGGTATATTTAAAAAATGCAGCCATTTGGCATGAATTCCATATCTCAGTTAACCGGATCATAATAGCCAAATTTTCATGGCTTATTGTTGGATGCTTAATGTGCTCTTTGATTACTGATGTACTTCACACTACCAGAATTCACGTGTTGTGATCAGCATTTTTGAATGGCTTAAATTATAACCCTGAATTCTGTTTTCTACACTGGACTGAGAAAAAAAAAATCAAGGAAATAGGAAACAAATTCTCTCTTACAGCGTGATTGGTGTTTCCTGAGCTGGGAAATAATGATGCCAATTAACTTTTCTTCTTCTTCTTTTTCTTCCTTATTTAAAGTATCCAAATGCACAAACAGGAGTCATGCCAGGTTAACCAATTGGCTGTTAATGAAACCTCCGTGTGAAGACCCTCCCTAATCTACTCAACCCTCCAGAGATCAAACAGAGAGTTAACAGAGCAGAGCAGGTTATATGTGATGGATGTGTGTGTATAAATCACTTCCTCAAAGCTAAATTGTTCCAATTCACTCACTGGCAACAAACTGCAAAGGTTCTCACAGACATGTAACACTCCCTCCTCCTCCTCCTCAGTGAGGATTATTGGCTGAGTGTTAGAAAACTCCTGGGAATCCAGGTAATATAGGAGCAGGGCAGAAAACAGCAAGCATGTAAAAGAAATAATCATGATTTTTGTCTTCCTATAAGCATTTTGTTGGCACCAAGGGAATTCCTGTTGCTTCAGCTTGTGGTGTTGTGCAGATAGGTTTGCTTAGATTTCTTAAAGAAGGTAATATTAAAAGAGGCATAATGGCAAAAGTCATGATTATTTAAGGAATTACCTGTAAAATCATGGAATAAAATTCATCTGTGAATCACAAGATCTAAAAGGACATTTCTGTAAACTACTGCCAATAATTCATAGTTTTTCTGGTTTGTTTTTCCTCATATTCCAAATATTTTTGGCTTTCTTCATGCTAAAGGAAGAGACTCCTGACAAAAAACAATCACTTTTATCACTTTTACTTATGAGTACACTGGTATTATATATATTTGTTTCTTAGCTGGTCTCCATTAGGAGTTTACATGAGTGCACGTTATAAAGTAAAGCAAGGTTGAGTGGATCAGGAATGTAAGTATGTGGAGAGCTTATTTTGTAAAAGTATTTTGAAAAAAAAGAGTAGCAGAGTGAAAGGCTCATACACATACCCTTCTTTGGTATTTTATGCTTATTATTCCCAGTGAAGACAATTAAGGTCAATATGCACACTTCAAGATCATCCAAATGTGGTAAATTCCATCTTTGTATAGAGACAGAATATGTGTAGGAAAGATTGGTGGAGATTAAATTCCTTGACTATTAAAATAAATGTCATTAACAATGGAAAAAAATCCTAAACACATAATTATTAGGATAAAAGAAATACCTTCAGAGCATTAAGATTCAGGTCATTCCAGTCTACCATACTGGCTGAAATTCATCTCATTTCACTTTAGATGAGTACAACTTGGTCAGTTTTAATTCCCTTCTTAAAGGTACTCTGATGAGTGGCTATGACATCGTTTATCACTTTAGATATCTTATGTCTTTGGGTTAAAATGAATCATGCCTCTTTTCTTCCTTGACTATGTAGGGCATGTGATTAACTGAAATATTGACATCTACATACTGGTGTCTACATATGTCTACAAAAGGCATATACATACATATTGACATATAGATATATATGTTCAAATAAAACTTGCCGAAAGCAGTATATTCATCAGTCCCACCCTTTCCCTGAAGCTACCCATGTGCAAATTTCTAAGTACATTCGAAGTATAAGGTTTCAATTTCAGAGCAGCCTGTACTAGCTGACAAGCTTTGAGACTTCACTCAAATATCATTTGTAACAGCTGAGCTTAGCAACAAAGAGCCCCAGTCTTGATTTTATAATGGACATACTGACAAATCCTCTGTGTTTTAATAAGTGTATGAATAAGTGGATGAATATGATAAATTACAATTGAAAGCCAACCAATGTCATTTCCTTCTCTACATTGTGGAAAACATAAGTGTGCCTTTGTGCCTGAGACAAGAATTTGTTTGGCTCAATTTATTGTGTGGGTAAATTCAAATCTTTAATCAAATCCCTGCTTAGTCCTAATGCCAACTTTTGCTCCTAACTTTGAAGATTTTATTCCAGAGGTTCAGACAAGTCAGTGAAGAGTGCACTCCACCAGCCGGGTCATCTATATCTAGAGGAAAGGGTGGTGGTGCTGGGAAGTCAAACAACAGTGTAAAATAATTGCTCTTTCTCTTTTTATATATGAAAAAAGAATTTTGTTGAAACAGCTAAGTCTTCAAAAGGCCATTTTGCAAAACAGAAATACACTTAAAAGCATATAATCTTTAGCTGGAGGCCAGACTGAGTATGTTTCTGATTATGCTAGTGACCCTCACCCTAAAATCCCTTTGTAGAAATGCCTTTATTCTAGACAACATACTGACTAGCAAATGATCTAACAGATTTCACAGCACATAAATTAAGACCTAATAAATTATTTCAAATTCAGACTCCCTAATTACAGAATCAGTCAAGTATTCCATTTACAATTGTAATTATCTAAATAATTTATAAATACAACTAAAATGTGGCATCACAGAAAATTATCTGACAGCTATTTACTGTGGAAAAAAAAATCTGGTTAAATTTTTAGCACTGGCTAAAGCTGATGAGGACTAGTTAAAACATATTATTCATGGTTTGTCTAGATACCAGAATAGGAACATTTCATTATGTTGGCTTAGCTGAGTGTAAATGCTCAGAAATTAACCTCTGTTACTGCTTAATTTTTACACTCATTTAGAAATACCCAAACATCCTACTGGTTTTCCAGTGCAATAGCATACTTACCTTAACAGGAAAGCATTTGGAAATATATAAGTATTATGCATATAGAAATATATAATTCCAATATATTTCTTGGAATCTATAAATATAAAAAGAATAGTTGTACAATTACAAAATGTACTTTGTTTATAGGTATGGTTATGACTGGGTGTATATGGCTCCAATATATATGAAGGTGAAGGATGTAGATATATTTTCTATCCTCTCTGATCTAAATCTAGTAGTGGGAATGCATGTCACGTGAAAAAAAATAAAGACCATCTTTCCCTTTGCACATAATACTTTTTTTAAAAAATGTCCTTCTTTTGTCCATTTTTAACCTGTGACCAGATCAAACAGAATAAAAAAGTAAGGAAAATATCAGTTGCTGCTATCAATTAATTAATTTCAGGTGTTGAGATATCTGCAATGAGAAAATTAAGATAAGCTATAGACAGATGACAAAGGAATCTATATAACCCGTAGATATAAACTGCTTCTGTCCCAGTGTTCTGCGTTTTCTCAAACACTGTTAGCAAAGAACATGAGCACCACTGCCCCTGAAATCCATGCCTCAGTGCTTTCTCAGTATTTCATTGCATCCATTGCAGTGGGACTTCATTTATTTCTGCACTGCCATTAGGACAAAATACATGAAGATGTTGAAATGTGGTACTGAGCTTGTAAGAGAGATCCCTGCTGCTCACCCGTGACCCAGGTCAGCAGAAGGCTATTTGTCAGAGGCGGAACTTGAATGTTGCTCTCTTCTCGATGACCATGCCAAAAAAAGGGAAGGTGGAAACAAGAATATATCTGCTGCTGTTTTTTGGCAGACAAGTGTAGGATTCTTCAGAGCCAGATGCTACATTAATTTGAAAAAAGTTGCTGGGACCTCAGGAACTGTGGAGTTAGTTGTTTTGAAAACAGATATGGTGAGGTCTCATTTCAGAGGGTTTAGGAGCACTTAAGATTTCTGTTCAGTCTGCTCAAGCTCCATCAAGGAACTAATCTCGTCTAGATCACTGAAATAGTCATCTCATGGCACTGAATTATTCCTTAGGAGAAAGTTTTTCAATTATGTTAATTGGTATTGGCTGAGAGGAAAACTCAGTCCTTTCCAGAAGATGTAGCTTAAGTTTCAGATAATATATGAGCACTATGAGTTAATTATGAGCCTGTTACAGAGTTTTCAGGGTTTAACTAAAGAACTGGGACTGGTGCGAAAGGTTCTACCTTCCTTTGTTATTTCTGTATGTAGGGCTAAAACAGATCATGTGGATTAGGGCAGTCCAGGGTTTTATGTGACAAATAAAAGACTTCTATCTTTTGTTTGTGTTTGATGTAACTGACTGGATAGCAATGATGAACACTGCTGCAAGAAAGCACAACTAAATCTAAATGGTAAATAAAACTTTTGATGAACATTCCAGAAAGTCAACTTTTTTTTTTTTACTTTTTTTTTTTTTTTTTTTCCCCGATCTCTCCAGACTGGTCACCTCTTTCCCAGATTCTTGGGATTTTTGGAAATCGTGGACTTCTGATTCTGATAGGGGATTGTCAACTGAGTGAAACAGTGAAAATGTCTCTCTCATTTAAATAAGTGGTAGTCCAGCAGAGTAATCTTCCACATCTCAAAGTCTCAAATACAGCATCTTTGCTGTATTTGTATTTGCGGGAGATAGACTGGTGGAGCAACTCCCTGCAGGAGCGGAGGGAGAGGGACCAGGGTGAGACGCCCCAAAGGGGGGTGGACCCCCTGCCCTGTTGCCATCGGGCAGAGGGAGGGGACCTGCGAGTTGAGGAGGAATGGAGACAGGTCCCTGCTCGACCTCGCAGGAGATGCCCTCCCCTGCCGGCACCGCCTTCCCAGGTGCCCTTGAACAATAGGTTTGAGGCCCTGGGGCTCGAGAGACCCGTGGGTGAGGATGAGGTAGGAAGCCTACCCAGGAGGATGCCTGAGGTGAGGAAGTTGACTCCACGCCTCAGGACTGCCTCCACCAAGAAAGAAAGAAGGGTGATTGTTGTGGGCGGCTCCCTCCTCAGGGGAACGGAGGGCCCTATTTGTCGGCCTGACCCCACACATAGGGAAGTCTGCTGCCTCCCTGGGGCCAGGGTCAGAGACGTTACCAGGAAGCTTCCCAACCTGGTTCGCCCCTCTGACTATTACCCGCTTTTGATAGTCCAGGCTGGCAGCGATGATGTTGAAAAGAGAAGCCTCAGGGCCATCAAACAGGACTATAGGGGGCTGGGACGATTGGTGGAGGGAGCGGGAGTGCAGGTGGTGTTTTCGTCTATCCCTACGGGGGAAGGGAGAGGCACGGAGAGGACGCGGAAAGCTCATGTGGTTAATAGGTGGCTCAGAGGCTGGTGCCAGCATAGAAATTTTGGGTTTTTTCACCATGGGGAGCTTTACTCGGCACCCGGCCTGATGGCTCCAGACGGGTCTCTATCTCCAAGGGGAAAACGGATCCTAGGCCAGGAGCTGGCGGGGCTCATAGAGAGAGCTTTAAACTAGGTAAGAAGGGGGACGGGGCTCAAACAAGGCCTGTTGGAGCTGTGCCGGGGGAAACAATGGCTAGGCCGGGGAAGAAGGCGATGGCCCAGCTGAAGTGCATCTACACTAATGCACGCAGCATGGGTAACAAACAGGAGGAGCTGGAAGCCATTGTGCAGCAGGCAGGCTACGACTTGGTTGCCATCACGGAGACGTGGTGGGACCGCTCCCACGACTGGAGTGCTGCAATGCCTGGCTATCGGCTCTTCAGGAGGGACAGGCAGCACAAAAGGGGTGGTGGCGTGGCTCTCTACATTAGAGAATCTTTCGATGTTGTGGAACTCCAGGCTGGGAATGATAAGGTCGAGTCCCTGTGGGTTAGGATCCGTGGGAAGGCCGGCAAGGCTAGCATCCTGGTGGGGGTCTGCTATAGACCGCCGAACCAGGATGCGGAGACGGATGAGGAGTTTTATAGGCAACTGACAGAAGTTGCAAAATCGTCGGCGCTTGTCCTCGTGGGGGACTTCAACTTCCCGGACATATCCTGGAAACACAACACGGCACAGAGAAAGCAGTCTAGGAGGTTTCTGGAGAGCGTGGGAGATAGCTTCCTGACGCAGCTGGTCAGTGAACCTACCAGGGGTGGTGCCCCGCTAGACCTTCTCTTCACAAACAGAGAAGGACTGGTGGGAGATGTGGTGGTCGGAAGCTGTCTGGGGCAGAGTGACCACGAAATGGTAGAGTTCTCTATTCTTGGCGAGGCCAGGAAGGGGACCAGTAAAACTGCTGTCTTGGACTTCCGGAGGGCTGACTTTGAGCTGCTCAGGACGCTGGTTGGCCGAGTCCCTTGGGAGGCGGTTCTGAAGGGCAGAGGAGTCCAGGAAGGCTCGGCGCTCCTCAAGAAGGAAATCGTGATGGCACAGGAGCGGTCCGTCCCCACGTGCCCAAAGATGAGCCGGCGTGGAAGAAGACCGGCCTGGCTCAACAGAGAGTTGCGGCTGGAGCTTAGCAGAAAAAAGAGGGTTTATAATCTTTGGAAAAAAGGGCGGGCCACTGAGGAGGACTACAAGGATGTAGCGAGGCTGTGCAGGGAGAAAATTAGAAAGGCCAAAGCTCATCTGGAGCTCAATCTGGCTACTGCCGTTAAAGACAACAAAAAATCCTTTTACAAATACATCAACGCGAAACGGAGGACTAGGGAGAATCTCCATCCTCTACTGGATGCGAGGGGAAACCTAGTTACTAAGGATGAGGAAAAGGCTGAGGTGCTTAATGCCGCCTTTGCCTCAGTCTTTAGCGGCAATACCGGTTGTTCTCCGGACACCCAGTGCCCTGAGCTGGTGGAAGGGGATGGGGAGCAGGATGTGGCCTTCGCTATCCATGAGGAAATGGTTGGCGACCTGCTACGGAGCTTGGATGTGCGCAAGTCGATGGGGCCGGATGGGATCCACCCGAGGGTACTGCGAGAACTGGCAGAGGAGCTGGCCGAGCCGCTTTCCATCATTTATCGGCAGTCCTGGCTATCGGGGGAGGTCCCGGTTGACTGGCGGCTAGCCAATGTGACGCCCATCTATAAGAAGGGCCGGAGGGCAGACCCGGGAAACTATAGGCCTGTCAGTTTGACCTCAGTGCCGGGGAAGCTCATGGAGCAGATTATCTTGAGGGTCATCACGCGGCACTTGCAGGGCAAGCAGGCGATCAGGCCCAGTCAGCATGGGTTTATGAAAGGCAGGTCCTGCTTGACGAACCTGATCTCCTTCTATGACCAAGTGACGCGCTTGGTGGATGAGGGAAAGGCTGTGGACGTGGTCTACCTTGACCTCAGTAAGGCTTTTGACACCGTTCCCCACAACATTCTCCTCAAGAAACTGGCTGCTCGGGGCTTGGACTGGCGTACGCTTCGCTGGGTTAGAAACTGGCTGGATGGCCGGGCCCAGAGAGTTGTGGTGAATGGAGTCAAATCTGGTTGGAGGCCGGTCACTAGTGGAGTCCCCCAGGGCTCGGTACTGGGGCCGGTCCTCTTTAATATCTTTATTGATGATCTGGATGAGGGCGTCCAGTGCACCCTCAGTAAGTTTGCAGATGACACCAAGCTAAGTACGTGTGTCGATCTGCTCGAGGGCAGGAAGGCTCTGCAGGAGGATCTGGATAGGCTGGAGCGATGGGCTGAGGTCAACTGCATGAAGTTCAACAAGGCCAAGTGCCGGGTCCTGCACCTGGGCTGCAACAACCCCAAGCAGAGCTACAGGCTGGGAGATGAGTGGCTGGAAAGCTGCCTGGCCGAGAAGGACCTGGGAGTATTGGTGGATAGTCGGCTGAATATGAGCCAGCAGTGTGCTCAGGTGGCCAAGAAGGCCAACGGCATCCTGGCCTGTATAAGAAGCAGTGTGGCCAGCAGGTCGAGGGAAGTGATTGTGCCCCTGTACTCGGCTCTGGTGAGGCCGCACCTCGAGTACTGTGTTCAGTTTTGGGCCCCTCGCTACAGGAAGGACATGGACGTGCTCGAGCGAGTCCAGAGAAGGGCGACCAAGCTGGTGAGGGGTCTGGAGAACAAGTCTTACGAGGAGCGGCTGAGGGAGCTGGGCTTGTTCAGCCTGGAGAAGAGGAGGCTCAGGGGCGACCTCATCGCTCTCTACAGTTACCTGAAAGGAGGCTGTAGAGAGGTGGGGGTTGGTCTATTCTCCCACGTGCCTAGTGACAGGACGAGGGGGAATGGGCTAAAGTTGCGACAGGGGAGGTTTAGGTTGGATGTTAGGAAGTACTTCTTTACCGAAAGGGTTATTAAGCATTGGAACGGGCTGCCCAGGGAGGTGGTGGAGTCACCATCCCTGGAGGTCTTTAAAAGACGTTTAGATGTAGAGCTTAGGGATATGGTTTAGTGGAGTACTTAGTGTTAGGTCGGAGGTTGGACTCGATGATCTTGAGGTCTCTTCCAACCTAGAGAAATCTGTGAATCTGTGTAAATCTTTGTTCATGCATAGTCTGCATCTTTTTGTAGGCATAGTTTGCTCCATATAAAACATGAAATAACAAATTTTCTTTGTAACATAGATAGCATATTATACGTTACACATTACTCTTTGGCATGGTCCCTAACTATGTTAAGCCATGTGCTATGTACCAATCACAACTGAAAGATTCCATAGGAATATTAGAAATCCCTTACTGTTCAGACTAATGGCTCATAGAGCCTCATACAATGCCTCTGACAGTGGCAACGGGACACTGCACATGGGCTGTGTCCACCCACCTTCTGTTCATCAGACATCCCAGATTCCCTCCCTCACACTCTTTTGTAGGTGTAGATTTCTCTTATCGGTGAATTTAGTGCTGCTTACTACAAGGGCAGAAAAATTTCTTTGGAGCATTTACAGGAAAAGGACTTAGACACATGAATTTTGCAGTACAACACATTTTCAACAAAACAAACAAACAAACAAAAAACACCTTCCACTGGATTAACATCGATGCTTTCCTGAAGACCACATTCCCTTCAAAGTTCACTTGATTCGTTACATTTAAATAGTGCTTTTCCTCATGTAGCTGAATATATTTTTTATTCCACATAACAGCAAATCATAATCACATCATCTCTTTCTAGAGTGGAAATTTAGCTTCAGTAATAACAGAGCAGGTCTGAGGTTTGCCCTTTTGTGAAGTAATTTGTAGTTTTCTCTTATTGCTGTAATACACATTCCTTTCCTTTTTTACCCTTAGACTACATTGGAAGCAGTTTATATATTTGTATGGAATGCCAAGAAAACAACCCCAAGTTATCTATTAGCAATTGGATTACACAGTCTTCTGAAGCTGGTTATATTTTCTTTGCCAATTATACTCAACTTCTTTTAATTCCACTTGATAGAAAAAAAATCATAATCAAGCTGCTATACATGTTGCTTTTTCATTTTAATTTCTGGCATTTTATAAGGAATGCACACAGGTCTTAATTTGCACAAAGAACTTACTGTACATTCATTCCCAATATCAAATTTCATGTCTTGGTGGAAATGGTATTTGCAATAATGTGTTGTGTCATAAAACTGCAGCATATTATTTATTATACAGTCTTAATCTTATTACATTCTGTTGTTGAACTCAGTTTTAGCAGACTGAAACAGGAAGAGAAGCATTCATGCTAAAAGTCAAGGGGAATCAGGGTTATTTGGCAGGGAGAATTCTTTCCTTGTTCAAGCCTTCAGTGGAAGGTGGACACTCTCCTGAATTGCACCTGGGGAAAGTGAGCAAGAACCTTATTTTTGATTGAATCCAACAAAACTTTCTTGAATAGGCTAATATCAGTAGGAACAAGGGCTGTTCAGCACCTCTGAAAATTGATTCTTCAGACATCCAGTTATGAATTCAGGCTAGAGGCACAAAAATATTGGCTTCCACATCTGGTACTTTAGGCCTTTGGGAGCAGTTTGGATCCTGCGTGGATTCTTCCATCACTGGAGAGCTGAAACAGGTAAAGTTGCAACACAAAACTTCTTGTCTGAGAGTCAGCGATATCTCTGGAAGATCGATTGCTGCTGTTTTAATTGATGGCCATTAGCAGAAAGGTAACAAAAATGCAATGGATTTTCTTCATGTTGTCAGAAAAATTATTTTGAGTACTATATACTATTACTATCTCTTTCACACCAATTAAAATCTTGAGGCTTATTTTTGCTGCAGCACCTGCTCATTTCTTCCTAGGAGCATAATTTGGTTTTCAGTGAGATAACCAGAAAGGTTATAAAATAAGAGAAAATCAAAATCAATCTTAAGACGCAATTCTATCTGAATTGCTAAGCAATCTAGTACACTGAGTAAGAAAATGGAATGATGAACCTAAAAACCAAACTACTGACCTAAAATCCTCTGATGTTTCTATGTTACAGAATCTTTAGTTGAATTTTACATCTCTATTTCATTCCAGTAGAACATACTGTGAACCAGACACTGTCTCTGAATCAAAAAGATCTGTAAGAAAGATGAGGGGAAGCTATTTATGACATACTTAATCAAGCACACAAACAGATTGAGGTGTTGAATATGGACCTGTTTGTTTTGAAAACGTAATGGCTAAATCTGCTTTGCCATTTTATGTAACAATGTAATTGAGCAGAAAAGTTTGTCCATTTAAAAACAGCATCTCCACTAGAAAAATTTTATGTTGTTAGACTGACTATGCATCTAACTGTTCTGTAACTAATGAACCATGTTTCCTTGTTTTAAAATGGCATTCACAGGTACGATTATGATATTAAAGATCTGATCCTACATTCTTCACACATCTGAAAGACCTAGGGAAAATATCAAGAGCTTTATATTTGCAAGGAATGCAGGTACCCGGACTTTGTTATTGTTGTTCTTTTTTTCATACATAAAATGTGTGTTAGTAGGGTTGCTCTACAATCAGTTGACTTTATGATTTGTATGTATTCTTTTCCACTGAAGGCATCTGTATCAAAATAACAAAAATGCCCAGATAAATACATTGGCTGCATTAACTTCACTGTTTTTAATAGAGTTAAACGAAGAAGAAAATCAAGTATAAATTTTCTTTGTAATCAGATTTTATAATTATAAAACTGTAGAAAACAAAAGCAAACCTAATGTAAGCTACTAGAAATACCTAACATAAAATTTGATCTTCTATTTGTGTTATTTTGCTTGAGTTCACAATAAAGTAACATTTCTGCTTCACTAGCACCTCCTGTGTATCGCTGCAAATAATTGCCTGTAGCAGCACAGGTGCCTTGAGGAAAGGAGAATATACTGTTCAGAACATACAAACAACTATATTTGAATTTATAAAAATCATAATTCCTTCTGAAAAAAAATGTGAATTGTTAAAAAAAAAATCTATTTTTAAGTATTTATTCTACAAAAAAATACTCTTTTCCGCAGAAAATTGCATGCAGTAATGACTGACATCACTAGTGATTTGTCAAGCATGGTATTCAAAGATATGAGAATTTAGGTTTTTCCGTATAGAAACTAGAAAGAAAAAATAAAAGGCTCTCGTACCCAATTAGAAAGTGCTTGTGAAAACAATCTGAAAAGAAAATAAATGAATACCTACTGCAGTGTATATTTTAAGGTTAACCTTAAAATCATTTAGACTGTTGTATGTGATGTTTGCCTCCAGCCACCCTGTTGTTGAGACACCAGGAGTAGGTGGTTTCATCTCTTCATCTCTTCATTTGGACATCTAAGTAGCTCAGTGCATCAGAAGTGCTGTGCATAAAATCTACAATTAAGAAAAAGAAAAGGAATTTGCTCAACCCACTCAGGTTCGCCAAAGTCCTGTTCATAAAGGCACTAAGCGTATTGTTATTGCCTAGTTTGCTTTCAACAACCCAACTTAGACATCATAATTCAAAGTACAGTGAATGGGAGGAAATAGGTTTCAATGCTCAACACACCCAGCTGACCAGAGTCCTGTGAAATAGTTGTTCTGCTGGCAGTGGAATTTTTGACAATGTGAGACATCCAAGAGATGTGGAAAAGAGAGATGCCTGTGAAGTTTGGTGTTTCATCTTGGGTTTAGATGGCTACTTGGAGCCTTGACTTAGATGATACATCTTAGAAAAAACGGCAGTTTTTTTTTTTCTTATATATATTAGGCACGGACAGAAGAAGTAGAGCTGCTGAGCATCTGAGATGGATGTAAGAGGCAGCTTAGGTCTGCAAGCGATTAGGTTACTCTGTTGATGGACAGTTTTGAGGTTCTATTAATTCCCTCGGTATTTGTTTTTATCCTATGCATGTTTAATGTAAACAGCTAAGGAACTTGCAAGTTCTTATCTGGTTGAGTGGCCAAATGTGGATTTTGTGGTTCACTCCCCTAAACTGCAGTTCCCATGGTTTACACTTTGTGCCTGCAAGAGATCTCTTTTAGTGTGCACCTGACTTACTGTGCATAATAACAAAGCCTTAACTGCACTTCTGTATGGGCTATCTAGTTTGTAGGGGTGCAACCATGGTCGTAATGGTACACGGCAGAGGTACAACCATGGTGAGGTATGGTTTTAATAATCTACCACCAAGCAACCATAGAGTTAAATGCACGAGAATATGTTTCTTTTTTTCTTTTTCTTTTTCTTTTTTTTCTTTTTCTTTTTTTTCTTTTTTTTTCTTTCTTTTTCTTTTTCTTTTTCTTTTTCTTTTTCTTTTTCTTTTTCTTTTTCTTTTTCTTTTTCTTTTTCTTTTTCTTTTTCTTTTTCTTTTTCTTTTTCTTTTTCTTTTTCTTTTTCTTTTTCTTTTTCTTTTTCTTTTTCTTTTTCTTTTTCTTTTTCTTTTTCTTTTTCTTTTTCTTTTTCTTTTTCTTTTTCTTTTTCTTTTTCTTTTTCTTTTTCTTTTTCTTTTTCTTTTTCTTTTTCTTTTTCTTTTTTTTTTTTTCTTTTTTCTTTTTTTCTTTTTTCTTTTTCTTTTTTTTTTTTTTTTCTTTTTTCTTTTCTTTTTTTCCTTTCTTCTTCTTTCTTTTTCCTTTTTTTCTCTGCTGTCTGTCCCAGCAGGACTTTCCTGGGCTGTTAGCACTTTGTTAGCACTTACATTTGAGCAAGCGTTTCATGGCTTTCTAACCTTTAGGTGAATCCTAAGATTTTTTATTATCTGACTGGCTCAGGTGTAAATGTCCATGTTTGGCCAGTGGGTTCCCACCCTTTTGTGCCTAGCTGAAGTGACAGCTTCAAATGACTGCTGAGCAAATGACTGCTATCACCCCATGTACATTTGGAGGGAGAGGTGGTAAGGAGAAGGGGCTGTGGGCCTTTTCCTCTCTGTCAACATCCTGAGATGCTATATGAATGCTCAGGATCATCTGAAAACAGTAAAGACTGTGCTGCCCTCCCAGCCAGTTATCATCCAAATCCACAACATTATACTGGCAACTATTATGTCATATGAAAAATATGCAGAATACTGTTCTTTTGAGATGTTTCGATACCATCTGCATCTTTATAACTTGGTCGTCAGCCTTCACAGCTCTGGGTTATCTGTATACAGTTCCAGCTTTTTGTCTGTATCAAAAGTCTGCTTGTGGCACCTAAAGAGGTGGCAAATTTTGCAAAAAAAAGGGGGGTGGGGGGCAGTGGTGAAGGAAAATCAAACAAAAAAGAGCTCTCTGGGTCACCTTCTCCAAACATATCCAAAGTTTTTTTCTAAATGTGTTGTTCTGTTCTGCAGTGTTGAAATCAGTTTAAATCCTAAATAAATCTCTTATCCAACACCACCTGGGCTGTGCGTTGCTCCTGGTGTACTCATATGTATGCATTTTGAGAGTAAAGGAAATAGTTAAATGGTTCTGGAATGGCATTAGTTAAAACAGCTGTTTGCTTTCTCTATCTGTCTCTTTTTGAGTGCGGTTCAATATTGATGCTGTCACTTAATACAGCAAGTCACATAAGCAACTGGATAAGAGTTCTTCACAAATAATGGCACTATTTCAAAGAGTGACCCTTGTAATCTACATAGATTGTTTTCTGCTTTGATATATTTTTATTGCAAAACCAGATAATTTTCCCTCAGCATTTGTTAAACAATAGGCTACTCATAATGTAAAATTACCAAAAGGCAAATATTTATATATTGCCACTCTTTAAAATCACATAATTAACATTTACATCTGCAGGTTTATACTGACCTTTTTTTTTTTTTTTCCTAAATGAAACCATCATAATTACATAATTTGAAGCACTTTCTTTAAATTGCTGCTTGTTACCTATCTTCCACAATAACATGATTTTAAATTATAGTGATTCAGTGCTTTTAAATCTGATACTCTCTGCTCTGCTACCACAAGGTCTCTATGCTAGGTGTCAGTGGCATTCCACATAGGCACAGGAATCTTTATTGATGAACCTGAGGCAGACAGGGTTCATCGTTAATGTTTGACTGTGTATTTACAGAGGGCGGTTTGGTGGGGAGTATGGGCAAACGTAATACATCTCCCAAGTGGCTTGTGTTTGGTTATGCACTTATTTAGATGGATTTCGGTCAAGATAATCACCAAATATCACTTAATTTCCACAAACACAAGACATTTTTTTTTCTTTTCTTTCCTGAATAATGTTTCCTTTGAACCTGATGCAGCACAAATTGGATCACATGTCGTGCTTGTGACAGACAGCAAGAAAAGAGTATTTCTCACAGACTGGTAACTGAAAGGGCATATTCATGTGAATTCTGCAGGAAAGAGTGTGGGCAGCCCAGCAAGAATGACCACAATGCTGCCGTCATAAGTATCTATCAGCATAACCAAATTTCAAAGGACAGGGAATCAGTCCAGTGACTTCAGCTGGCTTTAGATCAGTTCCACCTCCTTGCTACAAATCCACAAAAACATCACAAGAAGTTTTAAAATGTCTTGCTGGATATCCCATTTCCACATTGTGCAGAAGGGCAATTATTTGGCAAAGCAATTGCCAGTTTAGTATTACTTCTGTAAAACAGCTCTCCATAGCTTCAGTGTCCTCTACGGTCTGTCTTATAGTGTTTTTGTAAAAGGGTGATTCAAAGATGTTCAATGGAACTGCTACTACTGCTACTGGCAGTAGGTCACTTCTGAGGACACTTGAAGATTTGTATTTTTTTCCTACTGGATATTATTGCTTCTGAAATTAGTCTTTATTTACGCTGGATAAAAACAAACATGCCATACAGCACAGGACTGGACATCAAGGCGAAAAGGTGCTTGAATCCCACCTACACTTTATTTGTCATCGTGAGTGCCAACAGTTAAGTTGGTTGATGGAGAAGTGTGTCAGTGCAGACACTGGCACAAGGAATTCACATATAAATGCTGTAGGTTTCATCTGGTAGTGGTGAGCACTGAGCTGAGGGTGAGGGGGTTGGACATGACTGTGTGTGTTCATGGGGTTGGAAGGGCCATTGTGTTTCACAGATTCCAAACAACAAATCCTGACAAGTGAAAAATGTTTGATTTTTAAAAGTCACACAGCTAGCCTTTTTTAAACACTTTCAGTATTTATTTAACCTAGTAAATAGGTTTATTAGCAAGGTTCCATTCTTTGTAGTTTAGGTAATGGATTTACCATATGTTTATGCTTTAAGGACTTGTGTAAGACTGCTAACACCTATTTCTCCACCTCCTGTCTCAGGGGTTAAGACCTTGGTATGCTGCCAGTTTACTGCTGTGGTCCTTTCCCCTTGTATAATTACAGTCATTCCCAGAGTGAAGGAAATTCCCTGAGCTTTTGCTCTAACTAGCCACAATGTTTCACTACAAAAATGCACTTCTTTAAAAGGAGAAAAGTAATAAAACTTTCACATTATTAACTTTTTCCCTTTTAAAAGAGGCTGAAAAATGCCATTGTACCACATTAAAGGCCTTTACATAAGACTCACCATTGGCTAATGAGCCTTGTTGTACAATCTACCACATGCAACTGCCTTCAAGTGCTGCTTTTAACTTAACCTTGATGTAGTGCCAGGAATGTGCAAAGGATATACTTTGATGGTGGGGGCAGTCTACTTCTCTCCCTCTCTCTTTTCTCATTTTTTTTTCCTTTTCCATATTGATACACTTAAAAATATATGTAAGATTTAAATTTTACTGTTGTTTAACAGAGCGATTAGATTATATTCCATAAAAGAAGAATGAGGAATTATCTGTGTTATGGAAATGAGCAAATAGATCAGTTATTTATAATAGAAATGATAATAAGTTGTTGATACTTTGTACTTATGCAGTGACTTTCTTCCTGCAGATACAAAGAACTTCATAAGCATCCTCACAACTCCCCTGTGAAGCAAGTATCAGAATCTCTGCTTTATCATTAACAAAACTAGTTCAGTGACTTTCCAGAAGATGACACAAAATATCAGTATCAGAAGGAGGATCTGAAGAATTTTTACTTGCAGTTCCCTCTTTGATTATAAACCATTTCCTCCCATCACTAGAGTGAATTATTTTGGTAGCAGTGCTACTGGAATTTGTTCAAATTTCATGTTATAGCCAGATGTGTTCTCCATAGAAATTTATTTATATTTAATTTATAAAATAAAATGTATAAGTAATATTCTGAAGATGATTTTAGGGGCACTTATCTGACATTAATCTTTTCCTGAATAAAATTAGCATGATATTGAAGCTGAGTCACATATTTTCCATGAAGGCTATTTATAGAAATATTATTTTTCTTGAGATTTATGGAGCTGATTGATTTAATTTTTATTTGTTGTTTCCTTGATTGCATACTCAAAGCATACCAGAGCTTATATCCAATTGTTTTCATTTTCCAGCATTTGAGAATTTTGTGAATTAAAAGATTGTCAGATATTTTTGAAACTAGACATGTAAGGTTATTCACAAAACATGTATGCAGGGGTGAAATGACTGACAGAATGGGGAAAATGAATATCAAGGGGCCAACTGTAAGTTTGCCCACATGCATCCCAAAAGTACAGACAAAAAGTATTCTCTTGACTTCAGTATGAAATGCTTGGAAAGTCTTCATGAGAAAATTCAGAGTCTGTTGGAGGTGCAAATTGAAGTTCCTTTTATTTTCTGTCAAGTTTTCTGCACCCATTGTGCCATAACAGTCAATTTACCATTTTCTTTAGGACTGAACACAAAAATCTGAAGTGATAGCTTGAGTAGGTGAAGTCTTAAGAGAAGCAAAATTGCGGCCATGTCATAGCTTCTGAAAATATCACTCAAAGTGTACAAAAACAATCAAAATATCTGGGAAACAGTGAGGATGTCCAGAACATTTAATCAGGGTCTTCTCTGAGAATACCTAATGAATTTTCAAGTTAATGGGACATGATGACTGATGGGATTACTAAAACTGACTGCAAATTGTCTCCTTTAAGTAATGACCAAATTAACTCTTTAAAATAAATAAATAAGTAACAAAATTAGTTAAAATGGAAGCTTCTATTTCTTGCTCTTAAAAATTAGGAAGGAAAGTATTTTCCACATGCCAGCTTCTGACACGGTGGGTGGAGAACTGATGCTCAATTTTGCAAATTACCAGGTGGCATGCGTGAAATAACAGAGTTGAATCAAATTGAAATGAAAAACAAAGGATTACAAAAGGACATTTGTAGCTTTCTCTCTCTCTTTTTTTTTTCTTCTTATATTTGTATATTAACAACTCACTGTCATTGCTTAGAGAGTTTGTCAGTCCAGTTCTCTCTCTCCAGAATAGCCTTCTAAAGGAGTAAATTTCATTTTCCAAATGTAATTTTAATTTTCTCTTTAAAATCTTGCAAGTAGTTATGAGCAATTTTGATCAGGTCACCATACAGGGGACTGACTAGAATTGGTTGAGATATGTAAAGATTTTTTTTCAATAAATGCATCGAAATAATTTTAATTTCTTAATTTAAAAATAAATATTATTTCAAGTTTTCTAAATATTTATGAAATGTTTTAATTTTAAAAAAATAATGAAAGCCACATGGTCAGAATTTTATTCCCTGTTAATCAAACTTTTTGTTTCCGTTGCAAAGGCAAAAAGAAAGAAAAAAATCACAGTTAAGAAAAAGGATAAATTTTTGAAAAAAAAGTTGTGTTTTTTTGTGTTTGTTTTTTACTTTCTGAAAGAAAAATACACAGCATCTTAAAATATATATATTTAAAAAAACCTGCTATGTGATAATTTGTGATTTAAAATTGAAGTTCTCTGTTCAATGGATAATTACAGTAAATGTACATTGAAAGTTATGAAGATGAGTCATGAGAGAAGCACGTACAGGCTGAAGGGATGAAGATGAGTCATGAGAGAAGCACGTACAGGTTGAAGGGAGGGCTGCAGAAGTAAAGGTAAAAACTGAGAAACCTGAGAGTCAGGCAGGATAAGACTTAAAAAATATAAAATGAACAATTTCCCTGACCAATTTGTCTTCACCTAGGACAGAAATTCCTACAGTTATTATAAACACCTGGACAGTTTAGATAATCATGGAAAACAAATATGTAGAAAGCAAACAATTTGGTGTTATTAGTAGCAGAAACCCTTATAAAACAGAAATGTATATAAATAAAGCAGAGAACACAACACTGTCATTTCCTGAAAAATTACCTGTATGTGCACAAAATGTGATTTTGACTGGAACTTGGTTAAGAACCCATATGAGCTCTGCCTATGTTGCATACAGTATGCTTACACAGGCAGAATTGTTTTATCTCCTCTGATTGACCTCAAAGGGACATAAAATCTCTGTAACATTCTCTGCACCATTTGCTAATTAACTCACTCATTAATTAAATACACTGGTATCAGTTAGATTTTAAGTCAAACACAATTTGTTTTGTTAATATTTTTATGGAGACGACATCAGATATTTTCTTGTAATCATACTATCTTTCTGAGGCATCACTTAATGTCCTTCAATTTATGATATATTAAAAATAGAGATGTTTTATTACTGAATGAGGAATTCTGAGATTTCCCAGAATACTGTGATTTTCAGTGAACTTCAGTCAAAAAGTAGAATTGTTGATTTTGCTTTTCAAGTCACATCTTTGCAATTAGAAATTGGTGGTTTTGTTTTGCAAGGAAAAAAGACAGAAATGTATGCTGTTCTTACCCCTACATAAGGGAACAGAAACATGCATTGAAGTGCCACTATACAGTTTATTTTAGCTATGGACATGCAGGTAAAAGTGCTTGTATGTGCATGCAAAGAAGGTCATACAGTGATCAACAAATTGCTATTTTTGAGAGTGAAAAAAAAATTAGTTACTTTCTAATAGCCGATGTGAGTAAGATGTGGATATTATCATCCAACGAATCAGGCTCATGAATTTATGGATTAAGCACACTTTAACAAAACTTAGATCTTCCCAAATTTTGACTTACTTGTGTTTGTAGGAGTGGCCATATCTCCACAGTTTGTTATAGCTCTCTGAACTTATTCAAGTCGTTTCAGTGATGAACAGTGACATAGTAAATAATTTGCCTGGAAAGTGTGTTACTGCTGCATGGATGGTAACTCTGGAGACTAATGAATGATTAATAATTTTTTTTTATTATTATTTTTATTTTCAGGATGCTATTTCTGTGTAAGGAATCTCAAGCTGAAAAGATGGATAAAAGTGAGACAGAACTTAGATACCATTGTGGTTCACCAAAGCTATTTTCATGTATTTGGAAATTTCTTACTTAAAAATTTCTTCTTCCATGATTTTATTAAAACAAAACATTAAAAGTGCCACAACTTTATATGTGACGTTGGTGTCTGGTGAGATTTTAGAACTGTAGTGAATCACTTTGTAAATATAATCCTGAACAGAATGACTCACCTTTGCACTGTACTGCGGAGTACCACCATAGTGCACTGAGTGGCAACTGTGATAGTGAATGTTAAAGTAAAAAAATGGAAAATAGTTGGTCTGTGATATGCAGCATAAGCTGATAGTGTAGGAAGAGACTGAGAAAATTTGAAGTTAGAAGGAACCTCTGGAGATAGTCTAGTCCAAGCTGCCTGCTCAGAGCAGAGTCAATAGAGCAGTTTGCTAAGGGCCATATCTCTTTGCTTTCTGAATATGTCAAAGAATCAAGGCATCACAACCTCTCTGAACAATCTGTACCTGTTTCTTATCATCCCCACGCTAAAAATATTTTTTGTAATGTTTAAGCATGAATAATGCAGTTTGGGCCCCTTGCTGCTTGTCCTGTCACTGGGCACCTCTGAGAAGACTTTGGCTGTGTCCTCTTACTCCTCCCACAACATATTCAGACACAGCAACAAGATATACCCCAAGGCCTTCTCTTCTCCAGGCTGAAGAATACCAGTGCTCCCAACACTGGCTGGGAGCAGACAACAGATGTTTCAGTCTCTTAATCATCTTTGTGGCCCGTTCTCGTACTTGCTCCAGTATGTCCATGTCTGTCTTGCACTGGGAAGCCCAGAACTGGACCAAGCACTCTCGATGTGTTTCACCTCCCTCAACGTGCTGGCAATGCTTTTCCTCATGCAGTCCAAGATCCTTTTGGCTTTCTTTGTTGCAAGGACACACTGCAGTCTCATGGTCATCTTGTTGTGCACCCCAAGGTCCTTTTCTTTAAATCTGCCTTCTGTCCAGTCAGCCTGCAGCCTGGTGCTTGTGGGTTTTCCTCCCTTGGTGCACTACTCTGCACTTCCCTTTGCTGAATCTCATGATATTCCTTTTTGCATATTTTTCCACCCTGCTGAGATAAATATGGTGTATCAGCCACTTGTCCCAGTTCTGTATCATTTGCAAACTCTATTTGATGCTCCAGGCCATTAATGATCATGTTAAACAGCACCGGCCCTGGTATCTACCTCTGGGACACACCACTGGTGACTGGCCACAAGTTGGATGTTGTGCCCTTGATCACAACCTTAAACAGCATTGGAAGCACACTGCAGATGCCAAATTTGAAAGAAAGAATCCTTGTACAATGGGCACAGACAAAGAAAGGTAGAAATATGACTTTAAAATACCAGCCATCCTACCTGCAATGACAATCTGATGCTGAAATATTTTGACAGCATCCTGAAAGTGTGTTCATGATCTACAGGCAATCACAGACATCTTTGGAGTTAATGGGTGTGCTTAGCACATTAGGTGGGAACAAATCATGGAACAAGTAAATATGCGTTGGACTGTAAAGGAAGCTGTGATTCAGATCAAACTAAGAAAGGACAGGAGGGCTGATTGGATGGCTGAGTTCACTGGCCTGAATACACACTGGTAGAGCCGTGCACAACTGTATGTGACAGAAGGATGCGACTGGAGTCACACATCACAAGAAAATGTGGAAAGCCAAAGGAGAAAAGAACAGTGCATCTGGAACTATAAGGAATCCAAGAGTGAAAGAGTTTATTATTATTATTATTTATTTATTTATTTACTTACTTACTTACTTATTTATTTATTTATTTATTTTCCTTTGGGAAAAGCAGGTAGAAGGGAGTATGACTATCAAGAAAGCAAGTATGGATTTTTGAATAAGGAAATTGAATAGTGTTATTTGCTCCTGTTGTATTCAGGGAACAGGAATGGTCTATTTTTTTTTACAAACAATTTTTGCTCAACGTCTTTGGCAATTTTACCAGTTGCTTGCACTGAAAAGAGCCATGCCTGGCCAGAAAGGAAGGATGGAATCATTTTTCCAGTAATACAGGGATACTTTACATAATCTTACTGGATTTTTCCTCCTCCTGTCTGGGCAATCTTTAGCTTTTGGCATGAGTAAGGGTCACTCACTGCTGGCCGAAAATCAACAAGTCTCAAAGGAAAATAGGTTCAGTCTGTGTGCTCAGAATTGGACCAGAGCACAAAGGCAGGCAGGATCTGCCTCTCATTGTGTATTTTACAACTTTAAGAATAAACTGCTGATAGCTACTAAAAATCCATCAAACCTTAAAGCCTTTAGGGACGACAGCCTGGATGAGAATGCACATTAAAAACTGTATCATTGCAATGTCTGTAGTATCAGGATTATCTCAATAATTCATGTCCTTATACTCTGTATCCTATTATAAATACATACAAAAAATCTATTTAATCCCATGTTTACCTTTTGCTTTACCTTTTTTCTTTTGTCATAATTCTGTGGATTAATGCTCACACAGTTGTCTTGCGTGCACAAGCTCCGTAGATTTTCTATTATACACAAAGATAACTTATTTACACAGTGTTTTCTAATCCACTTTTACACTATGTCAGCAGACTGAATTCTCGTCTCTTGGCTCCTGCCAGCAGAATTGGAATTTAATTATCAGGTAAAAGGTAAAGGTGCAGTGATTTTATATCTCTTTACTTTTGGGGCCACCAAAGAGGATGTGAAGGAATCCATGCACCTTTTCAGTTAGCCAGACTGTCTGCTCATAGGTGATTTTACAGGTAATGACAGTAACAGCTCACATGGCACATTTGTATGTATAAGAGCTATGGAAAGCAGTTTGAGCTGCTACACAAAGCCAAATGCTCTCCCTAACCCACAGTTTCTCCCATCATAATCTGAGATCTTCAGGTCCTTGCAGTTACAGACAGTATGAGTACAGCTAAGAGACTGTAACTAGGACTGATACAAAAAGGATTGATCTCTTACATGGTGTAGATAAATTAGCCAGAGGAATTATATCCCCTTGGGTTTTGTCATTGTCTGATCTCAGACTTCATTACTGTTGTCAGCCAGGTTACCCCAGGATTTGCGTATCGCTTTACAATTCACCGGAGAGCCATGTTCAGTACGAGGATGATTTCCTCCCATTCCCCACAGAACTTCCTTGCACAGAGCACGCTGCGCTGTGTGTGATAGAGGTGTCATATCTGTCAGTGTTTTAGCTTCTAATATCAGAGATTCTGATTCTCTGAGAATTCGTCTGAGATTCATGATGATAAGATCATGTTCTGAGATCTTGAACACTCACTCCAGGCAGCTCACTGGAGGGCTTAGTGCAGAGCATGTTTGAGAAATTTTGAAATTCTATTCAAAAATGGATTTTCTGCGAAAGCTAGTTTGAAAGATCTACTCCTGCCTTACATAATGGGTCTTGTCGCTGAGTCTTCTCTCTTTTCTGCAGTCTACAAAACCCAAACTTCATTTTATATGAAAGTGCAGTCCTATAAAGCAGGTGGTGGAAGACAGAATTAGTGCATGGGAATTTTGAAAGGGATTGTACTTCGGGGGGTCATACTTCTCTGTCAGCTCACTGAGGGATTCGAAATCATCCTGTAAGTATAATATTAATAGTAAGCATTGTTCATATAGATTTTGATGTTCCACTTCATGCTTTCTAACTATTGTGCTACTTAAAGCATTATGGGTGAACAGGAGTTTGAAATACTTCAAATAACAGCTATTTCACACCATTTTCAACTGACAGTCAAAGAAAAATGTCTTGCAAAAGTATCCTGGCAACAGGGCTTATAGCATCAGTGTAATTCTTGTACATGTATTAGCATGCTGTGGAACATCACTGTGTTCAGAGAGGAGCTGCAAATACATTTTTTTTTCATCCTGAAGTGGCAGTTTTCCTGAACTAGAGCAGTAACAATTAACTTACCATCCAAACCAGGGTATTAGTGTAGAAAAGACAATAGAAGTCTAATACCATCAGGCTGCATAGGCACTTTCTAATATTTCCTAAGATTTTTTCCTAAGATTTTAACATTCTTTAATAGAGGAAGCCCTTCCTCTACTTCAGATTCAGCAATTCTCAGTCACATAGCTGTTAGTCTGAATCCTCTGCATCCAGACAGATATTCATGTAATGCTACAGATCTTTAAATGTTTATTAGTGATTTGGAAGTACTTACAGGAAACATTCAGTGGTGAAACCTGCAGCTTTGTGAGAGGGTTGGTAATCTTCACAAAGCCCTTCCACTGGAAAAGAATAATAATTTGAACCCAACCAACAGTGCTTATTTAGTCACAGGCAAAATAAACAGTAGCCTACAGTGGCAGACTGCCTGAGATGGCAGATGAGGACATGTAGTGCACTGCTTGAATAAGCAGTCTCTGCCTCCTATCTGCACAGCCTTCTGCTCTTTCTGTGCTGTCACTGAGCAAAGGATCGTGTTTTTGCAGCAACGAGAGTGAAGCAGTGGGAGTGGAAAGCTTAACTTGCCTGGAATCTTCCCAGATTTTTGGCCTTGTCCTGCTCCTTCCCTTCAAAATACCTCATCCCCATTTCTGCAGCCAAAATGTCAATTTTGAGTACACTGTCAGAAAGCCTTGAAACCAAGAAAGAAAGTGCCCCAAACCACTCCAAATGTGCTATGAGTTCCAAAAAGCAGACTGCCAGGGATTTTTATTTTTATTTTTATTTTTTGAGGAGGTGGGAGCATCACACATCACCCATAACCTACATAAGCCTCTTACTTCAGTCACATCAAGTATAAACTGTTTTTATATACCCAAGACAAAACCAATATAACCATTATATCATATTTTCTCGATAATTCATCATTCTGTGATGATGCATCATTTGAGCTGAATTTGTAAGCGCTCAGATCCAGTATTAGCAAATGTAGGCTCACACAAACTTCATAGCCAGAAAACTTGAGCTATACAGCCTACTGGATTAAAACCTGAGATTTCTGGGGCAGGGTGAGTGAACTAGAATAACACCTTCCATGAAGTGCTTCATTGGTTTAACTTATTAATCAAAAACTCACTTTCTACCTGCACAGAAAGAAGTATCTGCTGATAGCTGCTTTGTGCTTTTGTATCTGTAGCTACAAAAGATGTTATGATAAGTAAGATTACGAACCTTGCAAAATCTCAGAAACTTTAGCTAAACTTTTAGATTTTGACTGACTCTCTGTGTGACTTGGGCATCTCTGGATTTCTCTTCTCCCTTAGTAAAACAGGGATCATTATATATCATATAGGAAGAATTTGAACATAAAGGTGTCAAGGCTTGTGTAGATATGCAGAAAGCATCCGAGGGGGATAGATCTTTTGAATTTTCACTTAGTGTAAGTAACTTAGTGTAAGTTTTTGATGAAAAAAAGAATTTATATAGGGCTAATGGACAGCTGTTGATGAAAACAACAAGAAGAAAACCCTGAGATCCTGTCATTAATTAGCCCCAAGCATTTTGTCTGTAATAACCTTATAAAGTTTCAGATGGAGTAAATATGTCCTAGCTCTTTAAAATCCCTCTAAGTGCAGTTGGTAAAAATGTTGTTCTTCCCACCCTGCCCTGTAATAACACATAATTTTAAATAGCTGCAGCACAGGGTGCTGCAGGTGGTGGCAGCATTTCAGTGACTGATGAACTTCTTCATACTGAACTGGATTCTCAGGTGAGTCAGAATTCCTGGTGACTCAAGGCTTTTGGAGTTTCATGTTCCACTGTGTTTTGATAAGATTCTTGTATGTGAAGAATGCTTGAAAAAAAGAAAGAGATAGAAAAGAGGAAATTATGCTGTACTTATGCATTGATTCATCAGGAATTTCTACACTGTAGCTGTGAATGAGAAATGGAAACAGTAACACAGGTCTGAGTACCTAATGATCTTTAAAATGTCTCCTAATATAGAGCAGTAGCATTAATTTCATATATCATAGAAGTTTGCTTTAGCTATACATTTGCCTGATTTTGTAACGTAAAAAGGCTACAGATTACCTTTTACATAAAAACGAAAATGATTCGAAACAGTTCTGTCTAGCTCAATCTAATGTTAAAAGCAGAAACTAAAGATACTGTGGGAAAAAGAAAAAGAAGAAACAGGATTTAGGTATACAGATACACATTTATATTTTTGAAAATATTTGTTTTCCTGTTTTCTGTATGAGTAAGAAATTAGATAATTGTCTTAACAGCACAAGGAAATCATACAGTGCTCAGCAAGCTGAGCAACTCTACTGCCACCCCCCATCTTCATGTTGTGTTATTGTGACGCCTCAGCAAAAAGGGACAAAAGAAGCTGTCAACAACAACAACAAAAAGATGTATTCCCACTAACACCTGAAACACTTTTATGGTAGACAAAGACAGATGAAAGAGGGAGACAAATAAGGATGAATGCTAGGAAGAGACCTTTGCTGAAAACCTGCTTAAAATAGGGTGAAATGTGTGAAAACAAAGGATCGGAGGGCAAGATGGAGGATGACAACTGTCAACAGCAGGTCGACTTGCTTCAGGAGTTTTCATATTCTAAATAGGACTACAGGAAATTTCCTGAAGGCAGATGTAGCAAAATACTGAAAAGCAGTTACAGTTGTTTTAACTGGACAGAGCTCCTCCAGGACCACATGAATTACATCCTCAACTCTGAAGAGGAAGTGGTAAGAGAAGAAATAGGAAAAACCTTGGCAAGAGTTTTGAAATCTTGCCAAAGACGGCAGTGACCCCAGAGAAAGGAACAGATGGCTAATTCAATTCCTGACACTAAGAAATTAATAGAAGTAACATGCCCATAAAGTTGACTTGTGCTATGAGGAATATTTTGGGATAAGCAGCAAAATTTTTCAATAATTTTCATTCATGTTGTGTACATATTCTTATGCTTCCTAGAAAGTGAGATGGACTAGGTGATCTCCTGGCATCTTCTGAACTTCTGCATTTTTAATTTCTCTGATTTAAAATAAATTGGCAATATCAGCTCTACTGTTAGAAGAAAAGGAATATAAAATTAAATTAAATTTTTCTTCATTCTGATAAGATGACTATACAAAACAACTCCATTAGGGGGAAAAATCTGAAAAGCAGATGATACAAAATATGAGTTATCGTGCTGTAAGTAGCAAAGACAAGATAATGGTATATTTTAAGTCATTCAGGTGGACTTTGAAGCCTGCTGGGAGGGTGGAGGCAGAGAGGTCCAGCAGTCTGTTTGACATTTTTTCTACATTCTGCTATTAGCTGTTGCTTCCTTTGTGTTTCTGTTTTGAAAGACATCTAACAAGGTGCTTAATTCATAAACAAATTATTACTCCTTCAGATTCAGCTGAAAATACAGTTTAGTTTATATTCTGGTATTTAGCATCACTAAAATGAATAATATTCAAGATAGGGTATGAGAACTTTGTAAAAACCTCTTCTTGTCAATGAATTGCTCTCAAGTATCAAAGAAGATTCCTTTCACTTAATAGAATGAAATATTCCTTTCACTGTGTCTGACAAATCATCCTGCAAAAACTGCTTCTGAAGATTGTGTTTGATCACTGTATCTCATGGTTCCCTTACAATGAAAGAAGAAATAGACTTTAAAAAGAAAGACTAGAGAGTAAAGATACAGAATAAAATCAACAGTTATTGACTGGACAAGTGTAAATGTTACAACTCACAAAAGATTACGCTTCCCAAAATACTTTTATATATGCACTCTCTTAGTTCAGTTATGGGCAATTGATTTTCAGTAATAATTTTTGGAAGGCTTTGTAGTAATGGTCTCATTAAAATGTGGAAGCAGGAAAACACACTGAACTTTATCTTCCTGCATTAATATATAGTGAGGTTATTTAGTGTTAATATACAGACGACAATGAATATTCCTGCAGGAGAGAAATTAATACCTCACAACTGGGATTTCTTCATTACATTTTTTTCTGACATTATGTCATAGTAATGTTGTTGAATCAAGTCATTCATGCTAAATATGCATTTAAATATGTATGTTCCAGATTTTTTTTCCTTGCAAAGGGAAAAAGTCCTGCTAAACTTATCTTCTTTTCTAGGCAATGACCTAACTTCACCAGTTGCCCAATGTCAATTCTAACCAGCGAAGTGTTAGAATAACTGTTTCTTTCCAGGAGGAAACTGCCTACTGAGGTGGAAGCTATAAATT
This sequence comes from Anser cygnoides, assembly GCF_040182565.1. NCBI lineage: Eukaryota > Metazoa > Chordata > Aves > Anseriformes > Anatidae > Anser > Anser cygnoides. The sequence goes on from NC_089875.1 coordinate 109,701,536, forward strand.
TAGAACTTTTCAGACTGAGAAGAACAGAATCTGGCTCTTGCACTTCCCCTTGTCTGAATACTATAATCACTTTTTTTGTTACAGAAAACCTCAGTAGCAACACCTCATCATGTGTTAAAGGGCTGTGATCAGTTACTTTGGATGGTACCTGGTATTTCTCCAGAGACAATCCTTGTCTCTGGTTTCAGATATATAGAGGGATCTCTTGGAGGTGGCCTAGAGCTTGAAATGGGCTGGAGTTTCAGAAAGTGGGATTTCTAAGTAGCTTCTGGCTACTGGCATGTAGGATTTCTCATTGTCCTTCTGAGGTGTGTGACCCTTCTCAGTCACACATAAAGAGGGAAAGGAATCTAATCCTGTGTCCTTATTTCAACAAATTGGATGGTGCAATGCCTAACTTGTATCATTCTAAGTTTGTTTTATTTGAATTACCCTTTAGCTGTGGAAAGAAGTACATGAAATCATCTGTGAACAAAAATTCTGTAATACTCCTAGCTTTTTAATTCTGACAGCAGTCTGTCTATATCCATCAGTCTTCCTTGTAACTGTACTTGTAAGTACAAAACAAACAGGGACTGTTTTTTTTTTTTGTTTGTTTGTTTGTTTTTTTAACTTTGCCTTGCGCTTCCATCTCTGTAAGATTTTTCCTCGCTTCATTGCACATACTTATGCACAGAGTCTGACTGATAGGCAATAAAATTATCCGCAGGAAATATAAATCCCAAATCCCAGAAAAATGTTAAAATCCTAGTGAAATTATTGGTGCAAAATTGGTTAGGATTAAGTCTCCCTTGAAAATAAGAGAAGGTTGAGTGCAGGTAATTTACCATTCAGATTCTTTGTCTGGCACTTGCAACCTTGAGATCATATGCCTGTCCCTGACTAAACAAAATTCAAATCCAATTTGTAACAACTATGGCTTTGAATGGATCAATCACAATTGGTTCTATTTGTTACTTTAATTGAACTACCTTGCAATTACTGAAGTATTTATTTTTAATTATCTGTTCTCATTTGTTCTGAATGAGTACATCTGCTTCATTCCTCCAAGAACAATTTAGAAATATAATATGGAAACCTCAGTAGGTTCCATTGTGGAAAAACAATAATGAATTTTAAAAGTGAATAAAAGATTATGATAATCCCAAAGACATAGCTGTTAAAATATCAGGGAAAATTATATTTCCAAAATAAAGCATTACTTTTCACCCATTAATAAAAGTGTCACCATCACATCATGAATATGCTTAATAGTATTAATGCACCAACGCTCTCCTCTGGCTTCATCTGTCCTGATTTTAGAGTCAAATGTATTGCTCTATTCCTAACCTGACACCTAAGGTCTCTTATTCCTCTGTGTATACAGGTCAGTGACTATTTCAGAAGTGAGTCAGTTATCCATTTCATTTAAGTTTCACTAATGTTTTTAGTGTTTGTTTAATGAAACAAAAGAGAGAAAACTTTGGTTAGGCACTGCAGTAAATTTCAGAGTATTATGAGCTTAGCTAAATTTACAATATGGAAAACTTATCTCGGATTTTACCACATCTCAGAATATGTTCCTGACTATCCACTTCCCAAGCAAGGAAAGAAATGTGTCTAGAAGAGATGTGTTTTCTCAGCAAAGGATGTAGTGATATATCCAACTCTTTCTGCTCCGTTTTTGTAGAAATGTCTGTCACTAGGCAGAATAGTTTATTCCTCTGAAAGGTGTTCACAATGAATAGATGAGCATAAATATTTTCAGATGTTATTCTGTGCTAAGCAGTGTCTTCAATAGTCATTTGACGCATTATAGTCTTCATCAGAGCATTCAGTTTCCCACAGCTGTATGCTGATGCCCATTAGCTGCTTGGCTACCCTGATGGGCACCAGCAGTTGCTATGCTCTGGCAAATCCAAAGTGTCTGCTTCTGTCACTGGTTAAAATGAGACATCAGGAATCACCACGTGAAATGTAAGAAGGACCAGTTTGGGAGGAAAAAATACTGCTGTGTTGTTCTTTCATCTAACGTTCTGCCTATGGAAATTGCCAAAACACCTCTCTGAAATTTTGGTAAGTCACACATGGCTGTTCCACTGCCTTCATCAAAACAGGGGATTGACAAACTTTGACTCAGTACTCAGCCATGGTAATTCTTTATTTATTTGTGACTTTTGGAGAAAACACACTTTACAATACACATTCTTTTGTTACGAGACTGACTTATTTTTTTATCTTTTTTCACAGGCACAAAAATTAAAGCAAAGTTGTGGCTTTTGTAATGCTCTAATGTTCCTCACTGTGACCACTCTAAAGTAGTCTGACCTGCTAGGAAATCTTTTTCCTTCTTGGAGCATCATTTACTGCTTGCCTTCCCTCTGCCACAGTTAAGTGCACAAGTAACTGCCCATGCATTTTCTGAGCAGAGGAAGCAGTTCTCCTTCTGGCAAAGTTGCACATCAGGAAAACATTTCTTGACAGTCATGGTAATTAGCTGCCAGTGATAAGGCTCTGAAGGCATTTGGTTCACTGTCACTGAAGATCTCAAAGGGTAACTAATGCACGGAGCCTGAGACAAACATAGATACAATACCTCTGTCCTGCAGAGGGCAGAGAGAGATGATCCAAGTCCATCAGGTCTTTTCCATTGCTGTTATGTATAATTAATTCAGGAAAATAATTTTCCTCCCCTCTACAGCTAGCTTGTTGTCTGGGGGCCCTGTGTTTCCCCTTCTCTCAGTTAGGTCATTAACTGTTTGTTTTCCTTTCCCTATGTACATGTTTAAATTCCATTGATGCTAATGGAAAATACACGTGCAAGGGATAATAAACATCTAAATATTTGGATTCTGCTAGCACTTCTCCCTAGGGCATAACAGTAAAAATGTTATAGGAAAATATATTTGTGCAGTAACACTAGAAGAACAGAAAGAGCAAAGTTGATGTCTCCTTTTTCCCACCCCAGTGAGATAAAGAACCAGTTCTTCTTAGTTCTGTTCAGATAAAAAGAAATAGACATTTTAGTATTTCTCCAGCAATTGTGTTTGAGGAGGATGGCTTAGTTCTGCCTAGCAGGGGTAGACATAACTGTGTTACATTTGTTAGCTTCTTGGAAGGAGGGAAATGCTCTTCATTAAAATGTGGCAGAGCTAACATGCACAGAGATATGGATGCAAGTACCACATGGCCACTTTTTGCTTCATTTCTCACCAGTGGTGAATGAGATAATCATGACTTTGGGGTGATTGAGAACACAGGTGAGATGAATCCTGGCTGTGGGGTGGGTGGTGTGTGTGCGTATCTTAAAGTGTTTGTTTTTTTTTTTTTTTTGCTTTTATATATAACATCTTAAAAGCTAACAAGTTTAAGTTGTTGGTTTTTTTTTTTCTCTTCTATATATAACATAATTCTGCTACTGCACCACAACATGTAAATTTCATCATTAATATTTCAAGTTTGGGCCTTTTCTTCTAATTTCATTGCACTGGGACTGGAAGGAACTGTCTATGTCAACAAGTCCTGACATTAACAGCTATAGGAAACCATGCATGAGATGGCTTAGTTAGGAAGACCTTGCTCAGGGTACGTCTGCAAACCATTCTCCAGCACCTTACAGCAGATGGTGAAGATCTGTGGTAAGAGAGCAAAGCTGCAATGATGAAGTGGAATAGAAAGTGGAGATTGAGTGGAGACTGCCACTGCCTGGGAAAGTGCTGGAACTCATTAAACCTTGTAGATGATTCTGGATAGAACATAGTGACCCATACTGCAGAGAGGTAAAGTACAACCACAAGTCCTTGCTCGTATGACCCAGGGAAACAAATATGCACTCAAACCTGGTAATCTCTGAGCATTAAGTGTGGAAGCAAGCTACATACATTTCTCTATATGACTGAACCACTGGAGAATGTAACACCCCAGGGACACCTGAAAAATCTGCCCAGCCCTGGCCAATCTGCATCTTGGAAGAAGGTGAATCTGTCTTCACGTCCCTTATCAATGTCTTTGAAGCAAAATTCAGAGCCAGAAACATGGAAATGGGAGTGTATAAATGACAGCCAGCCAATCTCTTTTCCAGCTCCTGTGCATGCAGCAAAATATTAACTAGCTAGGTTTCATAAGGGGAGTCAATCTAAAGGCAGTTGCTCTGCTGCCCTATGGGTTGTTTGGGAAAAGGGTTTGCATAAATGTGTCAGGGGAACGAAGAGGATTTGTCGAGGGCAGGGAGGCATATGATGGTATTCTGACACACTAATCTCCCAACGGGGCAGCAGCCATTAAAGAGCCTACACCACATGGGTCCATCTGGCAGCTGGGCCTGGGTGCCCTGGGCACTCTGGTACACGCCAGCCAACAGCGAGCGTGGAAGAGCTGCAGTGAGCCTTCCAGCAGGGGCACAGGGGAAGCCCCAGCCCTACAGCCCTCATCGTGCACGGCAGAACAGAAATCTGTCGGTAGAAATCTCGTTGGGCTGCATTTTTTTGGCTGGGGAATTTCAATCTAGCATGAATGTAAAGATTTGTAGCAGCATGTAGCACATTTGTTTTGCATCCACTGAAGCCTCTGGGGTACCTCACTGAGTGAGGCAAAAACACTTTTTAAATCCAGGGATCTCTTACATGACCAAAGCTCTAACTACCAATATGCCTGTCTCCCCTAGGGCTAGCTACTGGCAGCAAAACTATAAAAATAAGGTAACATTTCACTCCCTTTTATCATTTCCTTAACCCCACCCTTCTGCTAACCATCCAGTTGGGAGAGGAAAGTCCTAACACTCCTTTTCCTGGAGGGACAAAAACAGGCATAGGAAATAGCTGTGCAACTTTGTACTTCTTTGGTGACTACAATTCTCCAGAATATATGCAGCTATTGTAGTGATGATCAACAAACTATGAATGTCCACATTTCATTTCTTTCTTTATTTTTTATTAAATTTGTGGATTTTTCCCTCTAGTAAAGTGGCAGATGTGTGAAATTGGGAACAAACTGACTGAAAATTGCAGAACAATTTAATCAGCCAGGACATTCAGACAGCTATGTAAATGACAGACAGCTTTCTGGATAACATTATTTAAATCCCTTCAGCAGTGTATGATCCCTTTTGAGAAAGGAACACAGGATTCCTTGAGTGTCCTAAAGTATTATTACAGCTATCACTGTTGTTATGAACTTGCATGATTTCAAAACATTTTTAGTGATATTTAAAGTATATCCTATACAGTCAAAGATATAGTCAACCTTAGGAAAATAGTGTTTCAGAAACAATGTGGTGAACACAATCCTAAAGCAAGAAAAATGTCAGGGGAAAACCAGTATATTTGAATATTCGTGATCAGGTTCCTAATGATTAAAAGGGGTAATTTCCCATTTTCTCTGTAGTGGCACTTTCAGCTTGTGTTTTAAAGAATGATATGCTTTTAAAAATGAAACATTAGCTTGACAATGTTCACCTAGAAACTGTGCCTTGTTTTCATGAAATGAAAGTTCAGTGAGTATTTTATGGGGTAAGAACTACGGGCAAACAGGAAATCTGTATACAAGCTACTTGACCCAGTACATCCATAAAGACTGAAGATATAGTTAGTTATTTTTTCCTGAGAAAGTTCACTGCTAAAGCAAGCAAATTAGAAACAGTTTTTATCATATTTTTTTTTCTAATAAGTATATATACTCATATATTCCATGTCCTTCCAGAAGACCCTTACTTTTTATGATAATGTCACTTCTTGGTTCTGGGAGAGGAAATTAAGAGGGTAGGAAAAGATTGGCAAAAGGTAAATAAAGCTTAGGTAAAATGGATGCTTTTCACACAGAAAACAAGATTTTCTCAAAATATGTTTTCCCTCCCCCAGAATCACTTCTGTGACAAGTTTTAAACCTCCCTAGTAATAACAAATACACAAAGACAAAATGCTTGTGCATATGGATCTCTCTTCCAAGTTGCTCTAGTTGGTTAGTGTAATTCTTTCTGGCCTTTAACAAACATAATCTCCTTTAATTGTGAGCCTTCCTTAATGAAGACTATTCTAGAAACTGTCATTTAACATAAGTCATTAATTGTTTTCCACCCCCCATTAAATATAATAGGAAGTTATACCATTAATTCTATCACTGCTAAATTCCCACATTGCCAGATGCTGAAGCAGAATGGGACTATGGATTACAAAACATATGGATTTATTTACACTAGGTAACTTCTTTATTAAAATATCTTAACACAGTCTTTACAGAGACTTCTTTCCCAAGCCCCTGCTGTCACACTCTGCTCTGCTCAGGAACACACACCACATCTGCTTTTCACATATGCTCTCCAGCCCCAGTCCACCCACATGGGCCCCATTCACAGCAGTATGTGCCTCTCCCGAGCCTCAGATGCTCACACACAACAGGGCTGTAGCACTAACAGGAGCATGATGGGTTCAAATCAGCCTTGCCAGGCTTTAAGAGTGTGCCTAGACTCTCTACATGTTCCAGTACAAAGCTTGCAGACTTGGTCTTCAGCCATGGGCTTTCCAGCTCACCCTGACTATGCAGGGCCTTCCGTGATAACGGCATACCCCAGAAGCAATGCAGTTTATCCAGCATGAAATGGTTGAGACAAGATATTTCACTGGTCATGCCATGACTTGGAACTCACAGGAGTGTGTAACTCAATCATGGAAAATGATAATAATAATTGGAAAAAAAAAATCCTACACCTTGCTCTCTCCTTTCCCTTAAGCCACAAATTCCCAAACTGAAGGCTGATGCTAAAATCAATCTCTTGCTGCTGGGGATTAGAAAAGAGTAACACTTTGGGATGAAATGCCCTTTTCTCTTTCCTTGAGAGTTGCTCAGACACCCTTCTGAGCAGTATAAGAAAGATGCCTGTTAAAACAGACAGATTGATTATACTGAAGCATTCAGTTTGTGTTTAGTTTGCATAGATCTAATTTCCTAACTGCAAGAGCTTTTGAACAGTAATGTCCTTCCCCTCCCTATGCAGTTTGTTCTGATTCTGTAAATAGATAACCAGGAAAAAGTGGAAACTATTTGAAAAATGTGGACTCTTTTTTCCTACCTGTCTCTTCTTTCCTTCGTTACAGACTGTTTTTTCCCTATGGGCAATGTGCTTTTCCCTGACTTTCTAATTCTCCACCCCTTCAGTGATTTTTTTTCCTCTGGGTTATCATCTTTGAGCCAAAACTGTGTGACTTTTTTCTTTTTATTATTATTATTAATAGCAGAAAACACATATTCTAACAAAGGACTTTTGAAACTGCCTCCATAGCAACCATGGATTCTTTATAAAAAAGGATGTTTAAAATCTCAATGCTTAACAATATGTTGCAAACCACAGCACCCATTCTAATGAATTACAGTGTGCCTCTCGCTGCCATCAATCCCACATAAAAATGCTAAAGATGCGAAGTAATGCACAATAAATAAATAAATAAGACTTTTTACTAAAGCAAGTCTATTTGTTTTCCCCCACATTCACCCACTTCTAGTGGTACCAGGTTCCTAGTACCAGTCCCATCTTCATATCTGATCAGTCAGTATGATTTTCTTCTCCCTATTGTGTTTCTTCTGAATCCTTTTGGTCCAGCCATTCCCACGGGGTAAGCATACATCCATTCTCACTTTCTACTCACAAATGCTCCACTTAACCTCAACTCATCCAAGTTTTCTCTCACCTGGTTCCCAGCCCCATCTGGGACTTAAGCCAAGAATACACCACTTCCTCCACTCCCAATCTCTTAACTTGCCCCTTATCAAACTCCTCTTTTAACTCCTTGTTCATCCTCAATTTTCTGTCTCCCTTGACTCCTGCTCCCTTTCTCTGTCTTCTCTCGTCCAAGTTCATGAGCTATCCCCAGTCTTAATCTTTTCATTTTCTGTCTCTTTTTCTTTGTCCAGTCAATTCCAGTTGTCCAGATAGAAAATTATTCCAGACTAACTGTTCCTAACTTGTTTTTTGTCTTCCATGATTGTTCTCTCTATCGGATTAGCCATTTCCTCTATCAGGCTCTTCAGTCTGGCCTTTTTTTACTTAAACTGTTCCGTTAATTTGTTTTATCAATTATGTTTACTATTGCTTGAAATATCAAAATATTCTTACTAACATTTTATCATTTTTAGCATCACTTGCATGGATTCCAATACAGTTTTATTTACAAAAATCTGGTAAATTTCAACTCCTTCCTTACTATCTAATAAATAAGAAATAATCATTTTATACTCAAATTCTAGCAGCAAAGGGCAGAAAAATCAGCAAGAACGAGGCATTAGTGGAACTGCCTTCCAAATAAAGGCTTTGTAAGCAAGCACTGAACCTTCAAAAGTGTGGATATTTCTTTTTGCTCTACTCCCTTTATATCTGTGATTTGGACCACCAAGACTTAGTTTAACATTTTTTTTTATTTTATTTTTTTTCTGGGGATGTTGAGGAAGTCTTCTCTTTATGTACTCCTGTTACCACATCTTGGAAGATTTGAGCACCAAACACAGGTCTAATAGTGGTGGTGTGTTTCAAATGGGAACATTTAAGAGAATCAAACAGGGCTTAAACAAGAAAGTAGATATTAATGATGTGGATCTTTACAAGCCTTACCAACATGATGAAATAAGTAGAATTAATGAATTATTACAAAATAAATGTACTTTACATACATCAAAACAAAGCTTTGCAGAACACACAGGTAATATCAATAAATTGCCAACAGTAGCAGTGTCCAAAAATATTGACTGAGAATTAGAATTAACATCTAACACAGACCAGATGTTAGCCCACAAGAGCATTGGACATATTAACATCAATAGGCTTCCGCATGGAACAGTAACCATTTTTCATTAACAACAAAGTGAGTTGTCACTGAGCTGTGCTTATGGTGCTAACTGATACTTCCACATTGGGCCTTCTTCATAGGGGGTTAAAGCAGGATACAGGATACAACAGATTTCCAGAGGAAATTAATTAATTCAAACCATTTACAGCATGTTGACGAGGTTAGGTTTACAATGTGGTCACTCAGCTTAGATAAAAGCACACACAGGTTTGGCTGATCCTGGGATTTAGGAAAAGAGGGAGAAAAAAACAAGAATTAAAGACCTTCTAATGCCAGCCGTTTTACCTCCATCCCCACCCCCTTCAACCCACAGCAAGTAAACACATTGTTCTTCTCCTTGCACACATAGTTGAATATCATCAAGTTTTAGTGTGGCTTTTGCAAATCTTCCTAGGACTATTTTTCTCAAACGTCACGAATTATACTGTGAGGGAATAGCAGTCCCCTTATATCACTCCACAATGTTCGAAGTTCTTCAAATTTTGAAGGTCGGAATCTTTGAATTCTGCTTCCTGCATTTGATTTCTTAAGTAAACCTTAATGAAGACAGTCTCATATCATATGTAAAGCCACTTCAGCCGATGGAGAGAAGATAGTACTAACTGTACCATCACACGTCCTTCTCCAGATTAAGATAGCTAATGAGTGCTGTGAAGATGGAAGTAGCTTTTCCTTTTCAGTATTTTAGAGATCTTTTAAAGGTGTTTTGGCTTTTTTTGATGGCAAAAACAGAAATTGACAGTATTTTCTGAGTGTCAGATGCTGCCTGAACAGATATTGGTCTCTCTAAAGAAGAAACTACATGTACAAGTAGGTGATTATTTCTGCTATTTTCATTCTGTGAGTGATGTCTCAGATATGTCTTCTTTTAGTCCAGTACCACACACACCTAGGACATCACTTCAGCAATGGCTACAGGGCCACATTGGCACAATGAATGGTCATTATCTCTTCTCACATTTTGTCCCTGAGAGATTTGGACTGGACTTAGTCACAGTAACAAAGCTTTTAATCTTTTCCCTCTTCATGCTTTGTCTTCCCATTATGTTCTTTATTGCTGTCTTTGTGCTGGTCTAAATAATTAATTGTATATCCATGCATTCATACAGCTGAGTTGCTTTCCATTACTACGCCATTTAAACAAATATCAACAGTGAAATAATTACTGAAGTTTTAAGAGACTGTGTTCAAACTGCAGAAATGGACTTTTGGTTGAGGGAAAAATTATGAATGAGGAATTTTTATGACTTATGAGTGTCAAGTAAAAGCTGTTAAGAAGTGAAGTTTTGTGACATTTCCTAAGCTCCTCATCTCTCAGTCAAACAAGGGATGTCTATTCTCAGAAATCACTTCCTTCCTCCTAGAATTCATCAGCAGTACAGCTGTTGTTGTGTTACATAGAGTGAAGAACTGATCCACTTCAAGGACCAAGGCCATCATTTGACATGAAACCTAGCAAGTGGAGAGATTGGATGTATCCACAGTAGCTGAGTCATGAAAACACAGACCACTGTTTAAAGCTTCACGGCTCCATTCATTTTTTCTGTAATGAGATTTAGAGACCCTGAGGTGCGTTATGCCAGTCTGTACGGATATAATGCAATCGCTGAGTGTCAGATCTCATTAGAAGAAATAAGGAAGAAAGGGGGAATGGAAAGGAACAAAAGAAAGGAATTCTGGAAGCTGACTACAGCTGGTTGCTTTCTTCATTTTCTGATTAGTATCAACTGTATTCAGGCTGATCTTTAAAAATCTCCATGGTGTTCTTCAGCTGGATTTTCAGGAACTTTGGTCTGCAGCTGTCTGCCACAAACAGTCAGAAAAGAGAAGCCACCTGGCATGGTAGAATCTAGATTATGGAATCTTTAAGAGACAAATAGAAGTGCTGCAAGGAACAGCTGGATGAGAAAATGCCACGACTTTGGTATGTGTGTAGAGATTGCTAAGCACAAGGTGATCGGAGAGAGAAAACCACAGTGGCGTCAGCAGCCGAAAAATGATTAAATACTCTTTAGAGTCTGATGGTCTCTATTTAAGGCAAAGTGTCTACCTCCATGAAATATCTTGTTGCAATCTGATACCAGAGTTTGCTCTGAGAGTGAGTCAAGAATAATCCCAGTGGTGAAAAAGCAACAGGTCATGAAATGCAGTGTAAAACTCCAAAGAAGATGGAATTAATTAATAGCTGATTCTTGAGAGAGTTGAAGTGTTCCATGAAGCTACTGGACTTGATGTCTCGAGATATATGCCTTGCCAGCACTCTAAATCCAAGGCGGTATGTTGCTGAGACTCATATGACCCAGTGGCTACTACTTCATGCTGCTCATCTATGTAGGAACCAACAGCTGTGTCAGGAATAATGCCAAAAAGATGGGAAGTCATTATCTACCTCTGGGACTGAGGGTGAAAGAGTAGGACTCAGGCAGTGTTTTGGTCAGACCTTCCATTCAAGTGTAAAAGTCTGGGGAAAGCTCACACATATCCTGAAGATGAAGCCAGTGCTGAACATACAGTGTCATTGGGAAGGTTTCAGACTCATTACAGTTTTGTCTAACTTGTGATGAATGGGTGGGGTACTGCAAGTCCTATTACATGGGAGTTACCTTGCTTGATGTGTGTTTTATCAGTGGTTCATCGTTTATCTAGAAGAACGGGACTCAGGGGTCTGTGATGAATTAGAAGCCATGCAAAGACTTTTGTAATAACCAGAACGAAAGTATAGAGTAAACTAATTAATGTTGCAAATGACACAGTCTGAGGAACTTTTAAGTACACTAGAGAAAAGAATTCAAATTCAACATTTTCTCAGAAACATAGAATGATTTAAATTGAAAAAGGTTTGAGGAATTCACCTGTCCAATCTCTGGCTCATTGTAGGGCTAACTTTAACATTAGATCAAGCTGATGAGGGCCTTGCAAAAGCTAGAGAGAAAAGATGCAATTCCACAAGGACACATACAAAATTCTTCTATGCAAGTACAAATTGAAAAATGTCTGGCTAAACAAAAAAGATCTGGGAGTTACTGTGGCTCACAAGCTGGACATAAATCAAGAATGTTATGCATTTCTGAAAAAAAAAGTAAATAGGAGCATTATCTCTAATTCAGCTGAAATATTTGCTGTATTTGGCATTAGTAAGGTGTCAGCTGGAGTACTAGTGTCTGATTTTGCGTACAGTTCAAGAGGGATGTAGACCAGCTGAATAATGCATTGTGATTAGAACAAGGATTTCTAATTAGCACAAGGAAGATTACATCAGAGGACAGGAAAAAACTTCTAAGTGAAAGATCAGTGAAGCAATGGAATGCATTGCCTGGGCAAGATGAGTTTCCTTCACTGGAAGCTATTGAAATAGAAGTTAGACAAGAACCTGTCAGGATTGACATTGAAATATCAGACTTTTTCTGTGGGAATAAAAGGGGAAGAGATGGTGTCTTAAGATCTTCTCCAGGCCTCTTATCTATAATTTCTAAACTGGTCATCCAAATTTAGTGAAGAATCAAAGTCTATGAGACTGCATTGCTTAGCTGTATGCCTTGGAGATGAAAACCATGTTATTTCTCTCTGCTCCAGATGCAGTTGCTGTTCATATGTGAATCCTGCCTATTCTGCTTAAGTCCCAATGAGCTGGATTTGCCAAAATATTTCAGCTCACCCCCATGTCCCCTTACTTTAGAAGATTGAAAGTGCTCAAATGAGCATTTCTGCTAGCATGTTAAAGTGGAGGTAATAACATTTGAGAAAGGGGCACTGATGATCAGCTGGATGGCTAATATATGGCAACCTTCTTTATGGACATATCTGTTTGAATAGTCCACATCTGTATACACTGTTAATGATGGCTTCCAACTCTTATGTACACTTCAGCACATTGGTACAAAGTAATTTGGTGTTCCATAATGAAAAATGTACTTACTCTTTTCCAATAGTGGTTAAAATTTGCTTCATTTAAAATCAAACAGCAGTAAAGTATTACAACATTTAATGCATAAGAACTAGAATTAGAACTGATATATAAAAAAAATGCAGAACACATTTCTTTGGGTTTGCATGACAAAGTGAAACATTTCTTTCCAAAATTTAGAAGCGTAGTCTTCTTTTTTCTTGCTTATATTCTTTTAAAGTTCGTGTGAAGAAATTATATTTCCCAGCAGCTGGCATAGTCCTTTGAGAATTGGGAATTCAGGGTTCAATTCTAGATGCAGTAGTTGACCTAGTCTGGGATTTGGGCCAAGTGACCTAATATTTCTTTGCCTGTTCCACAGCTTTAAAATCTTCAATACACTTTATTCATTCAGAGAGAAGATGATAGGACTTATCTGAGAAAGCAGATGCTGCTTGTACTATTTTCCTTCTCAAACACAGCAGTAAGCACCACTCCTTACTGAAATCTTAATTTCAGTTCACCAGTGCCATCCACCATCTCCAGCTATGCTGCTACCCTAGTCTCCTAGATCACCACTAATGCATGTTTGTTATTTTTTAGGACCTTGTCCTCAATTAGATGAACATGAATAAAATTCCTTACACTGATTTTATCTGGTTCACCTTTTGGTTTCTGTGACCTCAAACTACCTGTCTGAACTTGGAAAAACAAAGGATAACTGAAAATAAGAGAGAGAAAATCAATGTAGGAAGCAGTGATACAACTGAGACCACGATAATACATACATTTTTACTGCTTTTATTATGATCAAAGTTGTTATTGAAATTATTAATAACACTTCAATACCATTACTCTTAACACCTATAACCAGACCTAGAAAACATACTATGTGACAGTAGCAATATAAGAACCTTTACTTATATTTTATTGATGTGACTTTGTTTGTTAAAAGATTGTCTTAAAATTGTTTCTACAGTAATAAATAACTGACTTTAGTTTCCTGAGTTTATTCATTTTATAAAATGTAACTCTAATCCCCATTAAACATAAATAAGCAAAATTATGTTGACAAAAATTATCTTAAACAAGACACATAGAATCAATTACATGACATACTGCAGATGTTTTATATTTACAGAATGGTCTATTCAACTTTATTGAGGTTAAGGACTATTTTTCTCAGGAACAAAGGTGGAACATTTTACTGGGTCCAGTGTTGTTCAACTTATTCATCAGTGACCTAGACAATGGAACAGAGTGTAACCTCAGCAAGTTTGCTGATGACACAAAGCTGTGAGGAATGGCTGGTACCCCAGAGGGCTGTGCTGCCTTTCAGAGGGACCTGGACAGGCTGGAGGGTTGGGCAGAGAGGAACCTCATGAAGTTCAACAAAGGCAAGTGCTGGGTCCTGCACCTAGGGAGGAATAACCCCAGGCACCAGTACAGGCTGGGGGCTGATCTGCTGGAGAGCAGCTCTGCAGAGAGGGACGTGGGAGTCTTGGTGGGCAGCAGGCTAGCCACAAGTCAGCATTGTGGCCTTGTGGCCAAGAAGGCCAACGGTATCCTGGGCTGCATTTGGAAGAGTGTTGCCAGCAGGTCGAGGGAGGTGATCCTGCCCCTCTACTCAGCCCTGGTGAGGCCAGACATGGAGTATTGTGTCCAGTTCTGGGCTCCCCAGTACAAGAGGGACATGGAAGTACTGGAGCGAGTCCAGAGGAGGGCTACAAAGACGATGAGAGGACTGGAACACGTGTTGTACTAGGAAAGGGTTGTTAGGCATTGGAATAGGCTGCCCAGGGAAATGACTGAGTCACCATCCCTGGAGGTCTTTAAAAGACATTTAGATGTAGAGCTTAGTGATATGGTTTAGTGTAGGGCTTGTTAGTGTTAGGACAGAGGTTGGACTAGATGATCTTGGAGGTCTCTTCCAACCTAGGTGATTCATTCTGTGATTCTGTGACAGGCTGAGAGAGCTGGGTTTGTTTAGCCTGGAAAAGAGAAGACTGAGGGGAAACCTTATCAAAGTGTATAAATATCTGAGGGGAGGTTGCCAAGAGGATTGGGCTGATCTCTTTTCAGTTGTACCCAGCGACAGAACAAGAGGCAACGGGCACAAACTGAAGCACAGGAGGTTTCACCTGAATATGAGAGGGCATTTCTTTACTGTGAGGGTGACAGAGCACTGGAACAGGTTGCCCAGAGAGGTTGTGGAGTCTTCTTCTGGAAATATTCAAAACCTGCCTGGATGCCATCCTACGCAATGTGCTCTAGGTGATCCTGCTCAGCAGGGGCACTGAACTAGATGATCTTCAGAGGTCCCTTTGAACTTCAGCCTTTCTGTGATTCTGTGAATAAAACTATGTTCCAGTAAATAGAGGTATGGAAAAGCCAAAAAAAAAAAAAATGTAAATCTCCCTTCTCTTTTACATTATGATGAAATCTTTATATGAATAGACTGCATCCAACATCCAAGCCTGGTAAAATTGTAACTATGAATGAAAAAACTGCACTTTTTCTGTTACAGTGAAAAATAACACTGAAGTATATTAACAGCTTTTCAGAATAACAGTGGCCAATGAATACATGCATTTAATATAATGCAAGTAAATGTTGACAGTGTTCATAATAATGAAAGTTTTCTAAAAACTCCCCACCTACAAGAACAAGTAGAATTTCTTGATTTTTTGGTGGTCCTTTAGGGACCAAGGAGTTGGACTCGATGATCCTTGCAGGTCCCTTCCAACTCAGATACTTTATGACTCCATGATTCTTTTGCCAATACCTCCTGTGTTGTTTGGATATAAGGTTGGAAAATTAGTGGGTCATAATGCCATGTTCCCTGTTGTTATAAGCAACTAAAACCTGTTTATAAATGTTGCAAGGCTCATTATAGAACAGGTTAAAATTTCTCATCTCCTGTTTCTGTTTGAAGGCTGTTCCAGAACTCATTCTTCCTGTGATTAGAAATCTTCTAATTTCCATTTTAAAAGTATTTGTGACCATTTTACACATTTTTATTACTGTGCCAACAGTATCTTTTAGCTTAATAGCTCTTATTTCTCCCTGATGGTTTTCACCATATGTGCTTACAGATATTTGTGATTTTTCATACATATTATCTCCACATTTGTTTTGCAGATATGCATAAAGGTTATTTTCCAAGTTCATTCTAGTTTAAATTCACAATTTTTGAACTGGATCCAGTATTACAGGGGAGAATTTTCTAGCACCTTATATAATGGCATCAACACTTCTCTATTTCTATCACTTTGCCTGAAGCACACTAGGATTATTTTTGCCTGCTTATAGTCATGTGACATTACTTGATTGAATAAGGATATTCAGGTCTTTTTTGCCTTTTGTTATTTCAAGTAGATGAAACCTTACTTTATAGAGGAATTTATTTTAGATCCTAGCTTTTGATGTTAAAATTACAACCCATCTCTTGTTCTTCTCTGGGACTACTGTGGTTACTGACAGAAGTGACAGTCATGAGTGATAGGCCTTAAGTAATGGCCCTTACTCAGATGTATGAGGTAATCAAAGTAACCAATGTGATGTCAGTGATGGAGGTGCCTCAGATAACCGAGATGACCTGTGCAACACAAATTGACCTCTCGCTGTGTTTTGAAGAACCACCTAGCACAAATATCTGTGTTTTTCATAGGTAGGCCCAGTTAGTTTATTAGCCATGTGCACAAACTCTTTTATATAGAATAAATAAAATTAGCCACAGAGTGGAACTTTGAGAAAATTTGTCACAAAGCTCATTCCATCCCAGAAGTTATTATAAGCAATATTTCTGTGTCTTTCAGCCGTTCTAGTTTTGTTCATCTTCAGTTCTTCCAATAATGTCCATACTATTCCATGATAATTTCACATACCGTGCCATACAAAAGGTTTGTTTCCTCATCTTAAACATACCCTGAAAACTGGATTCATTTTGGGTCTTAAGTACAAAGCTGTATGCTATCTACATCTTTTAAATGTGTTGAGGAAGGATACATGCATACATCACCAATATCATCCCAAATGTTTTGTTTACAGACATGTTCAGGTGCCCTTAGTAGTTGCTGTTTGAGATCTCTGGTTTGAGATTATCAGCTAATTTAATTAGCTAGGATGTAAACATGTATGTTTCGGCTGATCAGATTTACTCCCTTTATAGTCACTGAGAGAAACTGACACACTTACGATGTTTAATCTCTGTGTAAACTAACTTTAAAATAGACCAGATGACTTATACCCTTACATCCCTCCATTGGCTATAAAGAGAGAATGACTAGCTAAGGTGTAGGTATCTCCATTTGTTTAAAGTTAGTAGTGGTGACTTACAGGATATTTAGGATCTCTCAGTCATCTAAATAGGATGAGTTTTCCTGCATTGTTCTTCTGCTCTTCTGAATTGTATCCTAAATTACACCAACCCAACCAGACAACCCAAGTGTCCTCAACCTCTCCACATAGGACATGCCTTCCAGCCCTCTTACCAGCTTAGTTGCCGTCTTCTGTATGCATTCAAGGATCTTAACATCCTTTTTATATTGTGGAGCCCAGAACTGCACAAAATACTCAACAAGAGTACTAAATGTAGCATTGTAATCCCCTCTTTTGACTGGGTGTTGAAGCACTGATTTAATGTACCTCAAAATGTAGTTTTCTGTTTTGGCTGCTAGGGCACACTGCTGACTCATATTGAGCCTACTGTCAACCAGGGAATAATTACAAAATTATGTCCACAGTTGATTCCATCCTTGTTTTATGGGCAGAACAGACCACCCTTACACATAACTCTCCCTTTATACTCAACTCACATACTAATAATATATAGGTTTATATGTGTAATTATGTACAACAAGAGAGGATTAGTTGATATCTCCAAATCAATGACAACGAAAGAGATGAAGATAGACCCTCACTCTTAATTAAATTTTGTAACTGTTGAAATTGACAGGTTTACATTAACAGAAGATGGGTATAGTAGATGAATGATTAGCTCTTCTGTCAATAACAACACATTATGTGATGTTTACCAAATAATTTTTCATTAAGTTTTACTGGGTAGTTAGAGGTAAATGAGAGAAAGTTTGGGAATTATAAAGAACAATTAAGGATTTTTATACAATAAAAGCTGAGGTTTTTCAAAGCTTGTAGAAAGAATTCAATAATAAATACTTGTAAATTGATCTTTGTAAATATATAAAATTAAGGTAAGACCTTCTTTAATATTGATTTCATAGCTTTTAGAACTTAACCTGTTTGATATTTTGGAGGTATATTTTTATAAGAGGACAAGAAAATAAAGAAAACAAACTGAAAGAGATATCCATGGGGCTGCTCATACACCTGTGAGTGCAGGGCATGAGAATCTTATAAAATATGCTGTATTATGTTCATAGGAACAAGATGGTAGCTGATACGGTTTTCAGACAGTTTTGAAATAGCTGATATTTTATTCCCCAATGTTCCATTTGTTCTAGAATTACATTTTCTAAGACAATCTTCTCCACTTCTCAGCCCTGTGAGTTGATCATACCCAATCTTTTGCACAGAAGTGGTGAATACCATTTTTTATTTTATATTTTATTTTATTTTATTTTATTTTATTTTATTTTATTTTATTTTATTTTATTTTATTTTATTTTATTTTATTTTTTTTATTTTATTTATTTTATTTTATTTTATTTTATTTTATTTATTTTATTTATTTTATTTTATTTTTATTTTTATTTTATTTTAAAGTTTTTTACTTTGTATTCAGCTTACCTTGAATTTTCCAGAAGTGAAGTGGGTAAACTTGTTACACGCTGCATTCTTTGTATGGGAAGCTTTTCATGGCAGAAATATTTTACTTTATTGACACAGTGCATATTGTATGCAACACAGTATTATTATCCTTCTTTCTGCCTGTTGTTGTTTGTTTGTTTATTTTGTTGTTTGTTCTATAAAACATGAAGTGTTTTTTGGAACAGTGTAATTACTTAATTACTGTTGCATTCTTTTACACCAGCATAGAAAACTGCAATGTACATAGAGTAAATGAGTGTTATCTATTCTATATATATCTATATATATATCTATATGTTATCTACATAGAGATAATATCTTTTACTGACTTTAGAAATTTGAGTCAAAGACCTGACTTTTCTTTGAAACTGGAAAACCAAACAAGGAAACAGTTAAAACAAAAATAAAACACATTCTAGTCCTTGCTCAATACTAAATATACTATGTTACAGAATCAAATAAAATTTCTTGCTTGTCATTTTTGAAATGCAAATATTACATTTTAAATTATCTTTGAACTTGGGAATAGGTGCTGTTCCTGCAGGTGGGAAGGATCTAGGTATCACTGGAATGCTGAAGATGAAACTTTCCAGACATACTACTGTCAGGCAGATTAATATTTGACCTGAAACCTTCACAGTATTCATTTCACTTCCTGCAGACCCTGTAGTATCAATGATTATGTTGAGATATCTTAACCTGAGATGTCTGGCTGGTCTGTTGAAGTGAAAACTCTCTGGGAAAAAAAAGAAAATCAAAGCAGCTACTGTATCTTGCATGGAAAACAGATTTAAGGAAGGAAATTAAATAATTTATCTTGAAATTTTATCTTGATAGCTACATCAGAATAAGCATGGAAAACTTAGACATGATCAGAGATATAATGACCTCTGGGCTTCTTTAGTGTTTATTGCTCCACAAGAGCTTACTCAGGAAACACCAGAAACACTAAAATTTTTTCAACTCCAATAAAAAATGCAGTCTCTGTTTAAATTAGAAGGCAGAAAAAGACTGTGGTGTGCAACTACATATGCCCTGTTTCTTCTATAGAGTAGAAGAATTACACTATATTGAGAGATTTGCTTTTTTTTTTTTTTCCCCTATTTATTATGCAGTTAGCACATTCTCAAGGGTTTTTCTTGTTTCATAAGTCCAAAATTCAATGCCATATGTAGATACACCTTATATTTCATTTTCCATAATGAAGTATCAAAAATCTATAAAGGATGTCACATTAGGACCCTCCTTGGTTATGCTTGTACTTGCTAAAGACATTTTTGTGTAGCCTTCTTGGACCACAGAAGTTATGATTTTACATGTTACAAAACATTTTGTATAATCTATGAATGTAGAAACTAAATAATGATAGACTAAATTCTTTCTGCCATGTGCTACTGTTATTTATTAGAGGTGGTGGAATTGTCTTTTTCTCCAAGATGTATTTAAGTCTGTCTTTCAAAAATTAGATCTCTACTTTAACGAAGATTTGTATTCAAGCAAATTCAGTTTGCCAGCAAAGCTGTTCTGGAATAAATTTTCTTTTCCTTTTTTTTTTTCACTTTTTGCTATTCAATTAAACAGATTACAGAACAGCAATGTAGAATAGGACCTGATAATAACTGAAAGCTAGTCCAAAATATGCTTTTGGACTCCTGTACTTACGTCCCTAACTTAAAAGCTTTAATACTTTCTTCACAGAAATGTTACAGTCTATTCAACTGATCTTTCAGCCATTTTACAAGAATTATCTTATACTGTACATATATACAGCCATACAAATGAGGTTAAAAATCTATATCTACTAAAAATAGTTAACTGCTCTAGGGCCCATTCTCTGACCAGCTGGCACAGTCTGGTTATGTCCATATTGTTGAACTCTCTTTACTTTTAGAGCAAGGTAGCTTCATCCAAAATGTTTATCAGGAGTGATCTTTATCTGGGTAACCCTGGAGTATGCCTGGAATCATCTGTGAGAGCTCCAGCTGACCAAAACTATGTGAAGGACTACTCTAGCAATAAAGAAAATGCAGATGACTGAGTCCCGGTGTCTGTGCCTGTGCTCTCACACTGCTTAGTAAGGAAATGTAGGTAAAAAGAATGATATTTGTGAGAAAAACTTTTGAATCTAACAAAGATTTCATTTAGACATGTTCAGACTTTCAACAGGGGTAAGAAATTGACTTTCCCTGCGGTGAGAACTGTGACTCTCCGTAAGTGATTTCAGCAAGTCTGAAATAAAATAATATCTGCTATTGTGTAAAGACTTTTAAAATTGTAGTTGATATGTCAGCATGCATTACGGCTGCCCCTAAAAATTGCTGCATGACATTCCAAGCAGTGGAACAGATATAAAGATTTGTTTGATGAATCAGTTCTTAAATGTTTCTTGCTAGGAAACTATTTATTTTCAGTGGTCCATCCAATTTATATCCTCCAAACAGGACTTAATTATGAGGTAAATGGTGTATAGTCTTTATCCCAGAATGCACAAAGACAAGAGTTACTTGCATCACATCAAATAAATAAATAAACAAAATCCTGTATCCTGTATACAAACTATCCCTGTATCCCTGTATTTGTTCTAATAAAAGCCCAGGAGAGTAGAGGTGACTGATTAAGTTTAAAACCAGCCAGCTACAGGGGTAATGTCAACAGCTACGAACTACTAGAATACATCTAAATCTTAAAATATGGAAGATGAAAAAAAAAGAAAGTTTAAAAACTAGAAATGAATAAAAAGTGAGGTGATGAAGAACCCTGCAGCACCCCCTGCTAGACCAGTCTTTATTTTTGCTTGTCCTTAGGTTCAAATGAAATGACAGTGGGCATTGTACATGAGAAGCCTCTCTTCTCTCTCCCCCACTTCACACCTGTCTACAGCTGTGCCTGCCTCCAGTTTTGCTTAAAATGAATGCCACCAGTTTTATTCAAACTAAATAAAAGGATTCAGGCCCACATATTTTCTCTCATTGACTGACAGAAAATTAAATACTCACTGGTGGGAATAGTCCTATTCTGACATGTGCAACAAAGGAGGTCTGATTATCTCGTGTTCGACTTAACAGAGGGGAATCCAAGAAGTAGCAAACTTTAGTACTTTGGACACAGAAAATTCTGTATAAGAAAGAAGAGGAATATCATAGCAAATAATCCTGATCTGGAGAGGTGACAAACTGTAGTTGCAGGTTTTCTCTTTTTAAGTGAATGTAATTTCATTTAAATTGTTTTCTAAATTTTTCAACATTGGTTGCCCAAATATAAATAATAAACCCACTTAGAAAAAAAAACAAAACAAAACAAACAAAAAAAACCAGTCTTGAAATTATATCTCCCATAGCAATATAATAAAAAATATAATAAAAATACTCATGTTTAATCTGTCTCTCACCTCTAAACAGTACCCTGACTTTTGACTTTGTGCCATAGTTCTTTTGTTGCACTGAATTGTAAATGAAGGTGAAATTTGCTAATGTAATTAATCTAGGAGAAAAAAAAAAAAAGACCTATTTGGATGAGAACACTCAGTTACAAAATGTTCACAGAAAGAATTTCTTTTTTACTTTAAATATATGTATCTAAAAGGAATGAATCATTGGACAGCATGCACAAAAAATAGTTGCATACAGATCTTTTAGCAACATCCAGAATAATTGATGATATCAAGTATTTTTGATTTTTGTCTCTGTGGAAGAAAACAACCTTGTTGGCTGTGCCATAGAAACATAAAATAATATACCTGAAAATCAGGTGATGAATTTGGTTTAATTTAGGGAGCATCTAAATTTTGGTTGCTGAGATTTAACAATATGGAAGACTGTAAGTCGTTTTTTTTGTTTGTTTGTTTGTTGTTTTTTTTTTTTTTAATCAGTTCCCCCTAGAGACTCAAGATCAAATTTGCAGTGGCCTGTGTCATCTCAGGTACATAAGCAACAGGGAGGAAAGAAAATAACCACATGCAAAGACAGAAAAATCTCACAAGTAGTAAAACTTTAATCTGTATTCAATTTTATGCACGATTCAGCTGAGACTTAGTATGACAAGTACTACAGGTTAGGACAAGCTGACTGCATCAGTCCATCTAATAAACAATAGACCATAATGAGCTGAAGACCAAAATTAAACAATTTGTAAACTTCATGGGACTAACTCTGTTCTGAGAAGAGTCCTTAATTAACCATGTACATATTTTTGACTGCCTCTCCTTTTAAGCAATATAAGATTGCATACTTGTTCTCTCTCTTTCCTCTCATTTTACACACACAAGCATGCATGCAGTGTGAGCCAAGGCACATGAAAGTTGTCTGGGCGATTGCAAAGGCTTTTTCAGATTAAATGACTATTCCTAGATCAATGTGTTTTTTTCTTGTGGATCCCTTTTACATTGGCTTTTTCATCCTCTTTTATTAATTGAATGATGACAGGCCAATGGGGCAATCTTTGCATGTGAAATTGATTAAGTGAAGCAGTGCAAAGAAGGAAAATAGTAACTAAGGAAGAAACAAAGTTCATAATTATGAACTAGTGCTCTGTTGCAGAGCTTTAAGGACTGAATGGAACACACATTGGAATATGATTGTAGTTATAAACTGAGGAAAGAATTTTTAAATCAAATTGTAGAGGAATAAAAGTCTATGTAAAAAGATACTCTTGCAGTTTCATAGAAGAATTTTTGCCTAATCCAAGAAAGACCCTACACAGAAATCCAAGTGAAAATTCACAACACTCAAGACAGGAATTACTTTAAAGAAGTCTTTCCATGCAAAATGGCTATTTGGAATTACGTCACTGGAAGTCCATGGTCATAGCAAAAGTACATCAAAACTCAGACAGGTTGTCCCACTGTGGAGAAGTAATAGACATCTAATCACACAGCCTTTAAACAACCTTCCTCTGTCCGCTTCACACTGCAGCTTTTACAAACTGCACTTCTGCCCCCTAAAACCTACATTCAGTGTGCAAGGGCACCAAGCTGTAATCAAGGTTCACCCCACTGCTTGACTGTTGCTCCCTGGAACCCATAGGAATCTTCTTGGCAATAGTAAGGGACCAGACCCACCAGTTCAGTATTCTCTGAGTATTCATGTGGCTAAAGATTTTAAAATAATGTAAGTAGGTTCAGTTCATGAGCTCAAGGGAAACTGCAAAAGGCTAGACTATATCAAATAAAATGCGGTGATATTATGATTTAAAACATTGTTTGATACCCACATAAAATTAAAAAGTATTCTTGGCCCTGTCCGTAATAAGTGGAAGTTTGTGTAATACGTCTTACCTTAGAATTA
This sequence comes from Anser cygnoides, assembly GCF_040182565.1. NCBI lineage: Eukaryota > Metazoa > Chordata > Aves > Anseriformes > Anatidae > Anser > Anser cygnoides. Next base: position 109,725,301 of record NC_089875.1, read on the forward strand.
GATTCTTCACTGGACAAAAGCTTTTAGATATTGAAATAGCAATATATTCAATCTCTTAAATGTGGTTGACAGATAAAAAACGTACAGAGGGTTATCATGAAAGACACTGGCTTTAGATGCGTAGTAACTTCTGTTACAAGGTGGGGGTTTTTTTGGCACCTTTCTGAATAACAGCTTTATAAAAACTACATTAAAGAAATCAGACATATGAAAAATATCTGAAGATTTATAACAAAAAAATCGTATAGCCTCAGCAACACCTCTTCCAATCTTGTAATAAAATTTTGCTGATTAATCATTCACTGAAAAATGTGGCTGGAACATATCCATTCTAAGATTCCTACTTCAAAAGAAAAAGAAATTAAAAATTTAAATAAAGTGTATATATAAATTTTGAAATAAAATATTATAGCACATGCAATGGAAGAAGAAAAGCTTGGATTTTGAAGTCATACATAGGTCAAAAAAAGATATCAGAAATCTCCATAATAGTTTATTTTTACAGAATAAATTGTTTTCAGATTTTCTTTATTGATTTCCACAGATGAAAGGTGTCAAAAAGCTTAGATGGAAAGATACCAGATTAGTGTCTGGGGTGGGGGAAGAATCAGAGTCTTCTGAATTGGTGCCCAAAAAATTGCTAAAAGACATCATATTGGTCCCAAAACCAAAAACACAGCTTTTCAGCTGCTACTCCACAAGTTCTACATGTGCCATATTGGCCAGGAAACAAAACAGTTTCTCAGCTGTTATTCCAATTCTCCATACTAAGCACATACAAAAGAAATGTAAATAATATTTTTTTTTTCAGTGCTGAATTAGTGCAATTGAGGAAAAAACACTTAGGAGTAAAAGTGTAAAGACCTAAAAGAAAGTGGGCACATGATTAGGAGCAACTCTTTGGAAACGTATGATCCCATCACCAACTTTTTCCATTGTAGACTGTGTATTGCAAGGATTAATTAAAAACTGAGCAGTAGATGTTTCTGGTGCAATTAGGAGCTTACACTGTTGATGGAACAAGAGAGATCAGAATAGTTCAAAAGCGAAGAGTGAAGACGACTGAGGAGAAAAGTGCCCCAGATTGAAATGAGCCATGGAACTGTGGGGATGGAGAAAACAGGAGAATATGCTCTGTCTTGCCACTGTCGCTCCAGGCCCTTTCTCCTAGGCACAGCATTTTCAGAACAGATGCAAATTTAGAAGAAAATGTAAACATAACATAAAAAGGGACACTGGACTTTGGAGAATTACTTTAGACAACGAACAAAGGGAAGAACCACTGTTCCTGTGCAACCTCAGCCTACGTTTTCTTGAACATTTGTGTGGCCTTAATGGAGTGTACTTTCCAAAATGAGCAGGGCTGTTATTTACTCTCTTGGATGTTTTTCTCCCTTCTCAGCTCCTGTCATCATAACCTACACCATTCTTTGCATTGGCAAGACACTTTCTGAACTCTTACATAAACAATTATGTATCATAGTCCAACGTTTGCTCATAGTTATCCTTTTTTTTTCTTTTTTTTTCCTGCCCTTTTTTTTTTTTTGGTAGGTTGGTAAGAGTTGGTAAGTTAGTTCAGCTCAGAACTGGTGAGAGATGGCTGCATCTGGCCAGGACCAAGAAGAAGAGGAGAAAGGGAGACAGAAGCCCAAACTCCTTGTTTCAGAGAACATGAGCTGTTAGATTAGATCACCATGACTCTTGAAGTTGCAGTCTTACTACACCAATATAAAAGGGTTCAGTTCAAATCCTTACTTCTCCAGACAGAGGAAAGACTGACAGTAGGTTTGAGCATTGTCTTGGATTCAACTTTGAGCATGTATCACCTAAAGGCTGTGCTATGAAAATTTACTTTTCCAGTGATTAGAGACACCTTAAAGCTATTAACTTCTGCAAGTCTACTTATAGGCTGGTCTCAAAGTGCATCTAATAAGGAGTTTAGTAACAATAGCTGGAATGTGAATTTAAAGTCTAATCTATTTTAAATCTATAAGGAGCCTACGTTTCATAGAAAAATATCATTAGTAATAGGTTATGTTATGTATATTAACCTGTATATTATTAAAGGACATTAATATATAAAAGTGTTCTTGCAGGATATTGATATTAATACTTATTCAATTACAACAAAACTGCTTTCAATATGATAGTCAAAGTGAAATTAAGTGATATTGTCAAAAGATTTAACATATTTTGGCAGAAAATTAGAAAATCTTATGTGCATGTGTGTTACTGATATGAGAAGTCCAAATTTTGAATGTATTTTTGAAAGTATCAGGTGATATTACCTCTCCTGACAAACCTTGCTGAATTATTCTGGCCTTTCTTCTTCTTCATTTTTATGAAATCCTCAATCATGTTACGAACAGCAGAACTATGCTTCGTCCATCAGCAAATAATTAAACTTAGAGGCAGTTAGATGGGAAGACATGTTAAAACTTATTCTATATTTGTTCTGTGTCTTGTTGGCTTGATGGATAGTAAGAGATGAGCTTCTCTCTGCTTTTTAGTTGGGACATCACTTATTTTAAGAAAAAGAAGATAGAGACCTTCCAGTGAACTAGCAATCTTGGAAATACCTTTGATGGCCAGTGAAAGTCTACAGCGAAAGACATTTCATAAGATTAGGAGGAATTCAAATGTATTACTCTGCTGTGTTCAAGACTCAGTGTGTTCTACCCAACCTCTATTTTAAATGCAACATAAAATAAAGGAATATCAGCTAAAGGAATAGTAAGCCATAGAGAAGAGATTAATTGGTGTCAAGTAGGGACTCATAAAGGACCAGCTGATGCTAGAAGAATTAGGCTGCAGGAAACATTTTATAGTTGTCTTTCCCTCTGAAAGCATGGTATTGTTGTTCAACAGACTAGTGCCTTTCCTTCTGTCATCCTCTATGAAGATTTTAGCTGGGGAAAAAGTGGATAATTAGCATTCCATTTGGATGCCTGCAGACCAGCAGTCTAGAATATTAAATAGCTTTGCAAAACAGGAATTGTTTGAAGCGATTCACAATCCTTTATCTAAGGTATCTGAAATGCAGGCTTATATATTTCTTTTAAAAAAAGTCTTTGCTCATAACCCCACATCTGCTTTTGACATTTGAAACTAATCCCCTTGATATTTGACAACAAATTCCTAAACTGGATGTGTGGAGGGAGGAGATGATAAAAGTGCTTCTGCACATGTTATAACAAGTATCCCATGTCATTTGGGATCTATCTGAGCACCGTGCTGAAGGTATGGAAATACAGGATATTAGTAATGCCAAGAATCAAACGTGCTGACAATAACAGATTTCCTTGTCTGATTCCATGTTTATGGATGGGCACAATGCTCCCTTTAAAGCATTCATCATTGTATTTAAAGATTTTTTTCTAACTATTTTTCTCACCAGATGTAAGGCATACACATTTCCTCACTTATTCATGCATTATTATATCTCCTACATCAAAAACTTTATTCTGGTATTAAACAGTGAATTGTATGGGCCATAAAAAAATATACAATGTTTCTTGGAAGTATTGATCTTGGAAAGCAGAAAATATCAGGAAATGGATCTCAAGGACAAATTAAGCAAACAGCTGCCTAGTGTGCCTACTGCAAGGTGGTTGCCCAAATAATGCGGTGGAGAACTGCTAGCAGAGGCTCCTTTATATCTACTCTGTAGAAGTGAATCACAACTGAGGAACAGAAAAAAAAAAAGTAGAAACTAGAATAAAACTAGAATAGCTGTCTTCCTTGCTTTTCTTCCTAAAAGTGTGATGATGATCCAGGTGGTTGTTTTGGAGGTAGGCAGAAGGCACTTATGATCAGCAACTGCAGCTTTCTCTGCCTTTCTCCTGCCTGTCCACCCAGGCCTTGAAGGGATCAGTTGCAGCAGGACCAGGTGAGTGACCAAGTCCTTTACAACATAGTGCTTAGCAGGTACCAATGAGCATCATGGACAGAAGAAAATTTTGCCCTCCATATTTTTCTAAACTTCAGTTCACATACAGAAATTACTTTGGTCTGTAAAGCATGCCCAACTTTCATTTATGAACAGCACTCGAAAAGATGATGTTATTTCTTTCTTTCCCTTTCTTTCATATAGTCAGGATTTCCTCTCCTAGTCCTTTTTTACCTCCAAAACCCTGGAGCCTGTGCAGACACCTCTCAGCATTACTCGTGCCAAGGTTCTGAGGACACCACCAGCCCCCAGTGGCCCTCACCGGCCCCCGGGCTAACCCCCACTCTGCCCACAGCCCAAGACTTCATTTCAGACCCTGGTGCCATCAGCCCCCACCACTGTGAGACTGCATCGAGGCCAGTCTCAAGCAGTTCTTCTCTGCCTGACCATAGACTCCACCAAGCTAGGCCCACCTGCAGGCCCACATGATCAGGGGAGACCTTATTGCTCTCTACAACTACCTGAAAAGGAAGTTGTGGGGACCTGGGGCCAGCCTCTTCTCGCAGATAACTAGTAATAGGACTAGTGATAGGGATAACTAGTGATAGGAACTGCCTCAAGTTGCACCAGGGGAGGTTTAGGTTGGAAATTAGGAGACATTATTTCTCAGAAAGAGTAGTCAGGCATTGGTAGGGGTTGCCAAGGGAGGTGGTGGAGTCACCATCCCTGGGGATGTTAAAGGAAAAGTTGGACGTGGTGCTTAGGGACATAGTTTAGTGGGTGACATTGGTTGGACCAGATGATCTTGGAGGTCTTTTCAAACCTTAATATTTCTACAGTTCCATGACTCTATGGTGACCTGGCATTAGCCTGTCCTTGTCCCCAGGGTGCCTGCTGCCTGGTGCTGGAATTGCCCCAGTAGCCCTGGCTGCCGTGCTCCAGGCCAAGGCAATGGGTGGTCCCTATCTGCCAGGCCCTGCTCTGACATCCCCAGGTAGCCCCCTCTTCTCAGATCTACGAATGAGCCACTCCATACTATGCCCTGACAATTCTTAAATAATCTGGAAAAAAATATTCATTTTCCTAATACCTGCAGATTTTTCTGTCAAGAAACATTGATGTGTGCAGCAGAACAATAAAAATCCCACAGTAGTCTGCATTCATCCATCTGAAGGTCAAACTTGGAAAGAAACACTTGTGTCACAAAAATTACTATATCCTTTTTGGTGTCTTGGCTAAATGTACAAACATCCAAGATTAACAACCCTCCGTTTCTTTTGCTGTAGTAGTAGGAAGATTTTCCTTTTATTTCTGATGGAGAACATCATAAAAGAGAAAAACAGTTATCCCTCACATTGTTACAAAATTCAGGTAACCAGGTGCCCTACGCATTCACAAAGGAACCCAGGATGGCTTCTTAACCCTGTTAGCAAATGATCTACTGTTATCCTTGTACTACTTGAATTCAGTCTTTGGGGAGATGATGTAACATAACCTTTTGGGAGCCATGTCCATATAGGTGAAGGATAAAAACAAAAACCTAACGTGGATTTACTAAGGGCAAATCATGCTTGACCATTCTAATTGACTTCTTTAATGAGACAGACAGCTATGTAGATGAAAGGAGAGCAATAGATTTTTTTTATTATTTATTTATTTATTTATTTATTATGGGGGTAAGATACAACCAGGATATTTGAATCTGTAAGTGGTCAGAAAACCACCTAGATCTCCAGTCTCAAAGGATTGTGATCAATGCTATGAAGTACAAATGGCAACAAGTTTCTTCAGGGTCAATACTGAGGCCTTAATTAGTGAAGATGTTAATTCCTTAACATCTTCATTAGTGACCTGGGCAATGGGATGGAGTGCACCCTCAGCAAGCTCAGTGTTGTAGGAGAAACAGAATATTCTGGAGAGTGGAACCGCAATTCAGAAAGACCCCAGAGGCTGGAGAATGGACTGACATGAACCTTATGAAGTTCAACCAATGTAAGTGCAAAGTCCTGCATCTGGAACAGAATAACTCCATGCAACAGTACAGTCTGGGAAACAGCCACCTACAAAGCAGCTTTGTAGAAAAGAGCCTGAGCTCTTTATCCTATTCAATACTTGTGAGAGAGTATCTGCAATACTACACACAGTTTTGGGCTGCTGGCTACAAGGAAGACATAAGCATACTGGAGTGACTGAATTCAGTGAAAGATGTGAGTGGCTGATGAGAGAACTGGTTTTGTTGAGCCCAGAAAAAAAGGCTAAGAATGGATCATTTTCCTGCCTTAAACTGTCAAAGGTATAGAAGAATGGAGAAGGATGCTATAGAAGAGATGGAGTCAGAATCTTCTTGAGATGCACAATTGAAGTAGGAAAGGAAGGGATGGGAAAACAAGGAAAATTCTTTTGGGGTACTAAGAAAAGAAAGTGGATTTTTATGTCCAAGCTAGTCAACCCATGCCCACTGTACAGAAAACAAATAAATAAATAAATAAATAAAAACACAGTTCAGTTGACCTGCTGGGGACATCTGATTGAAGAGGAACTAACGTCTATAAGAAGTCCCTGTCCTTCACCATTGATAATGAAGGAGTCTAGACAGCGGTAGGCAAGTAGGATGCAGAAGTTGGTATTTGGTTAATTGCCTTACATGACAGAAACTAGCCCCTGTTCATACAATAGTGATATGGCTGTAGATGTTAGAATAGTTGGAGCTATGGCCCTGCAATGCTTGTGAAACAGATGGTGGCTACCTTGTCCATTCCATCAGCAGCCACAGTCTTCCTTAGGTTTCTTTGGTCCAGCTCTGCTACCTCCACTCTTAGACTTATTGAAACCACCAGCTTTGGATAACTCTTTAAAGCTCTCTCTAGAGTCTCTGGGCTTCAAAACCTTTTCACATTACACTCTACATTTCACCCTACACCTGTTTTTAAGACAAAGAATGAAACTCTACTACTTTTTCCAGCTCTTAGAGAAGGACAGAGGCTAGTGCAAGAGGGAAAGGTTTGTGCTTTGTTTGTTTGTTTGTTTATAGTTTTTGTGTTTATGTTGTTGTTGTTTTTAATTCTATCTGGACATTGCTAACATTTTTAGTTGAGCTGAAAGGAAATGTGTCTTATAATAATTGTTTACAAAGATACAGTCACAGCTGCCTACAGCCATGGACTTGCCATCTCCAGTCTTCTTTTTATATATAAATGAAAATAAATAAAGACGAATAACTTGTAAAGAAGGAAGTGAAGAGCTAGAGGACCTGTCTCATTTCAGGTTCACAAACAGACTTTATACTGTCTAGACAAGTAGAAAATGTATATTCACCTTTCCTTTTTCCTTCTCTAACATCCATGTTTGGAGAGGGACATCCTGACTTTTTTTTTTTTCTGTGTGAAGTATGAAAACACTGCACAGAGCTTTTTGAAGGAGGCTAGAAGCAGGCTTTTTATCATTCAGAGCTCCCGAAAGGACCATTTGAACATAGTCTTCCTATCCAGAGAGGAAATAACCATGTCTGTGACTCAAATGGTCTCTGATTTCCAATCATTTTCCAGCATGGTAAACTATGACTCAGTTTCCATTTATAAAGTGAAATGGGTGCTTAAATAATCAACTGTAACAAGCCAGAAGTAGGAAATGAACCATCCTTCAAAACAATTCTGCTGTGTTTAGTTTGGACTTCATTCCATTGTTAAAGGATTTCCTTATGTGCAAGGTGTTAGAGATTGGCAGACTGAAGCCATTCTCGACACAATTGTTTCATTTCATACTGTGTGTGAATATATGATAACTATCAATATAAGTTCAAAAGATATCTGCTACTGATACCAGCTCTTCCAGTGCTTTAGAGGACTAAGAATTTCAGGGGCAGTGGAAGGCCATTACAATTCAATACAATTCATACCTCCTAAATTGCTCTAGTTTTCATTAAGTGCAAAAGCAGCCTGGCTTATTTAGCTTGGTTAACCCGAGGGCAATTTTGAAACTTATTTCTTACTGGAAAATATATCTTCAGCAAATATCATTATCTTCTGATTTCTCAACTGCAAGGGTAGATGAGGCTCAGCAAGGTAATATTAATGTTGGGACTTGTGTCTCTGAAGAATGTTCAAGACTTCAGATGGTTCAGGTAGAATGGAAATACATCCTTTGGGGTTAAAGTTAGATATCTAGTCATAAAGGGGGTGAAAAAATACACTTAGACACATTGCCTAAAAGCTGGTTCCTCATGTTCCCAGGAGGGAAACTTGGCTACCTCTTCTCAGCAATCTGTATGTACAAAAGATTGTCATTGGCTGCTGAATAAAATGGCTCATATGAAACTTGGTCAACGTGCACAGTGATAGAATCAAATTTGTTTCTTTGTACCCCCACTCTCCCACTCAGTCTTATTTATACATCAACACAAAACAGTGTTGGATGCTGAGCAAAATCTTGGATCTGGAAATCTCCAAATTTAGAATCTGAACTGGGACACAAATTCAAATTTATGATCTAGCTCATATGTCTTTAAAGTTCAAAACAATACTGTTCCCTGTAATCTCCCCCAGATTACTGAAGTGCCTCAAAAGTGAAGTGCTGCCAACCTAATAAGAAAGGTTTGGAAAATAATGGATTTGTCCTAAAAAACATTCGAGCTGTTTTTGTTGTTGCTGTTGTTGTTTTGGTTTTGTTTCTTGAAGGAATGTTGCATTTTTTTCTCTTTCCTCTCTGGTTTCTGAGTAATTTGCATTTCTTATTTCACAATTTCAGGCAATTCAGCCTCTAGGGTGTCAAAAACATCTTTTTAAACAAAAGTTGAAATTCTTCAACTTTTTCTTAATTTTAGCATCTGGGGTTTCAAGAAAAATAACAAATATCCTGAGAGTTGGCAAGTCTAAATTGGAAAATGGAATTTTGATATTCAGCCTCATTTCTTCTGTTAGTATTTGTTCCACAAACTTATTTGCAAAGACAATATTATTCTACATCATAGCCTGAACTCTGGATGAAAGACAAGCCAGGTGTTTTATAAAACAGCCCACACATTAAAATAATACAGATATGAAGAGAGTCCATTCCACCTTCACTTAAAATTATCATTTTATTATTACATAATATTATCATATTATTATTCCTTAAAAAAAGGATATCCAATCTTTTAAAATATCTATCTTATATGTCACTTTATTTTAAAAATGTTAGCCAATTATGATATATTCAGGAACATTAGCTGAAGGATTCTGTCTTCACACATGTGAATGAACTCAGCTTTGTCAGTAATAATAATAATAATAATAACAATACTGTCCATGTGGACAGAGTATTTTAGATAATTTCTGAACTTCTTCCCAATCCAGTTAGCTATAGATTTGGTGATAATGATTATACAATAAACAGTGATGTTCAGAGTGATTATTAAGTCATATCATCTGTTTCTCCTCTAGAAAATTATTTACCTTCATTTGCAATAAGCAATTGTCCATCGAGATGAATTCTTCTAGCTTGATTTGCTGTGCCAGGCTACTTTTCTGTGATTTCCCTTTTTGGCATTTTTATTTTTTTTTTATCTTTTTCTTTAACTGTCATTTGCCTTCTCCTGTATTTTAAATCTATCATGCTTCATGACAGACAGACTTGTAATTTGGACTCTAATCATTTCTGATTCTCATGTTTTGACAGACACAGACTTGTCTTTCTGCACCTCCTTCCACACTTCCCCCCTTTATTCTGTATTCGTTTGTGGCACACAATGCTCTCTACTTAACTCTTTCCTTTTCATCTTCTACTTTCATACAACACATGCAGCATAAGTAGACATGGCTTAAATTACGGATGTGTCAGAAAGAATTCCAGAAATTGCTCTGTTGTACTCAAAATAATGTTGTTTGAAACTACAGATGAGCATATTTATTTCATGCTCTGAGATTCTTACTGACTCAGTTTGGAAGGGCTTTAAGCAGAGATGATTTAGGTATCTAAAACCCTTTTTTTCTTTTTCTTGTTACCTTGATTATTTTAATATTACATTCCATCCCTGAAAAATTCTTCTGTGCTTTTGTAAATTTATTTATGACCACAAACCACTACCTTGAGAACAGAGGGTTTTAAGTTAGAATCGGGTTGTTCCTGTTGGATATTGATCAGGAGCCAGAAATGTGCCCTTGCTGCATATAAGGCTAATGGTATCCTGGACTTCATTAGATAAAGTGTTGCCAGCAGGTTGAAGGAGGTGATATTTCCCCTCTATAAGGCTTAGGTGAGGCTGCACATGGAGTACTGTGTACAGTTCTGGACTCCCCACTACAAGAGAGGCATGGAACTACTGCAGAGGTCCTCCCAATGGAGGAACACAAAGGTGATGAAGGGACTGGAGTATTGCTTGAGAACAAAGAAGGATTTGTGGGTGATGTGAAGGTTGGAGGTCATCTTGGGCATAGAGATCACAAATTAATAGAGTTTTCAATTCTTGGAAAAGGAAGAGAGTTAGCAGAACTGACACCTTGTACTTCCGGAGTGCAGGCTTTGGCCTGTTTAGGACACCGGTTAACAAAGTCCCTTGGAAGGCTGTCCTAAAGGGCAAAGTCCAGCAAGGCTGGACAGTCTTCAAGAAAGAAATCTTAAAGGTGCAGGAGCAGGCCATCCCCATGAGCTGAAAGACAAGCTGACAGGGAATAAGATTGGCCTGGTTGAACAGAGAGCTTTGGAAGAAGGAGCAGAACAGTCAGGAGGACTATAAAGATGTTGTAAGGCTGTGCAGAGAGAAAATCATAAGGGCCAAAGCCCAACTGGAGCTTAATCTGGCTACAGCAATTAAAGACAATGAAAAACGCCTCTAAATATATTCGCAACAAAAGGAAGACTAAGGAGAATTGCCATCCTTTTTTGGATGTAGGGGGAAACGTAGTGACAAAGGATGAGGAAAAGGCTGAGGTACTTAATGTCTTATTTGCCTCAGTCTTTAGTAATAAGACCAATTTTTCTTTGGGTACCCAGTACTCTGAGCAGGTAGATAGGAATTGGGAGCAGAATGAAGCCCTCATAATCCAAGAGAAAATGGTTAGTGACCTGCTACACCACTTAGATGCACACAAGTCTATGGGGCCAGATGGGATCCACCCAAGGGTACTGAGGGAGCTGGCAGTAGTGCTCACCAAGGCACTTTCCATCACTTAGAAGCAGTCCCAGTTGACTGTAGGCTAGCAAATGTGATGCCCATCTACAGGAAAGGCTGGAAGGAGGACCCAGAGAACTACAGGCCTGTCAGTCTGACCTCAGTGCCAGGGAAGATTATGGAGTGGATTATCTTGAGTGCCGTTATGCAGCACTTACAGGGCAACCAGATGATCAGGCCCAGCCAGCATGGGTTTATGAAAGGCAGGTTCTGCTTGGCTAACCTGACCTCCTTCTATGAGAAGGTGACCCACTTAGTGGATGGGAGAAAGACTATATCCCTATGGATGCTGTCTACCTAGACTTTAGTAAAGCTTTTGACATCATTTCCCACATCAGTCTCCTGGAAAAATGGGCTGCTCATGGCTTGGATGAGCACCTACTTTGCTGGGTAAAAAACTGGCTTGGTGGCTTGGCCCAAAGTGCTGTGAATGGAGTTATATCCAGGTAGAGGCCAGTCACAAGTGGTGCCCCCAGGGCTCAATAGTGGGGCCAGTTCTTGTCAATATCTTTACCAATCATCTGGACGAGGGGATCAAGTGCACCTTCAGTAAGTTTGTAGATGACATGACAATAACATCAAACCATCTGCACAGGAGCAATCAGGCTGTATGTGAGGAATGTGAGAAGCGAGGTTCCTAGTTCCCTTCCGGAGAAGAAATCATGCAAGGACAGTTCTCTCAGCTTCCATGAGAAATCCTTCACTCTATAATCAGTAGTAGTACTTCTCTGAAGAGGGGAAAAGGTTTTTATTTTTTTTTAAAGACAGTTTGTTCTATGTCAGTGCTCAAAATCATGTTCTTATTTTTACTGCATCATACCTATGACTTTGTGGAAATCAGCACAATGGCAGCTTTAGCATGGAACAGTTCCTACCTAGGCTGGGCAGAGCTGAATATTTCTTGAGTCCCGTCCTCATTCTTTGTATAAAGACAGTCCACATAATTTTTTTTTTGTATTTTTTATTTTTTATGAAATACATATTCTTAACCTGGGTTTTTAGTATTTTAATATATGTCTCTCAATATCTATTTCTAATATGCACATGTATGAACACATACACACACATACAAACAAGTGCATGATTTCTTAACTAACTTTTCATATCTAATTAATCTAATAGCTTTCTACAATGAGATGACTGGCATGGAGACTTGAGGGAAGTGCAGTGGATGTTTCTCATCTTAACTTTTGAGCACTTTTGATGCTGTCTTCCAGAAGACAAAATCATGAAGCAGGACTAGAAAAGAGTACATTGTGGTAGGCTGAAAACTAGCTGAAGTGCCAGGCTTGAAAATTTAGAGTCAGTGGCACAGTATCCAGCTGGGAGCCATTCACCAGTGTTGTGTCCCAGTGAATAATACTGAGGTTGATATTGTTTAACATCTTCATTAATGACCTGGATGATGGGACAGAGTGTATCATCAAGTTTGTAGGTGATACAGAACTGGAAGGAGAACTTCATATACCTAGATGGGCATGCTGCTATTCAGACAACATTGACAGGTTTGAGAAATGAGCTGACAAGAATCTCATGAAGTTCAATAAAGAAAAATGGAAAGTCCTGTATCTGGCCCTGCATAACCCCATGCACCAGGACAGGCTGGGGGCTGTCCAGCTGGAAAGCAGGTTTGCAGAGAAGGATGTTTTGGTCCTGGTGAACAACAAGGAAGACTTAAGCCAACAATATGCCCTTGCAGCAGGGAAGGCCAAACAACATCCTGGACTTCATGAGGAAGGCAGGTCAAGGGAGGTGGTCACTACCCTCTGCTTAGCATTGGTGAGACACATAGAATAATAGAATCACAAAATCATAGAATGCCTTGCATTGGAAGAGACCTGAAGAGACCATCTGAAAATCATGAACCATGAAAGTTCCATCATCCCTGCCGTGGACAGGGACACCTTCCACTAGGCCAGGTTGCTCAAAGCCCTATCCAGCCTGGCCTGAAACACTTCCAGGGATCCACAGCTTCTCTGGACAACCTGTTCCAGTGCTTCAACACCCTCACAGTGAAGAATTTCTTCCTTACATCTAATATAAACCTACCCTCTTTTAGTTCAAAACCATTACTCCTTGTGCTATCACTACATGCCCTGACAAAGAGTCCCTCCCCAGGTTTCCTGTTGCCCCCTTTAGGTACTGGAAGGCTGCTGTAAGGTCTCCCTGGAGCCTTCTCATCTCCAGGCTGAACAACCCCAACTCCCCTCAGCCTGTCTTCATAGGAGAGGTGCCCCAGCTGCTTGATCATCCACATGGCCTTCCTCTGGACTCAATCCAACAGGTCCATGTCCTTCTTATGTTGTTGGCCCCAGTAATGAATGTCATGTTCCATAGATGGTTGCAAACCCAGTCTTCTTCTGTGAATGGGGGGATGTGACTAGAGCACTTGCTAGTGAATACTGAAGCAGAAAAAAACTTCCCCATGTCCCGGGCAACGAGCTATCCTGTTTTCTTTAGCAGAGGGCCCACATTTTCCCTAGTCTTCCTTTTATCACCGATCTACTTATAGGAGCCCTTCTTGTTGTCTTTAATGTCCCCGGACAGATGCAATTCCGTCTGGGTTTTAGCTTCCCTAACTTGATCCCTGGCTGCTTGGTACTCTAGCAAGCAGATTCCTGAAGAGGCCCAAGCCTGCTCTCCTGAAATCCAGGGTAGTGCCCTCCTTTCTGCCCTAAGGATCTTGAACTCCACCATTTCATGGTCACTGCAGTCAAGACTGCCTTTGCCTGTCACATTCCTCACAAGCTCCTCGTTTTGAGAATGATGTCCAGTAAAACACTTCTCCTTCTTGGCTCCTCTATCACATAGTACATAAGAATGGGATAGTACCTTAGAATTCCAATGTCTTGTTTGGCATGCAAGTTCAAGGGAAAAAAATGACAGTAGAAAGTACATCAGGGTATATATAGTCTGAGAAAACATTCTGAAAAAGGAAGAGAAGAAGGAGAAACACTGAGATTTCACTTCCTTCAAGGGAGACAAATACACGTCCTCAGTTACCTTCAAAGTCTGTAGATAACATTGTTTTTTTGGCTATCTAAACCATATATAGCATATATGTCTCTGATAACAGTGCATATATATATACCCAGTGCTCTCATCTCCAGAGAATTAGCAGATACAATTTAAAGCAATAGCAGAATATCTACTAGATTTCCAGTACTATATCTGAACTGTGGGACACAGGAATATTGCCCTGCACCTGGGTCTGAATGCATGTCTTGTCTGCTTATTGGCCCTGCTGAACCCAAAACAATTTTGCTGAAAGAGACACATGAAGTGTCCTAGGAGGTAACAACATATACCAGTAGCACAGCCTAGATGTCACTAGAGAGTCTCTAGTATTTTTCTTTTCTGTGGGAACAAGATTTTACTTGAGAAAGAAGGCTTTTTTTTTTTTTAATTTTTGCAATTTCCTTTTTTTTTTTTTTCTTTCATCTTTTTTTTTCTTTTCTATTATCTGTTAGAGATAGGTGGGGGTTGGGAATATGACTCAGTGGTACTGTTTCCCTGCTCATAAGATACAGGCAATCTGTAAAAAGATCTGCAGGTTATCAGCAAAGCAGGTTATTTACATGAAAGGTATTTTGAGGGTAAGATTGCTACAAAATATCTTCTGTTTCTGTAGGTAGCCTACCTCTTCTGATTGGGATGGAGCTTCGGATCTGAATGTAGTCTACAGGAAGTGCACTACTTTTTCTTAGTAACATGGATCTGTAGACAAGAAGATGAAAAATCACTCAACCTCAGTACAGCCTCTCTGTTTCCCCACTGTCTGTGGCCTGATCTTGCCTGTTCTATCTGAGAGGAGGGGGGGGCTTATTTCCAAGGCTAAATACAACATGGAAGCAAGTGGTTTGGGTAGTAGCCAAATAGTGAGATATATAAAGAGTACGTTGACCATGTTTAACCAGGCAAATTCTGCTGAGAATAAATAATTTCTCAGGTTTTGACTTTGCTTTATAGGATGATACGTTTCCACATGAATTATGTAGTTGTAGTATAAATGTTATATGCAAGTATTTTTAGTGTAATTGTCTGCATGAATCTAACATAATGCCCTTAGAATAACAATTAAATTTCTGCATGTGAAAAGTGAGGCAAACCGTTGATTCTTAGACCTTTGTACAACCTATTGAAACTAAGTGGACAGCACTGCTTCCAGATATGATAACCTTCATAAAACTTGGAAGAAAGAGCACTGGCTGCTTTAATTTAATTTTATTTATTTATTATTATTTTTTTAGTAAAAAGCTAGGTTAGTAAGATTTGAATTATTTTATGTTCTCACCCAGCTCATGGTACATTAAACACTTCAAGTCTCTGGTTTCGTTATTCCTTATTTTGTGATTCTCTCAGTTTAAAATAAATGTAATTTTAGATAAAGACTTTCTGTTCTCTTTCTGCCTGTAAGGAAATGTATTGTAACAATAGATGCCATAAAATTACTATAATTAAATAATGAGCAATTGGAGAAGTACGGGACAGTAAGAAGAATAGTTCCTGGCATTTTCTTCAGGAAATGCACTTTTTCATCTTGGCCTTTAGGAGGTTTGGATTTGTTTTAAACTGTTTCTTTTTTCCTTTTTTTCCCCCTAATTTTTATTTTTTATCTTCTCACTTATTACAATACAGAGACCAGATGCCAAACATACATGAAGAATAAAATCTCTTCTGGGGAATGTGCTGTTGCAGTTACTTGCTTTACTGGTCATTTTTATTTTAGTGTTTTGCATGCAGTATTTTAAACAACATCTGCCTTACCCAAGAACATAATTCGGAAACCATGTAACAACCTTTGTAGCAGTTGGCCACATTCCCGGTTTGAGTTCCTCAAAAGCCTTGGCTATGGGCTGCAGATGAAAGGAAAGCAAAAGCAACAAGATGGCTTAAAAAGTGGTCTACTCTCAAATATGGCAAAGTAACAAAGGCACTTTTTTTCCCTCCCGATCTACTCTCTGTGTGTGCTCAGATTAATACCTGATGGCTTAAGTGACTGAACAAGCTTTTAGTCTATGTTCCTGTTAGCTTGGTAGGGCCCATTCCAATACCAGAGCTAGATAATATCTTGCCTCATGTTGCATTTGAAGATTTATTTTCAAAGTGGTAAGTGGTAGCACCAAGCTAATTGCCTTTGAAAGAGCTTCACAGATACTCGGGGTTTAGTTGGCATGACTGACCCCTTCCCCTTCAACTGTTTTTCTTCCAGTGTCATAGCATTATAATGGCTACAGTTGCTCCCCAGTGTTAATGACAAAAACAAGCCAAGGAAGAAAATGCATTTTTTCTACACAGTACTATTTTTCCAGTGCAGAGGACTATTAGGATTGAGCAAGCAGAAGTGACACTTTAATCCATTGGCTCTCCCATGTTATGACAGTGATGCTTTTTATCTAGGATTGGATTATCTGGTTCAAAAGTACATGAGCAGTGACAATGATGTCCTCTTTATTTGGGGAAGATTCAAAATGTGCCACACAAAGTAGAATATTTTCCGTGAAACAACATTAAGTATTTCAGATACATGGTGCCTTCTTCTAGTGAAAGTTAAAGAAATAGAATACATGGAATTAGATCTGCTAGGACTTTCCATGTGTGGCAGCTATTGGTAGTGATCAGAGTATGACAATGCTTAGAGGAAGAGAAACCAGACTCGGAAGAAATGTGTTGATGTGGCACTCTGCCTAGAGATACTAGAGACTAAGGGAGGAACATCATTGGTGAAGAACATCTGGGCTTGGACAAACATTTCTTCTTTAGGAGAGGAAACCAGAAAAGCTTGTGTTTCATGCAATGCTATATGTGTTTATAATGAATGAAAAGCTGATTGAGAGGTAGATTGATAATGTGGAACATGCTGAAAAAGTGAAGATACAGAAGGTCAGTGAAATGAGAATACATTTTTGCTCGTAATTAGACAAGAAGTGGTTGGGAATATGCTGTGTTTTAGAGGTCTGAGTGTTACACGTGTTATGCCTGAATACAGGTGGGTTCAGCTTTGATAAACAAAACATGTAGATATATGCTTAACTTTAAGCACATGAATAATGTCAAAATGGGACACACATATTTAAAGCTAAACCTATGCTTAAGTGCTAACTAGACCAGGATCTGAGTACTTAGTTTGAGGCTACAATATCTGTTGCCTCTTCTTCCCATTTGATTTAAAGGAAAAAGGTCATTGATTATCCAAAGACAAGTATGGAATGAATCAAACACAATCTTTCATCGAACACTTTCTCTAAAAATATCTTAAAAGAACCTAGAGAATAATACAAATGTATACTCTGAACACACTGATACAGAAGACCATCATGTCTACATATTACATTTGCTGTTGAATATTGCATTTTTTCCCATTTCCCATTTCCCTTCAGCCCTTCCTGTTGTATTAAGTAATACTCTTGGCACTAACAGCCTAGATAAAGGATGTTGTTTCTGATGTGTAATGGTAGTGGTGTAATTCATCATTTAGCACTTCATTTACATTCACATTCACATTCACACTGCACGGCTTATTATCTGCTGCAACAGAATATGTCTGTAAACCAAAATTATATAATTGTTTATAAAAAAAGGCTGCTTATTATGATTGTGCACTTTTACCATATAGATTTTTCCTTTCAACTTATTTAAAAACTTTTACTTCCGCATTATCAATCTACCTCTCAATCAGTTTTTCATTCATTATTAACACAACCTTGAAGGTTGTCAGACAATACTGTAGTTACCTCCAAGTGACTCTTCAAAATTACTCTTGTCTACTAGATAATCCTTAAAGGGCTTTTTTTGAGATAATATGATATTTAGCACCCATAATCACTAAAAAAAAAGTCTTTTTCTAGACAGTTTTGCTTTGGCGTTGGCTAGGAACTTTGCAGCTACAAATGCATGTCCTTACTATTCATAATAAAGATATTTTCAAAATATGCTCATTTGAATCAGATTTTCTATCACAAAATACGGTCTGAAACAGAAATAGTGGCTTCTTATACAATGGGAAACCAAAATGCTGCTTTCCTTCCTTTTCACTTCCTCCTTCTCTTATTTTTCAAAAATCATGCCCTTGAGAACTTAAGTTTGCCAACATATGTTTTACATATGTTTTAAATAGCCTCAGTGTTTCGTGTATTACCTGGGAAAAAATTACTGTACAGTATCTCAAAATGTCTCCTCAGAAAACAAACAAAAACTGCATTGTTTTACAATTGTTTTCAGATATGGGGTAGCTTATAAGGAATGGCTTAACTAATTGTTTTAATGAGTAGAAGTGCACAAATTAGCACTGACTGCTTAGATATTGCTGATATTGACAGATACCTATCTATCAATACTCATATACCGCAGATACTCATATTCTCAGATACTGTAGAATAGAGGTGGTTTCTACCTTGGTAAAGATGGACCCAAGTGAACTCCATTTCCACCAAAACTGATAAGTCCATTTTCACCTGGGCAAAATCAAAATATTTCCCCCACTCCCCTCCTTCTTGGGCTGATCACAGGTGATTCACATGGTTGTACCAAGCCAGTAGAATAGCAGGCGGGAACAGGGACAACTGTATAGTGTTCCCAGCTATCCTTAAACTCTGACAGATGGACATATCTCAGATTAACTCAGATTAAACAGTCATAAAAACTGCATAGGAGAAAGTTACAAACCCTTTATAAGGTAATGGCTGTGGCTGCTTCCTCCCCCACCCCCAGAATATAGAAAATATTATTTCCTTGTTGTTACTGTTTTTGTAAGTGAATAGACCATGCTGTTCTTGTTTTGTATCACACTCTGGTAAACCTTCCTTGCATTACTTTCTGCACGCATATATGTACGTTTACATGAGTTTACTAGAAAATTTTCTTTTAAGATTGCCAACAGCTAAAGACTTAGTTTTATTAATAACAAAGAATTTCTGTCTAGTGACATTCATGCTAGCATACAAAATATGTTCACGTTTACAAGAAAGCATGAAATCAGCTGTATATAATTGACAGATAAAATTAAATACCTCAATTTAAATAATGTTATAAAATACACTGAAAAAATGTTCTACTACAATAGTACTTGTAAAGTATTAAAGATGTTCAAAGTATAAAATGATGCCATTTGTCCTTGGTTGCTTGTGTTTTCCTAACATGAGTTATGAAAGAATGGACCAGAATGCTACACTGTTCTCTTCTTTTTCTTTTTCTTTTATTTTGATACATTTTTTTTTGTTTTTATAATTAAAAATAAATATTAAAATTTCAAAAAGAATACTTTTGGGAAGGAAGGTCAATTTTTCATTTAAATTTCATTTTATAAGTTTTTTTTATTTAACATTCTATGTTATGTTTGCTTTTTTTTTTTTTTTTTTTTCTAACAGGCCTCTGGTCATGAATATTTTCATATTTATAAAAGAAAAAGTAGTATTTCTCAGACAATAACAACTGATCATATTTAGATACAGAAAAGAAAGATAAAGCTTTTCAATTTAAGCTAATATAACATAACTGCAATAAATATGTTTTAGAAACAACCTTTTTTCTGATTTCTGTTCAAATTTTTCACAGCCTCTTTTTCTTTTTGGCTCATTCCCTTTTCAGAAAAGATTGGTTTATTCCATTTCAAGATCCTAACTCTGAATTTTTTATCATTCGTATTGTTTTTAAAACAATGAAAGATGGTTATAGTCAGATAAATAAATATATTTTCATTAAAAACAATATTCATATTTCATTGAACCAACCATGTTTAACTTCCTATAGAGGAAAGACTACTGATGAGTTCTTGTTGACAATGATTATATAGTGCCAAAGGAAGCTGCAATATTTACATAGGACTGAGAGCAAAGCAGCTTAATATCTACTGAAATATGATATTTTTGTCTTGTGCGCATCTTCTTTAAATATTTAAAAATTATTGTAATCCTATTTATATTCTTATTACTTTGATATTGTGTTTGATGAATGGTGGTAACTTTTTATGTGCCAGTTTCTAATGTCCTTTGCAGTAACCATGTATTTTTTTGTAAATTCTCAAAATCATCTTGCTTCAGGACATTTGGAAGTTCAAACAAGGAGCTTCATTTTTTTATTTTATTTTTTTTTTTTGGTTAAGACTTACATTAACTTGTTATAAACTACTGATAGAATGAAAGAGCCTGAGCACTGGATTTTATCCCAAGATTAAATTTACTGAATACTCTGGATTTGATATACGGAGAACATACTGGAGAGAACGATAAGAATAGCCAAAGAGGATAATAAGTATGACAGAAACGGAAAAAGACAAATCTTGGATAGATTTAAAAAAAAAAACTATTCTAACAGTAAAGATTAACTGGCCAAAAAACAATGAGGTAAACCTCACCCAACAGTGCAGTGCTGCACTGTTAACATAGATTCTTAGAGAGGAATTCCACTACAGTCTGTATCTCATCATGTGGTAGAAATATCACTTATTTAAAAAAAATTAATAAAGTGAAGACATTTTGAGTCATGTGAGTCTCACATGGTCAGTCATATGTTGTGGTGTGCAGGCAGTATAAATGTCAGCTGTACTTATGAATGTACTCTATGTTTGTGTGACCATATTTACATCTATGATCTGGTACTGAATACTTACAACTTGTCATGAAATAAAAATACTACCATGAAAAAAGAGACTAGAGTGATTCATTGGGAATCAAAGAACAGGTCATTGGCTATAGAAATTGTAAGAAGCATGCTGGGCTTCCACAGGATATGTGGAGGAAAATCTGGTTTCAGTTTGTTCATTTAAACCCATACTTGAAAATAATTGTTGGAATAATCTTACCTGACAAGTTAACATAAGAGATCACATTTACCATAATTTGAATGATTCAATGGAAAACAAAAACAATCTGCATTTCTTTCTTTCCTAAAAGCTACTAAATTATTTTACCATTTTGACTACAAGACATATGTTCAACTGACTTTAAGCCATGCTCATTCCTAAATTTTGCACAGTAACACTCATAAAAAGTTTTTTCATATGTCAGTATCCATTTAAAGTTCAAGGCAGTAACTTTCATTAATTGTCTACTATATGATTCTATGATTCTGTGATAAATGAAGGTAACTTCAAGCTTTGGGAAACCTGCATTTTTTCCATTAACTTACTTGTTAATTATTCCATCAACGAGTGATTAATGAGACATTTTCTGTTTTTATGTTGCAGTGCTTAACAGTGGCCCTTAAAAACTTTCAAATATTCTAAAGGACTATATAATATTATCCTAGCAATTCCAGTATATCAGGAATTTTCCAGCAGAGAGATATAAAGTAAAAGATCCAGATTATATGTTTACATATTAAGTTTATATGCAGTAAAGCCTTTTTAAATGAAGTCTAAGCCTGAACTATGTGTTATTAAAAAATGAGAGATCTTGAACCCAAACAACATGAATCTCAGACAATATTTTGGTCAAATCTGAGTTGAGATGTCAAAGCTTTAGAAGTTTCATTATACAGCTGGAACTTTAAAGTTATGACCCACAAAACCTTTAAAATCTTTTTCAGATCACTTTTGTCTCTAGCTGTTCTTTAAAGACCAAGTGATTGGACTCAGAGTTAACAGCTGTTTATTAGAAATTAGAATTCATAACCTGGATTGGAAGTGTAAAAACATGTGAAAAGATGGTATAACTTTCATTATCAAGACAAATTCACTGTCATGGGCAAAATTACTACATAATCCTGTTTATTAACTAGTTATTTAGATCATTGTTTCTGCTTAACATTATCTGTGACTGTTGAAAATGATCTCCTTAGTATTGCCAATTATAAGAATATATCACTCGTACTTAGTAGTTTAACATGTCCAAGTTCATGCACGTTGACTGTAATATTAATGTTGAATTTTAATTACAGCATTCAACAGTGTGTCCCTACCAAATCTATGGTTGCTGGCCAAGAGTTAAGAGGAAAGATTCCACTTCCTCTTCTGACAAAAGATATAATAAAAGGAAATGGAATTATATCAATCCTCTTTTCCCAGGAGAGATAGTAAAGAGACTAGGGAATGCAGCAACATAGTCTTGCTTCAGTTTCAAGATTACTCCTTATTGGAGGAATGGATTGTTAACAAGATCTTTTCACCTCTAGACTGGTGACTCAACTGTAGTCAAGAGCAAAATAGAGCTGAAAGGCATGACTGATCAAGTGAATGTTTCACTGACAAAAAAACCTCAGATGATGTACCTTTTGTGGAGAAAGCTATCTGTAAAATTACTTGCACTTTCCACCCCAGATCTTACCATCATTGGAAAACGCAGTTGAACAGTCTGAGGACATGGACAACCTTTCTCCTAATGGGTGTTCTTTAATGTCTTTGGTGGTTTTATGAGACAAATGAATTTGACCATCCACAGGAAATTATAACTCTGCTTCCTATCACGTAGTTTTTTATGTTCCAATTCAATAAATTTTTTTTCAACGAAATATTCACAACATAATTTCAGAACTCTTATTTAAATTATTAGTTCAGCCTTCACATTCCTCTGGTGTGCACGGAAAAGGAACCACACTGAAAGAAATGTTTTCAGACACTGATAACAATGGAGAATTCATTCCTCCCCCTAGAATGTTTGCAAAATCACTTCAACGTCCTCATTAAGTCCTTCTCTCATTTTTGCTGCAGCAGTTCTGACTGTATAAATCTGCTGGTGATCTTAGTGACTCTACATGACTCACAGTGATGAAACTTAAAAGCAAATTCACTTATATTCTTCACTTGTGTACCACAATGTCCATTATCTTATTGTGAGATTTTGCAGACTGTCTACTTGTGCACATGTAGCATAGGTGGGATGACACATTATGCATGATACAAGAATATAAATAATAAACTAGGTAAAGTTCTGAATCATATTGAAGTTAATGAAAATTAATTTGAGACTTAAGGTGAGATTCATCATTGAGATTTAGGGTACAATTCATCTCATGTCTCAGTCATCTATTTAAGGATGAGGTACACTCCAGACAACTACTTTTGGTCATATGAATCTTTGCTGACATGCTTTTCTGTATACTCTAAAAATTTTATCAGAGACAAGATAAGTCTTTTCAAATTTCTGAAATCCTGTTGTGCAAGACTCATGCATTAGGTCTCACAAAAGCAATGGTCCTCCATCCATACTATGAAATGTTTTATGTGATGGGCATACACGGATATGCCATGGAGTGTGCTCCAGGATAAGTTACTATGTTATGGGGAAAGGCACTTGATTTGATGCTTGGCTGCTGATCATTCTGGCTGTTTTGCTGCTGCTTTTCTCTTGCTCCAGCAGCTCATGTGACCAGCTGCAGCAGCCTCATTGAGTCCTGGAGCAGGAAAGAGTCAGTGTTAGCACACTGTACAGCTATTGCACAGTGGAAAAAACAATTTGCTGGGGCTAAGAAAATAAGTTTCATATTCAGTACCTGAGATCTGATTGGTCTGCCATGCTTTTTATTAATTCAATCACTGCAGCTCCACTTCTTCCCTGCACTTTGCATCATGACACACAGAAAAATCCCTGGTCTTGTTCTCTCAGTTGTCACTGGAGAATTATTTCAAGAGATCTTTGTGCATCCTCTGTATCAACCATGACCATCACACCCAGACAAGGAAAAGAGGATGTGGACTAGGAAACCCTGCCCTGTCTTGGTCATGTTGCCAGCTCCTTGGTCTAACAGCAACTGACAAATGCTAAAGCAACCTGCATCAGCATACAAAATTCTGGCACTTTACTGTATCTATAGCACCACTCACTGCATGGCTTCATGCATATGACTTGTTTGCAGACCTTTGCAGCTTCTCCCTCAATTCAGATCTTCTTATCTTGAAAACTAGATGATATTTAATCAAATAGTGGGAAGGTAAAAATGTCTGAAGATTGCCTCAAAAAATTGAGGAGTATCCCTTGATATGCATGTGGGGACATGCAACTTCTATAATCATTCTCCTTTGTAAACTAAATAGTTATATTCTAGTTTGTATTTGAAAATAACAAACACTTTGAATAATACTTATTATTCCATGTTCACCTTTTCCCCTGAATTCTACTGAGGAAATGAAATGACACCTTTTCCAACTCTATTAGAAAGATGGATCTTCCTGTCTTTTTTTTTTTTTTTTTTCCCCTTGTATTGCTAACACACATCTCATTTGTGATTCTGTTTCCAAATACTTTATGCAGTTTCTCTTTATAATAAATAACCTTTGGAACCTTTCAAAGTTTCCAAAAGTGGTTATAGCATTGTTAACCCTATTGTAAACCCATGTGGACAAAAACCAGTCAAGCCATTTTTCCTCCTCAAAACACCAACATGTCTGAATCATTAAAAACTGTGATAAAATGAATAAATGTTGATATTTTCTTTCTAGTACTTACATTCTAGTATTTGAATTTTTAGTATTCTTTTTCACTGAGACTTATCCACAGATTAAAAAAGACAGAACTTTTTTTTTATTTTATTCATGAATAAAGAAAAATAAAGTTCTCTAATACTCATTTTGCTTTGTGAACAGGAACAATAAGTAAACCACACATTATTTCAAGGCTGAGGTTAGAATCCTGAGGCTACGAAGCACTGTTGTCACTTTACTATTTGTAGTTTGTATTTTTTTACCATAAACAGTATATCTCTGATCTCTCAGTTTTATAGCCCCATCCATAACCTCAGAATAATATTTTCCAGACACACAGAACAGCCGTATACAGTATGGTTGCCATCAATTTTATTTTAGATTGAGGAAAATCAAACCAAAACAAATATGTATTTCATAAAATGTTACAAATAGTCTCTCTCCTATCTGTGATGAAAGAAAGTAAAGGTTCAGAACACAGAAAAGAAAATCAACATTGAACAAGACAATTCTTCACCCTTACTGTGAACCAACGTATTTGCTCCTGTATTATTCACTCTTACTCTTACAAAGATTTTAACATTGTTTTCATATATCAACCTGCATCCCACACCATGCTTGTAATGGAGGCTAACATTATAGCTGATTTGAAATTTTGTGTTAAATCCATCTTTGGAAAACAGAAATGCAGCCATTTAGAAACAATGTATTTTAAGCATAGCTGTTGAATAGGGATTGACATGGAGCTATAGAAAATTAATTTTAAAAATTGAATGCTATATATAGGATTCATTTTTATGCCTCTCTGTTGGCAAGTTGTGGTCCTAACAAGCTTAAGAACTCCAGCAGGATATATTTTTTTTCCTTCCTAAGCCTTTGGAGTGCTATCTATTTGTAGGTATCATATATTACCTCTGTGTGGGGCCTGCAGATGAAATCTATTCCAGGAGTAGTCCTTGTTGGTAGATTTCCAGAAAGCCATCTGTTCCCAATGGGGCATCTTGTCCGCCTTCCCTAGCAATTAGAAAGCAGCAGATGAAGACACAGGGCATAAAAAAGGAGAAGGACATGAAAGAATACAAAATTATATAAGAAAGTCTTGTTTGTTTGAAGAAATGCAAGAGTAAATTGTTAAAAATATAGAGGCTATAATCACCTGAACAAAAGGATTTGTTTATTTATTTTATTTTTACAAACTCCCTATAATAAAACACGGTTCCTGTACCACACACTCTCCACCAGTCATCACTGTTTGGATAAGTTGCTTACTACCACAAGTTTCTGATGAATCAAAATGAATCACTTTATGGTGAACAATGGCAGTCACACAAGTGTTTCCTCTTGAAAGCAGAAGACCTGGATTTTTCACTAGCAAAATGTATTTCATTTTGGATTTTTATTCTTTTTGACTCTCTGATCCTGATATACTTATGCTTGATCCAAAAAGTGAGAGTATTATAACACATATGATTCTGATCCGTAGCCTGTGATACGTCACTGTGGATTACAGTTTTGAAATATAAAAAAATACCAATTTTGAATGAATATATGACAACACAAAGGAAGAAATTGTCAAAATATTTTTCTCTATAAAATGGTGATGTGATCTAATCCTGATCACTTGGTCTCCCTCTACACTTATCAGACAGAAGTCAACATCTCCAGAAAGTTTCTACCCTCTTGTGTTTGACATCTCTCTTAGCAGGAATGAATGCTTTCTAGAAGTGTCTGCAGCTCCCTTTTCCTAGAACAAAGAGTCATGATAACCAGCTTAGACTTCTCAGCTTGTTTTTAGACAGTTATTATCAGATTAGATGAATATTACTCCATCAAAAATAAATTTTAAAAGGTAAATGAAAACATTTTTAAATGTAAAAATAAAATGCAAAAGAAAAAAGCTAGTGTTTTAACTTTACACTTAATCTTATCTCAGGTCTGTGATACAGAAGAAAATGATTCTGTGACAAAATGACATTCAAACATTTCTGTATAATTTTTGTTGTTCTGATCATTTTACCTCATAAGCCTGACAACATGAATGTTTTTAATATGATGGATTTTCTGGCATTCTCAAATGGCAAAGTTAGGTAGACCTTTTTTTATCCTTATGAGTAACTAGTCACAGGAATTACTATCACCATCGTTCAGCTAAAATCGGTAATTTTGAAAGTAAGCTATGCAACACAAAAGACATGGTGACTTCAGTCTATATCAATTTCCACTAAAATCCAATGGAAATGCATGCTTCATCTGCATTAAAGAATACTGACAGGAGAAGAAGTATTGATACTTCTAGGAACTGCATTATGAAGATTCAATAAGCACAGTGAAATCTAATAGAAATGGAAATATTCCCCTATTAAAGCAAGGTGGATGGACATTAAGATGGTGATAAAATAATAATTATAAGTGTTTAAAAACATCATGAAATAATTACATATAACATCATGAATTAGTTACATATACTGATGGACATTGAAAATGTAATTTCTTTGAGTAGGACAGAAATAGAGTTAAAAGCAATAAAGTGGCATTCTATGTCAATAAAACAGTATAACTTAAAAAAAGACTTGCAGACACTCAGTTTGGGTCAAAATTTCTTTGAAAGTTCTCTAAAACAGGTTTTCTAGAGGTGCTATTAAGAATCTGTTATAGATTCCCAGAATCAACATTAGATATTGACAGAGAAACGTCTTGAAATTGTTACAGTGATAAATCTTATTGGGAATAATGTCATTGTGGGAAAACTTCCCAACTATAAAATGAGTAACAAGTGAGTAATTTCTCAACATTTCAACTAACTGAAGATCTTGAGTAAATAATCTTGGTAGAACTCAGTTATTCCTTGATGTATTAGTAAGTAGCTTTATGTTCTGTTGGTGTTGTAACTGCATAGGGAATAAATCTATTTTTGAATCTGTTTTGCTAAACCAAGGATGTTATAGAAGGTCTGGCCATAGAAAAAACTTGAATTAAGTGACAACAAGATGATTCCCAATAAATTACGTTGAGGAATAAGCAAAAAAAATTAAGTCAAGATTCATATCTGAGAGGACAAATATGAAAAATTAAGAAACCTAAATAGTGAAGTCAACTGACCTGCAGAAATTAGGAACTTATATATAAAGCTCGCTGAAATTTCTTTCAATCAGATTTGTATAAACTGTCAGGAATTTTTAAGAATGGGAGGAATTTTAAATAAGGTTAAAAAACAACTGGGAAATCTCCATCTACAATGGAATGAATAATCACATAAGAAGGATGTAGGAATAGTAAGACACTATAAGGAGTGGAAAAATCATGAGCGAGACATCTTGGAGAACATGAAATTTAAGAATAAAGTCCAAAACTCTTGCCAGAAGTCTAATTCAGCTTGTCATTGCAAAGAAAGTTAACACAAATAACAGAAGACTTTTTTTTGGGGGGGGGGGGGGTGGAATTCTATGAAGTGGGGAAAGAAACAAAGTTCAAATGAAAATACAAATCATTTATATTGTTTATTTAGTTAGTTAGTTTCAGAATGATTGATTGGTATAAAGGTATGGAAATACAGTTGATCAGACTATATGGATTTCACTGGTATCTTGATGTTCAGGAAATTGTGAAAGGTAGGAAGGATAATATTAACGTAAGGATTGTAAGATGGGTAGTGGGAGGCAATAAACACTGCAAAGAGTTATCAATGTGGAGTAAGATTCCTGCAGGATTTTGTCAATGTTTGGCCTTGGGGTCATCTTTTATGTAATGTTATTGATGACCTGAGTGCTAAAAGAAGGAATAAGGAAATTAATTGTGATATTACAAAAAGTTGAGACATCAGTACAAATAAATGAGGAATCATTCATTGAGTATGAAAGATGTAACAAATGAAATTACTTGTAGTTTACCATTAGGAAAATCAAGGTCAGTTACACAAATTGATATAATAAGTAAGCTGAAAATAACAAGAGAATTACTAGGATGAATTGTTCAATTATATGCTCACTGATCCATTGTTACATGCTTGTCATGAAGAAAAACAATGAACAAAAGCAAATATGATCCTAGCTTGTAACAGGGTGGATACTCCCAGCAAAGATAAAGTAGCTATAATACCTTTACATAAGGCACTGTTAAGATCTCATCCAGAACACTCTCATTTTTGACAAGGAACAAGAGAAAAAGATGACTACAGGAAAGACAAAAAAAACATACTTTAAAGAAGCCGGGAAAGACTTTGAATTTATTTTCAAAAATATGGGTAAAATGAGAGCATCACAGTGACACTGAGAATCCTTTCTCCTATATTTACTTAGCACTAGCAACTGCAGTAAAGTTGCTTTCCTTCTTTCTTGCTCTTCTCAACCCAAGATTGTTCCATACTTGCCTATGCAACAGAAGTTTTGAGTGGAAAGATAAGAGGTCATACGAGTTTGTGCACAGGATATGGCATCATCTAGTGGTTGATGTATGAAGCTGGCTTTGTCCTTCTCAAAACTGCAGGATGCCTTGTACTTATTTTTTTTCTGCACCCTGGGTGAGTAATCTGTCAACTAGTTTATGTGAATTGTACCATCAAAATTGGATTGCAGCAGGGCTGTATCTGCGGCATGGATATACTCATCTGGGAAATGCCCTTCTGGCTATACAAATGTGACTAAAGATAAGCATCCAAGGAACTTTCCTGGAAATTCAGGATAGTTCTTCAGTATTAGGTCAAAAGCAGAAAACTGAATTGCTGTTCGTGACTTATGTTTTAAACACAGTATTTAAGCAGGCTGTATCTCACTCCTGTATGGTTGGGAAAATTTAGCAATTTTTTGGTAGAGGGAAGTCAATGAACATATGAAGAAGCTGATACAGTATGCTTGAAATTCCTAAAAGATTTTGACATGGACCATCACTGAAGACTAAATTAAAGAAAATTAAGCTGTCATAGGATCAGAGGAAAGGTCTTCTTGTAAAATTAGTAACAGATTAATAATCAGAAAAAAAAGGTAGAAATAAATGGAGGGAGATTATCAAGTGAGTGTTCCAGGATCTCTGCTAGGATATGTACTGTTTAATGTATTCTTAAGTGATCTAAAAAATATGTTGAATAATGAAGTGAATATCCCCATGAAACAAATTTTCTCAGCAATGAGCTGATCAGCTTTGAAAATAAATGTTTGAAAGCGGAATCTATCCTTCTGTCTATCTATAATTTGGGGTCTATCTATTTGATTGTTATCTGTCAAATCATAGAAGATATAGAAAGTTTTCTAGGGAATCACTACCCACTGTTATTTTTAAGAGAACTAGGGATGACCAGGACTTTTGAAATTAACAAAAGAAGTACTTTTCCTTACAGTGTGTAATTACTTTGTGGAATTCATTGCCACAGGATGTTGTGGAAGCTAAAATTATCACTGGATTCACAAAGGACTCAACAGATTCATAGCAGAGGGGCTATTAATCACAGTGGTCTGTTTGCTGCCCCCAACTCCAAATTAAATTTCTTGGTTGCCAGAAACTCAGAAATATTTGAGAAGCCATCTATGCTTGTCTATCTATACACCTTTTGTTCAACTTTTCAAAGTAAGATATTGCATACACCTTTTTCTTTGGACCAATATGAACATTCCCTTTTTTCATACTTTTGTAGGTCAAACAGTGTGAAGAAAGAAGAGGTACTAAGGCAAAGGTTAGCTGTTAACACAAGAATTGTCACCAAGTATATTTAGGCAGGATAACAGGAGAAAACTGAAGAGTGAGCAGGAGAATGAGGACCTGGGGTGCCTTTCAAGAGTGAAATAGTAGAAAGAGAAAAAAAAAAATCTAAGCTTGGTTTGAAATGAACACTGAAGAATTTATGAATAATCTGTAAGTGACATATTTGCTTGTGATAGTGGAGATGCACTTCAAGGTTTTTTCTAGTCCTGTGTCCTAAACTGAAACCTGATCATTTTGAGGCAGCCCATCACTAATTGGAATATAGAGCTGTATGCATGAAGCTGGGTTCAGTTTCTCTAAGTTTCACCTTTGAAGTTGCATTAACCTTTAATGGTTAAAAGAAAGCTAATAAAACCAGAGGGAACCTGAGATTTTCAAGTCATAACTATTTTTATGATGCATTATTACCACAAAACAGAGGAAGGGTATTTATACTACATAAAGGTTTCTCTCATCCTTTGCATATATTCTGGGTCTGTCAAAACCAGTTCAGAATATGGGAAAAAATGTGTCCTTGGCAGCATCATATCAAAACTAGAGTGATACTAGTACAAATTTGAGAGCGTATTTGTCCCATCTTCTGTTTCATCATCGCTGGAGAAATATGTACAATAAGCTCCTAACTTACTATAAGACTAGAGTAAAAATAAAGCTTTTGAGCCTGAAGTATCTTAAGTCAGTATGACTCCATTCTGGTAACTCATAGTTTATGGAAATACCAAGCCAAATTATCCTAAGTGACCAGGAAAATAAAAACTCATGAAACAGCTTGGTAACCTTTTTCCAGTCTCTGCTGTGATGGGCAGGGAGTTCATAGCAAAATGTCAGTGCTGTAGGAGAAGATTGCTGTGGCCTGGCACATTTTCAGCTGAGTTTACAATGTGTCAGGATGTTCAACTGTGTGAGAAAAGAGCAGGGGTGATTCAGTATGACCATATGATATTTTGTCCTGGCATGTTTTTCATATACACGTATACCCACACCCTGGAGGAGGCAAAAGGACTGTGAAGTAGATGCAAAATATGAGCCAGTGCATTTCAGCTGGAGGACCACATGCTCTGTGAGTCACTCTGCACAGAGCTGATGCGCTGGTTATTGTACTGGGACAGGTGGGGGAAGTCAAAACTGTTACTTTCAATTTTTAATAAGGGGGCTAGGCTAACATTACTGCCTTGTGTGCATATGCCAGAGACACGACCTTGTACCTTAGACCCCTTTGAAACAGGTTTTGATTAGGTTTTCTGACATTTTAAACTGTTGCCAGTTAAACAAAGTGAATTATTTAAGTCCCAGCCCAATTTTTTTAAGAAGCCTTTGGAGACAAATTCTGTTTAGAAAGCAAACCCAAGTTTGCACCCTATCAATCCATCCAGAATATCTGACATATGATAAAGCCATGGATCTCTGTGTATACAGTAACAGAAAAATACACACTAGTATGAAGCACAAATATAAGCCTACTTTATTTATTTAAATGAGTTCAGAAGCCCTTAGAATACTGAATACAAGGGTTTCATAATGGTTTCTTAAATTCAATTACTACTTAATTGGGAAACTGCCTTGGGAAACTCCCATTTTTACATTCCTGTGGTAAGTTTAGCAGCAATTTAAATGGAACAGTAAGAACAAAAACAAACAAAAACACCAATTTTATTAAACTGCTAATAAAGCAGATCTCATAATAGTTAATAAAAGTGTTTCCCGATTTCATCTCTTCCCCCATCTGCTTTTTTGTCTTCTTCTCCTCCCCTTGTTTCTCTGCCTCTCAGTTTCCTTCCTCTATTTCCTTCAAAACATCCTGTTTCCTGCTCCTCTCCTGCATGTACGCATGTTTCCCTGTTACATGGTTCCCAATGCCAAGATCCCCTATCCTCCAGAAATGTCCTGCTTGTCTACATCTTTGACATCCAGTGACTTTGGGCATTTCCCTTCTACAGCTCTGGGAGGTTTCTGTGCAAATGCTGAGGGTGACTATATCCTGAGGGTGATCACAGATTCTGCCTCTCTTTTGTTTGTAGAATTGTTTCTCCTCACCACCAAAATCTGCCTCGGAAACATGGCTTATTTATTCTATCCTAGAAATTAAATGGACCTTGCTCCTTGCCTCAGTTTTCATTTTGATATACAACATTTATACTGCTATTAGTCCAGATTTATACTGCTACTAATCCAGCAGAGTTCCTGTGTAGCTGCTACAAGCAATGAAAACCAGGAGTCCTTTATGGAGAGGCACAACATTTTTAAAAGCTCATCCACACTCACATCACTGATCCTTGCAAGACAATGTTTTTACTGTGTTTGCTTCTTCACTGTTGCCATAGACAAGAACATCCAGTTGTTCCTTCTCAAAAAACTTCAGCATGTCTTCACATGACACGTACAGTACAATGAATGATCAGGAGCAGCCAGTGTGGGTTTTTGAAAGGCAGGTCCTGCCTGACTAACCTGACCTCTTATGACAAGAGGACCCACTTAATAATAGATGACAAGAAAAACTGTTGTTTATCTGGATTTCAGTAAAGTATTTGACACTGTTTCCCACAATATTCTCCTGGATAAACTGTCTGGTCATTGCTTGGACAGGTTCTCTGGGTGAAGAAGCTTTGCAGAAATATGAACATTCCCTTCTTTTTACTCATTATTATTATTATTATTATTATTATTATTATTATTATTATTATTATTATTATTATTCTTTTGTAGGCCAAACTGTGTGAAGAAAGTAGAGAGAACCAAGGGCTAGCTATTTCCACAAGAATTGATCAAGGCGCATCACCAAGTAGGTTTAGGCAAGATAACAGGAAAAAACTGAAGAGTGAGCAGGAGAATGAAGTTCTGAGGTGCCTTTCAAGAGTGGAATAGTAGAAAAAAAATCTAAACTTGGTCTGAAATGAACACTGAAAAATTTATGAATAATCTGTAAGTGACATGTTTGCCTATGATGGTGGAGATGCCATCACATCACACAGAACTGGCTGGATGGCTGGGCCCAAAGTGTCATTGTGAATGGAATTAAATCCAGCTGACAACCAGTCACAGGTGGTCTTCCCCAAGGCTCAGTATTGGGGCCAGTTTTGTTTAACATTTTTATCAGTGATCTGCATGAGGGGATTGAAATCACCCTCAGTAAGTTTGCAGACGACACCAAGTTAGGTAGAACTCTTGATCTGCTTGAAGGCAGGAAATCTTTGCAGAGGGATCTGGATAGGCTACATTGATGGACTGAGCTCAGTAACATTCAACAAAGCCAAGTGCTGCATCCTGTGCTTGGGTCATAACAACCCCATACAGCAGTATAGTTGTAGGGAAGAGCAGCTGGAAAATTGCCTGGCAGAAAAGGACCTGGGGGTGCTGGCTGACAGCTGGCTGAACATGAGCTAACTGTGTGTGCAGGGGGCCAAGAAGGCCAATGGCACCCTGGCCTGCATCAGAAAAAGCACAGCCAGCAGGACTAGGGAAGTGATTGTCCTCTTGTATGCAGCACTGATGAGACTGCACCTCCAATACTGTGTTCAGTTTTTGGCCTCTCACAAGAAGAATATTGAGTTGTTCAAATGTGTCCAAAGAAAAACTATGAAGCTGGTGAAAGGACTAGAAAACAAGACTTATGAGGAGTGGCTGAGGGAATTGGGGTTGCTTAGTCTGGATGAGAGGAAGCTGAGGGGAGACCTCTGCTCTCTAAAACTACCTGAATTTGCAGTTGCAAAAAAGGTTGCAGTGAGTATGGTATTGATCTCTTTTCTCAGATGACAAGTGATATGAAACAGTCTCAAGTAAGGAAACAGAAGGAACATTAAGGAAGCAGTCTCAAATTGCACCAGGGAGGGCTTAGTTTGGTCATTAGGAATATTTTTTCAATGAAGATGGTGGTCAAGCGTTGGAACAGGTTGCCCAGGTTGGAGGGTGGAGTCCCCATCCTTGGAAGTATTTAAGAGATGTGTTGATGTTGTACTAAGGGACGTGGTAAGTTAGGCTGATGGTTGGACTTGATGATTTTGACAGTCTTTTCCAATGTAGATGATTCTATGTTTCTATTCTATGATTCTATTCTATGATCTTCTCCAATTTATTCAAAGCATATTGCTTAGGTTGATGTGATACTACACAGAAAAACATTATTCCTCCAGTTCATTGATGTCTGCCTAAATAAGTTAACCCCTTATCACAGAATCACACAGAATCACAGAATTGTAGGGGTTGGAAGGGACCTCGAAAGATCATTGGGTCCAACCCCCAATATAATTTACTTTCTTGTGGATTGGGCCTTCTTTTCTGTCAACCCTGAAAATGAGAGGTCTTTTTTTCACCTTTTTGCCCTCTGAAGTAAAATCCTATCCTAAAAAAAGTCCTAAAAACTATCAAATAAAATAGTCATCCATTTTTAAATGTTTCAGTCATGTCTTCATTGTAAGTAACTTCTCAGCCTTGAGGAAAATGGGAGTTTCTAAAGGCTGAAAATCATAGAATCATTCAGGTTGGAAAAGACCTCTAAGATCATCTAGTCCAACCTTTAACCTAGTACTAAAGTCCACCACTAAGCCATGCTACTGTTCTAAATCTACATGCTTCTTGAAGACCTTTGCCCCATCCCTAGAGGTGTTCAAGGCCAGGTTGGAGGGGGCCTGGGTGGCATCTAGCGGGTGGCATCCCTGCCTATGGAAGGGGGGTTGGAGTTATATGGCCTTTAAAGTCCCTTCCAACCCAAGCCATTCTGTGATTTTATGATTTTATGATCTCCAGGGATGCTGACTGAATCATTTCTCTTGACAGCCTATTCCAATGCCACACAGACCTTTCAGTAAAGAAATTTCTTCTAATATCCAAACTAAACCTCCCCCGGTGCAACTTGTGAGGCCATTTCCCTTCATTTTTTCACTTATCACAAATCTCTTTATTTAGTTAAAATAATCAAGTGTTTTTTGTTTTTGTTTTTGCTGCTGGTGGTTTTTGTTTGTTGTTGTTTTTTATTTTTTTAAACCATATTATATTTAAGTTTTTTCATGAGTGTCAAAATCATTACTTTTCCTTAAAGTTAATTATGTTTAATATTCTACAAATAACTTTTTTTTTTTTTTTTTTTTTTTTTTTACCACAGTCTTTGCTTTACATGCTCCTCAACTGTTTCACCTTGTTTTCAGAACAGCTTGACTGCAGCTACCCAAATCTCTCTCAGGAAACTTTCTTAACTTAATACCATACTAATGATAAGAAAAATGAAAAATAAGAAAGTAACACAGCAACAGAGTCCCCTCAAGCAGCTTACAATCTAACCCTGCTTCACTTCATCATTTTATTCTGGTCCCCAAATATACCTGGTCACAATCTGAGCTGCTGCTCAAGCAGCTCAAGTTTCTACAAACATTTCATAAGGAAGGCGGTAGGCTTTGGAGACCAGCCCTGCACTTATTCTCCAATGCTCCTGAAGTGCATGAACTCATTTCTGTCACTGTTATTACTCTTTGAAAGCATTAGATGTTACCTAAAATGAGGGCTAGCAATACTGGAGAATTTGACATCTAATTTTATATTTTGAACCATAATTACTTGCAGGTAGATTCATACCACTTAGCCACAGCCTAGCTACAGTCTGCAGTCTAACAGGGAAAAATAAAACTAAAAAATACAGTCCAAACATCTAGTGGCTTGAGATGACTGTTTCTTTCTGTTGACTAAGAAAGAAGCATTAACCTACTCAGGTTAGGTAGCAAAAATCCAGGTCCTGGATCACAGCTGCTATTTTGTCAATCCATACTACGCATTTTATCCTCAGTAAATATTCATTGGAGCCTTGGAGAAGATTTTTTTTTTTTGGTTTCTTTTCATTATAAAGTTTTTTTAAAGGTTTCATTGCTCTTTCTGGTGGACAGTTGTTCCTGTTGGTGCATTCTCTCTATTCCACTGTCTCTGGTGGATGGCTAAGCAATGTACCTCAGCACCCATTTAGAGGCTTCTCTAGTCTTCCACCACTAATTAAATATGAATTTTGAGCTAAAATCTATTGAGTTGACCGGCTGAATCCTTCCTAAAATTAATGCTCTGCTAACTGATGGGAGAATGTTTTCATTACTACATTTGACTCTCTTGAGTATATCTATTGAGACTGATCTGTTCTTGCTTCATAGACATTTAATTAGTTTAGCTTAAGTGGAATTAATACCTAATACACAGTTATATGATCAGGTACAGCTATGCATGATACTCTCCCCAAACAAATTTTAGTTTTATAGTAATTGCATTAAAATTAACTTTGAATGTGTTATGGGGCATTCACAGGTCTGTGAGAGTCCTTTGGTGGCTCTGAGGTTTTTATTTCCACATCTGCCCTACAACTGGAAGAGATGATATTTCTGTAATAAAAATTCTGCATTCTCAGATTT
This sequence comes from Anser cygnoides, assembly GCF_040182565.1. Taxonomy (NCBI): domain Eukaryota; kingdom Metazoa; phylum Chordata; class Aves; order Anseriformes; family Anatidae; genus Anser; species Anser cygnoides. The sequence goes on from NC_089875.1 coordinate 109,761,756, forward strand.
TTAGAATTCTTAGTCAGAAAAACATTAAAGTCATGGTTGTGTGTTCAGAACCAGAAAAGACTGTCACAGTAATCTTCTCTGAGCTTCTGCATTAGAAAAAATCTCCATTTAATCATTTCTGCATCAAGCCCATATCTTGTGTTTGAGGAACCACATAGCTTCTACAGAGATATTAAAATATTGCTCAGCTGTTGTGGGACACAGTAAATTTGTAAGTATTGACAATGCTGAATCCTGACTTCATCAGTTATTCCACAGCGTCTGCGGGAGTAATGGGGTTGGCAAATCAGATGGAGTATCTCTGGAGCTCCAGAATGTTAACCTCATAATAAACCATCTGCTCTCTGTATGACAAACTGCTATGCAGCACATTGTCAGTATTTACGAATGATAAATAATAATAATAATAGATCTGTTTCTATAGTGCTTCCAGCGGATAGCAGCTGATCATGCTTACTGAATCCAGGGGAGGAATGCCAAAAGGAAAACAAATGAATATAACCAGCTGTGGAGCTATTTTTGAAAAGCTGAGGAATTCAGCTGGTTGCTTTCTATTGCCTTTAAAGGTGGTATAGTGATATCTCAGTTATCCATACAGCCTTCATACAAAAATGGATTGATATTTGCTTTTAAAATGTTTTAAGAAACTGTGGGACCCCATTGGCTCACAGAATACTTGTGCGTGTGAATGATGCACATAAACACTGCCCTGTGCGTACTGTCTGACATCCAAGGCCCCTCTGTCCATCACTTCTTGCATTGAAGGAAATATAGCATTGGAGTGTCTGCCCAAACATCACTGCTCCAAGGCCCACTGGTGCCTGTACATGTACCCTGCAATGAAAGCAGCATCATAAGTCCAAGGCTATTTTGTGCATCAGCTCTTATATGGATGCAAAAGCAGAATCATAAGTCCAAGGTCTTTCTGCCAAAACTCTTGCACTGTGGTTCAAAAGCAGTTACAAGGCCCTTGCTTCTGCCAGGACAATTTAAATGAAGATGATTGAAACTTAGGATGGGTGCGATTTTAAGTGTCTTGCTGAAACATGCTGTAAAACTAGACTGCAGAAAAAGGAGAAATGCTATAAAAACTGTGTTGCTGTATAAGTGAGACTTGGCAGGTCTTCCTCAGCTCCCCCAGCAGCCTTTTTTCCCCCCTTTTTTCCTCTGGCAATGAGCCTTAAAAAGACCTCAAAGAAGTTTATATGCTGACCAAAGAAACTCTTTCTATAAACAAGCAAGAAGGGTTTATATTAAATGTATGTTGTTTATCATTGCCATTGTTGCAGTATATTAAGATAACAGGCGAGACAGAACATTGACAGCTCCTAAAGTCACTGAATAAACCTAAGCCTGCACGTAGCTTGCTGCCTGGGGCTCCTTAAAGCTACTGCCTTGGTTTTCCTCTTGCCTATGCTTGTTGATTTCTATCAAAATAAGTTAGAAAGCAACTCATCAGTCCTATATAATTCCATGCACATTTCCTCTCACCTCCAAACGGGAAGGTCAGCTTCTGGACAAACTTTGTTTCCACAGCTTTGAAAGAGTCTGTTGTGTTTCATTTTGTTTTGAATGGCGTAATTATCAGTAATTATTGGGAAACGAGCAGGAGTCAGAGGCAATTCCAAAGCCACCCAGAATAAACTATGCATTGTTGCACGGTTGTAGAGCGGTTGTTTTACAGAATTACCATTCTGAAATAGTTAGAAGTGACAGTTTCCTTCTGAGGGAGGGAAGAGGGCAAAGAGCTATACTGATGATTTAACGTTAATCTTTACTTTCAGGAAGAAGATGGAGCTAGAGAACACAGAGACACGGAAAAGATCCCTGTGTAGTGCATTTTGCCTTATAAGTGAATCTTCTTAGATAAATACTGTATCCAGAGAAAGACTTCCAATGTCAGAATGTCAGAACAAATGAAAAAAATCTTTTAAACCATGCATAAGGCAAACAATGAAATTTCCACTGAAGAACACAGAACTAAAAGATTAGAAAGAATGACATTATTTAGTTTTTAATGACAGACTTAAAATGAGGTTCTTAGAATAACTGAGAGTTAGTCCTAACTTTAAATAGTCCTACAGACCTATTTTTTTCATGTAAATTAATAAATAATTGTCATGTTGCATGAGTTATATCAACTGTGAGGTAATGAAGACCATAAAACAGAGAACTTGATGGGTCAGTGATTGCTAATGTACTACAGACTGTTGTACGCCATGGGTTCATTGCCAGGCTGTGTTTAAAGGATGTTCTTTCTCTCTCTCTCTCACTCTCTCTCTCTTTCTCACTCATATTTATACACTGTTTAATTGCAAACCAAGAGTGGATTCATGATCTGTATGCAGATACTAGTGCCACATCCAGACCCTGAAATATGATGGGTAATGGTTGTGGGATTTCAAAATAAGGTCATGCTTCTCAGAAGCTTTGGCAAAATTGAACTCTTGTTCCACCAGGACCCATCCTTGGCCAGCAATATCTCTCTGATTGCAGTGGCTAAAAGGCTCTGTAGGTGCTATATGCACAAAGTGACTTCTGAAAGGAGATGTCTGTGGAAGGTTAGTCTCTTCCTTCAATTCTACCTTTTCTGCTGTTTCCCCAAGACTGACTCTGGATACTGAGGCCTGACTGAATCATTTAATTCCATGGTGGCAGCTGCAGTGAGGCAGGGCAGATTTATGGATCCAGTATTGGAGTGTGACCATGGAAAAGGTGGTTACATTCCTGTTACTGGAGAGGCAGAAAGAACTTCTTCCCAAATGCAAGGCATGTACCTCCCATCTACACATGCAAAAGCAAACAGATGACATACGCAAGTGTGCCAAATGCATTAATACACATTAATTATGCCCAGATGTGCATAAGATTTCATGAGTGCCACAAGCTACAGGAAGCAGCTACAGAGCAGCATAGCTTTGGGATGTCGACCAGATGCCCAGGCTAGGATGAAGAGGAAGCAAAGAGGCAGAAGTGATCAGCAAATGAAAAGGGAGAATTTGTTCTGCATTACTCTATAGGAGCATTACTTGTACAGCCTGATCACAACTGCCTAAATCAGGCTCTTCCACACAACAGTGCTCCTGGGGTTTGATGCATAAGTAAGAGATACAGGAAGGTTTAAGATCCCACTGAGCCTGGAGCTAATTTTGCTGTTCTCACACTGTAAGGTATGCATAAACCCAGCTCTGCCTGGCGTCCACTAATCCCAATTGTAGTGAAGTCTGTTTCTTGATATAAAGACATATATCTGAATTAAATTTCCCTTAAGAAGCTTGTACATTTAAATTCAGAGCCTATTCAGTCTTATGGCTGCTGCAGTTCTGTGTGGATAAACAGAAGATCCATAATTGAAAAAGAGTCCATTAGAAGAGCAGAGAGGAAATGAAGGGCGTGAATTTGGTGATTATGAAGGTGAATGATTAATAGCATGTATTAGTGCCAGACATAACACAGACAGACGCTGCCCCAACCATGCAGGTCTGCTAGTATTTAAAAATGATATCTTCCACCCCTTCTACTCCAATCTTGAGCCATTCTGGCTCTGGAAACAGTCACTAGTGTTAAATTGTTAGCAGTTTTGTAATGAGAACAAGAGGAGAAAAGAATACCTTAAAGAACATGTCATTGGGATGACTGAGGCCAAAGCTTGCAGAAATAGGACTCCACTGTCATTTGAAACACTTGTTTTTTCTCCTGTGAATAGATGCTAGATAGCAGAGTGTGACAGTATATCCTACTGAACATTTAAACAACCAGAAAGCAAAAGTACACGTATAAATAAGAGTTTTGCTTGTCCTGTGTGCCAGATTCCTTTTATCAATACAATTTTCTAACTGAGACTTTAGAAGATATTTATGAATTGAAGTATAGCATGACATCCTTGATTTTTTTTTCTGCTGCACTGTAAAATATTTTTTTGTGTGTCTCAGTTGCTCTGCCCTACGTCCTCCGTTCAAAATATAGTGACATTTGCTGAAAGCAGTCAGATCTTGCACTAAGGGTTGACATTTGTTTCCACAATATCTTCTGTCCTGCTAAGCAACTGCATGCGATGTACTTAGTTCATGTTTTACTGGGGATATTCTGTAGAAGGATGCTTGGCTTTGGCCAAAGAAATCATTCCATTTCAACAATGGTGATTTATCTGGCAACTTTTCTGTAAAATGAGCTTATAAAGCAGGAGTTACCTGGTGTGTATATATATATGTTAATTGAATCAATATAATGACAGCATCAGTCATACACTTTCTCTTAAATGACTGTTCAGCTTAAGAGAAATACATCTATTTCTTTCTGTTAGGCTGCCAACAGCTGAAAATACATCAAGATGTTATTTTGGAAAGAAACGCTGACATTTAGCTTTACTGTTTGTAGCACTAGTGTCATAGTTCTTGTCACAAATTCCCCTATAAATCTGAGCTGTGAGACCTTGAGAGACTTGCAAATAGGTTAAAATACAATGTAAAACAAACTGATAATAGTGCAATCTTATCTACTTTTCAAGCAGTCTTTTAAATGCAGATATCCTTCCAGAAATACATGTAGGGGGATGGATGAGTCCAGGACTTTGTGTGAAGAGACCTTTTAGTGCTCTGTTCCAGAAGTGGTTACTCATTTCCTGTTTGATTCTGGGAGGTCACATACATTTTGTTTCCTCAATAAAATAAAATAAAATAAAATAAAATAAAATAAAATAAAATAAAATAAAATAAAATTAAAATAAAATAAAATAAAATATAAAATAAAATAAAATAAAATAAATAAAATAAAATAAAATAAAATAAAATAAAATAAAATAAAATAAAATAAAATAAATAAAATAAAATAAAATAAAAAAGGATTATTGTGAATTCATTAATTGTGCTCTCTGGTCTCTTAAAGTGTGTCTTTTTTAGGGACATTTAATACACTTGTAGTTGCAATTAGGTGACCTATGTGATCACAGTTTTGTTTTGTTTTGTTTTGTTTTTACTGTATTTCTATTCCAACAGGATTTGAAAATGAGAAAAATTAGAGGATCATAGAACCAAATTGAGATCTTTCTGACTGTGGGAGTATTTAGAATATAAAAGTGTGAATAATCTATTTTCTGTCTGGGTTTCTCTGAGTTACAATTAGAAACATGTGACTATATTACCTTTTCCATTGGCCAAGTCTACTTTCATCTACAGATTTTAGAACTGTATAACTAGAATTAGTGATGGAATTTGGCTGTGATATTTACAAAACCATTTTCTAAAGCTCCACGATGGAGCAATGAGAAACACAAACTGAGGAAAGTTTTATTATTTAAAATACTTTCCTGAAGCTATTGTCTTCCAGAGTGGTATTATGTGAACACATTTTTAAATATCTGGCTAGACAGATAGACAGGTAATAGACTCTAAGTGCAAAAGCTTACCATTCATGGGCCAGAACAATTTTCTCCCATGTGAATAAGAAGGTAGTGCTACCCCTTTTGGCAGCAAGATCAGAGGAATGGTGGTCTTCTGTCAAAAGCTTTTCCCTCAGGGCATACTCCCAGGATTGGGATGTGGCAATAATTTTCTAATTGCTACTAACTGCTCCTTAAGGGCTGGATTGTAATGGAAGCCTTTGTTTTTGCTTTAACGGTGAATCAGCTGAATCAGAACTTTTATTCCTGGTGGAGAGTTTAAGACTAGGATTTCAGGTTTAAAGCCTTTTTTTCCTGGAAACCCTTGCTTGTGAATGCTCATGTGTTTAAACTGAAAGGAGGCTGCTAAAACTGTTTTCAGCCTCTTAACATTCCTGTTACAAACTACATTTACAATAAATTCTTTGAAATTCATTATGCTTACAATAAACCTCTATCTTGAAGCAAATTGTTCCATAATAGTCTCTCTCAAGGTTTTCTATGTTGTCCTCTAAAGCATCTTTTATTGGATATTGGCCAAGGAGATGGCATTAAGGACTGCAGATCTGATCCTGTATGCAAATATATAGAATCACTGACAAGTTGGTTAGGAGGGGCAGCTGGAGGTCTGCTCCAGCCTCTTTCCCTCTAACGGCAGTCACCATGTTGGGTCAGGTTAGCCCTGGGTTTGCACAGCTGAGTCTCAAAACCTCTAAAGACAGAGAAACTACCTCTTTGGTAATCTGCTTCCATGCTGCAATACTCTTCAGGCAAATAAGTTTTTCCTAATGCATAGTCAGACCCTCCCAAGCTGTGGCATGTAGCTCTTGTGCCTTGTTTTACCATCTGCTACTACCAAGAAAAGTTTGGCCCCATCATCTTTGTAGCTCCCCATTGCAGGCTTGGGTTGATTACCTCTTAGCTTACAGTCTTGCCAGACTCGAGGAGCTCAGCTCCTTTAAGTTTTGCTCACAGGCAATAATCCTAGTAGCTCTATCTGCTGGACCACATGATTTCCAACAACTTTCTTGAACTGGGCACTCAGAAACCCAGCACAGTATTCCAAGTGCGTCCTCATCACTGTCAGGCAGTGGGGCATATTACCTTTCTTTGACTGACCACTCTTCTCTGGATGTAGCTATATATAGCTTACCTGACATGATAAGAGAACACTGTTGGTTATAATTAGCATGCCACTTGCATAACCCCTGGATCATTTCCTGCCAATACTCTTGACCTGTATTGAGGCAATCAAGGCCAGGCTGGATGCAGCTCTGGGCAGCCTGCTCTAGTGGTTGACAACCTTGCCCAGAGCAGGAGGGTTGAAACTAGATGATCTTTAAGGTCCTTTTCAACCCAGGCCATTCTATGATTCTATAATTCTATGATTCTATGATTCTATGCAGGGTGTTGTTCTACCCTAGGTACAGGTCTCTGTACTTCTCCTTGCTGATTGTTATGAATCTTTCCCATGATTTGAACAAGCTTTATTTCAGTCTTCTGTACAAACACATGCATTTGTTATTGTAGGATTGTTTGTGTAAACTTCTTAAACTCTTCTCATGCTGTTAAAATTTTTATAGAAAATTTAGTCCAAAGAGAGTATGTGTGGTCTACACAATGCATTGTTTCAGTCACATTAGACTTAAAAATATATATTGGGATTATATTGTTCAAGTATTCAGAAAAAGAAAGTTCTGTGTATTGACTGATCAACTGATTTATTAAAAACTTCCCATCCTCCCAAGAAAGTGATACCTGATTTTGCTCAGCTGGAACTGAGTTTGACAGAATTTTAATTTAAAATTTCTCAGGTTGGCTAGTTTTCATTTAGAGCTTTATAACTTAAGCATAAGCACAGGCGCACACATATATTGCAGGGGCTCAGTTTATTCTGCAACACACAATGAAACAGCAAAGCCAGACTGCTAATATGTATTTAATATATGATATGAATGCCAGTATAGGGTTCCGGGCAGCTCCAAGATAAAATAAGCCCTCTGTAATCATTCTTGCTATTATTTTCAAGCATTTTGGAAAATCTGGGGTATGACAAAAAAGAAGTACACTTTAAACAATTCTGAATAATGTCTTCATTCAAAATAAGATGCTCTTCCTGTAGAAACTATTTCCAGAGAAAGCAGCTAGTGCATAGAAGTGATAAGGCAGGGGCAACACCTCACCACCCCGAAAGGAGGCACACTAGGCTCAAGCAAGCAATCACGAGTACCCCAGGCATCTTGCCGGCAGCTTCCTGTGAGAAGCGAGATCCCAACCTAAAGGACTGCACAGCACCTGCTTGAGTGAGGGTAACAGAATTCATGGCAGGGGGGTGGGGTGGTGGAATTAGATGATCTATAAGGTTACTTCAAACCCAAACCATTCTATGGTTCTATGATAAAACCAAGTGACCATAAAGAGGTGAGGAGACAACAAAACTTTTGGCTGCATCTTCATTCAAGATGAACCAGCCAGCAGAGCTCTGTCAGAAGGACACTTGCAAAGACGTTCTTTGCAAAAGAGATGGCCTGAGCAGTGGAAACACATGAAAAGGATCATGGCATGGCCAAGGGATGGAGAGCAGCAAGAAGTGTTATCACTATGGTTCTGCTGGGTTAAGAGAAAAAATGTTTGCATCCTGAGGAGTTTCAAAGAAGGTTCTTCCAGCTGGCCACTGGCAGGAAAGAACTAGTGGGAAGTGGATAGATTTATTTATTTATTTATTTATTGTAGTTTTGGTCTAAAGAATCTCTAGTTTCATTGGATGACAGAGATTTTGAAGTAAAGCTTCTGCAAAGGCTGTTTTCCTTTGTCTCTCCTTAGCAATAAACGTCAAAATGTGAACGCATACGTCTTAGATCTTTAACTTTGCCAATACTGTGGAGATGGAGAGAAGAATTAAAGGACTTTGTCTCCAGTCAAGAGAAATTCAGATGAGTGCAGTGCAACCACTCTTGTTCCTGGTTGTACTGGGAAAGCCACAATGGGAGAGACAGAGATGGCTGCACTGACTCTGCTCATGGAGGAATGAATTCTTCTACAACACTTTCTCCTCTTGTTTGGCAACCCCAGAAACAACCTGTTCCCAGGAAGAAAGCATGATGTAGGAACTGATCACAGGATGACTGCAGCTCCTGAGCTGGCACATCTTCCGTCCATTTGTTAGAAAGGGTGCAGGTAATGTTAGCTTTTGAATACGTCCAAACCTGTGTGAATACGTCTAGCTCAGGAATGATTTGAAATTTTAATTTGTTTTACTCTGAAGAGAATTCCATATGTCCTATTTCTGGAGCTCCATCATGATATCTCATTATGTCTATGTTCTTTTAAACTGTGAAGTTACTCAGCACTCTTCCCTGAGTAGCCTCAGATTTCACTGTTTTTTTGTTACCAGTTTCTAGGTCTACCCTAGTATTGCCAAAGAACAAAATAAAATCATGGGATATTTTAGCTACTGTCACTTCAATATTCATTGCTTAGATTAACATTATCTCTTGAAAGGGAATGACAATTACTCAGCAGTTTTACTAGTGAGGTTTTACATTAGTGACTGGAAACATTTATAGTAAATCCATGAGATTTTAAATTTATTTCAAACAATAGTGATTCTAGTGATATCTGAGTCATTTTGACTCCAAACTTCAGTTTTGATAGGCCCAGTAATAACATTGTTAGAAACTCTTGCAACTGAAGGAATTATATTTTGGGGCTTCTACACTGATTTTTTTCCCTTGTGCAGCTGATGGTTTTAATTGACTAGAATGAGTTTATAATTAATAAACACAATTATAATTATAATAACCATTATAATTAATAACACAACTAAAATTGTGTTATTAATTTCCAGAATTCATATGTCATGTTAAGCATTAGCCACCACTCTTTTCATGATCACAAAATGTTTGAGAATATTCATTTTATTTTGCAATCTAGTTACAGCATCCTCTCTGAAATAAACTTGCAATATTAAACAAAATGTTCACTTTTTCAGCATTGTGATGCATGTCCAGATACAGTATCAAGTAAAACAAAATGAAACCCTTCACATGTAGAGTTTTTTAATAATAAAACCAAGAAGTGTAACATAATCACTTAGTATGTATTGGTGACTTCATTTTACAATATTTGACACACAAGTAATAACAATACAATCATCAGGGCTGAGTTACATTTTCCATAAACCACGTATTTTAGTAGCTCTATACTTTTATCATTGCATGGATAAGATGCATAAAGGCTTATTTTGAAATGTTTTCTCATCAGGAAGTATTGGTAGTATTAGAAGAGCTTTTACAGAGGAAAGCATAAAGGACTTGTAATAGCTAGCAAGCATGACATCATTAAAAAGCAATGAATATTCCTGTTCTAATCCAGGCCACACGTCCTGCTGCCCTGGAAGACAGCCAACCCAACATCCTTTTAGGGTTACAGGGCAGGCTGTAGCCTTTCACAGTTTGCTTTAGTAATCTCTGCATGTGGAATATTCACTGGCAGGCATTACAATAAAATCTAAAATTACTCCATCAGAGAGCTGGTGTTCCACCCTTCCTGCATTCTTCCCTGACAGTGAAATTGCCCAAAAAGAGCTTTATTGCATTTCTGTGAAGGACTGTGAACAGAGCTGATAGAGTCTTTTGCAGGGTTTTTCAGATGATTCAACAGCATGTTTCTCTTGAAAGGAAAAACATTATTTACACTGTTTAAAAATATGTTATACTGATATTCTTATTAGTTCCATTGCACAAACCCATTAGGGTTTAATTTTGCAATCTTTTCTCTATATTTTCAGTGAATTTTTCAGATGACCAGAGGAAAAATGATCAGACCTTTCCCTTACACAACATGGCTATCACATTGGCTGTGCAAAGTAGAGCTCTCTGTGCCCAGGCATTCTGCCATACTAAATCCCTTTACACCATCCCTTTAGGGAAAAAAAAAAGGAACTGCAAGCTGCAGCAAAAGGAACAGTTCAAGATTCCCTGATGTTATTTAAATGACAAAACATAAGGAGCATAAAAAATTTCAGGATGCTGCTTTTTATCTCCCAGGTAATGTCCTCAGCAGCATTCAGGGGACATATTCATATTGCTGGCACCTGATTTACATGATGAAGGAAGATCATAGCAGTAACATGCAGTCTGTAATTCACAGGAGAATTTTATGTGCCTCAGGAGTACCTTAGAGAAAATATTATTTCTCTGAATAAGTAATAGAGAGAGACAGTTGTCTCTATAGACCTCATAATGAGATCTTGTCTCCCTAAATATAGATAGCACATATTGTTTGACTTTCTTTATTGACTGTATGGGAAATGTACACACCTCCTTTAAAAGAATTCTCTAGGGACCTAAAATTCAGGTATAATAAAAATGCTTCTTCCAGGTGACTTGATATTATCCATTTCTTTCCAGGCTTCCTTAAGCACCAATGAACAGAAATAGCTTCCTCTGAGAGGATCCAAATTTTATTTGTGTTTTGATTCCTTTGGTAATATTGATCATTGTCCACTGAAACATGTTTGAATCCAAGAGAATGATCTTTTTGCCTTCTGGAGTACTTTATAACATGTTTTGGGGAAAGCCTGGATTCAGAAATATCTAACCATCTTCATGCCAGGTTCCTATACCAGCTGTACCAACATTTACTGCTCCAATTTACAAGTTTGGACAGCAGCTGAACAGCTGCCGTGATCCGGATTAAATACAACTACTTCACTTTATTTATTTATTTATTTATTTTTAACAGATCACCCTATGATCTGTCTTACATCATGGTTTCACAAAATGTTGGGTCACCACAGCTCAGGAGGTGATGAAGTACAGCACAGCTTCTTGTACTGTCTGCCCCCCAAAGCTAACATCTCCTGAAATTACACCCAGAGGCACATAAATTAGATGACTAAAGTAAGACAGCTGAAAGAAATCCCTTAGTTACTACACCATTTGGTTCTACAAAGTAGTTATTAATTACATTTAGACCAAAATGAGTTACAGGATGTCAGACAGAAAAGCAACATTCACATTCAAAATTCCTTAGTAAGTGTTCAGTTGCAAAGACCAGTATGAAAAAGTATGTTTGGAAAATCTGTACAGCTTTTTAAAATCAAAATCAGTTCCCATAAAGTGAACTATTGTCTGGAAGAAATGAAGTTGCTCATAGGTAGTTATACTGAGAAAGACAGCAGGAACTGAAATATCCCTAGGTGATTTATAATAAATAGAATCATTTACCAGTCAAGACAATCCCAGAGAGACAAGGTGAAGGAAATGCAGACACTCTGAAATGTATTGTTACACTGGTAATCACATCAATTCTTTGCCTTGCTGTTTTTGCAACTGTTATACTGTATAACAGAAAAAGAAATGTATTACAAAAGCACTCTCTTGGATTCTGTCTATGGCTACCATTTTACTGTCAAATCTATCCCTTTGCTTGGCTGCAGAATGTATACTATCTACAAATTTAAAAAAAAAAAAAAAAAGGCAGAAATTTGTGGGTGTCTCTAGCTTCTTTACACCATGATATAATGCTCTCTGATATTCATTATCAGAAATCTTAAGAAGTGGTAGAGTTGTCTATAGGTGAAGAATGACATATTGATCTCTCCTCCAGTTCCTTTATATCAAATAGAAGCAGCCTTAGCTACTTCTGGAAAATTCATGTCTATTTTGGCAAGGAGTGTTTTATTGCAAGACCTGTCCCCTGACGATCCCCTTGCAACACTGATCAAAGCAATGGGAGCTTTGGAAAGGTGAGAGGAAATTGAGACAGTATGACAAGTAGGGGCAGCAGTGAGGCTAGATTCATCATCTTTCATTGTTGCTAATGGTATTCTCAATGACAAAATTAAGGCACCATGAGCTGTTAGGAGAAAAACCTTGACTATGTAATTTGACTTTGTGCATTCAAGTGTCTCCAAACTGAATACTCCAAACTTCTTATCAAACTCCAGCATTGGAAACATTGCCATATCTACTGCCTCTTCACAAATTCAGCTCTTTCTTACCATGACTGAAGTTTTGGCATCTTGAAAGGGACCAGGCATGTAAGTATGAGAGAAATGCTTTATTTTCAGTGCTTTGTGGAGGCCTTCTCATGTACCCACAAACGTTGTTGTAGTCTACCTCATTGCCTAAGTTATAAGGCATATACCTTTACCTCATAGGCCGCCCCACAGCCACAACTAACATGGGAGCAGAGCTCAGTGAGCAATTTGGCTAGGAGCCCCTGCCTGGAGCACACTCTGTTGCAAGAAATCATATATAAAAACAGAGAGGCATGCAAGCAGAGGAAAGTCTGGTAGCAGAGTTTATGTACAAAACTTTCCTTAGGCAGTGTGATCATAAACTGTTCCCTGCACTACATTACACATCCACTGTTCTCTACTCCTGTTATTGTCTTCATTTCCCTCCTTCCTTGTCTCTCTCAGACCTGACTTTTAGTGACAGAGTTTCATAGGAAGGGAAAACATATGGTTTTCCATGCTCTCTACAGTACTGCATGACTCCAGAGACAGTTGGACCACATTCATCATAATAATTACTAGGTCCATTCTCTGGACCTGTGGCCAACAACTACAGTCTGTCAGTGGCCATATAACAGCTTTCTTGGCCTTTGAAAACAGGTGACTATACTCAGACTGCCTGTTGGGAGTGATCTCTCACCTATGCTAATGAATTTGCACTGACTCAGATACACCATGTGTGAGAGCTGACAGTCTAAAACTTCAGAAGGGACCACTCTAACATTTTTATAGTTCAGATGATCAAGATTCAGTGCTTGTACCCATGCCCAAGAACTCCTTGATCTACCAGTATGTGTGTAGTATAAAGCATATATCAATAACCATATATATGGCACCTTGGTATGCTTGATGTTATAGACTGGCAGGCCAGGACACTTACACTTTGTGTGTGGTCCAGCTGGATCAGGTTTCTCATAATCCAGAGTCTCCTACTTTGTCATTCTCAATCCTTGAAAAGGCAACTCCCAAATGCAGACTGAACTGCCAGATAGAATCTCTGGGTGAACGGAGATGTGATCCACTGACTTCAGATGTGTGTACTTTGGGTGAGGCTGCATGTTAGGAGATTGAATTTTTGAAGAAAAATCAGAATGGCAGTCAAGCATTGTTAATAACAGTCCCTTTTTCTGAAGAAGTATCTGCCCAGATGTTATGATTATGGAGCCTTTTTAATTCCACTTAGAGGGTCAAGAATGAGCCAAGACTGCTAAACATCCCACTAGAACTTCCCCGCTCCTGAAGAACCATGACACTGTCCTTAAAAGAAGCTTAAATGTTTTACAGATAGGTTCAAGTCATTACACAAAAAAACTTACATTGTGCATGAAAAGGTGAGCCAACAACTGCTGATAGAAACACACCCCAAGGACCATAATCAGCATTAGGTGACAGGCTTTGCTTTCTCATCTACTATGGACTGAGCCATTTCTCAAGGTACTGCAATCAGCTGTTACGTCGTGGTAGTTGATGAGTCAATACAAATATTTTCCAAGGATGTAGCCATCATATGAGTGTTGCAGTGGTTCTCCAGTGTTGATAGTTCATGTAGACTTAGTGGTGTCTCTTAATCCAGTCCTTTTCTGCCAGGTCATACCAGTGTTTTTGACCATGATCACAGGATGAGAGGGAATTTCAGCAAGTGGAAGCTGCTGATATAAGTGTTAGGGAGACCATGATGTTGATACGGCATAGGTGAATCTGAATGAATGGCATAGGTGAAACTGAATGTGTCCAGTGCTGGGGCTCCCCAGTACAAAAAAGACAGGGATCTTCTGGAAAGAGTCCAGCGGAGGACCACAAAGATGATATGGGGCCTGGAGCATCTTCCCTATGAGGAAAGAGTGAGTGACCTGGGTCTGTTCAGCCTTGAGAAGGGAAGACTGAGAGGGGATCTTATCAATGTTTACAAATACCTTAAGTGTGGGAGACAGTGGGATTTTGCCAACCTTTTTTCAGTGGTTTGTGGGGATAGGACAAGGGGCAATGGCCACAAAATGGACCACAGGAAGTTCCGCAGCAACACGCGAAAGAACTTCTTCACAATGAGGGTGACAGAGCACTGGAACAGGCTGCCCAGGGAGGTTGTGGAGTCTCCTTCTCGGGAGATATTCAAGGCCCATCTGGATGCCTACCTGGGCAACCTGCTCTAGGGAACCTGCCTTGGTAGGAGGGTTTGAACCGATGATTTCTTGAGGTCCCTTCCAACCCCTACAATTCTGTGATTCTGTGATTCTGAATCACCTGTGAATGCCAGAAGAACTGCACCAGATATGGGTTTGCAGAACTGCTGTCTTCCCCTGAGAAACCTGATGTGAAGTGAGTAGAATGCAGCCATGCTATTTCCCACATGAAACAAATTGGGTACTCTGATCAAAAGTGCTGGCATGAAGCAACTCACGGAATTGCTTTAACATGAATTATAGCTACAATAAAAAGACAGTGTAAGTGTCCATAGTTCAGTTGCCTGTGAGTTTCATGGGACAGTCTCACCTAAAAGGTTATCAAGTATGTAAAGAAGAGATTTCTCTGAAATGTTGTGCTTAAGAGGAAGTCTATTTCTCCCTTTCCTGTGTGATATTTCCTGAATATCAGCAGTCAGAAGGCCTGACTGCTCTGCTTAGTATGGCACTTAGTGTTTTATCCATATAGAAATCCAGACCTGATCTTTATTTAACTGAAAATAACAGCATTTATTTGTTGTATAATTTGGAAATGTGCAGAACAAAAATCTTATACATAAAGTTCAGAAATTTGGCATTATTTCTGGATTCTTCAAGTATGTGATCTCTTCAGTTAAAGAAAAAATACCACCACTTAAGCCTCCAATAGTGTATGACAGTTTTATTAACCAATTTCCCTCCTTGCCAATATCCCACCAGGAATTTTGAATGAGAGCCTTTGTAAAGTTCTCATGTTTGATAATACTTTATTTCCTCCTCTGTATTTAGACCCCACTGGTAGTTAGACAAATTGATAGGTGTTTATAACTCTGAATCTTTTGTCATAAGTACTGCTTTCTTAGACTCTTGGAAAATTTGTTAGAAAGGTCTCCTGTTCTTTGTCTTAAATTGTTTATTGAAGGACTTTGATAAATTATAGTAAGGATTATAGAAATGCCTTCTCTTCTGTGGCAGCTGTTGCAGCGTCCATGCAATGACACATACCACCATACTCCTGCAGATGTTTGTATCATAAATGTCCTTGGGAAAAGGGAGGAAAACTCTTGGGTCACTGCTCCATGTGGAGCAGAATTCCTGATGTTCCAGGAAAGATAAATGGGAAGCAAGAAATTAAGACTTCTTGACATAAGCCAACCACAGTAAGTTAAGGAACAAGGGACAGATACACATTTTCAATCTTGTTTCATTGTTGCTTTTTTTTTTTTTTTCTTGAGCAGTTCCGCGGTTCCTTTGTAAAGTGGGAAAATATGAAGAAATGTTTTGTTAGCATATCAGTCATCAGCTACATCAGGAGCTTCCATAACTTTACTGTAGAAAATATTATTTTACATATTAGTATAGATTGCTAATAGTAACTCATTTCTTCTCTGTTTTTACTTAGCGATTAGACTTTCCCCTCTGAGAATACAGCACTCAGTGGCTGCTGAGATGGCTTTCAAGACTCATGCCAGAATGCAATTCTGCTCAATACAAAATCAGATATCTAAGAACTTCGTGTTGAGATGAGGGAGAACTTATTAAAATTAGAGTTTGGAGAATTTTGAGATGTTTTATTCCTGTGCTGATGGGATTGCCCAGTTTTAGAACAAACATTTATCCTCCATCTTCCACAGATGTCAGATATATGAGGAGGATTTTCTCAGAACTATGCTCTGGGTTTGATGGAGTCCATTGAGCAAAAGGTATTTGGAAGAAATGGTAATTTTCAGTAGAGCAGCTTTACTTAAAGAATGCCTACCAATTTTTACCCCTGCCACAGAATTTGGCTAGCAAGTAACCTAATCTGAACTTTTACTTTTTGTTCATTCATTACACAGTCCTCATGTTTAAAATGTACATTTTTAGACTTTTATGCCTTGTTTGCGGAACTGCTGAGTGCTCACAGCTGCTGCTCAAACCATTGTGTTCTGGGCATATAAAACGAATGCTAATGCAAAAGAATACAAGACAGACTAAACTGAAACAAATGGCAAACAGTTACAGAGATGACACGGAATGACAAGACAATAAAACCACAGGTGAAATTCTCTGTTAATGTATGTGAAATGATACAAATAGAAAAGAAGAAGAAGAAGAAGAAGAAGAAACAAATAAACAAACAAAACTCCACAACCAAACTGCTATTCTAATTACACATTCAAGATAAAAGATCCTAAATTAATCACTGCTTAGGAAAGAAATCTGGAAGGTGTCATCAGCTTAATTGTGTGTGATGGTCAAAAGATATAATAAGAACTGGGAGAAAAAGAATAAATAAAAAAAATAAAAAGATGCTCTATCTTAGATTGAATCTGAGACTGCAACCATATTTTGAATATAGTTTTTCCCAGTGAAAGGTTTGCTCAATATTTACCTTCTTTTTTGTAAGCTTTGTCCAAACATCCATTATGGACCATTGTACAAATTATTTTGAACAAGATATTACTCCAATGGGACTTGTGGTCTGACACAATATAACCATTTCTTAAGCTTATATGAAAAATCTCTGAAAACTCTGATACTTGATATATCAGACCAGAAATTCAAAATTCAAAATTACTGGAAAATATATACATTCACATTTTTGTGTCTAAAAATCAATATGATCCCTCTTTCAGCTGACTGGGAACTGGGAACAAAAGCCTGAGTCTGTACAGGAACTGTGTATCCATTTATACACACAACTTAAGGAAGAACAAGAGACAGACTTGCACACTAGCACATCAACATCCTTCTCATTTTATTGTATGTTCCTTTTCAAACTTTTGGCTGAGATGCGTAATTCTCCCATAGGTGCCCAGGATAAGCTTGTGGGATAGCAAAGGTGGCATGTGGTTGTAAAATAGTGCAAGTGAGGGACTAGTTGTCCCATTCTACTTGCTCTCAGAGTCAGAAAAGATGTCTTGCACCATTTTATTTACTAGGACAGATATAACCTATAGTGATTAGGAAAGCCTAATAGATAATGAATATATTGGTCTTCACAGCAGGATTTGAATAGTTTGCGGTAAGTAAATATCTCTGTCTCTGAAGACAGAGAACAAAATGAAATATTGAGTATGTCTCCCCTGTAAGCAACCATCATCTATCATGTGTAATGAGGTAAGGGTCCTATGGAAAAAGAATGTAAACATATAACTCAAGACAATATCATAATAATCATCCCCAAAGTAGAGGGATTGAAATGTCCTAGGAAAATAATTCCACACTTTTGTGTCATTTATTCTCCATCTGAATAGTGAGAAAATATAATAATTATTTTTTTTTTAATGTGTTTCATATGCACATAGTTCTGTGCTTACTGGGTACATCTACCTTATCAAATATTTTAGATCAATAAGAGAAAGACTTTATGGCAAAATACTTGATGTTAAGGACCAAAGGTATATGTAACAAAGGAGAGTAGACAGAATTATCTCTAGTCTGGTCCTGTAGACCTAATATTCATTACTAAGTGGACCTGCACTTCTGCAGTACATCTTCTGAAACAATCCCTTGTTCAGGTGTTCTGAAACTGCCCCATGAGGTGAATTAAAGTGCTGTATATGAGGACAACCAAAGGATTTATGTTAAATGTACATTCTTTATTCCAACTATAATACTTGTATGAGTTCATCTGAAGTAGACATTTGTTTATATGTATAAATTTATGCAAATCAGAAAAGCATGATCTGTACAGAGCAACTCTGTCATTTCCTGAATCAGCACTAGGAATATTATGGTATAAAAATGATGTTTTCAGAAGGTCATATTTCACCATCACAAAAGCAGTGATAGTGAAAAATTCATTGCTCTCTGTGAACTGACTTTTCATCAGAGGACAATGGAAAATCCCTATTGCATTCAGTATTTAAACTCTGTGGTTGTTTTTGTGTTTTATGTATTGCTGTGCTTTGAGAAGATTAGTTAGGATTACAGTAGAATATTTCAATGGATTTCAAAGCTATCCCTTTCTGAACATTCATCTTTGTCTTGATGAAGAGAAACGTGATGGCTCTTTGCAGTAATTTTTGTGTTAGAGTGCTTTTGTGCATGTAGGTATTCATGTCTGTATGTTTAATATGAAGAGGAATATCAAAATCTTTATTCTTCATTAAATGTAGACTTTTTTTAGAATAGCTACTTAAATCCTATCTTATTGCCTAGGTAACAGATTAGAACATCTATCATTGCATAATTAGATATTTACAAATGCAATGTTAATAGCACCTATTAATTTTAACTTGAAGATCTGTGCCTTGTTAGTAAATAGTGCAGAAAATTAGTTTCATGTTAAAAGGTTTTTCTTCTCATAAAATTTAATCAAGAAGTATCTAAAAACACTTTTGTGCATCTGAGTGGACTGTAATTCTTTAATAATATAGCTGAATTGTTGCAAGAAAGAAGAATACTGCCTGCTGTTATTAGTTGCCGTTCTATATTTTCAGATGAGATTAACAGAATCTAAAAATAGAATGTTTGCTGCAGTCATGGTAACACACATTTCAAAATTTGCAAATGTTAACACAATGTTTTAACTAGGAAAAGATGTCATATCAGATAAGCTGAGTACAGATGGAAAGTTAAGTTTTTTTTGTTGTTGTTTTTTGTTTTTTCATTTGGGTATTGTCTGGCTCTGAACAAGTTTTAAATTTCTCTGTAAATTCTGGAGAAGTAAAATTTTAGCCCAGATCCAACGCAGTCATGAT
Organism: Anser cygnoides; assembly: GCF_040182565.1. Lineage (NCBI taxonomy): Eukaryota > Metazoa > Chordata > Aves > Anseriformes > Anatidae > Anser > Anser cygnoides. The sequence goes on from NC_089875.1 coordinate 109,781,004, forward strand.
TACTAATAGTATTAATATTCCCAGAGAAGATAGTACTGTCCTTCTTTATTAACTTGAAGTATTTTGATTTCCACTTACTGCTATTTATTTTTCCATGCAAGATAAATAAATCCATATGCAGCAGCCACCATCATCACTCAGCTTAGGAGAACTGGATTGGTAATATTTTGTATTAGTGTCTTAGCAGATGATTCCAGTGAGCTGTAGATTCTGCTTTGGAGCTCTAGTCCTCCCCTGGCTAGCTATTGCCTTGCTGCCTCTGCGTGTATTGTGACACCTCAGAGTAGTCCAGCTGGCACGGTGAAAGCAAACTACACTGATGGCAGCAAGTACTGTGGGGTCATGCTTATTTTGTCTTCAAACAGATTTCCTGCTCAAGGACTGGGAATCTTAACATTACAGCCACAGCAGAGAAGGGACTTTGATTGGTACATATGACTACTGGTGGGGAAAAAAAAAAAAAAAAAAAAAAAACCAACTTGAATTTATCTTTCAGTGGTTTCAGTGGTTAAAACATAACAAAGGGGGTAGGAAAACTATGTTTAAATCTGCATACCAAAGCCTGCCATAAGTGATCAAGTTGAAGAACTAGACTAAAGAAAATTGAGAGCTTGGGCCTTGTAATATCACACAAGAAAACACAGCACAGAGCTGGAACCAACTGTAAGAGACCCAAGACTGGTGCCAGAATGGTGTCAGAGCAGTGTCAGACCCAGGCGTCACACACTTTGAAGATAAAGGGGGCTTATATTATGTGTATCTTTGCCTTGGCATGGTTGCTCAGCCTGGATGGGCAAGCTTTGTCCCCCCAAGCCTGTACCACAGGGCTGGCAGAGTGATCCGCGCTGGTTTAGAGATCCTTGGGAGTGTAGATAATGTCCTACGTTTCCTCATTCAGGTGACTAGGACACCGTCCTCTTAAAATCTCCATTCAGATCAGGCAGACTGGTAATTTACAGGTCTTAGCACCGTTAAGGGGATATGCTCAACCTCACTGCCTTATTCCTACCATCATTTTTTACTTTTTCTTTTTTTTTTTTTTTATGTCAGCCTCCAGATATGGTAGTTGAAACCTAGGTTGTGAAAATCTGTGTTCCTATGCAAGTATTGTTTCTGAAGCTTCTCCTTTATGATAGAAAAAAATTCATATTATGAATTTTGCAAGACCATTGCATGTTCTGTTATGTTTTAAAAAGTCTCTGGAATCTATGTACAGAAGGTGGTTAACTTTGGATATGACAATTTTGAACACATAACTTTAAGACTGACTTGTGGATTTTAGTGCCTCAGTTTCCAGGGTTTCTAAGTGATGAATCTCCCTCCTGTAAAACTAAACCCTTTACAATCTCTAAGTGCAGGTACAAAGAGCTACTCATTTGTTTTATTTTGTTTTGTTTGTTTCATGGGAACATCTGTCTGTCAGTCTCCAACCATTCTGCTGCTAAGTTAATGAATACTACAAACATGTTCCTGAACATTTATGTTGTAAATGTTGTGATATAAATGTTGTGTTGTGAAGGGTGATCAACTCCTACCAAAGAATCTTGTAACTCTGAGGTTTCCTGTCATTCTTCTGAAAATACCTTCTAATCTGTGTTTCTATTCAATGTTTTTGAATCTGAGGAGGAAAAACTCTGTGAAATTACATAAGCATGGAGACAAATATATTGTCAGGATTTTGGCACAAATGTGGGTATATAATGACCAAATTTTGAAGTGCTTGTTAATATTTTACAATTTTATAGTGTAAACTTGAAATGTAATAGACTTTGAAAACTATTTTGCTGAAGGAATGAGAATCAGGCAGGGAATAAACTCATTGCTAATGTTCTGGGAGCTATTCATAGACCTGTCTGTTGAGGAAAGAAAATGAAAATAAAACATTGTGATTATGCTAATTAGACCTGTACATAGCAAAAGAGTTGCACCACTTTCCTGTAGTTCTTTTGGTCCCTTGGGAGCAAGGCTTTATCATGAAAACAAACAGAGAAAAACTGGTAGCATAATAAGATATTTAAATAAATACTTTCTTCCAAATGATTTACAGGTGTCAACCAATCCAACATCTGCAAGGAGGTTTGTGCTATGACTTTGCTGTTCATGACTCCGTTCCAAAGCAGCTAATATTTTGTAATTGGATCAGCTACTAATGCTCTAGAGTTTCATGCTTCATTAATTAGAAAGCTGTTGTACACTCTTGTTTTGTCTCAGTTACATTGTTAATATATTTCATTCACCTTATTTACAGAGGAGAGTAATTTTTTTTGTGAAGCATTTTTTAGATAGGAATTGCATGCAAAGTTGTCATTTTCCTTGTTCTTCCCTTTAAATGGAAAATCAACATAAAAAAAAAAGGAAAAAAGTACGATGGGTATAAGGTTTTCTTCTTCTTCCTCTTCTTTTTTTTTTTTTTTTTTTTTAATACTTTGTTTAAGTGCCCTATACCACGGAGTGGTATCAGGTTGCTTAGTTGATGAATGTCTCTTACTAATTTATACATTTTAGTGCTGAAAGGAGTTCTGAGAAAGTGAGAATGATTTTACAAGGATAAAAGGAAGCTGTTAAAAGCTTACCCCATAATGTTAATGTTTAGATTACATCTAGAGGTCCCAGTTGAGCTGGAAGATGCAAAAAAATATATTATTCCTTTGAAGATTTGTATGCAAATAGAACATAGGGATAGTATTAGCTTTATTTTTGATAAGGAAAGAAAGAGTGAAGATAGTGAGAACTTGATTCAGGAGGATGATTGGGGATAGTTTTAAATTTAAGCAAGTCTAACAATCTAAACTCTTTTGGATTCAAAGGAATAACAAACACTTTTGGGATCTAAATTCAACATGGTGGGGATCCTTAGAACAGACTATATCTACAACATTTTTGAAAATTGATCTGCAGTTATGTAACAGGTACTTAATCCATTAGGTGTGTAATAGGTATGGAAGTTCCTTAAAAAATACTTTTTAAAACTTTTTTCTTCTATTTGGAATTGTTAAAAATGTCATTATGATACTTCAAATAAAAGAAATCTGCATTTATTTTCAATGAAATTTTCCATGAGTAGAAAGGCCAATAAAGACTGGATTTGATTAAAGATGTCTTCTCCTTTAATGCTTTATCCTGCCCATTTTATGTATTATGATACCCTGGTCTGCATCCACTTTAGGAATGTAATACCAAGACAGACAATCACTCAGGAAATCATAGCAAAGTAGCAGGTGGTAAGATATTATGAGAAGTATTTGGTGGATGCTACACTGAAATCCATGCAAGAACTGTTTTGGTTCTGTTGTCTGTTCTGTTCTGTTAAGGTAACCTGTATCTCACTGATTTTCCAAGCAGTTTCTATAATCCTGTGTTACACACGTTGTGAGGCATACTAATAATCCCTTAAGAAAATAGCATATTTACACCTTCTTTACCCATTGCAAAGAAAATAGAAAAACACACAGACTTACTGCTGATAATGTTTTAAATTCTTCCTTTCTAGGCAATCATGTTATCAACACTCTTACCAAGCTCTGGGCTTTATTGTACAAATCCTATTTACAAGATATCAATAAAGGTTCTTAGTGGAATTAGGATTACCCATCCAAATGAGGGAGATAGTATCAGGCCTAGCCTGCAGTTTTAACAAATATTGAATCACTGGATGTAGAATCAGATTTAGTATATAACACTTGCAAAATCTATTATAATCTGTGGAACAGATAGATGACAGCAGGACTCAGCTCTTTCCATCAGAAACCTTTGAACTGCCACAGGTAGCTGTGGCATTTCATACCTAAGAAGCACAAATGTATACTGTATTTACAAATTGTCTTAATTTCTCTGAACTTCCTGCAGCTTTGTTGCAAAAATTCCCAGGTATATGTTAGTTTATTTTCAAGTAGACCCTACTACTAGGGTACCCACTGGTCATTCTGTAGCTGATAAGTGCTTTGAATTGCTAAAAAGAAATACTTTAACCATTTTTTTTCCTCCAGGTTTTTGCTTTAGGTTTTTTGTTTGTTTGTTTTGTTTTTACTGAGAGTATGGTCAATATTTGCTTTCACTTACTCAGCCTTACTAGCAACCTGACACTATTTCATTGCCCCAGACGAGGAATGTTACTTTTTCTGTCTTATCTGTCTTATTCTGTCTTATCAATGGATTTGACTTCTAATCTCTTTTATTACGTTGCCAACTTGGTTTCATTTGTAGTCTTCTTCAGCAGGTTTCATGCAGAAGCTGATGAACAATTAAAAAGAGAACAATAATATATTACTTAAATCTGGTGAAGCCTGTGATCTCATCTTCCACAAACGGAAAGTTTACAGAAGTCTTCAGCTCATCTGTGGATGTTCTCTGTAGATCTTTCACTCTGTCAGTGACATTGATGTATCAGATATACCTTGAAGACCAATGTTGAAGAGAGGGAAAACTTTTCTTTAGTTATAAGGACACTGAATATATGAGTAAAAGCTGCTTAGAAACGTTTTTCTTCAATGAAAATGTTCTGAGATATTAGGCTTGGTAACAAGCCATAGTCTAGACAAAAGCAGTAACACTAAATACACAAGGTGTCTCACCAAACCTAGCTGCATTGGGGAAGATAAAGACCATGCTTTGAATCTGGCCACCATTTTGGAGATTAAGGGAATGATGTGTTCATATTACTACTTTCATCTCACCAAATAATGAAGTATCTTTTCCAAGTCTATGTCTGTAGATATACCACTCATTTTCATTTTTTACTTGAAATTTTGAGTTTTCAATATGTGGAAATCTATCTCCATTACAATAAATAATGCAGTAGATATGCACATAAAAGGGCCAAACCAAATAAATCAGCCTAGTTTTCTAGACCTCCACAGATCAGAACTTGAGTAAGAAAACAGGCTCCAGAGGAAAACTTAGAAGTAAGAATGATATAAGGAATACATATTCTAGAGATAAAATTAATCTGAGCAGTCCACTGTGCTGACATTTCTTTCAAGAACAAGACAGCTAATTAAGTAGCACACAGAAAGACATTTCACCCATCAGACATCGAGTAGGATTACTGAGGCGAACTGTGAACTTCCGTCTGAAAATGTATCAATTAACAAAGGTTTTAACAGCCAGGAATAGACTGCACAAATATGAAACGATCATGTTGCAACCCTAGGCTGGTACAACTGTAGGTACAACTAGGCACAACTGTAATGGCTTGCTGAGGTAAATGCTGGTAACAGAATGTTGATTATAATGGTGTGACAGAGCAAATGGTGAGGAAATCTTGACACAGCCATAGTCACTGGCTCGACCAAGGAATTAATCAGGTAGTGGGGAAAGTGCTGTCCTGTGATGTTGGATTAAAAAAATCAAGCATAGTTTACCACAATGGGGCAACTTGCCTGCATAGGTTTCGTAATAGTTGTTGTTGTATTTTAACTGCTGGGATGTTGGTACATAAAATGTCTGTGCCCAGTTCCATAACAATCATGGTTCAGTTTGCATGCTCACTGTCACACACCATAGATGAGACTGCCCAGTTGCTTATTTCTTCCTGCCCCATCAGTCCACTTTACATCTGTATCCAACCTCTATTACAATCTTTCTTGCTACTGGTAATAAACATGCTCTCTTTTTGCCATTACTTAGTATTGCAATAGAAGTTGAGGCAGCAAGAAAGACAATGGAACCATTATGTTAGGCAATGAAAAAGTGAACCATTTTATCTATGATTTTGATAGATAACAGATGTCATCAGGTACACTACTAGGCCATTCAGAGTGCAAAACTCTTGGACATACAATACAGTCCACATTGCTGTATTATGCACAGCAAAATGTCTTACAGTTTTCTATTGTTCATGGTGTTTTGAAGCATTCTTTTTATGTCAGCTTTTGATGTGTCTTTCTCTTCAAAGTACACTATGTGCTGACAAAGATCAGTGAGAATGAGGAGAAAAGGTGACAGCATCTAGATACACTCTGTTTTTATGAGATTAACTGACAATTCAGAGGAAAAACCATATATATATGAGCAATTGTTGATATGATGTTCTCATCTGGAGCCAAAAGGCAAGAAAAGTGAACACAAGATTAAAAAGATGAAAAATTCATCTTCTGTCCTTGTCACTCAGTACAAATTTTGGTTGCTGGTAGCAGAAAACAGAGGACAACCCCAGAGTAGCCTACAAAGTACAGTATACCTCAAGGCATATGTGAATTCTCTAGCCTTGAAGTGGCTCCGAGCTGGGTTGTTAGGGAGAAAAATGACCTCTAGCTGGGCCCAGAACTGGAAGACCATAAAAAGGGTGTAATTACAGCACAGTTTGGGAACTAGGTTTTTGTTTTCATAACGTTCTTTAATATATCTTGCACGACATTATCTGAATGGTACAATAACAATAGTAGTAACAATAACATTTTTCATATCAGCAACAAGAAAATATTTAATACGTTGTATAAAGTCTTAATATCAGATAAGTAAAGGAATAGATACATTACCACAAAGGAAATTTGCAGTGAATTCTGTTTATTTGCTGCAATGTATGAAATGATTATGTAAGAATTATGTCAGAAGGCTGACATTAGATCAAATTAGTCTCAGTTGCAATTAATTGTTTTTGTTTGTTTTAAACGAAACAAATTGAATGTAGAAAATTTTTAAAGATTGTAATGCAGTATAGTGAAATATACATTTGCATGTATACTGTATTTTTAGCAGGCAAACATGATCATTTTGCACAGCTTTTTTTTTTTTTCATATCACATACATGCTTTCTTCACACAGAACATTTCAAAGTTATTGGACTGAAAGGAGACCCATATGTCACAAATCTATATGATCTAGGATCCTCCAGAGGAAGGTTTCATCATTTCATACCAAAATGTTAATTATCTGTGAACTTGAGTCTGAAGCTAATAACTGATCCATGTCTTGTATTTCCTATTATGTGTGTCCTGATCTCACTCTTCCCCATCCCAAGCTAACATGCTTTTCCCCAAATTCCATGCTGGTAATTCATCCAAGATCATCCATTATAAATAAATATTCTAAATATTCTTTGGAATAAATTTTTTATTTTAGAAGTTCATTCAAAGTAAGTTCATTATTATTATTACAATTATTATTATTGTTGTTGTTGTTGTTGTTATTATTATTATTATTATGTTTTTTTTTTTAACATTTTGAACAGAGATTTTTTTTTTTTAATGTAACAGAATTTCTATATTTCAGAGCTATTCCTGAAAATTACTTTGTGCAGATGGCACAGAAAAGCCTTGTTTTCACAAACCAAGTGTCCTATCTTTGTGAGAGCTGGAAACATCTGTGCATAGTATGGATTAGCAGGCCTTATTAAGGTGGGGTTTAAACACTGTCACAGAAACTTGGCTGAGAATGTTTCTAGTCAACGTGACGTTAAAAATTTTTGTTGGCAGCTACTTCAGGGCTCTTGGTGGACATAAATAGACTATGGGTTCAGAGATTATCAGAAAATAAACAGGCAACCCTCAAATTATGCTTTATAGGTGATAATTGTGGTTTATAGATGGACCCTCCATCCTCCCATGAAGCATCTGATATCTAGAAGATATATATATCTTTGTACACATTACATTATACTTAGACAAATAAAGCTAAGAATTGTTGCAGGTATCTGGCTATACTACTTTTCAAATTGAGCTGGTTCCTATACCTGGTAATTGCCTTTTCAGCTTGCATTTATGTTAGCTTGGGAATCCACAATAACATTTGATGCCCAATGCCTTTCTGAAATGGTTATAGCATGAGCAAGAGAACTGTGGTGTAGTTTAGATTTGCAGGATTCAGTGCATTAATAAATAAATATGAAAGCGATGGGTGTAAAATGTTAGCAATTAAAGTTTAAGTAAGATACAATTTCTGCTCTATAGAGGAATCAATCTCCCTTCCCCCCGATCATTTTAATTCTTTCTGTTAGATTACAGTCACCATAGCAAAGATCACAATGTTTATCATTTAAAAACCTGACTTTTTTAACCCTACATCTACTTTTCACCTTTCTCTGCAGAATGGGTACACTAGAGAGTGTTCAGGCTTTAACAGAATTGAAATAAATCCTCTCTGCATTACTCTGCCCTTTCCTCTCTCTGGTTCCTCATGCACTCTCTAATGTTTGTTCTGATGTGGATTTAAGTAAGCTGCAGCTTTAACCCACTTGCATGGTTCATTGGTGATGAACACCCAGAATTCACGCAGGATGACATAAGGCCCAATTGCTTCTTCATGTGCCTTTCAGGAAGTCCCCTAGGGCTTCAGATAATTTATAGGTGAACAATCTTCTATTTAACAACAGCTCTGCTTACAGAGGCAGACACATTGGATCACCAACCTAATGAAGAAAAGTCCAACCTGACAGTCAAAAAGAAAGCTTTCTCTGTATCTCGGAGCCCTAGACATATGGAAAACGTGGTCACAATCTCTAAAAGAAAATGCATGTAAGCAAAACTTATGGGGCACTCAACTAATGTAACATGCTGTCTGCAGATGGAAATATTTTGACAGTTTCTAAAGGAATGTGTACTAAATTTCTCAAAAGAAATTATTTTATTTCATTTAAAAAAATGTCAATTAAAAATCAGTGCTCAACATGACCCAGCAATGTGTACTTGCAGACCAGAAAGCTGTCCCACCCCTGGAAGTGTTCAAGGCCAGGCTGAATGGGGTTTTGAGAAACCTGGTCTAGTGGGAGGTGTCCCTGCCCATGGCAGGAGGATTGGAATTAGATGGTCTTTAATGTCCTTTCCTACCCAAATCAGTCCACGATTCTATGATACTCCAAGAACTTATTTCTATGTGTCACTTCTAACTGGTCAGCTTTAGAATTTGAGTCAGACTCAGATAATTAAAAAAAAAAAAAGACCAAAAAAAGCCAAAAAAAAAAAAAAGTAGATCTACTTGTCTCTTTGAAGGGTTGGGTGAAGAACAGGAATCAAAGAGTGCTGCTGTGAACAAAGCACACTTTCACAAAAAAAAAAAAAATATTGACATACTAACTGGACATTAGGGGTTAAATCCCTCACTTGAATCTCAGCATCCATACTCCTCTATCCCTGATCTTTGTCTTGCTTCCTCATCATGTTGTCTGGAAAATCTCCACTGGGGTAGACCTGGTTGCCTGCAGAATCAGCCAAGCCGTCAGTGTCAAATCAGCTCTGCACAAGTGGAAAAGCAGACTATGACATAACAAGAACAACTTTGCAGCAAACAGCAAAACTCCAGTGGCTCATAGTCATGTACCTGCATCTTTCCTTCTAATTCCCCTCCGTGATTTGGGATTTCCTATAGCAGTTTGAGGATTTCATATTTATACATAGAGACTATTACTGATGAAGAAGATGATAGAGGGAGGTGAAGGACATTGTGGGATTGCAATTACATTCACCTCTGCCTTTTTTCACCCTGTCAGGACTGTAGTATAGGCTGGGCTACACCATTTAGTGAATTTAATTATCTTCCTACAGTTAGGCTGTAGAGGAAAGGAGCTTCTGGGCTTGCTGTGTACGGATTAACCAGCATGGCAAGAAGCAGCAGATGAACATTCAAGCCCCTTGTAATGTTTGAACATCTGTACTGTGTATTCACCTTCACATATGCATTTCTTAATAGTTATATAGCTTCATTTCATTAAAATATTGTGAGCTTAGACTCATTGTCTCTAAGATATGTACTTCCCTGTGATACTACTGTTTTCTCCAGGTGGAATTCAAGTAGCTGCCTTTGCAAGGAAATTCATGGCCCAGGTTCCAACAGTTGGAACCCTCTCACTTTAAAGATGGTGGCCTGCATTTGACCAGATGGTTTTTCTTGGACACGAGAGCCTACACTTTTTCAAATATATTTCATACTTTCATAACTCAGGATACCTCCCTTAATTCACTAACTCTCTTAGCTTTAATATAGGAATACATATACATATTGCAGGGACTCAGGGCTGAGACTTCTACCACATGACAGAGCATTAAGAAGACATTAAAACACTGAAGTACTTTTAAAGCTTCAGTTACAGGGTTTTGATCAAGGTCACTTCTAAGCTATGTAGCACATAAGTCCAGGGACCTATGAAGTCTTAGGCATGTGCCTTAAGTACTGGTCCAACCTTTCTCTAGGTAGGCTGTTCGGTGAAAGTTTCTCTATAGATTTATTTTACTTTATTTTTCTGCTGATCTTTCTTGTGGTCAACGAGAAAATTTGCCAAGAGCTTCTTCACAAGTAAACAAAAACTCAAACAGGCAACCTAGTTGGGTAACAAAGCAGCACAGGGCATCAGCAGACAACTTAGATGTCATAGACGCCTGAATCAGATACTCTACAGATAAAAAAAAATTGATGTCTCAGGAACCACCTTCCCAGAAGGATGTGACTAATACCACAGAAGAAATTGTGTTTTGGCTTGATGAAGATATCACTAATCTTTAGACAATGTTCTTCATATTTATACAGGCTAGCTTTATGGAGAATGTTTTTGTGCCATCACATTTTATATGTTCCTGTATCTGATAGAACAGCTGTATTGACTCAGCAGAGCAACAGCTTTGGCTTTGAACTGATTGGTTTTGGCTGAAATTGTGTCTCAATTTCAACATTCTTGACTTTTCTAGTAATTATTTTTGTTGTTTCAGCTTGGGTTGATTCTAATATTTTTATAAGGAAAAGCCAAAACCAGCAATATAACATATGTAGCTCATGGTAACCTTCACAGTCAACTGAGATTTCTTGGAGTGTACTCTGTCTTTTCCCCCTGCCTTTCAAATTCATGATTGCTGGTTATTCACAGCTTGCTTTACTACCTGGTTGGCATGAGCATGTCAGACTGCAGTGCTTGTTAGCAAGGAGCGCCTTTGCTGCAATGTTCCACTCCCGCGAAGGTCAGGGGCCACATTCTCATGGTAGGAGAGCTGCCAGGGAAGCTTGCTCTGTGGTCAACAACAGGTGGAAAAGATTAACCCTTTGAGAGTCATGCCCCTTAGCCTGCCAGAGGTCATGACTTCGAAGGCATGGTCTGTTGTCATCAGTGAACAATCAAGCTCCAGTATTAGATTTATTAGATACATCACAAGGCACTCTGTGAAATAACATTTTCCTCTCCCTGTCTTTGTTTTGTAATTCCCTAGAGCTGATCCAACCAAATGAAGTAGAAAAGTGCAGTTAAACTGATTAGTGACTTAAAGCCTAGTAATTTCTTTATTTACCAGAGCTAAATATGTATATCTTTTTTCTTGGACTGTCTTTGCTTTTTTGATGGTAAATCATCTTTGCTTTTTTTTAAAACTTCAATGCGCAAGTAGAACATAGCTGAAAGTGGAAACTAGCTGAATTAAAGCAGCTCACTCAGAATATTTTAACATGTAAGTTTGTTCAGACATTGGACTAGATCATGATCTTTAGAGCATCAAACACAATTTTGATTCCTTTCTAATTTCTAAAAATTGGCAGGGAGAAAAATATTTTGGCACCTTTTTTGGAGGCTCAGCTTTGCAGTGTGACCTTTTAATTGAGGTCCCTCCCATTGGGAGCTGGAGCAGAAGCTCATTTGAAATATTATGAAATTCAGTGCAGGGTTATATTACCGTTCTTTCATGATCACTTACAAAACCATGCTGGAGCCTTCCATACTGGCTTTGTCCACTACCCTGTAATAACCCTTTCCTGTGTAGGGAGACTTTCTTATGCATTGCTAAGAAAGCTGAATTACTCTCCTCCATCAACATTTTATTTTATTTTATTTACACGGAGAATAAATAGGGTGACTCAAGTCCAAACTCTGTTGAAAACAAGGACAAAATTCTTGTCTAAATGCTGAGTTCTGAAATGTTATGATTTCACCCAGCAATCATAGAGATGAAGCTCAGAAGAGCTCAATTCAAGCTATACTCAAGATGAACATCTTTTATTTGGTAATATTTTTCTGACATGTTAGAACTTTACAAGTGTAAAAACACCACAAAGTTAGTGTGTTTGTGGGCCTTAAGCATTTCATTCTGAAAGGTCAATATGGGACTTCTGAATACTGAGTTTTCAAGGACTTAAATGGTGCTTCTATGCTTTTAACACTTGGTCTGCTTCACTGTGTCTGTAATCATATACAATTAAATGCTTTACAAAAACATAAAGTTTAGCATAAGAGGTAGTGTTTTGGAAAATCTTTCATTAAAACAGAAATAAAGTGGTACATATACTTTAAATCAATGGTTAGCAGGGAGGCATCCCTCACAATAGATTTGTGTCAGATTTCTATGCTTCTTTTTAAAGAGCAAAAGCACCACGTTACTAAAAATGAAAAACAAAACAATGAGAAAGCATTTTTCCAGCTGTCATCACATTGTTCATACTACAGTATTATGTACGTAGATAGTTACAACTATTGACTAGTTTCCTTATTGTTTTTTTAAATCTTTCATTTAACAACAATGTAGAGAAAAATAATAAAAGAAGTAAGGAAATTATTTTTAACAAAATAGCAGATCTGTACAGGTTGACTTCAGACTATAACTGTATCCCCATAACTTTTCTGTGGAAAAGCTCAGATTCACTTGTTATCCATATAATGAAATTATTTAGGTTTGGCCCTTCGCACATTCTAGTGGAATACAGGTATTGCTGTAAGACATCATAATGCTATGATATCTGAAATATTTCCTTTTAACTGATAACTGTAACTATATTTTCTTCTTCGCTTCTGCTGATATTATAAATAATGAACATGGTCTTTTTAGTTAATTCAAACCCAAATGGCAAGATGTGTCATGGAGAGAAATGATGAGTACAAAATGTGAGCATGGCTGTCTATTTTTCTGGGTTTGGTTTGGTTTGGTTTGTCTGTTTGTTTGAGAACACAAGTCTGGTCAGCAAAGATGAGGTTAAAGCATAAATGGGTACCTAAATCGTTGGCTCCAGGAAGCATTTGATTATTAAAAATAAATAAATAAATAAAAAATAAACAACAACAACAAAAAAACTTTTAGATTTTCAAATACCCTTAAAAGTACTTTAATGAAGACATTTCTGTGCTGTCTAGGAAATCCTGGAAATAGCTCCACGTATTTCTGGGATATGTTTACTGGTTGTGTCTATATGTAAATTAAAGGCGTATGGGTTTATCTTCTGACCCTGAAGACAGCTGTCAAAGAATGGTACTTGCCCATGCTACTAATCTCTTCTGCAAATGTTCTCATCCTAAGTCCTTAACCATGCCCAGGAATTTTTGGGAAGATTGCTAACTGACTCATCAAAATAGTGATTGTCCGAACAATTTACTCATTTACATGATTGAATGTTAGTGCCTGGAAATGTTACCTGCCACTATTTAATTTACAAGTAGAACACTAGTCTCTAAGATCTCTGCTGCCCAACACTACCCCACAGAAAATTCAGTTTCTGCAAATTCTCTTTGTCTATGGCAGATTCAGCACATTGCCCCATGGTTACAAGTAATAGAATAGAATAGAATAGAATAGAATAGAATAGAATAGAATAGAATAGAATAGAATAGAATAGAATAGAATAGAATAGAATAGAATAGAATAGAATAGAATAGAATAGAATAGAATAGAATAGAATAGAATAGAATAGAATAGAATAGAATAGAATAGAATAGAATAGAATAGTTCATCTGAAAAGGATCTTCAAAGATCATCCATTACAACTGCCTGACCACTTCAGGGCTTACCAAGAGTTAAAGCATGTTAATGAAGCCATTGTCCAAACATCTCTTGAACACTGACAGGCACAGATCATTAACCATCTTGCTAGGAAGCTTATTCCAGTGCTTGACCACCACCACAGCAAAGAATCTTTTCCTAATATCTTGCCTGAACCTCCCCTAGCACAGTTTTGTGCCAATGCCATGTGTCCCATCATTGGTTACCAGGGAGAGGAGACCAGCACCTCCCTCTCTGCTTCCCCTCCTCAGGAAGTTGTAGAGAGCACTGAGGTCACCTCTCAGCCTCCTCTTCTCCAAACTGGACAACCTGTGTCCTCAGACTCTCCTTACAGGACCTTGGAAGGTATGTACTTTCCAAGTCCTCTTACCAGCTTTTTTGCCCTCTTCTGGATGTTTTCAAGTGGAGACCAAAATGGGAGAGTGGTAGAGAGTTCATCTGTGGCAATAGTAGCTCTTGAAGAAAGGAAGTGGAGTTTTAACTCTGACAGCAAACTGGGGATCAAAATCACACATATTTTGAGTGTTGTTATAGCACTGTCTCCTCCCCTCCGTTCTAATACAAAAACAAAAAAGAAATTTCGTCAACTGTTAGAGAATATTCTTTAAAGATAGGAGAACTATTCAGAAGAATAGTGCAGGGACATGGATTGATATAATAGGACTGTAGAGAATTATGATACCATTGCAAATAAGTATGTCTCACCTTGATGATGTCATGTTCTAAATGAGGTAACTGTGAGGTTCTGACTTTCACAAGGTCATTATTAGAAACACCATAGTACCCAGTGATGAAAGAGGTATGAAACTCGCAAAGAAAATCTCATGTGATTTCTCAAATTGCTACTATTTTTCAGACAGAAAAAAATATGAGACTGATAATTTGCTCTGAAGGAAGACAAGAACATGATGGCAGAAGAACTGCCCAAGTCACAGGATTTGAATCACTTCCTCAAGAAGAGATAGAACTTGACTTAGATGATGCTCAGTTCCTGGACCTGAACCAGACAGGAAAGGAGGAAACTATCCTTGAATTTCACACTTTCCTTGAAAACTTTATTGGAAAAAAAACTCTGACAGCTCTTTAGTAGCTTTTATCAAGTTGTGTAGGTTAGTGTCTCATTTTTAAAATATTTTTCTTCATCTATGTAAAGGGGAAATTTCATAGGAAAGAGACTAAATGAGTTTCTAAGAGTGAAAGAAAACTGTCTAATTGTACAGAAATGACTAATGAGCATTATGAATGTCAAATTGAAATATGGCAAAAGTCATGTTAACTTGGCAGAGTCATGTGTAGTTCCCCTTTGAATCCATATTTAAGTTGACTTAGGCTTCTATGTCTTCTTCTCTAGCAGTAACTGTGTAACATCTGTAAAATATGCCCTCTCTTATCTGGTAATATGGCTGAAGCTATTTCTGGACTCCATTTTTACTCTCTTGATTGCTGCTATGTCCTTTCTCTGTATTTGACCAGTGCAGTTGTCTTTGTCATCTATTAATTTAGAAGGCTGTAAGGAAGGTATTTTATGCAGACTACTGCCTTAGCTATATCAGACCTCTACTGACTCTCCCTTTTTTGTTTACCCAGTCAGAGACTATAGTCTTTCATGACTATTCTGTTCTCCTCTTATCTTTCAAAATAAGTGTGATTTTTCTTCAGATCAGATGATGATCTCAGCTGTCACTTGCTAGCCTTTCAAACAAGAAATTTGCAAACACCACAGTCAAAAATGGATGAAATATTTCTATGATATTTCTATGTTGGGAGCCAGAGGGATGTGACAGCTCATAGAATATGAACTACCTCAAACATTTCCAAAGATCTGTTGATATGTTAATACCTTCTTGCAAATAATTAATTTTGCATTTCTGTGCTTGATTCAGACAGACATAGGTCACTCTTTTAGAGAACTTGCTGGTGGTTCCACAGGTTGGATCAAATTGTACAGACCCATGAACTGACAAAGATCTATGCTGACTTCATTGCCACTCCAAAAGGATAAAAGTTGCTTCCATCTCTGATCCTGTTGCAAGATTTGAGTCCATAATAGAACTGATCATTCGGAATGATACATGAAAGCTCAGCAAATATGTTGAATGGCTTTTCTACATA
This sequence comes from Anser cygnoides, assembly GCF_040182565.1. Classification (NCBI taxonomy): domain Eukaryota; kingdom Metazoa; phylum Chordata; class Aves; order Anseriformes; family Anatidae; genus Anser; species Anser cygnoides. The sequence goes on from NC_089875.1 coordinate 109,796,789, forward strand.
TAGTATGCAAAATATTTCAGAGAAAAAAAATTCTGATTTAAAGTTATGTTACAATATCTATAATAGACTCATTAAACTAAGGATAAAGGAAGGAATAATCAAAGAAATAATGATAAAAAGAAAACTGTTTCAAAAAATTCTATCTAAAGATGACTGTACGTCTTCTGAAAACTGAGGTTTTCTCTTTGTTAAAATTTTGCTGTTATTATATTTGATTAATTATTTACACTGCACTATATGTGTGCATACATTTTTCAGAAGTGGGGTATTATTTACCCAGTAAGTACTATGTAAATTAACTTGCAAGAACTGTTAAATATTTATAGTCTGTCTAGAAGGTTAGAAGAAGTGCAAGTTGTAGGGATTGTAACTGCATACTGATAACAGTATAACCAAATACATAAACATTGCAGAGGTCATAAACATGTACTGCTTTCAAAATCTGTTGTCTTGTCTCAAATCTGAAGATCTGAAAAAAATACATTCTTTAAAAATATATGAGTAACATTCCACTGGCCTGGTAAATTGCAGCCTGACTCTTACAAAGCTTTCATGGTTGAGATTTGGTCTGAATTCTTTAGCACTTCAAAGCGTGATTGAAAAGGAGTGTGTCAGTAATTTACTGTCTCTTTGCATCTGTCATCTTGATTTTCCTCACCATAAAGCTTTAAATCTTGGACCTGGAAAAGGTGGAAGCAAAATGCTTGTGTAACTCTTTCCTCTTCCTACTATCCTAGCAGAAAAGAGGAGAATGTAAAACTCTGAACATCCAACTCTCCTAAATAAGGACTGTTTTTTGTTTCAACATAACTCTTTCAAGAGTTAGCAGATGTTTCAAATTGGATCTTCTAAAATGCTGATAACTGTGCATATCTCAGACTCCAATACATTCCAGAAGTCACTTTACTTCCGAAATATTTATAAAAAGACCATATGGTGAATCTGTTCTTTGAATTGGTGGGGGCAAACAATGTATCAATTTATAGCTGATTTTCATTTGCTTTTTATATCATTCAACCAATATTAACTTTCCACTAAAACTATAGGAACCTTCAGTTCCTAGGCTAAAATGATATTCCTGCATTATTATTTTAAGCAACTAATGAATTTGTTCTCAAAAATAATTAGTCAGTAAACATTCATGTAAGCATGTATAAAACACATACATTTTTACATATTTATCTTTCAGTTCTCTAATTTACAGCTGCTTTCCTCCCTACTAAATTTCTAAAATGTACCTACATTTTATGCCTAATCTGAGAAACTGAATTGAAAGATATCCTGTCAATCCATCAGATTGGATCCAATCCCTGCTTAATTACTCAAGAAGTGTTGCCATCTTTCTTGAGTCCCCTTTTATGTCAGGAAGCCAAGAAATATAAATTAATTAATAATCAAGTTTCTCAAAGGAGAAATTAGGAAGATTCTGCCTAGTTCGGCTTATGCCAGTTTATATATAACAGGACTGTACATACATAATAGGATCTTCTAATACAAGCTTCACAGGAGAGGGACCTACCTCTGTAGTAGCTTCACAGGGTGAGCCATTGACTGAGATCTGCAAGATCCAGGCCAATGTGACACATTATAATACATACAGGCCAATTAGGTCCGTATGTCTGGGATTCCTTTCATCTAACTTCTGTCAGATAAAAGAACTTCTTTGTCAAAGCAAAGCTCCTTTTCTAGGCAGTGGGAAGAGATAACCATCTCCAAAGGCAAACTGTTTCACATATTTTGCACACCTAATGCAGTGCCCTGAGATGAGCCACCCTCCTGATCTTCCTGTCTCAGCCCATTGCCTCAAGAAGGAACCCTGAAGGTTGGCTTGGGCGCACTCACAATGGGTTGAAAAAATCAGTCCCAGTTCATCTCTGAGAAACTCTTCAGAAAAAAAGAGGAAAGGTAGCAGTCTGTCAGGTAAAACAAGAATATACATATGTCTTTTTTGTCCCTACCATATAGAAAGCCATGCACGAAATGATGGCAGGCAAAGATCAGACTGCACAGTATATGTCTTCTCTTTGTAGCTGAAAATGTGGCACTGTCTGGCCTTGATTGATATGTAAGTAAGCTTAACCATTTTTTTAAATAATAAACTAATAGCTGACTCCTTTATATTGTATTTGAAAAGGCTTTGGGGTCCTTTTATGAAAACGCTAACACCTTGTTGCAGTCATTCTTTATAACAGAGCTTTCAGATATTGGTTAATTTAATAGAGTGGTAGTATTATGAAGTTCCATTTCTCATCTCTCAGCAGGTTTCATCTTGATACGTTGATACATTCAGAACAGCAATTCACACCGCAGATGAATTTTGATAATATACATGTTTCTTTGGATAAAGTTTATTTTCAGAGTCAAAATGAAGTCAAAGTGATATCATAGTACATTTGATGTTATCAACTAAGAGAGAAAGGATTTCAACACTGGATCTGTTTTTCAGGCATTCAATTTGAGGAAAAGAATTAGCATTGCAGAGAGAAAAGGAAGAATGGTGACTTTTTTCTTGTGCATTCATTGTCTTGAATCAGCCTATTGTCTGGAGCTGTACATGTGTGGGAGTGCAATTCACTGGTGGCTGAATTCAACTCTCAGTTCTTTCAGCTGTGTTTTGAGACTGATTTCCTATATTTCTCTATGTAGCTTTAATAACAAGAGTGATCTTAGAACAATATATTCTACATTTTCCACATTATTGAACTTTCTTCATGTCCTCTGGATAATAAAGAAACTATGTCTTAAAGCTCCAATAAGAAGAAATCAATGCATATAGGTGTCAGTACTAAACAAGCTAAAGGAACTCCTGTGATTATACCATGTTCCGTATCTATATTATGAAAAATGTAATGTTCATGTAGCCACACAACTTACAGTCATTAAGGTATTTGTTTTAGTAATATTCCTACTGAGTATATTTTTAATCCTGAAAGCCACATGCAGTGGTGTCATCTCTCTTTCCAACCACTGGACCTGCTGGCATTGCCATAATGCTATCTACTTCCTTCAGTAATATTTTGGAGTACATACATGCAGTTTTCCCTGTGCACTTGCATGTATTCTCATGCGCAAATGCACAAATGTATATAGACATGTAGAAGTCACACACTGGCACCTATGCTTCTTGTGGCTGCAAGTCTTATTCAGTGTTTACCTGCATAAGTTGACAGAAAGAGAGAGGAAAGGCAGCTTGAGTTAGTGGTGATGAGAACACTGTGCAGAGCTAACAGCATCTGATAAAACCTAATGAGATCCAGATAAAATCAAGACATGGCGCATTCAAGCCAGGGAAAAATAAAGAAAAAGGGAAGGGAAGGGAAGGGAAGGGAAGGGAAGGGAAGGGAAGGGAAGGGAAGGGAAGGGAAGGGAAGGGAAGGGAAGGGGGAAGGGAAGGGAAGGGAAGGGAAGGGAAGGGAAGGGAAGGGAAGGGAAGGGAAGGGAAGGGAAGGGAAGGGAAGGGAAGGGAAGGGAAGGGAAGGGAAGGGAAGGGAAGGGAAGGGAAGGGAAGGGAAGGGAAGGGAAGGGAAGGGAAGGGAAGGGAAGGGAAGGGAAGGGAAGGGAAGGGAAGGGAAGGGAAGGGAAGGGAAGGGAAGGGAAGGGAAGGGAAGGGAAGGGAAGGGAAGGGAAGGGAAGGGAAGGGGGAAGGGAAGGAAGGGAAGGGAAGGGAAGGGAAGGGAAGGGAAGGGAAGGGAAGGGAAGGGAAGGGAAGGGGGAAGGGAAGGGAAGGGAAGGGAAGAAGGGAAGGGAAGGGAAGGGGGAAGGGAAGGGAAGGGGGAAGGGAAGGGAAGGGAAGGGAAGGGAAGGGAAGGGAAGGGAAGGGAAGGGAAGGGAAGGGAAGGGAAGGGAAGGGAAGGGAAGGGAAGGGAAGGGAAGGGAAGGGAAGGGGAAGGGAAGGGAAGGGAAGGGAAGGGAAGGGAAGGGAAGGGAAGGGAAGGGAAGGGAAGGGAAGGGAAGGGAAGGGAAGGGAAGGGAGGGGGAAGGGAAGGGAAGGGAAGGGAAGGGAAGGGGGAAGGGAAGGGAAGGGAAGGGAAGGGAAGGGAAGGGAAGGGAAGGGAAGGGAAGGGAAGGGAAGGGAAGGAAAGGAAAGGAAAGGAAAGGAAAGGAAAGGAAAGGAAAGGAAAGGAAAGGAAAGGAAAGGAAAGGAAAGGAAAGGAAAGGAAAGGAAAGGAAAGGAAAGGAAAGGAAAGGAAAGGAAAGGAAAGGAAAGGAAAGGAAAGGAAAGGAAAGGAAAGGAAGGAAGAGAGAGAAAGAGAGAGAAAGAGAGAGAAAGAAAGAAAGAAAGAAAGAAAGAAAGAAAGAAAGAAAGAAAAAGAGGAAAGAAGGAAGGAAGGAAGGAAGGAAGGAAGGAAGGAAGGAAGGAAGGAAGAAAGAAAGAAAGGAAAGAAAGGAAAGGAAAGAAAGAAAGAAAGAAAGAAAGAAAGAAAGAAAGAAAGAAAGAAAGAAAGAAAGAAAGAAAGAAAGAAAGAAAGAAAGAAAGAAAGAAAGAAAGAAAGAAAGAAAGAAAGAAAGAAAGAGAAAGAAAGAAAGAAAGAAAGAAAGAAAGAAAGAAAGAAAGAAAGAAAGAAAGAAAGAAAGAAAGAAAGAAAGAAAGAAAGAAAGAAAAAAGAAGAAAGAAAGAAAGAAAGAAAGGAAAAGAAGGAAGAAGGAAAAGGAAGGAAGGAAGGAAGGAAGGAAGGAAGGAAGGAAGGAAGGAAGGAAGGAAGGAAGGAAGGAAGGAAGGAAGGAAGGAAGGAAGGAAGGAAGGAAGGAAGGAAGGAAGGAAAGAGAGAAGAGTTTTTTAACTATGAAAATAATTAATGATTAGCAAATTTACTTAGAAATGTGTTAAATTTACCACCTAACGTGAAGAGCCAGTTGTAAATGTTCCAGTGACTGCTGATCTCTAGATCTGTTAATTTAAACAACAGATATCAAATTAAAAGACTTGGAGAAAGAAAGAACATTTATTAAAAATTAAATTCAAGTGAACAGAGGAAGTGGTAAAGCCTGATAGCTGAGCAAATGTCACTAAAACTGAATTAGGAAGACAACAGGAAAATACATCAATAAACTGTAGAAATTGATTTGGGTGATCATGTCAAATGCAAATGGTTCAGATTTTTCTCCTCCACTTAGAGTAAAGGGAATGTTAATGCTGCCTTCCCTGGTTTTGCACTGGCTTGCCTTCATTCTCTCATGGATTGCATAGTACAAAATGAGAATTTCCTGAGGGGAATAGCTTAATAATATAAATGACAGAGAGCTCGCCTGCAGGAGGGAAGAGTAGGGAGTTTTCCCATAACCTTTTGTAGAAACATGAATTTATAAGGTAAATAGTCTTTAGGAGCTTAATCCTTATGAAAATTAAGGTAACTAGATGTTTGTGCTTCTGATAAGCACTGAGATGTGAATAAGCCTTGGTTCTTACATAAAACACATAGGAAGTATATGCCATTCTCTTTTTCATGTGCTTGCTTCCATTCAGACATCTTTAATGTCCTATTAGATGATTCTGAAAAAAAAATGAGATAATTTACCACGGCATAATACTCTGGAGGGACCATTTCAAAGGGGTCAGTGATAAATAATGCATAGTATCAATAGCTGTGACTGAAAAATGAGTCACTGTTTTTAACTGTAATATGCATCTAACCTAGAAGTATTGTCTTGCCTATCCAGTTCATCTATGCATCTCATTCATATTTTCACACATGTTGGGAACTATAGCGTGGCATATTAGAGTTATGTAGCTATGTTTATGAAAAACCTTCTATCTTTTTATAAATAAAGACCAAGACCCATATGTAAGCCAGTAAACACTTTCTGATGTTCAAGAACTGCAATGATTTTCTAAATATGTCATAAATTAACATCTCCCTGCAGTTCACTGAGATGTGCATCAGTGTGATGTGTGCCTTGGGAAAGGTCACTCACATGGCTGTAATAATGGAAATAATCTTGGCCTACTCTGACGTGCAGAAAGGACGTTTACTAGGGTTGTTCTGTATGAAACACTCGTTAGTTGGCTCTACATTGTAACAAGCCAATGATCAGTGAAGAGGTAAATCATATGCTGAAAATCCTAAAGCCACAGAGATTTAGTTAAACAAACAATAATATATGTGTGATGTATGTACACAAATGGCATAACTTCTAAGGAAATAGCGCCTTCAATATTGATGAATAAGTGATTTGTTAGTTGTTATATTGTAAAGATTGTTTAGGAAAAGGGATTATCCCTAGTAACAGTGGTGGCTCAGTAATGCCAAATTGAAATCAGTCCTAGAACGCCTGTTTTCTGTTAATAGAGTTATTATTCATCCACTGTTATCATTCCGAATTTGCTCTTCTTGAGCACTCATTCCCAATGTGTGACTTTGTTGCAATTTTATTTTAACTTCATATAGGCTCTGTTCCATTTGAAGTTTTTTTCACTATGGTTTTCAGGGCTGAACACAACCAATCAACTTAATACCACCAGGTAGTAACACAACTTTGAAATTATTATCTCCCAAGAAAAGCACAAACAGCAATGCATTTTATTACAGGACAGATCTGTACAGGACTCAATCAAGTATCTGTGGTCAAGGCTGGACCATGTAAAAACCCTGCACTTATACTATGGACTCTGTAGGTGTGGGAAATGGACTTGTTGCTTCTCTGCTTGCAGACATTGGGACCACCACAGTTACCAGACAAGAGAGAATCAACTGCTACAACAAATCTGAAATCAGCATATATATACTTCACACAGACTGTGTAAAATTACATAGTGGAGCTCAGTAAATGTGTTTTTTATGCCAGTAAAATTAAAATGTTGAAGAATAAAGAATATTAAGGCTAAGAACTCATGAATGACTTTGGTCTTGTGGAGAGCGAACAGATTTAGGAATCAGGAAACAAGTTCAGTCCCCTTGCTGTTTGTGGGCATCGATATGTTTCTGAAAGTAAGCTCTTGAACTTATTTTATGCCAGTATTTTCCAGTTATAAAATAGAGATGTAACCTCCCAATGTTATGAGGCTTTATAAAAACAAATTCATTACATGTCATTTCTATACATGGCAATTTTAGTGTCACATAAGTATCTCTTATGACAGGAAAGATAACGTAAGAATAAACTATGGAGATTTTTTCAGGGTTTTAGTTCTCTGTCTCACAAAGCATGAGTGGTGACACGGTCAAATGAGCAAATGTCTATTTCACTTATCTTCTTTTCAAAGTGGAAAAATAAATCACAGTCACAAAAAATAAATCACAGTCACAAGTTATTCCAAAAGTAGAATTTTTTTCTAATTGATTTAAAACACTGGCTTTCTAAACCTAAAAAGTTGCAAACAACATCTTCACTCTGATTTTCTTAAAAGAATTCTGCACCATATGTAAGCTGTTAGGCATCTGTTTTGTCCTTGTGTACATGTCAAATCATACTTCATTTCAGTCTTGATTGTCCTATTGTGGATCAAAGTCATGTTTTGCAAAAATGTAGGATGTCAAAGCTATGCTCACTTACAGCCTTGGTGTTAATTCCACCAAAATAATTTTTATCAACTTCCCTGCTTCAGCAAACAGCTGACATTTCTTTTGGAAAAATGAGCCACAATACTCCTGATCTGACGTCAACAAGCTGACAACCGGTTTATGACAGATGAAGCTGTGTATTCAGCTGATCATGGATGAAATGGGTGCTGTGCACTCAAACCACACGTAGCTTGGAAGTATAACAGAAGTTTTCACAATGGGAATAATTTTCTAGCCTTTCTACTCACATAATAATTTGGAGCTAGGCTCTGTAAAACCAATGATTTTGATGTTGAAATCAATGGATTTTAAAATATCAGTGTTGAATAAGTTGCACATCTGATATGCTTGTGCCAATTGGGATTTTTCTTGGGAATTAAGGTATTTTGATTGCATTTAATGTTACACTTCTCTGATAAATTTATTCACCTAGAACTTTCTTAGCTTTCTACAATCAAATATATAGAAGTAATTTATTTAATTTTCATTTTCTTTCTTTACTGAATATTAGGATATGTTTTGTTACTTTTGCTGTGTTTGAACTAGTTTAATTCCATGGAGGCAGCAGTATATTTTTGTTGTGGTAGGCCACAAAACAGGCTTTTGTTTAAGGGAAGTTCATTTTGTCATTGCAGTACTTCAGGTGGTAAAAATTGAAAATATTTTCTTAGGAATTAAATCATCTGCTTCTGCCTGGTCAGGTCTGGAAGGTCAAATTCTAAGTATGCCTGAAAGAGACACAAATGAACCTCATGCTTCCCCGTGTCTTTATACCTGATTTAAGGTCCATCCCAGTGATTTCATTAGAGTTTTATCTTCAGCCCTTGCTGTTCAATAAATTTTGATGCACCATCTAGGTGTAATTTCCTCTGCCAACGTTCAGGTTACACTGTGCATAGGGCTACACACCTTAATTTCCATATCATGGGCCCTAGCACTCATTAATGGCTTGCTGATTTGCTCTTTCATATATTGCAATTACTTAACGCTTCCCACATTTTTCTTCAGATGTAATCTTCATAATTTACTAAGTTACAATTGATTTCCTCTTACTTGTATAATGGACCTTGTTCTAACTCTTTTCCAGTCATCTTGAACTACCAGGAATACATGTTGCTTTTCAGGAAACTACCTAAGTAATGCAAGGAACTTCGCAGAGGAGATTAATTTTTCTCAGTAAATAAGAAGTAGGAGTAACAGATTAAGATTAATAGCTCCACAGTGCAAGTTCTGCCTGTCAGGGTGAGGGAGGTATACATTTATAAAGAGAACTTCCTACTTTCTGAAAACTTATGAAGTAATCAGCAGTCTTTTTTAAAAGTAATAACTGACATACTGTTAAAATTCAGATTTGTCGGAGGCCTCAAGGTCTAGGTACTTTTTCTGGATTTATAAATATATGAAAACTTTGTTTGTGCACTTGGCCAAAGATAATCTGCAGCTTAATACTGTGGAACAATTGGAAAAAAAATAAAATAAAAATGTGTGGCCGTTACTAGCTGAAAATCGTAAAGCTAGGACTAGCCAAAAGGTCTAGAGGTATATCTCAGAGGTGTTAGCAATAAAGGCAAGTTGCTCTTTCGTTTTGTTGGAAGCAATGAGTATAAACCTGGATCCTGAAATGGACCGATGTGTTTCTAAAAGGGTAGTTGTCTGCTTCTGAATGATAAATGTGATTTGATATTTTCTTTTCTTGACACAGTTCATTTGACAGAAATGGAGAACAGAAAATGTCCACACAAACATAGTCATTTACCTGGCCTCTAAACTGCATTGTGTGGGGCCCTGAATGTCACCTTATTCCATATCTTGAGTTATTTTCAAATTCAGAACCTCTGCAGGGTTAAGGATTACAATTCAAAAGGCAACAAAAGGTCTTTTATCCCCAGCATTACAGGACTGTCTAGATTCAGAAAATTGGGTTTAATGAATCTGCCTCCCACATTATGGAAAATTGTCCTATTATTTTTAATTTTAATTATTATTTTTGACAATATTCTCCTCCCACAGCAAAAATGACCTCAGTTTTACAGAGAACCAAGCACATAACCAAGCACACCATATGTGTGCTTGGACACCAGCTAATGGCATAGTTGCATAATAGCATAGTTGCATAAACAGGGCAGAGGGAGGAGGTCAGTCTGAGAACAAAAACTGATCTAAAGACTATGATCTTGTTTATGAACAGATTGATTCATGTAAATTCACTCAAAGTTGAGAATTGTTTAACGATTCTGTTATGCAAACAAATCTGCTATACACATTGTTTGCAAGCTCTCAGTGTAAGTTCTGAAACTGCATCCTACATGTCCTGCTATGGAAAGCACATGGCATAGCTTTGTTCCCTGGTTGGTTGATTTGGGATGTAGAAAGTGGTTTTGCTAGAGTATCTAGTGGTGGTTTTTTGTTTTGGTTTGGTTTTGATTTTTTTTTTCAATGGTTTCACTGCCAAAAAAAAAAAAATTCTTGATATAAACAAATCACTGCAGCAAGCTCTAAATATTCATTAATGTGCATATAAAGAGTAGACTTTCTGTAAAATTGTGCTCTAAGCGTAAATGAAAGAGGTTTTAGATACATTACTTTTTTTTTTTTTTTAATCTCTTTTACCCTTTTAATGAGGATTCGTTGTATTTGCTGTCAGTGTAGTTACTAACTTGCCTTACCAGATATATTTTACCTGTTCTCAGTTTCCAAAGTAATACACTCCATGTCTGGTTTTAGTCCCTTTTTTTTTTTTTTCCTACTTCCTACTTGAAATCCAGGTTTCAATAAAGACAAGATGTATAGGTTTAGGACACATAATGAATGTTAAAATTTAAACCTAGTTTGCTCATTCATGTACAAAGAAGGTACTGAGTACAGATAACACAAATATCATCTGTTCCTACATAAAATACTTATGACTCTACCTGAGTAGCTGCTAGCCATTGCTACTCAAATTAGGGACAAAATAGCACTGTCAGACTTTTTTTTTTTTTAGTCTATAAATGAATCCACAGTGCTGATTTAGGTGTCTTTATATGCATATATCTATCCCCTAGTCCCATTGGCAAAATAGCCCTGGTGACTCATTAAAAAATTGTTCAGTATAAGTGTCCTAACACAATAAAAGGTGAAGGGCATCACAGAGTAAATTATTATAATACCTCTTGCTGTCTCTTACAGATAAACTGTGTTATGCCAGTCTGACTGGAGACAATTTTATTGTATTTGTACACAATTTTATATAAGAAAAGATGGCAGCAACTGAAAGATTTTCATAGAGGGAATAACTGGGCAGATAATGAAGGCAATAGATCATTAGCAATGCTAAGAAGACTCAAACAGTCTTTAGAGAAACAGCAGTTTCATACCAGAGTCTGAATGTATCTCAAATATCATGCTGACGTTTGCCACCAGTGAATTTCCCACACTGTGGGAGTTTTAAAGAATGACTTGTTGGTTTATTGGCCTTCTCAACACATGCATGCAGATCCAAACAGACAGATTCATTACATTTTTGCATATCCTTAATATTCTGAAGCCTTAGTATTCAAATATTGCAGTTCACAAGTTGGTAAGCATACAAATGGGACAAGGAGGGGAAGGACTGGTAGCACAGTCAAAACAGAAGTTACCAGAAAGGTCATTGTAGTCCAGCATGTTACAGTGAATCACAGAATAAATAAGGCATTCAGAACCAAGTGCTTTGTTCTGTAAATTAAGACATTTTAAAGGATCAAGTATGATTTTATATCTGCAAGTTACTTGACTAGGATTTTCGTTCTGTAATTTTTAATCAGTAGAGAGACCTGTCAGAAAGAATATCTTAAGCTTCTTTCTTTGCCCTGTTAAATCTTTGGTTGTGGAGAGATTTTAGTGCTGGAAAACTCTTCTTCAAATATTTCTCTTTCCTTTATGAAAAATAGTGTTCCTTGGTCATCGTGAATTATTATGGCCTACTGATCTAATCTTTAGAATATTATTTTAGGATGTGTACATGGAAAGCCTAGAGCCACCAACAGTACTGCAGCTGGGCAGAGTACTCTACCGAGTCACGTACTGTCACATACATCTGAAGATTATTAATTTCAGATTACCCTTCAAACTAGCTGTAGGCTGGTCAGCCCACTGATGCTTTCTCTCCCTGTATTATTCAGCAACAGCCTGGGATCTGTCCTCTGGGCTTCTTATTAAAAGAATATGCACACAGAACAGCCAAGCCATGATTAGTAGTAGATGCTAAAAGAGTTTCTCATAACAGATGAACAGAGCCTAAATATTTTGACCTGGTTGTTTGAAATTTTTGTATCAAAATGTCCTTTTCATTGAAAATGCCTATTTTGTTTGTTTGTTTTTCTTTTCCTGTGGTCTGTTTTCTGATTTATATTTTTTTAAATGAACTAATTGAAAAAATTAAAACGTAATTATTTAGATGAACATGCAGTAATATTTTGCTATATTTTGCTTTGTTTCCAACTCTTTTCTTTTTATATCTACCTTCCAATTTAAAAGACAATTTTCAAAATTTTTAAGTTTTTCCAATTTAAAAGACAGATGATGAGGAAGAGAGCTGTAAAAACTAAAATCTGAAAGATATGTACTAGTTAGTTTAAAAACTTCAAAATTGTTGTAGCGATGAGAACAAGAGGAAAAGATATTCCAGATAGTTAACATAATATATAAACTTCCAGAATTGTCTTCAATATAATGTCTTTTTATTATTATTATTATTATTTTACATTTGAAATAACTTTTTCAGGATAACAACGTCTGTCAGGAACAACCATGAAACTTTGGAACAGCAATGGCACAGATACCTGGAAATGAAATCCTTTTGAGGTTAATGCCTTTAATGCAGCCAATTCTATGTAGATCTATTATACACATACACACAAAGAAGTATGCACTAGGAGATATCAGGTGGATTTATTTATACTATTTAAAGCAAGTTTTTTGCTACTTGGCTGTTAAGGATTGCCAGGGTTCCCTGAACTTGTAAATGGCTGTAGGAAACTTACACTGAAGGGCTTACAGGGCAGAGAGATAATGTCAGGGAAAGATGAACTGGTCACAGACAGCTCAGAAGATGAAAGAAAGATAACAACATGTAGATGGCTCTCCTGGATACTTATAAACAGATAAAGAACAAAGCAAGATATAAATCCATGGCAATCACGAACACAAGTTTCATTGTCCACTTCTAGAACTGGGTATCTCAAGGACATTCCTGTCTCAATGACTATTGCCACTTTGCTACAGCCAGAGCAGCCTGCTGTATGGCAATGTTATTTTGCTACTAATGCCAGTACCATTTTTCTTCATTTGATGTATTGGAGGTGAATACTAGGTGAGATTTTTCAACTTATTTAACCATGAGTTGTGAAGTTGGTTGACCTTTGACTGCTAAGTGTTGACAGGGTCCTGTGAACCCTGGAAATGATAGCATGATGTTATTTTACTGGTGAGGTGCAAACAGATAAAGAACAAAGTAGCACATAAATCAGCAGAACCAAATCAGTGCATGCCTACTCCACAATATTTGCAGGCAGAGAGGAAAAGGGATAAGCCAGGACTGTAGTGCACATTGGGAATCTGCAACAGTTACAAATTTGAAATAAAAAAAAGACCCTATTGCTTGAGGAAATACTCCAGAAACCAGGATTCATGTTTTACAGTGGTAAATGTAAAAGAAAGACATTCTTGTCACATCTGCATGATATTTTGATGTTCCATTTCTGGTGCAAGAAAGTTTCTGTGATCAGGGCCATGTTTCCTCAGATTGTTTATTTTTATTTTTTGAGATATATATGGATATATATATATATGGAATAGACCTCAACAATAAATAGTTCTGAAAAATTGAAGAGTTTTTTTCTTGATTCATTTTTTTCTTTTCTTTCCTTCTTTTTTTAATTTTTTTAAATTTTTTCTTCCCCCCTTCCCCCCCCCCCCCCCTTTTTTTTTTTCAATTTGATTGGGGTTTCTGTACTAGCAACAAGGATTTAGAAAGCCTGGGAGACTGCCTTAAGCATGAGAAATGGCTGCATATTGCTTGAGCTGCTACAAAAAGCTGTATGCAGAATCCGTGTTTAACGAAACACCTGCTTCAGTTTCAGGTGTCCAGCGACTTTGTAGTTTCATAGATTTGAACAAACAGCAATCAGCTACCACTAAATACCTGTTTCTTGATTCTCCATTCTAGAGACAGAAATAATTACATAGAAAAGGAGTTATTATTCCCTTCATTTCACAGGTGGTGAAACAGACTATGGGAAGTAGTTGGTTGAGTATAACAAAGGCACCAAGGAAAATGCCAATACACTGATAAAAGTCAATAAAATCCTGAAGAATGGGCATGATGAAATGTTGTGTTAGAGACTGCCTCAGTGGTTGTCCTTTGCTCCTGGATGTATTTCATTTCTATTAAAACACCAGCAGGATCACAATACCTGAATCAGTACCCTTGGACACAACTTTCAAAGCATCTGATTGGCATCTAGGAGCATATTGCCATCAATATTCAATGGAATACAGTCATTTTATTGTCTCATTACTGAAAAATGTAATGCTATTTTCTCTCAAGGTTATTCTAGCCTTTCGTACATAGCCATGCCTATATTCTTACTTGGGTCACCCACTTGTCTGATCCCCAGAAAAGAAAAATAAAAATGTTCAGGCAAATCACGGTTGCTGTTTACAAAGTAAATTGTTTGTTCTTGCCTGAAGTTGTTTGCTGTTTTGGACATGGCCTGGAATAAACACTTCTTGCTTAGAATTTGTAAATACAGCTATTTGATTTATCAGATCTAAGAATTCCAAATATAAAACACATGATTCTTGTGCATAAGAGGGGAATATTTTTCTTATCAGGACAAATATAAAGATAATGAACATATTTTATGATCATGAAGCTGCAGAGCCACTGCACTTCTTTGGGGAAGTTGAATGACATATTTACTTATTTAATTATTTATTACCTTTATTTTTTCCATATTTTCCTTAACTGTGTTGTATGTGTCAAATCTCGAGAAAGCTTGGCCTCAGGATGAATGACCAATTTGGTCACTGAATTTTGAAAGTATGGGAACAGCTCCATAGCTTCAGGAATTTGATATAACATTAATGTAAACAATAATTTTTGTGAATATATTTATCATTTCCCAGTACATTTTTATGATATTTTTATTACTAGTTTTGGAGTAGCTGGGTAAATGTATGGGGCATGTATACATTTTTCCATATGTGGTTTTGCTATTGGGTGTGGTTTTTTTTTCCACTGATTAAGACAAGAAACCTGAGAGAAGCCGAGTGGTCCATTGATCAAAATATTCATTTCCAAGAAGCCCCATACACCATACAATTGCACAGAAGGGAGAGTATATAAATCAGGCAACCACTTTCTGGTATTTCATCTTACGTATAAAGATTATTACTAGCAGAAAAGAAAAGTTACATACAGGACATGCAAGATACTGAGTTAATACCAAGATTCTGATTATTTTCCTGTCTTTCAGCATTACAACTTTTCTGCACCTGTTGAACTATGGAGTGCTATATTTCCCACCACCTGTCAACAACTACTGAATACGCCACCCAAGTGTTTATTCATCAGTGCTTTCAGTATTACTGCTGCTGTAAGCAGTAGGAGGAGAAAAGGTTGTTGGTATACATGGAAATAAAAACACTCTACTTGAATGGAACTTTTTCATCTTAATTACACTTCATTTTTCCTTTCCTTCACTGAGAGAAATCAGCCTGCTTCTGGCCAACATTGTGAACACAGGCATGAAATTCAAATATTAAGATGAAAAGTATCAATGAAATATTATATAACATAAAGTTTCAAGTTTCTTAATAAGTATCTTTCATATCTATTTCTTTTTAGAAGAGAAATTTTATGTGATGGGGAGCTAGTAATACAAGTGATATGTTAATTAATTTCTATTGTATCACCAACTAGGATCATCACTTATGAGCTGGAAGGCAGTGGCTACTAGCTCTTTACTAGGTACTGAACAAGACAAGAAGCCACATGTGAGTTAAGATGGGTGACAGGATGCACATCAAATTCAGATTGTGGCATGCACAATAAAGGCAAACAGTAGACATAAGCTGTGTCCTGTAAAGACACAAAACTAAGTGTGGCTTTGAATATTCCTCTCTGATGGACAGTTTTAAAAATCCTCTCTGGGATCATACACCTCCCTGTGTTTTCCATGCACTGTTGTAGTCCCTTGCCTCACCTTTGCCATTGTCACCAAAGGCAAAGACCTGCCTTTGAACAGTTCATGCCAGGGTTCAGTATCAAGATTCTGGACATCTGGTTGTTGTCTTACTTCTACGTAAACCGCAAATGTATTTCATTGCACAGAATGTTATCCTTTCTGCCCAGGCTCACTCCTCTGTATAAGCTGTGACTCCTCTGCAACAGTCAGAGCAAGGTGAATAACATCCACCTCCTTTCATTTCCCCACACTTCCATATCTGTCTTTCTCTGATAATTGTCATGGTCTGTTCTGTTTATTGTTGCACAGCTCAAAAAGGCAGTTTGTCACTGAAGCTCCTCCATTGTCTTTGGGGTTTCAGGCTGTGTTTAAGTGCTTCAGATTTGGCAGTAAAGAAAGAAATCCTGCCTGGCTCTCTCTGGTCAGCAACAATGCTCACAGCCAGCAACTGACTCAGTACCTCTACTTCCAGGCTTCCAAGATGAGTCAACAACCTCAATTTTTGAGAATACTTTTTGATAGTTCAGGTTCTGACTCCGGATTATATCAAAACCACAACATTCCTTAGTATTTCTAGTGTTTAAGACCCTATTCTTTTCCCAGAAACACTAAAAAAAAAAAAAAAACTGGCTTTGTTTTAGCATTTACTCATAAAATGGAGATTTCTTCCATTAATAAATAAATATTTCCAGGTTTAGGATAACAAATACAATTCCTACTGGGAGATCTGATAATCGTTACAGGACCTAGGAAGTTAAATAGCTTATGAAAATGAAGTATATATATATATATAATTGTAACAATTCCAGTTTGCATATGCATGTGATTCAGATCACATAGATAAATATTTAATAATTTCATCCTTTACTCATGTTGAAAAGGGCAGGCAAAAAAATCCTTGGAAGAACATGTGTTAATTTTGGAATCTTACCCACTCTGTATATTGTGAAAGAAGCTTTCTATATCCAATTTATTTTTCTATTGTGTGTGAGGAGTTAGTGGGGCATCTGATGCAGGACCCTATGTGTTGGCAGGGAGACAAGTGGGGAAGAGTTTTGTAAATGTGTTTTTAAAAGACTTTATTTATACCTCACTAATTGGCTCACAATATTTTATTAGTGACGTGAAGTTCAGATTATCTGTTCTAGTTCACTTGAGTTGTGAATCATTTAGTCAAAAACAAGCTAACATATTTCTGGATTAAAAAAAAAAAAAAAGATTTTTCTGTTTTACCAGGATATTTTATGGTTCATGATTTGTTAGATTCTTTATAGGTGAGAATCAATACTAGTCTGTAGCTGATATAAATGTCATCAATACTTTCACTCTAGGGCAAGTATAACTCAGACAGATCACCAGAATAGTAATAATCTATTCTTAAAATATAGCAATGAAACAGCTGTTTGGATTGATCTTCAATAATCAAATGCAAAAATAATAAGTTTTGAGTTTCAAATAGTTTTGAATTTTAACGTAATGTTTTCATTGTAATTCTCATGTGTTCTATGACAATAACGCTACTGGTCCTTGCTGAAGTGTGTGTTGCAGTCAGTAAATGAGTTATTTTGCATGCACACGTAGCCATGGAAAAGTGGCATGCAAAATTCTTGAGAAGTGAGAGGGAATAAGAAAGTCCATACAAAAAGTTGTAGGTATTTACTTACATAGTTAAATACATCTATACAGGGAATTGTGGTTACATTACTTGGCACACAGATATACTAGTGAATCAAAACAATTCAAGAATTAATGAATAGCAGTAAGAATTTTTTACTCCACTTCATTGAGTGAGTCTCTAGGAAAGCACTGGAGGATGATGGACAGGATGTTTCTACTTTTAGCTTCCTTTAATTACTTCGAGTTCTAACTGATCCCTTGGATCAGCCCTATAATTTATTTAATATAATTTGTACTGCAGTGATAACTAGATCCCTCCCTTGAGATATGTGAATAAACCTGAAGTTTGTCTGCAGGATTACAAAGAGGTTTGAGATTTATTTTTCCATTAAAAGGAGGTTTATGTTGACCCAACATGTTTTTCAGTCCAGTGCTCCAGACATATTATTATCTGACCTGTCCTCTACCACCTAGGATCAATACCTGGAAAACTCTATGACTTTTAAGCCTTTACTTTTGCACCGTGAAAGATGTACTATATGGTTCAGAATGGCTTGTACTACGAATCAATTAGTCAACAAAACCCACAGTTTCCTGCTTCATAAACCATAGTCCCATGCATTGTTTCTGTATTAATCAACTTCTAATCAGGGAAGAATAAACCTTGTGAATACATGAAACTCAAGACTAAAAAGATAAACATAAAAGTAACTTAAAAGCCTAAAAGCAATAGAAAAAATGCAAATCATAATATTCTTTGATAATGAGTTAAGATAAGATCTATTTCAGACAGAACTATATATATTAGCCTGAGCTATGTAATGAAAGCAGTATACGATGAGAAAAGATTCCTGGAAGAGTAGGTTAGAGCGCTCACCACATCTCAGTGCTCTCACCCCATTGAACACTCACACTGCATGCTTAGCCTGAGCCCAGGTTTCTGTCTGGGCTGTGCAAGTTATCAGAAATTCTTCCTCCCTTGGTGTTTATTTTGTTCTGTTATGATACATTTACTGGTATACAATATCTGGGACTGATCTGCAAATGAGAGACAGGGCCTCACATTGGACAGGTGAACAAAAACAAAACCACCAAGGAAACTCATTACAGACAAACTATTGCTGGCAGTTTCAATGATGGTGGTAAAGTCAGAGAGGCGACAGATTTAGACAACAGGGTCAAGCTTTCATCTGCAAACTCTGATCAAGTGTCAGAAGGTCCCAGATAACCTCCTTGACATCTGAGCAACAGGAACAGTATGTAAATGAAGCTTTCATCATGCACTGAAATTAGAATAAGCAATAATAAAAGTTTATTTAACATATTAGTGAACAGAGCCCACTAAAACCTCTCCTAAAGGTATTTTTGTCTGCATGTAACAGAGCATCCTTTCATTTATATAAAGATATCCTGATCTGATTTATTGTAGAATCATAGAATTAAAGAATGGTTTGGGTTGGAAGGGACCTTAAAGATCACCTGGTTCCAATCCCCTTGCCATGGGCAGGGACACCTCCCACTAGACCAAGCTGCTCAAAGGCCCATCCAACCTGACCTTGAACACGTCCAGGTATGGGGCATCCACAGCTTCTCTGGGCAAGCTCTTTCAGTGGTTCACCTCCCTCATAGTGAATAACTCCTTCCTAATGTCTAATCTAAATCTAAATCATTTACACTGTCTTCCCTTTACTACTTTGTCAAGGAAAAACAGCCTGTTCATGTACATATACAAGTAAGAAGGCCGTAGTGAGAATGAGATTTGCATCTCTGATGTTTGCTTCTGGAATAAATTATATCTGTTATAGTTGCACTCCCAAGTATATTTTTGAAACCTCTTCAGTGAGGCTGACCACAGACTTCTTTGGGTTATAGTTGAGGACTTTTGGATTCTTTTTTTTTTTTTTTTTTAATCAATTACTTTATTTTAAAAATGTAGTTTATTTAAGTTCTAGGCTTAAACTTGGTTTATTTCACACAGAATAAATATAGAAGAAAATATTCCTCAGCTACCTTATAGGACAAATCCTCTACGGCTAGCCCTAATAACAGATTAAGTTTCTAAGACATTTTGCTAAGATTGAATATGACAGGTGTGGGTATAATTATAAGGAAGATGGCAACACATGATATCCTATGTATTGTATATCACTGCATACAATTGATACTAATGCTTATGACCTGTTAGTGAGACTTGTTTTGCTGAGTAATAAAATTGTTTTTCTATTTAGTGAGAAAAAAAAAAAAAAAAAAGAAAGAAAGTTGCAGTCGGTCAGCTGTGCCACCACACATGAAGATAGGTGGTGAAAGGTTGAAGTTTATTAGATTTGAAGTGCCTTCAGAGGCACACAATTTGTCCCCTTGGTTTATTTTGACAGCACTCTCATGATAGCAATCCATAGTTTATTTTATGTGTTATACATCTTTATTCCTCTCAGATCATGCACTCTGAAAGTTCTCTCCCTGCTGTTATCAGGTAAAAGATATTTGGCTTACCCTAGCCCTTTGGCCTAATGAAGACCCTTTTGTTTCCAGCAAGAAACTGAATTCATACATGGAATTTTAAGAACATCTCTCAAAAGATGAAACCCACTCATGGAACATTATAGGAAATAATTAATCATTCCACCTCTTGTATACAATCAATAACACTAAAAGACTGTCTTGTCATCTTATCAGGCTACATAGGTTTTAGCAGTTCCTTTATTAAGCCTGGAAAAGAAAGCAAGGAGAGAGGGATTCTTTGAACATCCAAACACCATGTCACACTGAGTGTGATCCTGACACTGCCCAGGGAACCTGCTATCCTTTGTTTACAGATGGATCTGTGATAACCCGACAGCTCAGATGGAAGGTCACCGTGGAGGACAAGCAGGGGTTTCTTTTCCATCATCCCTGAATCCTGGAAGTACAGGTTTTGACCACCCTGGGTATCCAGGCTCTCTGTTAAATTCTACTTTTCCTGCTGACAGAAATATGTGGAATGTGATCAGGAGATACTTTGGCAATTTGTCTTCTATTACAAGAGGGAGGAAGAGGAAAGGGTGAATAAAACTCTGTGAAACTACCTGAAGAAAATAATGCAGATATGAAACTTTACAGTTTTCTGACTGTCAGGCTACTTATTGTGATAGACCATTTTGAATATATATGTGCTTACATGCACTAGAAGGTGTAAAAAAATTTTAATACTACCTGTGATACCAGAACTGCACTAACTAGAGGTAATTAATGTTATTCCATTGACTTCAAGATGTCCAGGCCAACCTTTCATCCTCATTTAATGAGTCCATGGGTGTAACTATAAAACAGAATGGGTTTGTAGTTCCCTACTCAAAACAGCACTTGAGAAACATGTTAGAAATCGCCTTGTCAGCTTTGGTAAGACTTTACTGTCCTTCATGGAAAGGTCTCCAGAGAAGCAGTCACTTTTGGTAGACCAATCTTTGTTATCCTGATTCATCCATCAGGTGACAGTGACATAAACAGTTGCTTAAATGGAAGGTACAAAAACATCTTCAACAGCAATTATTGGATAATTTGCCTACAAAAGTTTCTTATTCTTTCCAATGTCTAGGAAGTGGTTTACATTTGCTTGTATAATGCCTTGGGCTTGCAATCTTTCCAGAATCCTGGGCCCACTAATAATCCTTAGTTATTATTGAATTTTATAACTAGTTGAACACTCTTTCCTTCAATATAGACTCAAAATATAGTTTATGGCTATACATGTTGTATAAATAAATTGCTGCCTTTTATCACTTCCTATCTGTTAGATAATGAATGCTTAAAGTGACACAGGGAAAAAAAATGTAGTCCGTCTGGCTTAAGTCCTCAACTTATTAACTTTTGACTTTTTGACATTTATCTGAAAATGTTTTTTATGGTTGTCTTTTGCACACATCTAAAGCATATCTTTTATGGTCACACTGTCTTGTCCAACCACCAACAAACAGTCACGTTACACAGTCTTATCAAGAAAACATTAATTTAAAGTTTGTTTGTTTATTTGTTTGTTTCCTTCAACATGTTTAATCTCTCCTAGAGTTAACTTTTCCTTCACTTTTGGTCTTTCTAAGGCATACTAGTAGCTATTAAAAGAATTACTGTAGCAAAGGAAAAAGTTATAACTTGAAAATTAGTGCGGATAATAAAGCCATAGGTTAATGCATTAGAACAGGTTTGCTAACAACAGCACAGAGATTTTGTTACTAGAATATTACTGTCAACATTCTTCTGAGTGTAGTAGTTTAGAAGAAATGCTGATGAAAAATGGATGTTTTATTACACTTGTGGACAAAAGGCCCATCCAAGGATCATTCTATCACCTGTCTTTGTGTGAAGAGGGAATTCAGCTAAGGAGCATATGTATATATATATATTATTAATCAAATTTTTAAATTTATGTTTGATGTAAGGAAAGAGTAGCAGATGTATTATATTTCAATTTCAACTGTATTTCAATTTCAGATGATATAAAATTCAAAAAACAACAATACTACCCAAATATTCCTCTTCAAACAAATCAGAAAGAAGAATCAAGAAGGAAGACTTATTTTACTGTGTTTAGAGGTAAACAATTTATTTTTAGAGAAAAGTTTCAAGTTTATTTTTTTCAGCAAGGACAAAACAGATGATATGAATGTACATGATGAAAAAAAAAAAAAAGGAAAACATGGGTTGTAGCTGGGGAGCTGGATGTTCCACTTCTTTTCTCGTTTCTCTTTTGTTTCAAATAATTTTTTCGATGTTACACATAGTGACATGTAAAAACAGATTCAATGTAATAGACCAAGTATTTGTAATGAGGATAAAATAGCATGAAAGCAATCTTGTCTTGACATTCATGCCCTTGGCAAATATTCTGCTTAGCATCATGCCAGAGTCTGTTCTTATTTGTTATTTTTACGTAGGTGGCTTACCTGCTATACTTTTATTTTATGCAAGTTGCAGTAGATAAGTAAACAATTATTTATCATTAAAGGATAAACATATATGTATTTAGCAAAAAAAAATGTGAAAGCTTATACATATTACTGTGTGTAAGTGCTCCATGATATGGAAGGTTTAAAACATTTAAACATATGTAATAACATTTCAAATTTATCATTAAAATAAAGAGAAGTTGGTCAGCAAGAACACGATTCATCTTCCTTAATTTTCAGTACATAAGGCAAAATATGGATTATCAAAATATAGTTTCTACAGGCACTGGAGAGAGACAGCAAATGAAATGTCATCCATTTTAAAATCTATTTTACTTACCACCTATGTTTCTCAGTATGTTGATTACCTGTGTGGGCACAACAGGCTTTGCAGTAAAACTAATAAATAACAAAAATAACACAATGTGCATAATTCTAGGAAACAGGCATGAGTTCAAAACAGCCAAAGTGTAGACAGCTGTTTATCAAGGTCAACATCACTGCACAGTCTTTGGGCTTTGGAGCCAGATTCTTCCACTAGCAACCACATGTGCAATTCCTTACATGGTAGGTTTCTGGTGACATATCAAAGCCTCTGTACAAAACAATGGCAAATTTACTGTTTTCCACCATCATAGTAATATCCATTCAAATCCAATAACCATAATTTACCTGCCAAAGCGTACATGGCACAGGCAGTACTTTGAATGGTGATTTATTCAAACAGTTGTTGTATACCCATCATATCTGTACTCTTTATCATAAAGCTTGAGTTGACCTTCAACTCATCTTAATTTGTGGACCCTGAGGATGTGGGATCTAATGGCAAGGTATTATTCAGCATAGGCTTAAGCCATTTCTTTTAAATGTTCTTTAAACCATAACTGAGGTTTTGATTTGGGTAGAGTTTCCCTGAGCTTGAAGGAAGTTCAGCAAAGAGATATTACAGCATAAAACTAAAAACACACAGCTAGAATGGAGTGCCAGATAATTGAGCATACCACACAAGAACATTTTTTTTCTGATCATTACTTTTATTTTTTTTTTTTTTTAAACTCTGATTGACAAAAATTTAATGCCTGGAGTTTCTGTTTACTAGTCTAGTCATAAGAAAGTATTTTATTGGGAGAAACCTTGGGAACCTACAAATTTATTTTTTTTTTTCAGGCACTAGATTTGATACTGTTTCCTCTGATAAAATGTCATTGGCTTAACCTGTCTTTCTTCTATTTAATCACTTTCAGAGTCTCATTAGACCAAAAGGAAATAAGCCTTAAAACTCAAACCACATGCCACATTCAGAGAACACAACAACAACAACAACAACAAAAAACCTACAGACTGTATTCTTACTTACAACACTGGATGGTATCTCAGTAACAAAACAAAACAAAAAAAAAAGGTAGAAATACCCTTTTCAAATTGGAAAATGAATATGATTTCAAGGCTATGGCTCCTATTAATCTATACATAATGGGAGTTTTCAAGGATACCACACAAGTGAATTCTTGCCTTACAAGGACTTCCACCCATTTCATTAATAATAAGCCTGTTTTACTTGTAATCTTTTGAAATGAATATAAATACTACGACTACAATAAAGAAAAGCATGCATCATTCATCCTACATGGATAAATAAGTGGGTAGATAGACATAAAACTAATTTCAAAGTTTGACATATCTGAGTAAAACTGGTTATATTATGGGGGAATGCAAGACCCACCCATATAATGCATTCCTTATTGCATAACTATACAGAGAACTTATACAGAAACTCAGGCAACATCTGAAAATGCATACCCAGGCATTAATGTACAAAAGTTAGAGGACCATTTAAATGAGCACCCAGTTTTGAGCTCATGCCTAAGCCACATAGTTTTACAGAGGCCTCCACTGTTTTATAGTTCCCTTGATCTGTTTTTTTTTTTTTTTTTCCCCTGGTTGTCCTTCATTTTTCTCATCTGTTGCTTATGGAACTCTAACAACTGTAAGGAACCTTGGGGCTACTCAATTATTAGAAAAAATCCTTAGTACTTACCTGACCACCAGAGAGCTCAGGAAGGGTGTATTCAGGCAGATCTGTATGTAGTTCCATGCTGTATATACTAAGATATCACAATAACAAAATATATTAGAATTGCCTGATTTCCAGGTCTTTTTCTTGTCTTTGTTGTTCTGCTCTACTTACCGCTTTTGGTCCCTCTCACATTTTGATCAACCATCCTCTCAAATTTTATCTTCACTTAATTTCTGAAGAAGGTGGATATTCTTTTACGTTCCCATTAACTATTACACAGGGTCCCTTTGGATGTGTCTAAGCTGCAAAGTCATTTCTCAGCCATCAAAAGAACTGGAAAATCAAAGTCCAAAGTGAAGTTTAAGATCAGTGACATATTAATTCTCTCAGTTTGTAGATTTTTAAAATGTAGATATTATAAGCTGTTAATGTTTTTATCTAAACAACTAATTACAAAAGATTTGGCCTTAATAATTTCATGCTTAGAATAGCAGGGGTAGGGATGCTTCACACTGAACTTTGATATATTGATTTTTATATTAAGGCCTAGATTAATGCTCTTCTTAACTCATTTTAACATTATTATTATTAGTATTATTAATAGTAGTATTATTAGTAGTAGTATTAAAATAAAAATAATATTGTTAATTTATTTGCTCTGAGCAGTTAGAAAAAAAGAAAAAAAAGAGGTTTGTTGGTTGTTGCAATTATGAAGCGATGTTAAAACTTTAAATCAAAAATTTATATTGTTTTCAGGTTTAAAAAGAAAATCAACCCCCCTCACCCCCCAAATCACATCCTTATTCAATGTTCCCTACTCCTTTCAGTTACTGCTTTTTTCCCAAGCCTCTCTCTGAGGCTTGCTGAGCACCTACGCACTCAGTCTGACACCTTTTTCTCCCTTTCTCTGTATGGGCTTCTTTTGTTTTTCTCTGTCAGAATCACAACTCTGTTCTAAACAATATCTTCTTGCAAAGCTCATTCACTCACAGTGTGCTTACAGGATGATGACTGCTGTCTGTATCCTATGTCCAAAATGCTAGTGTTTCATGAGAGACCTTCTGAAGAATCTTTCAGTTGATTTCAATAGGAAAGACTGGCCAGATTGTGTAACCCTTCCCTTGTTGGATGTCAGTAATATTTTGGCAGTGACTGCAGAACCCACCTGCATTGAGGTACCACTGACCCATGCACACTTTTGAGAAGATCTGGTCTGAACCCTGAAGATTTTATAGTTAGGATGGAACAAGTTTTTATTTTTTTTTCCTTTTAATAATAATAATAAAAAACCTCAACACACATGTATATGTTTATGTGTGTGACTATATGTGTAAAGGAAACAAGCATTAACTGTTTTCAAATACGTATTAATAGATCTATTTTCTGTTGACAATTTCAACAGATATAACACTTTTTGAAGAATATTTAATCAATTACAATAATGATCAGAATATTTCTCTCAATATTTTCAAAATGTGCAAATGACTTTGCTTTAAAAGACAATTAGCTCAAAACAAAAGAGGTGCACTCAGATATTGTCCTCGTGCTCTACTAAAATATTACTTCACCAGTAAAGGTTCAAGATAGGATTTAGACACTAGCTAGAAGGCGAGTGAGAAGGCAGGCTAATTTAACAGGACACATCACTGCTGTGTTCTTTAGGGCAGGCATCATTTCATGTACAAGGCAAAATGTCAATAGAAACATGTTACTATGCCACATTACACATGAAATCTAAGAGGTTTAGAGCCCCAGAATGTTTGGTATTCCTTTTAAGCCTGCATCTCCAAAAAAAAATGTTCTAAATCCCTCATGTTTATTTGAATAGATGTTGGCAGGATAATTAAATGCTCCCTTCAAACATCCTGTTGGAAATATTAAACAGTAATTACCTTCCTCAACTTGTTCCTTTTGTGAGAAGGGGAGCCACCTGACTGCCAGCTTTCGTTTGCCCTGACACAGATGCAAAAGCTCTGCTGCCTTTCTGATCTGTTCACACACTTTCTTCCCATGAGAAAGTAAGCACTGACTGAAACACAGTATTTTCTCCCAACTTGCACACACAACTGCTGCTTGTTTCAGAAAGATGTCAACTAATTTGAGCAACCTCTCCAAAGGGCTCTCCAAACAGAAATGTCTTTCATAAGTTTCCGGGTCAGCAGCCCTTAGTAACCCAGGATGACTATTCTAGTCCTGGAGGCACTGAAATAGTTCCATATAAATAGAAACAGTTTCTGTATCACATTGTTGCCTCAAGCACCCATTCAACACCTCCTTGCACATTAAAATATCTCTCCATGACACAACTTTACACAAAAGAGTGTCTTTGCCCATATGGTGTCTCTCTGATTTGTTGATTTTCTTTAGTCTGATCCTCTCATTTGCTGAAGCATTTATATCTTCTTGTGGGATGAAGCTTTAAATGGTCAGCACAAATAATGCATACAGAAGCCTTCTTCTCTTCTGTTTGCCAGCAGATGCTGAAGTCCCCAGTGCTTCATGAAGTATTTCTATTGTGTGGAGCTATTTGTAAAAGAAAAACAGCATCAGAAGTTTCTACACAACAATGACCTGTTCTCCTTCCCTTCCCTTCCCTTCCCTTCCCTTCCCTTCCCTTCCCTTCCCTTCCCTTCCCTTCCCTTCCCTTCCCTTCCCTTCCCTTCCCTTCCCTTCCCTTCCCTTCCCCCTTCCCCCTTCCCTTCCCTTCCCTTCCCTTCCCCCTTCCCCCTTCCCTTCCCTTCCCTTCCCCCTTCCCTTCCCTTCCCTTCCCTTCCCCCTTCCCCCTTCCCCCTTCCCTTCCCCCTTCCCCCTTCCCCCTTCCCTTCCCTTCCCTTCCCTTCCCTTCCCTTCCCCCTTCCCTTCCCTTCCCTTCCCTTCCCTTCCCTTCCCTTCCCTTCCCTTCCCTTCCCTTCCCTTCCCTTCCCCTTCCTCACAGACTGATTCTACTTCATCGTTATAATAATACTTTCCCTTAAGGATCTTGGGTCTAGTCCAATGTTCTTGGAGGTCAACATAATTCTTTTCAGTGACTTCTATGGACTTTTGACATACTGCATGCATTATTTGCTGTTCCAAAAGTATTTAGTACATATATATGACTGCTGTGGTTAGAAAGGATGGCAGACAAGATGGGTGGGAAAGAGGCTCTGCATTTTCAAATTAAGATAACTGTAACTAATCAGTCCAACATTTCTGCGCTTCTCTTAGTCCCCTTTTCCTTTGCGTCTAACTCACTAGACTCAATTGAGATTGAAGGGAGTTTTCCCATTTTGTTCAATACTGAATCTGGTGTTCATTCATCATCTAAATATAAGCATTGTAAACAGTTTATAAACCAATATGTAAATTGTTCAAAAATCATGAAAAGTGTTATCAATATGGTTTGATTTCCTATGTGTGCTGATTTTTGAATCAGTATTCAAAGCCTACTATCTACCTCTGCTTGTTAATAATGAAGTTAAATCAGGCAGGGTGTTCAAACAGAAGGGTATAAGTGCAAGTAGAAACAGATCCTTCAGAATGAAAATGTCTTCTCATAAGATTTCAGCACAATTTTTTGAAAAACAGCATTTTCCAAAGCACCTAAGAAACAGAATCAGGTCATTTGATTATTTCTGTAATGGACATTTGGAAAAACATTTTCTCTTAGAGGGAAGTAGTGAAAATGCCTTTTTTGTTGTTGGTGGTGTTTATTAACCAAGCAGAATCCCTGTTCTAAATTTCCATAACTAAGGACAACTAAGTCCCCAAAAGTCATACTGTGCCTTACCCAACAAGCTAAAGTGTATTTCTCAATTCTCTTCTGCAGCAACAAAAAATCATGAGTTCACATGAAGAGCACCGTTTTCAGTTTCATATCATTATCCTCATCATTATGTTGGACATACAAGTATTACACTGCCATGATAAACATGTGTGGGTAGGCTTTCCCTCTGGAGGTTTTCAAAAACACCAAATTTTTGCTTTGATCACAGTTCAGGATGAAGTTGTAAGGCTTCTAGTTGTGCCTAGCCGTTTGTATCACACCCACATTTTTGATTTTATGATCTTGATCTAAAATACTGCAAACAGATAAACCTTTATCATAGCAAATCCACCAGTTAGTCGATGCTCTTACAGAAATCAAAGAAATACTCTCCTTGCTTGTTTAAAACATCTTCCTGCTCTCCAGAAAATATCCTCCAAGAGGGTGTGTTCATGTGAGTGACAGAAGTGAATCAGTTTCCACACCAAGTTGCAACAAAATTCCACTTGATGAAACTAAATAACGTTTGTTAACTTCAAAATTCAGTGCCATCTTTTTGTTTAATCTGTGTTTCAGAACTATGAAAGAGGAACTGGGCATCTAGATGGTCAAGTATCTCGGCAATATATTTTAAGAAGGGTTGTGAATTTGGCTGTGCAAAAAAAATAATAATAATAAAAGAAAAACTTTTATATGTTTTAAATTATTCAGTAAAACAAACAATTCAGATTAAACTAAAGAAACTTAAATATATATATATTACAAAAGGGAAACACTAAAATCACATTCTTTCATTTGAAATAGAATGCTTCATTCATGCCCAGTGAAATGCTTGTTGAGAAAAATCAAGAAAAGGGGCTGGATTAATGAGTCTGCTGATCTCTCTTACCTCATCCGTCTGCAGCTAGAGAATTCACTGGGGTGTGTAATATCCTTCTTCCTCCTATCTTGCAGTGGAGAGTGCTAACTACAAGCCTTACAGCTCCAATTCCTTTTGTTGGACAGGCTACTTTTTGCATGGAACAGTAAAATTTTATTGTGCCAGGCATCAAAGAGGCAATAAAGACTCCATAGCCTGACTGGCTTCCTATAAGACAAGTTGGTGCCTGTTGTTCAAATTTCTGCCAGGAATCAATGTCTGTCTTGTCCAAAAAATATTTGGCTATGCCATATAAGCAAGAATTATGAGAATGAATGAAGGAAACATACCCTACTAACCACCAGCCTGTGTGACTGAACCAGTCATCAGCAAGATGGAAGATAAGGGGTCAAATCCTTTTCTGAAAAGACAAAGCTGAATCTCTGTTCTTGCTCTGTCTCTTTCCCCCAGAGTGGGGGGAGATAAGCAAATAAATCGTTCAATTCAGACAAATTTTTCAAAAGTTTTAGGTTCTTTGCAATCACATTTCTGGTGAATTTAATGTTGGCAAAAACTAGGTTTTTTAATTGTAATGTATTGCTGTTGGTTAGGAAATTAAGAAGTTTAGCTGCTTGTTAGCACACAGTATTCAAATAAATAGCATAGCTTATAGGTCTTACAGACAAAAATAATTGATGTAACAACCAAGAAGTAATTAGCAAGCCATTGTTAAAGATTTATCTGTTGCAGTCTGAAATAGCTATAACAACTAAAATGACATGATTTTCTGTATTCTTACAAGCTTTTAAAAGCTTCTTGACTTTTGAGTTAGGATGTAGAGTCAAAAGTATGTATATCAGAGGTATATCATAAAATTCAGAATCATCACTAAAACGTCTGTTTTGCAATATAGAGTAGCACAACACAGAAAATATGAGTGGGACTTCTGAAATGGTTTTAAATACATCCAGATACTTTCCTTGTTAGAAAAGAAAATGTTAGAAGGGATTATAAAGATTAAGAGAAGATCAAGAAGGAAAGGGTAGTGTGACAGTATTCAAGAAATAGGTGACAACAGCAGGGTTTATACTACTGGTTCTGTATAAAAGAGATTTGTGTGATGATAAAGGCTCTGATAGACTTTCTATTGTGTAAAAAATTGCAAAGATAACCTGAGTAATGACATTTGAAAAAATGTTGAAAAGCATAAAAAGAATGGAAACAATATCTTTTCATGGAACATTTAGCCAAGTAGTGTGTTTTTTGCCCTAGGATATCATCAAAGCAAACACTACTGCTGATTTTAAGAAAAATCTTGATAACTTTATTATGCATAGTATTACCTGTATTTTAATACGCACTTTAAGATAATAATGAAGATAAAACAATATTGTGATTGTGGCTTAAACTGATTATTAGCAGCCTCAAGAACGGAAATTTTGCTAGTGATAATGTATCAAAGAGTTACTTAATTGTATTTCTTTTATTCGTTTGAAACACTTGGGGTGGGCTACTAGTTTAAGGGAAAAATGTTACTTTCTTCCTTACGGTTCTCTTTACTTCAGTGAGACTATTTATATTATTTGTTTAAATACAGCCTAGAACCTTAGATCCCAAACTATTTACTAAGGATTTATATTCGTATTAAGGCTTTGGAGGGACTGCCAGCATTTTTTTATCTTCACTGAGGACTATTATTCCCACTACAAGACCTGTCTCATCTGTCATTAGCAATCTGAAATTTAGGGAGCTATTCATAGGTAGTTGTTAAATCTCTACCTATAATCAATGGTAAAGAATACCCACTTTCAGAGTGATGCAGCCCATTTTAAGAGAGATATGCAATATATAAGGGATGCATTGCCCTCTGGGTGAACCTCACTGATTTCCAGATGCCTCACTTACCAGCTACCTAGCAAGTCACTGAATGGCTTAACAGCATGTGTCCTTAATGGAGAGTTGTGCCAGCCGATTGGTGGGCCAACAAAGACGATGTCGTACCATGTACCCAATGGCGTTAGAAGAATGACAGGCATATAAAAGGCCTGGAATGTGGTTAAAAGAACATCGAATAATACCAGAATAAGTATTACTGTAGTAATTATTATAGGCAGTCCTTATCTCCCTTGTACTGAATAGTAGACATGAATTCCAAATGGACATTTACCTCTCCTAGTTTAATCTCTAGCATAAAACAGATCCTAGCACTGAGGAACAGAAAGCAGGATGGACCATTTACTTCTTTCCAGAAGGCAGGAATCAAAGAGAACCCTTTCTGAACCAGAAGAGGCCACAGACCTTCTACTTCATATTCCCCCTAAACACCAAAATACATCAGGATCATGTACTAAGTTTAAGACCCCTTTAACCACATGTTTGGCTGCAAGTTACCTGGTTAAAGCACAGCATTGAGAAGAGTATCTGAGCTCAAGCTAAAGTCTTCAAAAGTTAAAGAATGCAATTCTTCTCCTGTCCCCACTTCTATCCGCACTGCTAGGAAAGTGTTCTTCATTTGAATTAGCCAAGATTCAGCTTCCAGCTGTTAACTTCCAGGAAGGCTATTGTGGTTTCTCCCTTAGAAACAAAGAGCCATTTAAACTTAGATTTTTTTGTCTCTCCATTGTTATCAAACCACCGCTTAGTAGTCTTTTTCGCAAGGGGTGTGTCAATACCAACTTCAATGGGAACAGGATTGAGTTGTTAATTTCAGACCAGTCACTGAAAATATTTTTCTTATCAGCAGTTTTGCTCCATCACATGCACACCTTAGCTTATTATTGTTGGGCTGTTCACATGCTGGGCTGCGGATTGACACTGTTTGTTTCTGTTTTGGAGAAGAAAGGAGTTCTGAAGCATTTGGGGTTGGGAGCCCCCCATGCAAAGTATAGCACAAATTTCTTAAGCAGAGAGGAAGAAAAAAATAACAAAAATTATATCTGTGTACAGTAGGAGCATCCTTTTTTATGTCTATGCTTTATCTGACTTCATCCGAGCCAAACACTTCAGAATGGTGGACCAGTATTTATCTTTGGAAAACACTTATGAAGTCATGTATTTAAAAATAAATCTGTTTCACTGTTTTTAAGTTTGTAAACACTGACTCGAATTGTGCCTAAATGTGCCTAGGTGGCACAACAGAGATAACCAGAAATGATACTTCTGACTCCAGTTAGCAGATAAATGGCAAATTATTAAATATGATCTTTACTACAAAGGAGTTAATGCCTCCTGGAAAAGGAACTAGACACTCATTTAGAGCTCAGGAGTCCCATTCTTTTTTACTTTACATTCGGATGGCAATTAATAAAGTGCTAGCTTTTCACACATTATAACAAATTACTTTCTTCCAAGCTAAATTAAAGGTAATATTTCTGTTAAGGACACTTTATAGGTGCCTAATTTAACCAGTGTGAGAATGATGACCTTAAAGCATTCACGTAAAGATTTAAACAGGAAAAAATGAGACTGTTATAATACTTAATTTCACTCCAGTCTTTTCTGCTGCCACACATAGTCAAAATCTGTTCAAGCATTTTTATAACTATGCAAGTGTTAAGTGATTTATATATATATATATATGTTATATATATATATGTTTATATATATATGTTTGGTTTTGTTTTCTGGGAGAGGAAATATCTCTTTTTCCTTTTGCTTTTCTTATAGTACTTAGTCCATATTTATTTCTTTGGTAGGATGAACACCTAATCTTACAGAATGAGAGAACAAGGTGAGGGAGCTGGACATCCTGTTGATTCAGCTCAGCTCACACACTGCAATCTACAGGAACTATCTGGATAAGATTGCAAAACAAAGTGTTACCTTACAAGCCATATCTTCCCAGCAATTCTAAAGTGTAACCTCTGTGAAATGAATTGTGCAGACTGATGAGACTCACCAGCAGTATTAGCAGTAGCTGTGTTGACAGCATCACCTGAGACAGCTGTCTTTCAGGCTTTGGATGGAATATACAGAGGGGACCAAAACAACGTGAAACTTCTGGCAATTCCATGAAACTGTGTTATGCTCAGAAGCATGTATATGAGAAATGAAGCATGAGATCAATGCACTGATCGGTGCACTCATCAGTGAAATTAAGAAGTTACCTTTTAGAGCAGTTCCATGACAATTATTTTGATGAAGTAACATTCCATATTTTGATTTATTATTATCATTATAACAATATAATTATAATGGATACCTATTACATCTATTACATTACAGTAGCAATATAATTATAGTGGACACCTTCCAGGTTCCAAGCCAGCATGGCAGGGGAGTTTGAATTAGATGATCTTCAAGGACCCTTCCAACCCAAACCATTCTGTGATTCTATGATTATTATTATTTTGTTATCTAATTCCAAAGAATTTTTATTCACCTATAGTGCCAGTGTAATAAACCAGGGCAGGACTACAATAGTTAAAGTATGAATATCTCTTTTCATTTAACTTCATTGGGATACATGATCAGGTAAAGCAGAATAAACAAAGGGAATACTGGAGCACACAGGAGAAATGAGACATCTACAAACAGATCCCTTGGCGAGCTGGAAGGAAGGGGAATTAGTGTATTCTGTTCCCTTTATACCTTCACTGGATGTAAGCTTTTATCCAAATATTTGTTATGCTTTTTCCTCTCCAAGAATACCTGTTCTATGTTCCCTTCCCATGTTTGTATTACTGGATTTTTAAGATTCTAAGGATATATAATCAATTATTATTTGCATGGCTGAAAGTAAATGTGGGCAGAAAAGATTACCAGGTTCTAACAGGGCAATATAATTAGTTCAGTGAATATTTATATATTGAAACTACTCGCTACTGCATCATCCTTCTATGAATTATTTTGAGAATTGAGAAAGATTTTTTTTTAACTTTCCTGCCAGCATTAGAAGTAAAAACAATCCAGCGAAGTGGTGCAGGATTCTGGTATGGAATATAAAGAAAGATTAAAAGGAAACTCCTTAACTTATTCAAAGATTCAAGATTTCACTGGGCACCTGTTTCTAGAAGAAAGCAATACTTATTACAGTTTTGTCAGTTTTCTTGAGTACCTTGCCTTATGTTTTCATAAGAAGAAGTAGAAAAGCAGAAAAAGAAGGAAAATGAGATAACCCTCCCCCACCCACCAGTTCTAGAACAGACTGAAATGCCTCAGCTCTGTTCATGATGATTTCAGTGACAATGTCTAGCTAGCAGAGGTCTTCTATGAAATGGCACATAACGCACAAATTGGGCAAACAGAGCAGTTTGTTTTTAATGTAATCATGAAAAAAGTCCCATAGTTGTAAAATTTTGATGGAAGAGTAGATGTAGATAGAAACTTGCAAAAAGATCTCGAACATTTGAATCCTGGATTTTGGACTTGATCTCCCGCTGGCAAAGGGAGCCAATGACAAAGTCCAGAACACGTAGCTGTTCTGGCAGAAAAGTCAAGAATTTATGTAGAATTCTAGAATTTATTGTACAGTGCTAAAAAAAAAAATAAAAAAAAGGTAAAAAAATATATACACTCTTCTTTGCTTGTTTTAGTTTTCTGAGACACTTATATCATTTAGAGAAGTTAGTCTAATCTATAGATATCCACCCTTTCAGATCAAGAATCGGAAACCTGTTTACCTATGGAAACAAGAGCCAAATAATCCCTTGGACCATGTGAGTTACTTGTCTCTTTATCTCCCTTCATCACCCCAAACATTCAAACTTAGGTGTGAATTTGAACTAAATCTATTACCTAGTAAGAGATTAAAAAAAAATAAAATCTGAAATTCCTGTAAAAATTATGAAAATATGTCGCTGGGTATATTTTGTATTAATTCCTCCCTAGGGAAAAGGACTTAGTCTGACGGTGAAATGTTTAACTTTAATAAGAGTTCCATTTGGAGGCTGTGCTTTATTACACATCAAAATTGTCATTCTGCACTCTAGATTTCTTTCCTCAGGAATATATCAATGTGAGAGCACCAAATGATTTTTTCCTGCAGTTGGTGAAGACATTTTCACTTTTTTTTATCCCTTTTCTCTTGCCTATCCTTAAGCTATTTTGACCTCTCCAGTGTCTACTCAAGGGTAAGGTCATGCAGAAGCTTTAGTACTGTTCTTTCAAAGTCATTTAGTCACGTGATAGAATACCTAGAAACAAAGCTTCACTGTTTCCAGTGCCTGAGAAACAGTTTGCTTTGGTATGGAACCATTTCTTGGAAAAAACTGAATGAAACCATGTGATCAATTACATTCTAAACACTCCAAATTTTGCATGAACTACTGACTACTACTGCTTCAGAAGTACTTTTTGGGGTCGACAGAAAAAAAAAGTAAATTCACAGTTTGGGGCCTGAGCATGATTCTGTGATCCGTATGCAAATGGGGATGGAATTCATTATTTATTGTAGCCATTATTTATTGTTTATTATTCTTTATTGTTTATTTTTATTTATTTGTAGCCATCTCAAGTCACCTGGTTCAGGTGTATATAAACACCCATATATTTGTAAGATCAGTAGTTTAACACTTATAAACAAACAAACAAACAAATAAAAGAGATGTTTGGGGTGTGATTCCCATTTCCCATTTAGAAATCAAAGAGGTCTTTGCTAAAATGTATTGCCCCCTATAGACATGGATTGAATTTCTGTGTCTCTCCAAAAGCTGAGAAGGGAGGCTACATTTTCTTCTCAGATGTAAATGTAGACATTTCTACATTTAAGCAGATAAATGTCATGTCAAGGCTCTCATCTTCATGGGCTCTTCCTTACAGGTATAAAAATTAGAATTGTTTCATGGCATTCGCGATTCACCTCTTTTTTACCCCAGCATCTCTAGTTCTCTGTGGATATAGGGGGTTTGTTTGTTTGTTTGTTATTGTTTTTCAAAGAAAGGGAGAAGATACTAGTTCCAGTTCCTGTCCCAGGGCCAGACATTTTTTCCCTCTTTTCCATAAAGATTTTTATGGAAATGTGATGTCTCCTGCCCAAAAATATGATCTAGGGAGACCCTAGGAGACATACTACTGGTAATAAAGAATGTTATTGCCCACCCCAGAAAAGACTTTGTTCATTCTCCCTTTCCCTTTGAACAGGGAAACCTGAGAAGTTGCTTTGTCTGCCTACAAGTCCTTATTCCTCATTAGATCAACCCATGTATTTCACAAAGCAACTGGGAAAACAACCTGTCCTTTAACATATTGAAAAGACATTATTTTCCTCCCCAAAAGTATCATATTTTAAAATGCCCTCAAAATAGTAGCTATTCTATTATGCTAGCTTATGAATATATGAAATTAAAGACCAGCTGCAGTGGTTAGTTTTGGAATCTTTACATACACAAACTAGATGTTTTCCTAATTCACAGGGAAGTATTTTTGTAACTAAATACTACTTTAATAAGTCATCTGGTTCAGGTCTAGAAAGTGCAGTTGGAACTGTCAGCTAATGCTACTTAAGAGCACTTGAAGGTTCAATGGATTATTCAAAAAGGCACTAAATTCTTCCTGGAGCAGCTTGTTCATGACTCCCATCTAATTTTTCAGAAATAAAGTTTATAGAATTCAGCAGTCTTTTTCTCTAAGTGCATAGCTGACACTGTTAAAGTTAGAAATGTAGTCTGAGAGGTTTTTTTTGTTAAAAGGATACTCAACTGTATACTCAGGCTGTGTCCCTGGGACCAAAGCAGACACTCTTAGATGTTTAAATACATTCCTGACATAACATTGGCAATTGCAAACATTCACTTGAGAAGGACTATGAATTTCAGAATCTACTAGAGCAATACAAATGTCCAGTCTTCAAAGGGGCTAAAAGTGCACCTAAACAAGTAAATTGAATGTGCCTGATACCATTTTCTGGTCCTGAGACCAAATGACACAGAATGGTCTACATTCATACAATTAAAACTAATTGCCCTTTTAAATGCTGTTTTCACACCCCAAATACTCAGTGGCTATGGTCTTTGGGCCTATTCTAACTCCCCAGTTATTAAGGATATCACTAGTATGTCCAGGTGAAATATCTGATTGTTCTGACTAACATTATGGGACAGATTTCAGTATCCAGAAACCCACCTTTGATTTACACTGAAGACACAACTATAGATCTTTCTTGGGCAGAGCTTGGGCAGCCTGGACTTGCTAACTCCACTTTTCATAGTTAAGGGGAGGTTTGCATTCTTCTTTATTAGTATGGGTAACATTTGTGATTTGACAAGAAAGTATTTTATGAATGCAATTAATAAATTAAGATCCAACATGTTCACAATGTAGTATTAATGAAGAATGTCTTCCAGGAGAAAAGAAGGCTACGAAGTAAAATTACTGGGGGGGGGGGGGGGGGGGGGGGGGGGGGCGGTGGGGGGGCGGATCTATTTCTTTTCCTTTTTACCCCTTTCCCCTTTGTGTTGTACTATCTCAATATCAGTAGCAAATCATTTTCACGTCCTAATGTAAATTTACTTCATACATTTCCTAATGACTTGCTGTATTTTTATAACAGAGGTTCAGGTGCTGACTTTGAACTATTTTCATATATATTGGCATGTTGCCTTCCATTTTATCCATCCAGTGGAAGAGAGGTATGGTCTCACATGACCGGGGTATTCACGAAGATTTCTGTAGCTCTCAGGAAGCCAGGTCTCTTGAATATACTAGGCAAGGACAAACATATAGACTTTCCTCTTCTCAACAACTGATTTTGTTTTCCTCAAATTTATTGCATTTAAAAACATTTTGTAATAACATTTAAGAACTATAATATCAGTTGCATTAGATGATCAGTCTTTTATTCTAGGTTCAGAATTAAAGAGTCTTTGAGATAGAGCACTAAGAGAATCTGGAAGAAAAATTATGCTGTCCTCCCCCAGCAGAGGTAAATATACATTACAATCAATGGTGTGATTCAACAGAGGAAGGCAAATAATCTGCTTTGACTAGCAGCAGAAAAAGCATTACACAGCAAAGTCTTGTTTCCACAGACATGGAGATTTCCTGGGGTGGAAGATGGATACTTAGAAAAATCTACCTTCACAAAGACAGATTAGTATTCTATTGTTTTAGAATATATATATATTTATAGTCTTAATATATATGTATGTATACTAAGTCTCAGAAAAGAGGTTGGTTTCTATAGTTTACAATATTATTTTCATAAAAGACAAAATAATTTCATACTGTGACAGAGGAAGACAAAAAGTAACGCCAAAAGGCCAAAAGTTATCCCTAGATATATAGTCAGGGGAAGAGGTTCTGCTGTTTGTTACCTGTACAAATCTACTTGTCTGCCCTTTCCAGTTCTCTTGAATTTACAGTTTTAAATGGATGGTGTCGAACTGTGCAGAATTCAAAGAAAAGCTGAGGGTGAAAGCTATGTATTGTTGTGGAAAGCTTCAGAGAACTAATTAAATTCCAGAGGTTGTGATGACTTGTTTGGACTCTCTGTGTCATGGGAAGCTCCAAACTGATAAAGAGGGCTATAAAACAACATCTAAAAACAACACAAAGGTTTGAAGTTAATTCAGAGTACATTCAGAAAATAAATAAAATCCTTTTTTATTTTATTTATTTATTTATTTATTTATCTATGCATGTAATTGTTATAACTGAATTAAATAATTCTTCAATGGCAACAGTGGACTGCCCGTCACTAGAATTTCATGACGAAGTATCGATTTTTTGTTGTTGTTTGTTTCTTTGTTTGTTTGTGTTCCCTTAGTTTCTCACAGGACCTAATCTGATATTTGTTCTTTCTCATTTCATGATTCATGATTTATGAAATATCACTTAACAGTCAAACAAAACTCAGTTATTCACTACATTTTTTTTTGTTGCAAAAGTTCTTAGAGTGCATTCAGTGATGGAGTATCTGCATCTTTTGTTGAAAACGTATCTTTAAGTCTCGTTTTCCTTTCATTTGTATTTATGCCAATCTGAATATAGTAAAAACAGATGTTAAAGGGCTGGAATTTATGTTTGATGTGAAAACGGGCCAAAGATTCTCCTAACAATGAAAATGGCATTCATTAATATTTGCCAAAATTGTTGACCTACACTTGCTACTGTTTGACTCAATTTATTAATAACTGACAAGCACTCTAGCAAGGTTTTTTTGGCAAGAATGAAACAAAGGAAATGAGCCAGAACAAGTGTAATCAAGAAATGTAAATAAACTTCAGGATAAAAACATGGTATGTTTGAACTTAGTGTGAAATATTGTCAGTTTCCTCCAGGAACTCTGCAGGTGGAGGAAGAAAAGCCAAGATCTTCCGTGGAAAGGCAGGAAAAAGAAAGACAAGTCTTCACAGGGAAACAATGGGATCATCTCACCCACTCTATCAAGCACATGTCATTGCAAGTGGCTCAGCACTGTGTTCTGACATTTAGAAGTTACAGACTTTTTTCTGCATTTTCAATTAAAAGGATTTTAGACTCTAGTACATGGAGTTCTGCAGACACTGTTTTGCAGTGATTTCATTTAAATGTCCCTGTGACGACTTTGTGGGGCTCAGCCATTAGTGACTGCATTTAAAGGCAAAGATGTTGCAAGAGGGCTGGGTCCGTAGCCCAAGGCATGAACTATTCTTATTCACCATGATTTGGTCCAGATTTACTAAGATCTGGAAACACTCCCTGACAGCTTGTTGGTCTCATACTCACACTCATCTATCTGAATTTCTTACGATTCTGCAAGTGCAGAAATTCTGAATTTTTGAAGTTTGTTTTAATGTACGAAGAGTTTTGTAGCTGGTAGGTAACTGTAGTAAGTTTTCTGGCTGTTGTAATCTTTAACTTACTTTAATTTGTAACTTTTCCTACAACTGAATGATATCACTCCAAAGTCCTCCTCTGCCCATGACTTACGTCTCTCACTCCCTTTTGATCTGGAGAGTTGGCTTGTGATGTACAACCTGGTAACAGCTAGCTCAAAAATTCAATGCAAAGGAGAGGTACCAACCCACCTGGGTTTTTGTGCTTGTGATGAACTGATTAATATAACACCTGTTCATAAACTCACACTTCTGAGTAGTTGGGCCAGCAACACCTCTGACTTTATTGTCATTCTCTCTGTAGATAACACAACACGGAAAGGGTCCCAAAGAAGTTTTGTGGGTGTCATAGTGGAACCCATTAAATATAGCCTGATGTTCTTTAACATCTTCTCTGTTCAGCATGTTTATAGTACTAAATAAAACGCGCCGACTCTCTGTTCCTGATGTCAGCTAACATGGCATAACTCAAATTCCTATTCTTTCATCGTCACCCCAAAAAGGAGGCTATATCCAAAGTACCTTCTGGGACAGACATGCCCCAAACCAAGGCACTGTGGAGGAATGCTTGCTGGTCTTCTTCAAACTCTGCCAGAAGCTCTCTTTCTTTGATGTGTATGGATCAAACACGCCCCAGCTTGAATCATCTGTGGCTCTAACAGGCAGCAGAATAGAGCTAGTGTAGCTCTTACAAACACACAAGGGCACAGCGTGCAACATGGATAGAAATTCAGTGTAAGGATGCCACTGTAAGGATGAGTTTCACCAAAAAAATTCATACTCGTTCAGATATTAATTTGTTTGCTGGTATCCCAGCTCTGACTTCATTCTGGAGCATTTCAAAAGTACAGATAATTTATCAAGTTCATTTTGGTTATTGGAGGAATGTAGAGAGGCAACACTGAATGTGAACACCAATTCACAGCTGTTCCAGGCAGACAGTCAAATAGGGATAGCAAGGTGATTCCTACAGCATGTGTCTTTTGGAGCTCCTCCACTATAAATATTTCTCACAGTGCAATGAGAAACAATTTTAAAAAACCACTGAAGTTAAAACATACACTCTACAACAGACTGATACTGAGATTAGAATTAAGGAAAGTTGGAAACTATAATCATTTAAACACAATTTATAAGCCTAATTTCCTGCATGTCACTCCCAGATAATAAATACTTTTCTTTTGGCTTGGAAAAGCTGTGGAAAAAAAAAAAAAAGTTAATTTAAGGCTCATTAGTTTATTTTTAGTAGCTTAAGATCTGAGGGATTTGAAAACATTTCCCTTTTCTAATAGAACATGCCTTCCTGTATACCAAGGATGTCCACTGACCTCACTCCCTCCTGGAAGGTGCCACTGATCCATGACAGAAATCCTGTGAGGGCTTTGAAAGCTAAATAGGAACCAGAAAAAAAGTATTATCATGCTTAGCTGATTATAACATTGGAAATAAAGTTCAACTGTGAGTTTGGGGGGAGAAAGAGTAGTGCCTGAAACAAAAAAGCACTTCCTGTGTTTGCCTGGAAGAAGCCAATCTTCCCTCTGCTTATATAATAAGAACATTACTAGCTAATTTGCCAGTAGCTGAAAGGGATTTCTGTTTTTAGCTCTGGGTCTGTGGCAACTGTTTTGTTTTAAATGAAAATTAAATGGGAACATACAGCTAAAAAACCGTTGAGCCATAATTGAAGTGCATTAATGGTAATTACTTCTTTCTTTCACTCATCATTTTGACAGAGAAATCCATTACTCCTCCATTTCCATGTTTCCACAAATTACTCTTCCCTGTGGATGTGCAGTGACTGAAGGAACTCATGGCTTTGTTCTATAAATTTGTCTTCCAAGCAGTCCTGTTCTCCTAGTATTCCCTGGGAATAGAACCAAAAATACCAATAAAATGTAAAAAAAAAAAAAAAAAAAAAGTTTACTACTTTGATAGCAATAAAAGGAAAACAAGCATCAAGTACTGAAGTGAATGCCATGAATGCCAGTTACTGGGAGATGTAACATGCTTGGTTTTGCTTATGGCCATATATTAATAGTGCTAATTTATTTCAAACTGCTTGTCTTGCTAGTGAGATACATCTTCCTGAGAAGGTAATTTCACCTGGTAAGAAGCTTTCATGGGTCCTATCAGTTTGAAACACAGCATTTTCATGTCTTTGCTCAAGATCTTTTCAAATGTGTTCTGGCAGTCAAGCAAACTGCATTACTCCCATAGATCCAAGACAGTCCCTTCACTTCTTGATTGATGAACTTTAGTGGACTAGTATAAGAAAACGCTTATAAAAGTTGTAGAAAAGGTCTCTATTCAGAGCTATCTATTTTGTAGATAGAAGGAATCTGTAACCAAAACAGTTTTCCCTGCACTGTGGCTGAGATTAGATGAGAAGAATCTTACATGAGAACTAACCGGACATTTTGCTTTGAAGTGGCTCTCAGGATATGAGCACTGCCACTTGGAGACATTTCCACTCTTGTGTCAGAGAATAAATATGGCAAAAGCCAACAGCTACTTCTTCATTTGCATTTGAGGTTGCTTTAAAAATTTTGTATTAAGGTAGCAATAAAATGACAACTATTTCTGAAGTCATTGCATAAAGAAATAGATTAACAATAAAAGATATTTTGGGGATATTCATTCATTTATTCATTTAATTAATTAAGCATGTATTTAAATGTTTTATTCACTTTATTAAAGTATTTAAAGATAATCACAAAACTTTAAAATTAAAAATATTCTTTATAATAATATCACCTCAAAACATCATATGACCATTCCCTTATTTTTTTCTAGGCCTGTAGTGAAGAGCTCCAGAAGGCAGCGGTCTTCCCTTTGCCATGGATTTTCCTTTATTTTTACACATTTCAGCAATGCCAATTCTACAATGACAAATAGGAGGTGTATTTGTTCCTATACCTACATTTTGGTTATATAGTTCCATAATTTGTCATCTGGATATTAATTTTAGATAGAAGATGGAGAACAGATACACAGACACACACAAAGAGGCATTCTGAATAGCAAAAGTGAGTCTGAGGTTTTTGGATGCTTATTTGATGTTTTGTTTTACTTGAATAGGAAATAAATGTTTAAGACTGGTACAAAATGTGTCACTTAGTTATTAAGATACAGTTTATATGCTTGCTTTTAGTCTTCCTGTTGTAAGAGACAATTCTTTGACTTTGATTTTTACTATCTGAAACTGACGGTCTTGCACAGCCAGTTTTAGTTGTGAAGTATTTCCCTGTAAGTGTCTACAAAGATTGGCATTATATGTTACTGGTGAAGTAATATTGACATATTTATTTATATTTATACTTATATTTATTTATATTACATTTATATTTATTAATTTATTTATATTTATTTAATGCAGCTCAATAATTGCATCAATGTTGACTCAGAGAACAGATACATAACTATCATTTCACTTTCCTCTTGTTTCTTTTTTTTCCTTGTAATATAGGGGACTGATATTGTGGGATGCTTTCTATCAAGATAATTCTCTTTCCACAGGTCTGCTATGCACCTGATTCAGGAGCTCTGAACTGTTCAGCTAGATCAGACATCTACTTTTAGCTGCTGTTACCAGAGGTGGAAACAACTCTGAGCCAAAATATGGACCACGTAGTTGCCTGGTACAAGGTTACACCACTTCACACTGGTGAATGTGCCAGACTAGACTCTATCAGTAAATGTTCAATTACTTTCAGTACAGGTTTGTTTCAGTGTGTAAAAGTGTAACTAGATAGATGTTTTGTACCTTATCTTTGTACCTTTTCTTTGTATCTTATCTTTGGGTCCTCACGTGGGTTTAAGCATGTGTTTTGTATGCATTGCTCTGCTCACATACACATCAACATTGTCGTTGTATCTACAGTAAAAGAGCAAATGGTAACAGATGGCTGAATTCATTCATCTTCAACTTCTCTCTTAAAAATTGAGCTCTTGTATAGAGGGTGCCAGTTGCCCTACGTGAATTGTCAGATTAACACAATTGTATTGCTTTGGGGAGCTGTGTGGTGGAGATTACCAGTTTGTTGAGAGCTTTCCTGGGTAAACCTGGTAGGTGATCTTGGGCATAAGCACAGGGTGAGTGGCACTACAGCACCTGAGTCCTGCTGAAACATTAGACCCTGAAAAACCTTGAAATGTGTTTTAGCAGTTTTGGTACTAAAACCTAACCTGAGGTTATTTAGTTCCAAAAGTGACAAGGGTATTTACAAATTCTTAAGGGAATCAAGGGAAATTGCATCAAGGGAAGATGCACTAAATCCGAATTTATTTATTTGTTTCTGTTTGTTTGTTGTTTTGGGGGTGGGGATGGTCGTGCTTTTTTTGGTAAGTCCTCCGAACGTCTTTCAAAATATTTTGGTATCTAAATGTTTCTGTACATCTGACTACAAATTTCTGAAGTTTGTTCTCCCAGTGACAAAGGCAAAGCTAATGATTTAGTAGAGCTTGACTAAGCCATCACACAGCAAGTATCCCATTTCCCAAATGTACATACCAGGAAGGACATGTTTCTTTCGTGTGACATATAATAAAGATGATTTTCTTGCTTTAAGAGAGAAACATTTTTAATATTTCTCTGTATATTCACAGATATAAATAGAGATGTGATTCTATCATAAATTTCCTCTTTTACATTGTGCCTCCTTGTCTTACACATCTTTTTCCTCACCTACTGCAGTTCCTACAGGAAACAAATTTTCTCCCACAGTCACCCACACTCCTTCTGTCCCACCAAACAATGCAAGCTGGATTACACAATTACATGAATCAAACATAAATAAATAAATAAACGAACGGCAACTTTTTGGTTTCCATGTACACAGAACAATGTATACTGACTGCAGTTGAGTGAGGAAAAAAATGTGTCTCCTTACACCCACCAGGGCTTGGCAAGGGTACCACAGATACCGTCAGATGTTTATGTCTGTCAGTTTCAGAGGACTTGCTTGTCCCAGGTAAATATCACCAGAGATTGCTGAACATCTGAGAACTAAGGATGCTGCTGTGTAATTTCAATGCCATGATGCAATAATTTGGGGATTTTTCTGAGCTCAGTCATGTAAAGTAACTACTGATGCCTATTGATTTACACTGGTGGCTCCTAAAGACAAGGTCTACTACTTGTCTATGTGTCTGTATAGGTCACTGAACTGCAAAAAAGAGATCAGTTCCTCCCT
Organism: Anser cygnoides; assembly: GCF_040182565.1. Classification (NCBI taxonomy): domain Eukaryota; kingdom Metazoa; phylum Chordata; class Aves; order Anseriformes; family Anatidae; genus Anser; species Anser cygnoides. Next base: position 109,841,604 of record NC_089875.1, read on the forward strand.
CACACACAGTCTCTGACCACTCTCTGATCATTTCCTCTGCCATCCAATCCACTTTTATCTACTCATCTCTGGTTTTATATGAAGACTACAAGCTCTTAGGACAAGTCTTGTCCCAGGTTGTATAATGTATAATACATTAACTTCAAATCCTTGACTGAAGGTACTCTCATGTCTTTGGTACATAACTCATTAAAATAACCCTATTAGTATCACAGACTTAGTAGACAGAAAGAGATGAGGTTTGTTATAAAACTCTAAAAGTGCAGTGGTTTGAAAGTTTTCAAGGGAACCTAGATATTTAGCAGGATTTCACTCTGTGTGCAGCACCTGAAATATAACACTGGGAGGCTAGTTAAACTGACAGTGAGTACTAAGGAAAATTTCCAAATACATGAAAGATTTTTAAAGTATGAGGTCAAGTCCTAAACAGGAGGAAAATACATGGTAGATTGTCAGCATTGTAAAACTATCAGTTCATGCAACGCTAATGTCATATTAGTGCATTTTTGACTGTTCAGATAAAAGAGAAAAAAATACCCTCCTTCCCACCCTCTCTATATTAAGAGCTGAGAAAAACTAAATTCCTTGGTCCACAGGAAAAATAAAATCTTAGTTCTGGCACCAAAACTGTCTTAATTGTACTTTACACTTGACAACTATTTCCTTATAATCTAAACCTCTGCTCCAAATCCCATAAGCACTCGAGTACAGAAATGAAGCTGATTTAATGCTCCAAGTGTGTTTTGTTCCCCAGCACAAGATGAATAAAATTTAGTGTTCCTGGAGGTCAAAACCCACACATTGTAGCAGACTTCTTGTAAATCTTTCAGATAAGTTTAGGATGGCTGCTGTTATTTTTGTAACCTTCCTTTGAACCATAACTTCCTCATCAGGTACTTCATATTCTACCTCGTAGACGTAAAACCCCCCAAAGCCAAGTTATTTCTTTCAGCTCTTTTACAGTACAAAGCAGCCATCCAACAGTCCCTAGGGTCAAGCAATATTGCTACCTTTTGCATCGGTTCTTCAGAAGACAGAGCTCGTCCCTTATCATTTTTCATACCAAATTGACAGAATCTACCTGAAGGAGACACAGGCTGCAGCTTATTTCAAATGAGGGCACAGGGGCACACGCTGATTGGCTGCCAGCACAGCTGTAACCTGAAATAAAGCCGTGGTATCATAGCATCCATTATACAGCTAACACAATGTTCAGGGCAGAAAGCTAAGCTTTAAAATAAGTAGAGGACTGAAGGGCAGACTTTAACAAGAAGCTAGAAACTAGAGCTTCCAAAACAGATCTATTAAAGCTTCACTGCAATTTTGCGCATGTAATTTTGTGGCTGATATTTTTGCAGTCTATGTGAATATGTATGTGTGTTGGGTATTTAAAAGGCTGGATAATAACTAGATAACCATCTTACTACTGGGAGCTATAAGTTATCCATTTTTCCCAGCTGGAGGCCATGGGACTATCTAATTCTAATTTCATATTGTGCAGAAATCATCACTGCATTATCCACTCATAAACTAATGCTGTAATCTGGGAAGCTCTTGCTTCCTTTTTCTCTTTTTTGGGGTAGGAAGAAGGGGAAATGGGGTGCAGATGATTAATATTTTTAGACAGTCTCTATCACTCCCTTCACAAAAACAGTTTCAAGAACATTAACCAGAACAAATTAACCAGGTCCATTATTCCAGTCCAGAACAAAATGCTTCTTCCATCCCACCCCATCCAAACTCAAGTGGTTGGTCTATTTCTCTCTCTGTGAAACTTGAACCTTACGCACTTGGCTGCTTAGAAGTGGCTTCAACATGTTAGAGGGGGATGAAATCCCCCAGACCATGCCTATGGCATCTTCTGTCCCAGCTTGTCTCTTTGGAAGCTGGGAGGTACAGAACTGAACCTCCCCAGCTTCAGGCAGTTGAAGCTTCCACACACATTTCTAGATGAATAACCCAGCATCAGGTTAATAAGCAAAGGATGTATGTTCTTTTCTTCCTATGGCAATATTCTGGGTCAAAGTGGCCATTGGTGCCTTCTTTTCCTTTTGGTGAGCTCCAGGTTTTTGAGTCTTACTAGGCACTCTTAGAACAGATGTACCAAATTGGGCTCCCTGGAAGACTTAGGCATCTTCATTTGTGTATCCCAAATGGCTCTAGGTAACTACTAGGTACCTAAACACCCATCAGATGTTCGTGTTCCTATCATATTAACAAGGAGTACTAGCTTTTAAATTGCTTAAATAGTTTTCTAGGTAAACATCTCGATGTTTACACATCATCAGGTAAGTTGTGTTTGTGTGAAAATTTGGCATTTTTCTGGAAAATGTGCATATTAGGCAAGTGATTGTTGTTCAGATCTCACCCTTACTTTTTAAACAAATTTAGAAATCCTGCTATGGGTGCTACCTGAGCCCCACTACACAGAAATTCCATAAATACTTGCTCAATAATGGGGTTTTGTGTTGTTTAAGATATTAACTGAAATTCAGAGCTTCTCCAGAGTTCCTACAAGAAGCATAATGGTATTTTTCAGCAGAAATGACAAATGACAGTCACCTTTTCCATTTCAAAAAGCAGGAATGTGATTGTGATATTTTTAACGTGCTGGGGTAGTAGAGTGGGGGCAGATTTGTCAAAGCTACTTATTTTACAGGGTGACATTTAGCATGAACAGGTTAGCAAATGGCTTGAATTTGTCTCTTTCAAGAGAAAACTTGAGCTGTGACAATAAACATCGCAGCAGAGATAAAAGGAATGTTTAAAATTGGTTTCATTAAACTGCAATTATGACTTCTACTTTTGGTTCTCAATAGTTTCAGTGAGACCCTTGTAGTGTAGAATCAAAAGGACTAGTACCCCTAACTAGGAAAAAGTAAAATCTTATAGTTATGCAATCCTGAAGTTGCATCAGGCTTGGTAATTTTTAATTTGTTCTCATAAATCAGTTCATGTCAAGACCGGAGACTGCAGAAATCTACAGAAAATTCATGGAAGTAATGGTGCCTGTGTATTCAAAAGTGCTTTAAGTTATAAAAATAACTTGTAAGCCTCTCTTGGTCTGCCTTGGACCCAAACATATCTCTTGATGTTATGCCTCCAAATTGTACTGCTTCCCAAGAATAATCAAGGCAGCTATTACTTTTGGTTTACATGTATATCCAGTTACCCTCCTGCAAGCTAGCAAGCTTCTAAGTCTCACAGCAGTTCAGTGATAAGGGGAAAACCTCCAATGACCAGCCTCACATTCAGTTCTCTGAATGCATTCTACTGTGATGCTCAAATGAATTCTATATACAAAGTAGGATTAGCACTTAAACAACAATAATGGATATACAAAGGAAAACAATCCATAATTTACTAGAAAACTACGTGTGAAAATTGCTTAAATGCAATACATACAGTCCACATAAAGGCCTTCATATTAAGCCTCCTTGTAGGCAGTGCACAGTACCTTTACAAACCTTCTGCGCTTTAGCAAGTTTTACCTTAAATGAACTCAGCTACAGCACAAAGAAAAGTCATCATAAACTCACACTGCACTGCCTGCTGAAGAGTGATTCAAAGAACAGCTCAATCTGTTCTTAGCTGGAACAAATTGTTCAAAGAACCAGACTGGTTAAAAATTATATGTACTATTAATGCAGAGAGCACATTTCCCAATAAAATGTTTGTTTCTGTCATTCACTGCACCTATTCTACTTATGCATAAATCCTAAACTCCCTATTAAGCATTAAATTGCCAAAGTTATACCTCTCAAGGAATGCATTAAAGATATGTTTTCTCATTTGTTGTCTAATCCAAGCTCATCTCAGTTGCCTAAGCAGCAGGTAACTAAAGAAAGGGAGACAATGCACTCTTTTGACTATACTACTCCCTAAATATGTGCATATGGGTTCATATGTGCCAGAAGGTGTTCCTCTGTTTCAGATTATTCCAGCTCCTTTTGCAGTGAGAGAGAAGTGGGAGTTTAATATGGAAAATAGCAGTGGGAATGGAAGTGCAGAGGTTTCTTTGGATTATTACACTTACCAAGCCATATCAAGACCTGAATATATATACCATTCAGGACAGAACCATAATCAGTATAGCAGAGATTAAACCTGAACTGCTGAATTGATGGAGGATGACAAATAAATAAATAAAACCTTTAGAAGTGAAATAAAGTCTTATCAGGAAAGATGCATAGAGTAAGATCTCTTGGGAAGAAAGGAAGAACAGCACAATTCAGTAACCAGGGATCACCAGAGCTCAGTCAAAACCAATAATTTTTTACAAAACATTTGTTTGACTTTTTTTTTTTCCTTTATTCTATAAATCAACTAGCATTCAGACTGTATTTTCTATTCAGGATTACGTGGTAAACTGCTAACAGTGAATAATTTCTCTAAATATGCCTGATATGTAGTACATGCTATACATTTGTAGGCACTGTAACTCAATATATTCTCTGAAAATGCAATAACATTCATCTAAATTGAAGCATATGAAGGTAGAAATTCATTTGCAAAAAACGTCCTTTGTCAAGCTATTCTGGCAGCCCTATGCAAAGAGGTGAGCCTACCTGAAATAGGTTCAGAAGTGTCAATCTACTCCAGCATTAAATTCACTAATTTCAAGTGATGTCACAGCTTTTCACCCATGTTCAGAAAAAAAATCAAATAATAATCAAAAATTTAACATATGGACAGAACAGAGCTCAGACAACTGTATTTAGGAATATTTTTGTCAGGATAAAAGCACCGAATTGACAGTTATTTTAACAAGATTCCATTTTGTTTGATATGCGTTAACATAGACTATGACTTTTATCTGTAGCTTTTATATACTGTAAGCAAATCTTACATATTGCGTTGCCTGGAAACTGATAAAAAAAAAAAAAATTGAAACAGAACTAGAAGGAACTGTCCGGTTAGACACAAAAATGGTGTTAAAATTGTGTGAATTGAATACAAATCTATCTCAGCTTTGTTTAGAAATTATAGTGTGTCATTTTAACTTAGTTATGCAGCCAGTTTAATAAAATTAGTAACAATTAAGATAAAATGATAATTACTTTGTTTACTTAAGACACTGAAACATAGGCTGTAGTTTATTGTGGTTTTAAAAAGCACTCTGCTGAACCTTTTGGTCTCTAGGTAAATTTGTTTATTTGATTGTTTTTCTTCTCAGTATGTGAAAGGAAGAAAAAAGTCAACCATATAAAAGTGCCACAGGAAGGTCATGTGGAAGACTGGGAGGAAAACTCCGTGAAGAGAAACACATTTTTTTCTGTGGTCTCACCCTTCTTTTGGAGAGACGAACTCAGTAACTGTTAGGAATAGAATATCCAACATCATTTTATCTCTTAATCAAACCAACAATTAGACAGGTAATTGAAATTCCATCAGAAATTGTCTTTTCATTGAAATTAAAAAAAAAAAAAATCAGAAAAGGAAGGTGTTCTATGAACAAAGTGTACTGGTGTTGAACTACTACACTTCCACTTTCTGAAAATTATTTATTTATTTATTTATTTATGGACAATATTTTGATGAGTTACTTGTTAGATTATACATAAGATTCAAAATATATATTAAAAATATAAAACCCCACCTAAGTACAAAACTGATCCAGAATATTTTAAAGATTTTTTTCATGCAAAATCTCAGATTTTATCCTAAGTCTAAATCCAAATTCCAGAATTGTCACTTTTGATGTACATATTTCAACATATTCTCAATCCTATCTATAACAGAAATGTCTGATGAAAATTCAGCAGACACTTTAGTTTTTAAACTGTGAAAACAATGGTGTGTTAGTTTACTGCACTGGGCATACATAGCAAAATTTTGGTAGCAGGGGGTGCAGGGGTGGCCTCTACGAGCAGAGCCCAGCAGCTGCCCCATGTTGCATCAGAGCCAGCTCCAGCCAGCTCCAAAAGGGACTCGCTGCTGGCCAAGCCAATAAGTGATGTTGTTTGTGCCTCTGGAAGAGCAGATTTAAGAAAAGGATATAAAACTTCTGAACAACAGCAGCTGAAAGAGCAAGGAGTGAGAACCAGCCCTGCAGCCCCCAAGGTCAGTGCAGCAGGAGGGCAGGAGGTGCTCCAGGCATGCAGCACAAGTTCCCTGAGGCCTGTGGAGAGGCCCCTGGTGGAGCAGGCTGTCCCCCTGCAGCCCATGGGTCCCACATGGAGCAGATCTCCACGCTGCAGCCCGTGGAGGAGCCCCCGGTGGAGCAGGTGGATGTGGCCTGGAGGAGGCTGCGGCCCATGGAGAGCCCCCGCAGGAGCAGACCCCGGGCCGGAGCTGCAGCCCGTGGAGAGGAGCCCACGCAGGAGCAGGGGGTCTGGGGGGAGCTGCCGCCCGTGGGGGACCCGTGCTGGAGCATTTTGCTCCCGGGGGATGGACCCCGTGGTACGGACCCATTTCTTGAAAATTAATCTTTATGAAGTACATCAACCTCTTGGATTTAACGGCAGTATAAAGCTTCTCTGTTTCCTCATACAGGAAAATTTGCATATTTTTTCCTACTAGTTATATCATTAGGGCAACATTCTCTTAGCTGATCTGTGGAAATGGCTCTCAGAGGTCAATGGGAGCCATGTGCAATCAAGAAAAGAGTTAGTTTTGTAGTATAAAATGATAATGGGTTATTTTATTTTTCTTCCTCTAACTTTGAACATTATCAGATTAAAATCTCCTTTACCTTTTAAGTTCTTAGGACAAACATCTCACATTTCCTTAATGAGTTCTTAGCTTTATTGGCATAACACCATTGTGTAGAATAATCATTCAGAAAGAAATCTTCAATTAAGAGATCTGCTTTAATATGCTTTTACTTGAGCTGGTGTTACATTTCCCTTCTACTGTTCACTTCTATTTTATGTTTGTCTAGACCTACCCAGAACACGCTCGATTGTTTGTAGAGTAACAGAATTCCATTTTTTCCAATAAAGATAAAAGAGAGGTGGAGGAGAGAAGAAACCAGCTGCTAAAACTAACCATGTATGCAGGTCACTCAAAGGAGATTTCTTCAAAGTACACCAAGGTTCTCAGTTTAATTCTGCAGATGTGCTTCTTGCTCAGTACTTAAATGGAATAAAAAGAAATGCAGCATGTTGGAAGACCTCAACAGATAAAACAAATGAAAACTTGCACAACATTTGCCCTGGGTAGGGACATGCTCCAACACAGACTAGCTTTGCTTTGACATCTAATACTACAGCTAATACTAAAAATCAGCAACAAAGTCTGGAATGACTTAAGAAAGCCAAGTCCAGACCCAAGGAATAAAGATCTCCATGTGAAGACTGAAAAGAAAGAAAAGACCTGGGATGAACTTTCATCCTGCATACATCGAAAACTGAATTCTAACCTACAGGCTAGAAGAATTACCTGGGATCAGGCCCCCGGGGTGGCTTTGCTTTCAGGGGTATTTTCTATTGATATGCAATATAAGATGCATAAGCACATCAGAACACAGTATCCAGTGCTAGATTTTGCTTCTTGGGTCAGTAGGATTGTCAGACAGGCTGAGCCTGCTCTTTTGTCTTTACAGGTTTTATTTTGCCTAAAAGATTCCAAACCTAAACAATGGGGAGGATGATGTTCCACCAGGACTAGCTTATAACATGCGTAACTGGAGCATTTTTCTGCATAGTGATGATAAATTTGAACCATTTCAGACTGAGAAAGAAGCAGAACCCAAGTATTCTATTTTGAAGTCAGTATGCTAACACACAGTCTTCTAAATACCAGCTGTTTTCTGAGGGAAAGGTCAGAATTTTGCCTATATAAATGCCTAGCTGAGGTGCATAATCAACAGCAGTTTCATTTTCCAGATCTCAGCTTGATAGGGTACTTAACTCAGGGATGCATTTACAGGTATGAATGAGGCAGAATTTTAGATTATGTCCCCTTTGATGACATTTTTGGCTGATTGTTGTACTACACCCCTTTTTTCAGGCTTTTAACTTGCTCCTCTCAGACCCATTTAGACACCTAGTCCTCAACTAGGTCAGGAAAGATAGTTGATGTTGCAATTTAAAGCTCAGCACTGCTGAGATACTGGTGGAGAACACAGGTGGGCCTATGACAGAAAGGCACCCCGCTATACTAAATACATCTAATCCTCCCAGTTCCAAAATGCATTGTATCTTGCTTCGTCACTCTCAATGATGACACAAACTGAAATAATTTGATGTGCTATTAAAAGCAGTGTGGCTGCTGGACTTCTTTGTGGTGACAAAGGGACATAGATTCGCAGCCTGACAGGCAGGGGTAAATACTCCATTAACAACAAGTAAATTTACTCAGACCTATAACAGTCTAGACCTTTGTCTGTCTGCTTGAAAATTCATTGCTATAAAATAGCACACACTATTTGGGACTATAAATAGAATAAGAGGTTATTTCTGAGTAATCTGTAACATTTGCCTTTTAGAATTTATTACATTAAATCTTTGTATTTAGTGGTGCAAGAAGTTTAAATTAGCTATTTAGTATTCTTTAGATTTCATGGATTTTTTTTTCAATTCTTAGTAACATATGTGACAGGTTTTGCTAATAAAAGGAATTTAATAAATTCCTTTAATAAAATGATTAGCTTCATTTGCTGCTGCCTAGATTCATTTTCAGTTTTTACACAGCTTCACTTTAACACTTACTGACCAAGCATATTTTGGAGGAATTCTGCTGCTTTGACCTGTTATTTCTTTCATGGGCCCCAGATGACACATCTGTGTTCTGGCTGCTGTTTAGCCCATTAAGGACACTTTGGCCAGTGCCTCCACATGTGGCTGCCCTGTAGTGGCACACCTCTACCTGGAGGGTATAAAACCAGTATAAAATCTATGCTTGGTTCCAGAACTGCTTTGGCATGGCTCTCGGCTCCATCTCCTTTGCATTTGCAGGCAGCATGTCTTTCCCAGCTCGATGTCAGCGCTGCGCCTGCTGGCGATGCTGTGCTCTGATCTCTGACAGCTCTGCTCAGGCGAGCATCAGGAAGTGGGTTGCTGGCGCTGGAGTTGATGGGTATCACTCTCGTCTCCATCCTGTCATCCATCTCCCAGCATGTGTGTTTGATGGCGGCTGGGGCAGAGGGAAGGAATTATATCTTCCATCTGTGTAAATGCGGGATTTCTGACTGAGATTTTTGTGTCTTCTGTTCTTGTGTTGAATTTAGATGGCTTGTATGCATTCATTATACTTCTTTGTGACATCAATAGAAAGTAACAGAACTGAAAACACTTTTCAAGAAATAGAATGTTTTTCCCCACAAACAGGTCAGAAGGAGGGTTGAAGGGTGGCATCTCCACAGAGTAGCTCATTGCAATGGGTTTCAAGACATATCAGATGAACCTCACTCCCTTTCACTGGTTATAAGAGAAGCCTGGAGTGATCAGTCCAAACCTAAAGCTTTACTTTTAATTATTTCAGTTAGGGCAGATGAATCTAATCATTTTATAAAGCAAATAGAACACAGATGACTAACTACTTCACTGTGCTGAAAAACAGCCTTGCAGTAACTTACAGCAACTTACTTCATCAGTTAAAAAAAAGTATAGCTTTCATTATTGTGATCTACCAACCTATTGTGATCTACACGGACTAGTTTTCAGATAGAATTTTTGGATGTTACCAGGACGACTGATTTGATGCTACTCATAGCTTCTCCCCTTGACTGTCAAAGGTCTCAACTAGCAAGGTTTCAGAGGCTAAACAGAGGTTAGCTAATTCTTGGGCATATTAGTGGAATGCACTGCCCGTTATCACACTTGGGAAAAGTCACCGTTATCACCATTTTCATGCATGCACTAAACTACAGACATCATTGTTCCTAAAATGCAAAGGTCTTCAACAACTTGTGGATTCTGGCACAGCCATGAGAATGTTAAAGTCAGGCTGCCAGGCTTAGGCAGATGTGCTAGAACAAATACACAAACAACAGGGGAAGGGCACACACACATCAGGTAACTTTATGGGCATAATGCTTCTTTGTCAGGACAGCTGCATAGTTTGCATTCATACTGAAGAGACATGCACACATAATTCAGCTCTTGAATTAAATTAATGTTTCTTAGAGCTGCCGCAGTGTCAGACCTTTCCTTAATAGCTGGATTCAAAACAGTTTACCCCCACACCAAACATTTTTTTCCCTGTTAGTTAAGTAAAGCAGAATTATTGGGTAAAGCAGAATTAGTGGGCCTGCCTGCAAAATTAAGAACAGTATCAGAATAGGGTTTTCAAATGTTAAATAACTCTCTCTTCTGGACATGGATTTCCACTGACAGGAATTTTAAGATTATGTTTCAATGAGATAATAAAGTGAGTTGAAGAAAAACAAGGCAGTGTCTTTGAAATAGCTTAATCTTTACATTTATGTTTTCCTAATGGGTAAGTTGGGACTGGAAAACCAGCCCTTTAGTTTCAGGTGTCAGTTTTTAGAACTTGTTGTTACAACTCTAACAATAATTGCTCATAAGTTTTGGTTGTTAAAATATGTGCTTCTAATGTTTCTAAGCTGTGAGCATCAGAGCACATTTGCTGGGAGTAATGGTGATTTTGTCATGTCAGGACATTGAGATTAATGGCAGCTGTTATTCAATCTTCTCCATTTATGTCTGTGAAAATAATATGAAGGTGGAACATGCATTTCAGCTTCTAATTCACAGGAACTATCAGAAAGCCCTGCTAGGATTATGATCTGTAACTAGTGCTTTGTTCTGTCTTTTCCTAGGACTTACCTCTGCTTTGAATAATAACTTCACATGGTTAAGTCCTTTATATAGCAAATATTTTGTAAGACATGTGCAATGTCTTTATATATGTTCCACATATGTATCTCATTAGGGTTTATAAGACCTACTGGTCTTAACAAGATTTCATAAAAGAGCTGAAACAAGCACCTCTGAACATGAAGCAAGCATAGTGCTTGCTTTCTCAAGTGTTCCTGGTTCATTTTATTTGCATGGGGGGAAAAAATAGTGTTGAGCAAATCACAACTTTCCATGGAAAGCAAGGGTATGGCATCTGATTTATGACTTTTCAGGAAAGGCACTAAACATACTAATATTAACCCCAAATGTTCCAAAATCAGAAACTGGGCCTTGCACCTTGGGCAACCTAAAAATTATGCAACTTATTAAACAACAATAAAAACAACAACAACAACAACAAACTAACTAAAAAAAAGTGACATTCAGAATTTGTGCTGTTTGTCTACTGTCTGAGCTTCCAATGTCCCCACTGGTCATATTTTCACAACCACAATGACCAGGAGAGGAGCTAATCTCCCAGGCATATGATACGTACGTGTGCTCAGAGTCATGTGGTGGGGGATCAGCTGTGTCTTACCCTTCATTCACGCCCCCAGCACTCCATACATTGCCATTGAAGCTGGCTCTGGCTAAAAATATACTTTATTTTAACGAATGAAAGCTCTGATTGTCCTAAAATAACATGAATTCCCATCAGGATCAGGGCACCATTGTGCTAAGTGCTGCACAAACACAAGGAGATAATGGACCTGATTCATCCCTGAATTACTCTGGTTTCCATGGATTTACAGCTGTGCAAGTCAAAGGCAAATGTGATAATGAGCATGCTGCAAGAATGCACAGCTTAGGGCAAGTTTCCTTCTGGACTAAATCCTTTGAAATCTGTGGAATTAAGGCAACAGATGACTTGATGTATACTTTAAGGCTACATCTACCCTAGTGAACTAAACAGGACCAGATCATGAGCCCTGGTTCAGCACTGCCGGTGGCCGCCCTGAGCTTTCTCAAAGCACTCCAAGAGAAAGCCAGGGCTGGGAACTTGCCCAGTGGCCAGTCTGGGTGAAGCCAGACTGTTGTCAAGGCTCAGACAGTTTAAGAGGATGGATATGGACAGACCGTGCCAACTGGCCTAAAGGGCAGAGCATCAAGTCCTGGTATTGATTACTGGTAGACCTATAGCCTGAAAGTCTTGTTTCTACTTGTAAGAACTTCTGTTCATGTTTAGCATCAGTCTATTTTAAAGGTTTTCCCCCAGGATATGTGTGTGTGTGTATTTTGCCCTACACTAATTACTCTTCCACTTCTCTTTTAACCACTGCTCACCTCTCCTGTTCCTCTTGAAGCTATGTTGCCCAGCAGCTGCAGCCCGGTGAAGACGAGGCTGCACAGCTGTGCTGAAACTGCCGGACATGGCTCGGAGCATGCAGGCAGCACCAGGCAGTGCTGAGGCAGCAGGAGATGCACAGCCACTGCAGCTCCCCTTCAAATATCCAGCCTTGGTTTGCTGAGGTTCAGGGATTTGTTGCTGTTGGTTATTCTGCTGCCTTTTCAGCACCTGCCCAGAGCCTGGTAATCACTAGCAGGCTCTTACCCTGTCCTACAATGATTTTTTTTGCACATCTTACACATATTTCATCCCAGCGCAGTCAGACCATCACTTAGCACAGGCTTACAGGCTTACAGGACACTTATGCAGCAAGGTCCTGGCATTGCATTGAATAGTAACCCCTGTTTCAACATCAGTTTCTTCATTTACTCTTACACACTTTTCCACATCTCCTTCTCTCCTAAAACATCTCTCTATATTGTTTAGCTAGATACTTTCCTCAGAATGAGTCTGCCAAGTTCATTTTATTTAACAGCTTCACACATACTTCCTCCATCACATGAACGGCAAATGGGAAGACACTCCATGCACCAGAATAAGTCCCCAACAGCTCCACGGTGTTGTACATTTTAAAACATGGGAGGCAAGAAAATGAAAGTCCTAAATCTGATTTTATTTTGACAATTCTGCCATTAATACTATGTTTCAGAGTTTGAATGTCTATAAGCATTTAGGATGCATTTTTAGAAAGGATTACTAGTAAAAGCATAAGCTTTGTGACAATTAATGCTTTTTTTTTTTTGAGAAATTAGATGCTTTGAAACTTTTTTTTTTTTAATTGGAAAAAATCCTAGCTTCATTCCTATTGGTCCCAGGGACCATGCCTTAAATAAAAAGGCCAAAGGACTAGTCTCTGAAAGACATCTATTGAAACAACACAGTGCACATCCACATGGCTAAATGCCCCCAGAAGAGGGGGCATCCAGCCTGCCCGATGCAAATGTCTTGTGCCCCTGCTCCACGTTTGGCTGCTCTCTGGAAAAGCACTAGGACAAAATTGCTTCAGGGGATGTGCCAACTATTTAACATCATGAATTAAAAACATGCCAGGACTGTTCTGTTTAGTTTACTAGTATGGATACAGCCAGTGAAAGCAGAACTGAGCCATCACAGGCCTTTGTGAAAACCTCTGATAGATTGGAGAGAGGATTCCAAGTGCAAACAAACTGGTCAGACACTACATGCTGCACTTCCTCAGGCTGCAAGTTTTATACCCATAAGCTTCTGGGACTTTTTCTGTATTTCTTTGCTGCAGGAATATTATGCAATTCCAGAAATTATCTGTCCAGCTTTGCTCTTGTCCCTGCTGGGAAGAGCAAAGTGGCACGGACCCAGGCAGCAGGTTCGTGCCTCTTCCCCAATAGCTGTTGTCAACATTTTCAGTTGAATATGTGCTTCTGTATTCAAAACCTGAGACACAGAACTTGCACTGTAACAGACCCTCCAATACAACTGTTGTAGGAGTGTATTTATTCCTGGCTATCACCTGTGAAATCTTTCTGCATGAACAATGGAAGTCTGTGCAATATCTTGTGTGAACAAAGGGATAGACTTCTATACCAAACGCTTTAAGAGTTTAATTTATAAATCTGTTTACATAGGGTATCGTGCAGGATACGAGCAAGTTCTTCCCATCTGTAAAGAAAGTTACTTGGAAAATGTAGATTAACAAGTAGAGAAGAGAAATGCAAATATGTGCAATTTTTCCTTTCAAAGCTCTTCAGTACCATACCTCCACCACCAGCAGCATCCCAGAATCAATAGTCAACTCCTATTACCCTCCTGCTATCAATTTAGGCTGGTTTTGAATCTTTTTGGTCACAAAAAACAACCACTCTGACATACACGTGGAGCTGTACAAATTAATGTTTGGTTTGTTTCATTTTCTGAAATAAGAAATAGAAGAGGCAAGGAGGAAAATATAGTTCAGATTGAAATAAAGCACTTATTTTTTCCTATAGCAAAATGTAAAAACAAATGTTACTATAGTTGATTATTATTGTTTGATTATTGATTGATAGTATTGTTTGGTCCAAACTGCTTTGTTTGCTATATTATTAATATAAATATAAAAACTTTTCTAACAGTACTTTGAAGCAATGATTCAGTGTTCGAGCCTTTTCACTTCCTCTCTCATTTTTTGAAAAAAAAAAAAAAAAAAGGACATTTGAAATTGAGTATCTAAATACAAATTATATCATTCAACAAACAGGTTGTTACTGAAAAACTCTGGCCCTGACTACAGATGTGTCAGACACCTGGACGATTTTACCAGCTTATAATTGTATTGTAAGACTAGTAGCAAACAGTACACCCCTCTTAGCATAGCTTACTGCTTAGTCCAAAGTACAAGTACCAGGTCATGGTTTTGAATGCAATTTTCACAGTCGGTGCTTTACAACAGATTCAGCTGCTGATAATTCAGGACCTCTTCATGGCTCTTGCATTTATTGGCCCCATATGAAACAGTATACTCTCTTTAACTTCTTATTTGTTCAAGGTGTTCATAAAAAATGTAAGTGATATGGATGAATGAAGCAAACCCTTGTTCTTCTGGACTCTTTGGTCTAGCCTTTTCCTGTTCATCAGCTCTTCTGAATTCTGAGAAGGCAGAAGCACTAACACAGAATTTTCCACGGATCTCAGGCTGTGGTAGTAGAATGGGGCTTTACTTTGTACCCACTGTAAATTTTTTGTTGTTGGTGGTGGTGTTTTTAGTTTCGTTTTGTTGTGTTTTTCTGTGTGGAAGCACAGAACTAGAGAAGCCACACAGAGAAGGTCCATCACCCCTTACACTGGGCAAGCCTTTTCCTAGGTGCTGTCCTCATTCACTTTGCATAATCAATAGAAAGCAGTACCTGAACTCTTCTTTGTATGCTTAGGATCATCTTCATCTTCACTTAAATTCACTACAGCGAATAAAGCTGTCCTTCTTAGGAGAGAAGGGGAAGGTGACTAGATGACATGCAAAATAAAGCAACAAAACCCCAACTGTTCTTAATTGGAAACAAACCCCAGCTAAATAAGAGCAGCACCTTGGGTGATTTGCTATCTGTGTTACCAATTTCAGTGCTTCCTGTCTATTCCCCATACAGAAATGATTCATGTGAAGGTGAATCCACCAGCAGATAAATCCCTTTTCACCAGAAAAACTTATAGAATCACAGAATCATAGAATGGTTTGGGTTGGAATTAGATGATCTTTAAAGTCATGGGCAGGGACACCTCCCACTAAATCAGGTTGCTCAAAGCCCCATCCAACGTGGTCTGAAAGACTTCCAGGGATGGGGCATCCACAGCTTCTCTGGGCAACCTGTTCCAGTGCCTCACCACCCTCACAATGAAGAATTTCTTTCTTATATCTAATACAAACCTACCCTCTTTCATTTTAAAGCCATTGCCCCTTGACCTATCACCACACTCCCTGACAAAGAGTCCCTCCCCAGCTTTCCTGAAGGCCCTCCTTAGGTATTGGAAGGCCTCCCCAGAGCCTTCTCTTCTCCAGGCTGAACAACCCCAACTCCCTCAGCCTGTCTTTGTAGGAGAGGTGCTCCAGCCCTTTCATCATCTTCGTGGCCTTTCAACTTTTGAAGGTTGAAAATGCACCACTCAGACTGTGTGGGCACTTAAGAAATGAGTATGTCCTATAGGCCCAAGGCTAGCAGACTAAAAATTGCTTTTCTTTATTTCAAGATTTGGCTTTATTTTTCTCAGACACTGCACCTGTCAAATAGGAGGACCAGATATTGTTCATTCTATAGCTAATGGTTATATACATATGGGTCACTGGCAAAGGCTACCCACAGAATGGAGTTCACAGAACCACAGAGCAGTTGAGGTTGGCAGGAAGATCTGGAGGGCATCTGGTGTAGCCCCCTGCTCAAGCAGGGATATGCAGAGCAGGTTGCCCAGGACCATGGCCAGGCAGCTTCTGAAGGTCTCCAGGGAGGGAGACCCTATAACAACTGGCAACCTGTGCCAGTGCTCAGTAACCCACACAGTAAAATAATCCTTCCTGATGTTTAGATGGAACCTCCTGTGTTTCAGTTTGTGCACATTGCCTCTTGTCCTGTCAATGTGTACGACTGTGCCTGGCTCCATCTTCATTGCATTCTACCTACCTTCAAGTATTCATATGCACTGATATCAAATGAGTTCTCCAGCACTGAAACAGAAATGCTGGAATAAAATTTGCTCATGTGAGTAATTTTGTGTACCAGAGTACTTCCATTAAGTACAAAATCAGATCACTTAAATGCAGCAAATGCAAGATCTGGATGTGCTTAACACTATTGTATGTTCTTTTACAAATCAGGCATCTAAGGATAAAAGCCAACAGTTCTTCTATGACCTGTAACAAAACATGCAAGACATATTTTATATTTCCTTGTGTGTTTCTGAATTTGTTAAAATTAGTTACAAAAGATGACTGTTTGCTGTTGGAGGACAGATTCTGTTAAATGAGTTATCCTTTTATAAGAACAATGTAGATAGGTCTATAGTTAGATATTTGTATAAAAGATGAATGGGTCTTTCTTAAAGGATGTCCATCCTTACAAAAATATCCATATTCCTTTTTCCGGCAGGTACCAAATAACACAAACCAGATCCTTTACTGAACTCAGTGTATACTGCTGAGGTCCAACCTTCCAATTTTAACATTATAAATAATATAACATTGCAAACAATAAAAAAGTAGGTGTTGAACTCTGTGCACATAAATGAAATATCTCAGTAGTTTGTATCTATCTAGACTCTTGTCCCAGTTGTACAAATTTTATATGCATATATAAAAATAATTTGTTCTTTCAGTGAATGCAAAACGAGAGGTTCTGGCTTTTGTTATGTGGTATAAATCAAGAGTAAACCCAGAGAGTCCCAACAGGGCGAGACAGGAGGAACTGAGGAGATAAATCATCATTCAGTAACTGAAAAAGACCAAAGAATTACTTTGACATAAGCATAGATGATTGAATTCATTTTACCATTTATAAGTTAATCAATGTAACACCGCCATCCTGACTTTCCTTTAGAGTAAATGGAGAGAAACAGACACCTCCAGAAGGCAC
Organism: Anser cygnoides; assembly: GCF_040182565.1. Lineage (NCBI taxonomy): Eukaryota > Metazoa > Chordata > Aves > Anseriformes > Anatidae > Anser > Anser cygnoides. The sequence goes on from NC_089875.1 coordinate 109,858,826, forward strand.
CACATCTTACTATATCCCTCCATTGAGTCTTTAGGAATGAGGATGACTAACTTAATCTAGATAACTAAATTCCATGCAGCTAAATTTAGATGAGATTAGCTCAACATTTTGTTCCTTCCCTACAAGATGCTGAGCGCATGATTTCCAACAATGAAACAATGACTTGAAAGATCTGCTATGGCCTCCTGTATAACTCACCAATAACACCTTTGTTAAGACCAAAATTTCAGTCTAACACTATCTTTTCAGAGCACGTGAAGCACTGCAAGAAAGTAAGAATTTGCCACATCCTCAGGCCTCCAATGGTTAATTATCCTCACTGTTACATCCCCCCACCCAAACCCTCTCCAATTTCAACTTCTTTTTAATTCAGTAGGATTACTGAGTGCATTCAGCCTTACAGAAATTAGCCCTTTGAGATTTGCTGATGATTTCACTCTTTCAGAAAATTTCATTATGAATTTAGCGTTCTTTAGAGCTGGCAGCTTTCTGTAACCCACCATGTGTGCTTAAGTACATACTTTAATATCTCCAAATTCCACAAGTGTCCTCATTCTGCAGTCTGATTCAAGCCTTTTCAGTTGAGGTGAAGGCAGTAAAGAAACTTTCTGCTGACAGAGTGAAATCCTAGCCCCACTAAAATTAAAGAGTATTGATATTGGCCTTTAAGTTCTTCATTTCCTGTAATTGTTTAAATATTTCTTTCAGATTACTGTCCTATACGCTACCTTTTTCTGTAACCCTTATTTACTTCAAAGAAATAAAAAGCCTATGAAAATAATGGCTAGGGAGGGATCTTACTGAAGTCTATAAGTGTTATGGAAAGGGAGAGAAAAGACAAAATAATATAAATATTAGTAATTAAGTTAACATTGACACTTTGATGACTAGTTCTCATATCCTGAAATCTTTTAGACCTTCATGCTCAAATCAGGCCATTCTCCTTCTGTAGAGAGAAAGCGAATGGAATAGTGTATCTCCTTTCATAAGGGAGGTCGAAGAATTGCTTAGCAGGTGGAAATCAGGTCCAAAGCATTTCACAGAATCACAGAATCACAGAATTGTAGGGTTTGGAAGGGACCTCAAGAGATCATCGGGTCCACCCCCCCTGCCAAAGCAGGTTCCCTAGAGCACCAGGTAGGCATCCAGACGGGCCTTGAATCTCTCCAGAGCAGGAGACTCATTCATCTATTTTGCTTATTTCTTAAATTACTCAAATAAAAATGGAGCTCAGTGTTTTAAAGGCCATATAACTGGTGACTCTAGACAGTATCAAAATGCTCTTCAGTTTTTCTACAGGTACATCCTTTAACCAAATGTATAGAGCACTGATCATCATCCTAGAATATTAAATTAAATTATGTCCAAAATACATGGGCAGTCCTGGCCCAAAGGGCAAAATTGAAAACAGAATGCAAAACCAATATATAAATAAATAAATAAAAATAAAGCTAGCAATTCCAAAGCTGTTCTTCACATGATATAAAAGATGCACTTTTTATCTTCCATTTGGCAATTTGCTAATTCACTTTGCTAGTACAATTTAGATGTAATGCTATCCTCAATGTTAATGCTAAAGTATTCCAAAGACCTCAGCCTGGATTTTAGCTAATTGTGCTAAGTGTTGTATAAATACCTAACAGTGTACAGTCTAGACATGCAAAGATGGGGATCCTCTGAGAGACCCTTTCCCCCTTTCTTCTGTGATGTCTACAGACTTCAGATAAAACTCATCTAACAGGGTTGTCCCAAGAAGGACCAGGAGGTTTCACAGCTACACTGTTGTTCAAACTGGAGTTTAAGAGTTTTAATAATTTTCACAGGAAACAGGATAAGGCCCATAGCTCCAATTTTGATTTCACATTTTGTGTAAACATCTGAAATGACTTAGCCAAAAAAAAAAAAAAAAGAAAAAAGAAACTGGTGCCAGAGCAGAGAACAGGCATCAAATCTTTTCAGTCCCGCCACACCATTGTAAATATATGATTAGCTTTTTTAAACATGACAATACTATTTTGTCACATCCTCAACAGACAGACTAACCCTTTTTTATTGTTTTAAGCTAGGAGTTTTCACACTGTGTTTTACAGTGGCTTGCTTCTGTCATAGAGGAGAGGTAATACTTATCAGTGAACCAACTGTGTGGTTATGAAACACCTCTGATTCGTTTCACAGCTAAAACCACCTACAATGACACTTACTGCAATGTAGCACAGCCATCGTGAGCATTGCACTGAAAGCAAGTGACATTTTTAAAGGAGTTTCAAACGTCTTGTCCTGCTCCTGACCCTTCCTCCAACATTAACACTTTTATGATTTTATGGATTTCTCCCCTAACTAACATGAGAGGTCTCCTCTTCTCCTGCTTTTCACATAGTAACTGAATTAAAACTGAACCTTTACAGACTCATAGTCTAGTTAACTTCTATATAAATTCAAGGAGGGTCAAAAGACTACATTTAAGAGATGTGAGGTCTTCTTTATTTTTTATTCAATTAAATCTAATGAATTTTTTGAACTAAAGAAAGGTGGGCACAGTCATGTGCTTATAGTAGAGCAATCCTACAATGACAGAGGAAAGATTAGCAGTCTTACCTAATGGTCTTTCATGTCCTTTATGTCCTTGGATCATATCACTATCTCCAAAAGAACCCCTGCTACCTTTCAAATATTCCTGCTGAAGGAAGATCTGTTTCCATGAATGCAGTACAACAAGTTTTATTTACTTCAGTTGAGAATTTGTCCAAAATGACAATAACAAACCAGTCAGGCCATCAATCTTGTCTTTAGCCTTAAAAAAAAAAAAAAATTGCACAGGGAAGCCTACCCAAAATGCATTGACTTAGCTGCTGTGGCAGCTAACTTAGCAAGCAATGTAGCTGCCATAGCACGCAGTTCAGGTGGGCTACAAAACTCATTCAGGAAATGTTAATGCCATGCACCCAGCTAATGCTCCATGTTTCTGTAGCTGCTCTGTGAGGATTAGTTAGTTAGCTTAACACTATATAGCAATATGTAGCGTTAATAGTGTTATAGTATAGCAATAGATGTGTCTGCATGACTGGCAGAGAACCCAAGATCTGCTCAGATACTCATGAACTTTCTTCAGTGTAGGAAATCTTGAAATCTATTGTAAATCCAATGGCTATTGCTGAAGCAATCAGTCTCCATAAAGCAATTAAAGTCAGACAGAGGAAGTGACTTTCATGTCAGCTATAGATCTTACTACCTACATGTAATTTACACCTGGGTCAAGAGAGTCTGGGAGCCACAATTGCATTCTTGGCTTCACTGTGCCCTTCAAGGTATTGTTATAGGTCTTCTGGGTGTTTCTTAAAAGTGCTGTTTAGGGTGACTGAGCTTTGGGGACCATGGTTTATGGTTAGATTCATGAATAGATCTCAGACCTGCAGGGTTCCAGTTTGCAATGCCTACTCTGCTGGAATTTATAACTGAGTTAGCAGGGCTACCTAACCTAACTCTGTAGGAGCAGAGTTGTGAAGGACAGAGCTTACGGTCTGTAGTCTAAAGGAGAGTAGGTCAGACACTTGGTTAAAGCAACTGTTCCATTTTCCCAGTATCATTCGAATCTGGTGAGAGAATGACTCAGCTGTCTACACAGCCCATAGCGTCTTGCCACACATGAAATCAGGACTTTCTGTGATGCAGCCTGACAGATTTGTCTGTGTGCATGTGTTCTGGGAAATTCATGGCTACGCTGACTCTTCAGTCAAGGGCAGGCTTGGTTCCATAAGATTTCCAACATAAGATTTTTACTTCCTTGTTATCTGTAGCTTGTCTTAAATCCATGTCTTCAAACAGGTTGTAGTGAATCTGGGCAGCCAGGGGGGCACTTGAGGTGCAGTGTATATTCAGTTCTCAGAAGGTAGCATACTGAGCAGGGATCCAGTGGGAAATACCATAAAAAGTGTCTGAGTCCCAGTGCAAGAGAACTCAGCACTTCATTCAGTGGGGGAGGGATGGAGTAAGGCAACTCTGTCCACATGAGATATCCAGATGTTTGTCAGTTTCTGAAGCTAGGTCAGTCCTGGAAAGAATTCCTAATAAACCTATGGAGCAGGAATTGAAGCCCACATCTGGCATCTATGTGGATACCTTTACCCTGGGCTTTAGTCTGAGACAAAGATCAGCACCTTGGATAATTTTTTATTATTTTTATTTTTTTCTATTTTATATAAAGTATTTAAGTATCCGTTTAGACCAGAATATAATACTTTGGTTTATCTCAGCTAAATGCATCAAGAGTAATTTCTCATTCTTCCATTAAAGAAATGTGATTGCTTTGATCTTTAAAAAGGGGTCCATAGAGTACATAGGTAATATTTTGTATTTGGCACTGATATGATGGCTGCTGAAATACTGTGCTCAGTTCCACTTCATGAATAATACAGAAATTCAGGATTTTCCATGTTGAATAGCTTAAGGGAGCATTTGAAGAATAATGAAAGGATTAGAAAAAATACTACAAAGTAAGGAGATTAGCCTGTTTTGCATATCTGATAGAAGATGGAGGGGACCTGAAGTACCTGCTTGAAGGATAAAAATTTGTTCACAGAGTTCTCCAGTGTTGCAGATGTAAGGGCTGGAAGCTGAAGCTTGAAAAAATCTGACTGAAATTAAATGTCCACTTCTTACTTTGAGGGTCATTAACTACCAAAAGAGAATTGTGGAGAGAAATAATGGATTCTAAGGCATTAGGAATTTTAAAATGAGGATTATGCCAAAGACAATGCTCTATTGCGTTTGAGCTAGAAATTAGGTAAGGGGTCCTATGGTTTCTATTATGCTGGAGGTTAGACAAGGTGATCTGTAGGGCCTCTTTTGAACCTTGTAACTCTTTCTATGAAACGGCATCCTTTGTAGCACCATTTAATTTGACCGAGTTGCAGTAAGGAATAATTTGGCTCAAGAAGTATGAAATAATGATTAGTTAAGCTGAGTTAAAGCTAAAGAAGAAAATAATGAAATCATGCTTTTTCTTTTGGGTTGTCTGAACTCTTGTTTTGAAAGTAACAGTTGAGATTTATGGCAGATCTGGTGAAAGTTCAGTGACCATGAAAAATGGCCCAGACCAAATTGATCTGGTTCCTTATGGAAAGATAGAAGTCATCTCTTGAAAGCTCACCAACAAGACACAGAACTAACAAGAATCAAAGTCCAATTCTCCTTTCACCTTGACCACAGCTCATTGTGATATATCAGCATGGCCCTGTGGGTCTAGTAAACAGTTTTACAGATATTGTTGGATGTGTTCTGCTTTGAGAGAAAATTTGTCCTTCCTCTACATCTCATATTTGCTTATTTGCTCTAGTATGTAACTACCATTGCAAATTAGTAAATATTCTATCTAATATTTAAGCATATTTTTATTTCAGTATGTTGGAATTTCATCTGAAAAGTAGCCTCTACTTCTGTGAGTTATAAAGGCCCAAATTAGCCCTCAGAAAACTGAGTAAAACATGTCTCAACACATAGCTAGTCTGTCCTTTGTGTAAGAAAACTGTGATAGTACATCTGATTTTGCAATTCACTATTAGACTCACAGAATTATAGAATCTTCTGGAAGTCATCAAGTTCAAGGTGCTGATAAAAGCAGGGCATGTTAGAGAAAGTTGCTCCAGGCTTTTTAGTCAAGTTTTGAGTATCTACAGGGATGGCGACTCCACAACCTCCCTGGAAAACCTGTTCCAGTATTTGACTACACTCAAAGAAAGACAAAACAAAACTGAACAGAACAAACAGGTCACAAAATCCTTTCCTGGTGATTTACTACATTTATTATTTATTCACCAGACCAAATGAAATCACCATTGCTCTATCCTAAAAGTGAGGAGGGAGCTTTCATGTTGTATCAAGATGGAGCCAGATGATGTTCCATAGGATCATAATAAAAGGAATTTGATCTTAAAGCCACAGTACATGTTCTAAAGAACAGAAAAGACTAGCTTTGGGTCACCTAGTGCCAATATGATGAGAAGAGTATCTGTGAGATTTTATTTATTTTTAGCTGAAACTCACCACATTGATTCTACAAAAAACCTTGATATATTAATTCTACAAAATAAACTTCTATATTACTGTGGATTTGCTTTCACCCTGAAAAATCTATTTATTTAATTATTTTTCCTACAAATTCCACAGTTGTTTTTTAATAGAATTATAGAATGGTTTGGATTAGAAGAGATGTTAAAGACCATGTAATTCCAACTCCCTGCCATGGGCAGGGACACCTCCTACCAGACCAGGTTGCTCAAAGCCCCATCCAACCTGGCCTTAAACACCTCCAGGGATGGGGCATCCACAGCTTCTCTGGGCAATATATTGCAGTGCTTCACTACCCTCACAATGAAGATTTTTTTCCTAATATCTAATCTAAATCTGCCCTCTTTTAGTTTAAAACTGTTACCCATTGTCCTATCACTCCACCCCCTGACAAAGAGTCCCTCCCCAGCTTTTCTGTAGCCCCCTTTAGGTGTTGGAAGGCCGATGTAAGATCTCACTGGAGCCTTCTCTTCTCCAGGCTGAACAACCCCAACTCCCTCAGCCTGTCTTCATAAGCATCCCTCAGGAATGGCTGAAATCCCAGTCAGCTCTCAGCCTGTCTTCATTTCCTCAGCCTGGCTTCGTAAGCCTTTTTATTTTTTTTTTTTTATATTAATAATAGAGCCACAGATTGCAGTTCAGTAGAGCAAAACCCTGCTCAGAAAGAAATTGTATGCTGACACTATCTTATATCCAAATAGCCAAACTAAACCACAGGCAGGTAGAGATGTGAGAGATATTGCATTTTGTTCATGGAGGGTTAATACGAGAGACAGGACAGGCAAATCACCACCTTGTTCTAGTAAAATGCTCAGAAGAGTGTCCCGTGAGTATCCAGCTCTGGAACTGACATCATTTTTGTTAGTACAAAAGGGCAGAGTAATGGAATTAATGCAATTAGGTCTAAGACAGACTACAGCATCGTTTTGCTTTTTATGTTGCATATGAATTTATATGAATTTTATCGAGGTTTGATAATGACCAGAGTGCTTTACTGTAATGTCTATCAGTGGGTGGTTATAAGTGCTGGCACAGAATCATACTGAACATTTTTGTTTTATAAAAATGCAAATAAATAAATAGGGTGTCTCTTGAGAACTGCTTTCCGTTCCTTAAAAGCTCTGGCTTAGAAAATGAGATCATAAGGAGGTGTGAAAATTTAGCACTGAGGTCTTAATTCTGCTGCTGTTTCCATGCCCGCACCACCTGTTCCCGGCAGTGAGAACTGCACCCTGGAGAACAGGAGCAGGACGGGAATTGATGGAGCACCACTGCTCTGCACCGACCGAGGAGCACATCCGATGTGCTTAGCACACTAATAGCACCACATAAATAAATAACAATGATTCTGTCTCCTGAGAGGAGAGGGCTGGTGAGATAAATTAAGGGCAAAATCCTGTCCATTTACAGCCAATGCCAGACTTTTCCTTGACATCAGCCAGGCCTGAAATTCACCATCATGGGATTTATTTCAGTGTTGACTTTCTCCTCAATAACCATGTGCTATTCTGAGAAAGCATCCTTGGTAGTCAGAACAGGGAATGTTTACTCAGTTGAAGAGACCCATTGATTTAATGCCCTAGTTTGCTACAGGGAATGTAACTTTAAAGGCAGCTTTGTGGCTCTACATTCCAGTAGCATATTTCAACAGGTTTCAAGGGGTTGAAAGCAAAATTTCCTAAGGGTAAACAATATCTTTTGTGATGATAGAATTCCACTGTGGGAGTCTCCAAGTTAAACACACTGTGAATGTGGAAGAAAGGGAATCTTATGTGCAGTTTCAAATGCAGTTGGACCTGGTTCTTGAAGCTCTTCCCTCATTATAAAGAAATAAGTAGAGTTGTGATCACCTTCCCACGTAAATCTGTAGCAAAAATGGTCCATCAAAATCATCATGTTTAAAGAAAACATAGTTCCTGTAACCAGGAATAGTTAAAAGAAAGTGATGGCTAATCTCATATCCATTTGTCTTTCATTTCCCTACTAAGTGACCTAGCTTTTGCTAACCTAACATAACTGAGAGTTTTCTGGATCTATAACGAGAAGCTATAACCACCCTGCTGCCATAAGAGGGGGAGCTGGGTGTGAGAAAATATTATCAGTACTATAAATTTGAAGAAGACATAACGCATAATATTAATAACTATAATACTTTGATGATTCTCTTGCTTGGAATTATTGCAATATAAATTAAATGCATGTTCTGAGGTTCCATAGAAGTAAAAAGCTCTCTACTGCTGAAAAAAAAAATCGAAATATTTCTATAGTGAGCTTCATTTGTATAATCCATTGATCCCAGCCACTGTAGGTATAATCTGAGGCAACTCTCTTGGGTAGCTGGATATAAAACTGAATTTTGAGATGATCTGGTCCTACAAGAGATTTTGAAAAGAAACAGATTTTTCTGTGGCAAAGGACTTGTTTCCAGCCCTATGTCAGGGTCCTGAGTGATCCCAGCTTGCTCCTATGGTGACTCTGTGTGGCAATTTTATGGCACAAGACCTCAGCAGAAGGCACCAGTGGTGTTCACTGGGCTGCAAGGGCAGGACTGGAGCTGGGAACTGTGGAGCATCTGTGGGACAAACCGTCCACTGGAAATGAAGACATGCAGATCAGCATAGATAAAATGGCAAAGCCACAGAGCTCACTGTATAGAGAATTGGAGTTAAAGGAACTATTATTATGTTTCTGAATGGGAGGCTATTTCATTCTTTACTTTGGATAGGTTGAGCTGCTTTTCCAAGTTCACGACTGCTCCTCCTCCTGAAGAAAGATTTCCTTGTTTGTGTACAGTCTCAGAGTGCTGGTGAATGGAGGAAGTCCAGATTTTTAAGGGAACCTAGAGACTTTCTGCTTAAGTTTTCCCAGTTTCTAGCTGGGGGCTGAGACCAATAAAATTATTTGTTGGGAGGGACTGTATACAGGTTGAATGCTACCTCCTTAGCTGCTGTTAACTTCCTGAGAAAAGAGTTATGTAACTGCTACATAAGAATTACTGATTTGTAACCAACCTGCAAACCATCACATATGTTTCTACTGCACAATAAAAATATTTCAAGTCCTAGTATTCAACAGAAATTAAATTTATATATGAAAAAAATTATTGTACAGAAAATATGAAATTTTATTTATTTGTATGTTATGTAGACAGCAACAAATCAATGTCACAGTTTTTTATGTAATTTCATATTAATAAAGAAAAACAGGAAAAAAATATTAAATATGAAAAATTCTGATAAGAATTTCTTTTATGTTGAAAGTCAACATTCTGCTGAAGCTCTCCTCCTGTACTACACTGAATTATAGCTACACAAAAAACTTATAATAGATTTAGTATTTTCTATGGTGCTCATATTACATATAATATGCAGTATTTTAAGTTACAGTGCAAAACAGCAATATTCACAATAAACTAATGACTTTTTCAAGATAGGAGCAAGACTTTAAGCAAAATACATCAAAGCTAACTTAGGAATAGTCTGTAAAGACATGATTATTAGATTGTTGAAAAAGAAATCCTATAATAGAATATTGCATCCCAGAGAATACATCTTTTTCTTAAAATCCATCTTTTTCTTACGTTTCACAGCTCTTTAATTAGAATCATAGAATCATTTAGGTTGGAAAAGACCTCTAAGGTCATCTAGTCCAATCTTTAACCTAGCACTGCCAAGTCCATCACTAAACCATGCTACTAAGTTCTACATCTACATGTTTCTTGAAGACCTCCAGGGATGGTGACTCAACCACTCCTCTAGGCAGCCTGTTCCAATACTTCATAACCCTTTCAGTGACAAAATTTTTCCTAATATCCAACCTAAACCCCCCTGGTGCAACTTGAGGCCATTTCCTCTTGTCTTATCACTTGGTGCTAGGGAGAAGACACAGATACCTGTCTTGCTATAGCCTCATTTAAGGTATTGTTGAATTGTTGAAAAAATAACGTTTCAGAATGATATATTTCTTGAGTAAATCATAAAAAAACATATCTCCCCTTGCTAATGAAGTAACTGAGCTCAACACATGCAAGCAGTAAATTTTAATGCATTAGAGCATAAAATAACCATGCTCTTAGTTTTTGGTTCAAAAGTCTATTGGGGAAGTATCCTGTCTCCAACAGCAACTGCCTTAGGCTTGCACTACTGTTTATGTGAAAAGCCAATAAAATATCTGACCAAATGGTTATTCCTGTGAAATAAACCTCATCTATGAAAAATATCTAGCTGATCCTATTTATATTTATAAAAAATCAAATCAATGTTTGCACAAATATGAAATGTATTTATTGTATTTGTTTTAAAATACTGAACAGTTCTTGGAAGAGACTGGAACTGGGAAAACCCCATGAGACTGTGGATCATGTCTGTACACAGCTGGGGTTGGTGAATTCAATAGACACATTCCCCAGACGGGTCTATTTCTCTTCAGTCATTTAAGCTTCACACCTACATCATGGGTGGTTAAAACTTCATGGGTATTTAATAAACTTCTGTTACTGTTAGGTGGCATGTTTTATAGGCATGCATGATATTTCTTACTTTTCCCTGAAATTATGCTTTTTTAAATTATTTTTTTTTTACACAAACACCCAAGTTAAATCTTTATCTTTCCTTAAAATTAATTTCTGAGAAACTTCTCAACGTTAACCACAAAAATTATCATCATTAAGTTAAAATGTTAACACCCACTGAAATGAGCAGGGGTAGACCTTGTCTTTTCATGTATAACATATCTTGTTTTCCGTAGTTTAAAAAAGACAATTCTGCATCAGTTTCCACCAGCTTCTGCTCAGAGCATATTCAGAAGCTCTGTTTCAGAAGCATAAAAACTTGAAACATGTATTTTAAAAAATGAAAGCATGTGTGGTGCAAAATCTGAATCTGTCACAGGAACTAGATAAATAGCTCAAATGGGCCAGATCTAGCCAATGAACAGAGTGTTTGACATCAGTGATTTATACTATTTCCCTTTCATGTTATAATAATTGTCACAAACTGAATTTATGTTGTGCCATTTCCTGTTCTAGCTGCAATCTTTGCTTCAAGAAAAAAGGTTTCAGAACTTTAATGCCTCCACTGTTCTTGGAAAGATAACAGTAAGCGGGACTATTTTATGATTTCATTGCTTGGTTATTCATGTTCTTTCTTTCTATAGCCTTCAGGGAGAACTAGAAGGAAAGGGCAAGACAAAGAATTGGTTTCCCATCGAAAACACAAAGAATTGGATTGTTGCTGCTGAAGGCAAAAAGTGAGCAGGGAAAAATGATGCTCCCAAAATTACCCCATAACAGGAAGCCCTGTAAATGTCTCCCATCCTTCTGCTAGATCTGCATCAATTTGCAGTGTGAGCAGCAGAAAGGGCAGATGTCGGATCAAAGAGGAAACGTTTACCTAAACAATGAAAAAACACTCTCCCAGCTTCTTTATACCCAATGCATGCCAGATTGCACATAGCCATTACTTGCTAAAAGAAAGGCAGAAGATTTCTATTAAGCATAGTGTTGCCTGATAGCAGCAGAAGCAAATAGACAGTGAGCATGAAGAGGGAAATGAATTCCTGATAGGAATTCAGTCTGGAAGCCAGCAAGAAATCTTTAAGATGGTGTGTGTTTCATTGCAATATCTAATGTGATAATATTGCCTTTATTGACATGTTGTGTGCCTTTCAGCTCTGAAGTGGATTTCTTCCTACTGAAGTGCACATTTCTGGAAATGAAGTGCATTGGCACATAAAATTCAGCAATATGCTGAAACAAACAGTAAATAACTGTCCTAGATGTTCTCTTGTCACCATGGCAGGAAAGAAGTATTGAGGAGTGAATTTAGTATGTATCTGTAGATTTGAATTAAAATAGAGGCCTACCCTAGCCATCATCATGTTGTAATGCTCAATTAATAAAACCACAACATCTTATCAAGAAATGCAATTCAAAGAAGAAGAAAGAAAGAAATTCAGAAAGAAGAAGAAATTAATTCACACAGGGCCACCTGTTGCATCTGACTCTTCCCTTTCCAAAACAAGTCACAAAGACATCTTCAGCAGTGTATTCAGCTAGATGGATCGGTTTAGACTAGGAAAGGGAGTCCCCCTGAGCCTTTAGCAGCACATTCTGCTGCACCTCTCTCTTTTCCATAACAGAAGCAGGAATTGTTAATTGTTTGACTGTGCTGGGGAGGAGGAACCCCTGCAGAAAAGCCACAGCCATGTGCCCACAGGGATACTCTGCAACAGTTTCTCATTGCACAGAACATCAGAGGACAGGGAAGGTTCAAGGACATGAGAAAAGGAAAGCAGATGAGATGGATGAGCACCTGATCTGTTCCTATCTGCAGAGCTAAGGTGGTGCTGGGATCATTGCAAGTGGTACTACCACCTCCAGCTCTGCTTTGACTGCCCTCTGTATCTGCCTCCAGGGAAACACAGATCTTTCTAATTGTTTGCTTTCCTACACCTGAATGAAAGGAGAAGGGAGACTGCTGGATTTTTGGCAGGGGTGTCCCAGGCAGCAGTATGTGCTGCAGCTGGAGAGCACTCACCAGCACTGATCTACCCAGGAAGCACTGGCCCCATCACCTGTGCACTGCAGAGCTGCTCTGCACATGGGTAGTAAATCGGACGCTTTAGGAGGACTTCAGATTTACCATGCAGTGAAACCCATCTGCTCAGTGCATACGTGGTATATGTGATGCATTCCAGATACACACCTATAGCCGATCTGCCTGTAGTCACCATTTCTTTGGAACTTGAGGGATGTTCAGAAAGAAATCTGGTTAGATTTGCTGCTCCAGGGGAAATGTTAGACATCTGGAAAAATAGGATTTATGGGCAAAGTTAAATGCCACCAAAAAAAAAACTTCTAGCAAGATGTTCTGTGGGACCCTAATATACTGGTATGTTATAATATTTCTACCCATAAAAGCTTCTTTCTCTTCTATTGACTTTTTTTCAGTTTATCTAGGAAATAGAGATCAGTGAATTACAATCCTCACCCTTTTCTCAAAAAAACCACCGCACTACAAAAAGACGACATTGTGCCTCTGGTGTTGGATGTTGTATCAAAGGTCTGTAATGGTGCAACTTAGCCATAAAGCCACAGTGCTGTATTTATGTGAACACTTCTATATACCTTGCTATTTTGATCCCAATATTGTTCATAACATTTCCTTAGCCTACTTTGGAAAACACTCAAAAATCCTGTTCTGTCCATTCTCCTGACCTTTTTTTTTTTTTTTTGATCTCTGCTGCCCTGAGAATAAGAACAGAAATAGTGGAATCAGCCCTGGTTGGATTCTGCCTACACATCCCAGTTTCACACTTTGACAAATCTAGTCACTTCTACTGGAATTAGTTCAAAATTATACTGGAACAGAGTCAAGATACGTAGGTCAGAGTTTTAGAGTTCAGCTCCCACTTCAGCAGCTAAACAAATGTCATGTTTCTAGTGAGAGTATGTGGAAAGTGGCAGCTCACTGCTAGGCATTGCTTTTATCAGACTTGTACAGAAAAACTTGCATGGTCCTAATGCTGCTCTGGAGGAATATCACTGCAGAGAAAGGCTCCCTTGCTCTTGCACAAAATTAAAAACCTCCATTGCTTTTAAATGCACAGCTAAATAAAATGTGTAGCTTTTCAGACACATCTCGTTTTAAAAGTTCACAGTAAGGAAAATGAAATCTAGTTGCTGAATTCTTTGCCAGGCATAGCTCATTTTTTTTATAGCTGCTTAAGGCACCCATGCAGGGTAGAGTTGTAAGGGATCTGTTTTACTCTGTTCTCCCTTCTAGCCAAACCGAAATTGGTACTGCTTTTCTCTGACGATGCAAAGCAGAGTTAAGAAATGAAAGGGTATTTGGGATTACACTCACCTGGAGTACAGTTACTGACACAACCTTTTACCTGCTTTGTGTTTCCTAGTTTGGCCAAATATCTTGATTTTTTTAAAGCTTGGAACATAACCTCCTCATTATCACATTTGTTGAAACAGATGGGAAAGCATTTGGAAGCACTGCTTAAAAAGCGGTGGTTTCTACAGAAAGAAAGTTGTATTTAAACACTGTTATTCAAGTTGTTGGGGGGGCAACAATGTCAGCTTCCCAAATCTGATACATTTGCATAATTTGTCTTTTGTTCTTCTGTCTTCTGCTTGCTGTTCACATTCCCTTCTAGCCCTCTGCAACTCCACTGTGCAGGATGTGTTTCAGATAATAAGACTCACATACTGGGTATTTCACAACCCGGTTTTAATTCCCAACATCCATTTTACAAGATGTAGTTTACACATTTTTGTTTTGTGGCTTCATTTGGGCTGGATTTCCATTTTTTGAAAGATAACTCTTCAGTTGAATAACCTCTTGAGTTTTGCAATTATCCCACACTGTCTTGTATTTCTTTTGCTTTTCTACTTTTTTCTTTACTTTATTCTTTTTACATGCCTTCTGTGACTGTTAAGAGATACTCTAAGACTTTTAATTTTGCTTCTTTGATTTTAAAGCGTTTTTTTCTTTTTTTTTTTTGTGAATGGGTAGGCAGCTGGTGTTCTGCGACAAGAGCAGTAATTTTCTTTCTGATGAATAGTTTATTTGAGGAAAAATGCAATTCTGGTTGTCCCAAAACTATTAACAAATTTAGGTCAAATTCATGAAATAGTTTTGGCTGGAAAAACAACAACTTTGAGATGTTACATTAACAAAACTGCTGGATAAGGAATCAGCTACCTTTCATCTGTTGGTTTTGAAGCTCTCCCAACTTTAATTCTCTGGATTTCCTCTTTTTGAGGGATGCTGAATGCACATCTCGACAGACGGCTGTAATACGTAACATCTTGCAGTGTGTTCTCCGGGGCAGCGTTCCAGGCTAGTCCCCGGACCCAGCCTCATACACAAAGCATTCTTGTTGACTCAGAGCATATTTAAATACTTAATGGAAAAGGAATCTGCTTCAACAGGTGGGACTGAGGAAAAACCAGGTCAAAACTAAGTACAACCAGGTGGCAGAGAGCTCCATATTGGAGGGGGAAATGTGAGGTCAAGATCCCTCAGTGAGAGAAGGACCACATCCTGTTTAGTCAGCCCAGGACAGCTTTGAGGTTTTAATCTTTGGCTTTTGCTTGTCTTTTTGGAATATTAATTGATAAAAACAAGTTCAATAATTCTGTTAAACGTGAGATTATTCCAAGGCTGTTAATTGTTAATTACCTAGTTTAAACACATTCCCTACACCATATAAGAACAGTTATGACTTAACCCGTATACAAGAAATGATTTTGCTGCTTAGTCAGCAGTGCATGCCTACCACAGAATCCGTATGAAAAACGTCCATATAGGGCTGGACCTGAGATTCATACTATACAGCAGGTTAACATGACATAATTTTTCTCCCAACTGACTAACAATAATCTGTTTGGGCTGCTTTGGTTCATGCCCTGTATTTTCCTGGGACTTTCCATTTCCTCATTTAAATTAAAAAAAAATTCTGTTGCTTCTGAAAAAGTCAGACATCACCATTGGATAGAGCAGCATTTTTCTTTGTACCTTGCTTGTTAATACTTAGGCAGGATCATCAAAGTTCTGTTTCCCTGTTTACAGTGTAAAGGAAAACAACTTCTTCAGTACAGGATTTGAAAGATCCATGTCTCACTAATTAATATATTGGTTAAATTCTAAGTTAATAAATTTTGTATCCGTTTGGCAGGAGCCTGGCATCTTCTTCTGCTCCCTATGATTATTTGTTTCTTTTCATATATCGGTATTAAAGTTTTACTATGGTAAACTCCAGAATTTTAATTATTTTCCTGCAGAACAATAATATGATTCTTTCTTTTCCTGAAAACACCTGGAAAAAAAAAAAAAAAAAAAGCTCTACACTTTGGGACTAACCAAAATATCACGACTGAAGACCCGCAGCCCATTGCTTCTCCTGTCCGCATCCATCTACTTTCTGTTGTTCTATGTAGGCATTTCATGATCTTTTGTTTCTGTTTGTACAGCATCTTACTGAACCAAGCTCTTCTCTGAGCTTGACATGTTACATTATGACTTCACTGATAAAATGGACAAAGAGCATCAAAGGCCATGCTCCAGCATGCTCCAGTTGTGTTCACAATGTGCAGACCTTGGCCCTAAGTCTTCTCAGAGCCCCGAGAACTGATCCTGTATCTAGAGTGCCTGTTTTTCAATTGAGAGTACCTGAAATAATGTGGACATATGCTGGTTTTGTACCATGAAACCAATATTTGTTTTACACAAACTCGATGAAGCATGGTGGCATGTAGGGGTGTTTAAGGATGCAAAGTCTGCCTGAATAGTCCCGCATGACAGTGTAAGGTGGAAAGAGAAAAATCTGGAGTTCCTATAGTGACTTGAAGGGCTGTCTTGAAGAGAACTTTTGGCATGGGCCAAGCTATGCCAGCATGTGTGCTGAGTTGGCGGTGGAACAGCAGGAAAGATGACTTCTCCACTTCTGGAACTTGTTTTTTGGTCATGCTTTATTTAGAAGTAAGATGCAGCATTAGGTACTTACATTTTAATAAATATTATTATTAATTTTCCATCTTATGATTTCTAATCTCCATCTCCCGTTGCTATATTCTCCAAGGAGTTTGAAATCAGTTGTATTTTGGTACTGATTCTACTTCTACCTCATCTACTTGAAATGACTTGAGAATGCATCTTTGTTCCAGGATGAAAATGACCTCAGCTGTTTCCAAGTGTTGTTAGTTTGAGACATCAAAGAATTGTCTGATGGAATATCTAAGCACTATATGAAGATAGCCAAAACTATCCTTTGTCATCACTTTAATAGACATTGTTAACTCTTTCATGTCCTTCAGGCCTTGACTTACAGAAGTTGAAGTACACGCCTGGAATTAAGGAGGCAGATAGACCCACTCACCTCAGCGGAGCTGCTGAGGGCTTAAAGATAAGCATGAATCTTATTTAACCAGGGCCTTAAGATGCTCTTCTGGGCCAGTGAAAAGCATTCTAAACCTTCAAGGTAGCCCTGTTCTATCTTACAAACAGATAGCTCTCTAACTCTCTCTAACCTCACTAAAATGGTTTAGTAAATGGTTTTGTGTCTACTTACCTCAGAATAATTTGGAGTGTTGTGCTCCCTGTCCAGTCAGTCAGGGGTCTGGGTGTCTGTCTTCAGTTTGAATGCAGCTGTGCACTGCTGTCAACCACTGAGTTGGATGAGCAGTGAAGTGTCTTCGGAAAAGATCTGTAGCTGTGTCTGCACAGAACTGCGTGGCCATGATTCAGCCTGGTCAGTTCGTGTAGCATTTTTTTGAGAACTATAGTCCTACTGACTTAGGTCAGCAACACTTGAGGTGCTTCCAAGACTGTCATGCAGTGTACTTTTCTCTGCAAGCAACATGTTCCTGTGTGCCAAACCTCTGCTCATAGGCCCAGAGGAAACCTGGAGCCCCAGGGCAGGAACATGCCCATAGCCTTGTTTCTTACTAGCACAGAGTAACTCAGTGCTGGTCCCACTGGAAGGGATGGGGTGGTCCCACTATCTGGGATTTGTGTGGGGCTTCCCCTTTTCCATTTTTACAGTAAAGACTCAGTGAGCAAGTCTGAGTCATTGTGGCAGCCAGTAACCACTGTTCTTCTTAGCATCAAAGCCCAAGCGCATGGAGCACTCTGCCAAGAAGTGCAGACCTGGTTTCAATGCCCTCCTCATCCTGAGGACATTTTAGTCCCCAAAGCTGAGGATTTTGAGAACGATATAACCAGGCAGGTACATGTCAGTCTGGAAAGCTCTCTGAAAATAGTTTAGCTGTCAATCAAAAAGTGTCAGACTGAGCTGTTTCATCTCCTTCATTCATTTTCTCACTTAATTTTATTTAATTTTTTGTATTAAACATTTTTAATATTTATGTAGTAATTTCTAGCATTGCTTTGTCTCTATGAAAAGACTTCTTGCCCTTTGGAGCAAACCATTGACATTTTTTCAATGGCAAATAGTTACATAAATAAACTACTTGGAAATATATATTTTTTTTCAATTTTCTTTACTGGAATTTCCAAATTGCAAACAAGTAGAAATCACAGATATTGTTCCAATTTCAAAATATATATATCTATATATAAATTATTTTTTTTTTTGCCTCGGTAGAGTTTAGAATTCCATGGGGCTTTTTTAAGGAGCAATCCAAGCTGGGCTGAACAAACCATTCTGCTCAGCGGTGAACTCAAATAGCGCTTAAATCCCCATGGTGCAATGAGCTGTGTTGTGCCATTTGCATGTGGAGCAGCCACAGCATCTGATAGCTCCTTCAAGGATGTGTGGAAGAGCACCCTTTAAGATGAGAGGATAAGGTTTACATGTGTCCTGCATATAAATAATTTTAACAACAACTTTTCCCTGCACGTTTTTTTTTAATATATATATCAAAGACAATGATCAGAGCCTGGGAAGCACAATATTAACTTCTGCTTTTAATAAAAGGTAAATACAGAAACAAAATGCAAATGAAAAAAAATTGGTAAATCTGCCACAAATGTTCTGAGATCTGGTAAACATTTCATTTCTGGATTGTATAAAAATACAACAGCTGACAAAGATGTTCATTATGGGGAAGACTGAGTGTGGAGGGCTGAGCAAAAATGTAACTGAAAGGTTTTTATAAAGACTCCCAGTTTGAAAGCCTGTTGAACAAAACAAAATAGCATGGATGTCTCCACTTTGAAGTGAACTAAACAGTGTAAGTGCATTTTTTTTGTCCAGGTATCTAGAATTTTACCTAATTCTTAAACAGCTGCTTTGTTTGTTTGTTTGTTTGTTTGTTTGTTTGTTTCCTATCAGGTTCGGAAATAATCCCTGCCTTCAAAAATTCTAGGTCTAAAGGGAAGAATTCCCTTTTTTGCCTATATCCCAGCTTTGTTTGGCAGCACTGTCATTCAGCATCCTCTGATGATACTTGTGGAAGGGGGAGGGCTGCATCATTTAATGCCTCCTGCTGGGGTTGCTGTTTATATTACAGTGTACTGGAGCAGATCAGCTAAGTTTTGTCCATGAGAAAGGCTACACATGGCATGACAGAGCTAGCTAGGTACTGTGCGATGCACATAGCAACTGATCCAGAAAAGCGAATAAACCAATGTGCAAATGAATGCACATGGGCATGAGGCATGGGAGCAGTCCCCACTGCAGCTTAAGGAGCAATTTTTGTGCCTAAAAAGCACACAGAGTGTATGTTTAGTGAACCATGTCACATTCTTGTTACAGGCTTAAAATTCCAAAGTAAAATGTGTAGACAAGCCTTGTGCGGGAGCCTATTTAAGGAAATTGTCTCTGAGTCCTGGAGCCATCTGTGATATAAAAGTGTACTGCACGGACTCCTTGAATAAAAGGATTCACTGCCAGGGCTTGTTGGAAGTCTCAGTCAGAGATGCTTTTCATACAGCAGGCATATAGATCTTTCACATGATGAATCAGATTTACTAAGACCGTCTGCTGTTTGGAAGTGATTTCAGGCCTGAAGAATGTCTCAGTGGAGGCCTGATTTGATTCGGGGAGGGGAGCGGGGGTCACATGCTGCTGAAGTGGACTATATGTTCTTCTGGGCCGACCTCTAGAAATAATAACAAGGAAGAACCAGTTCAAGGGCTGTAGGCTAGTGCCACTCGGAAACTAATTGCAGCTCTGTTGTGCACAGCACTGAGGTTTCCCTCTTAGGCTGCAGCACTGATTTAGCTGGTATGTTAATACGGAAGTCTAAATTAAATCAGGCTTGTGTCAGTGCTATCGAAGAGGCACATTCACTTAGCCCTGCAGTTTTATAAAATGCAAAGAAAGAAAACCATATGGCAGATTAGGGCAAATTGCTTTAAAATTGTGGCTGAGAGCCAACGCAGAGAGAGCGAGCCTGAGAGAGTGTTCACGTCTGTTTGAAATATGCCCACTTTCACTCTGCTGCTTTACACGCTTGAAAGTGGAAGGCTCATTTCCCTGTGACTTGAAATGTATTAAATACTCCTCATGTCCTAATGAAAGTAATGTGTCCAGTGTTTGTGGAAGTTACAATCAAAACTTGTTTTTTCTTTTTAAATTGGGATTGCACTGCCTTGTACTGCTGAAGGCTGAATAAAAGAACTTCGTGCAAACCCAGGAGCATCAAGGGGTGAATGGACACATGTAATAAGCAACACTTAGTAGACAGTCCTGGCTATTACTACTGCATATATAGTGCAACAGTGACTACAAGATTTATGTAGGAACTGAGATCATGTAGCACTATAAATATAATAATGATCCCTGTCCCAAAGAGCTTTCAATGAAGTTATATTATCTGAACCATATGAAACTGTAACAAGGAAATGAAACAGGATGGACAATAAAGAAATAAATGGCACTTTGAAAATATCTTTAATTTAAATAACCTAAAACAATGTCCTATAATTTGCTTATTCAGAATAAGAAGAAAAAAAAAAAACACTTTGCATTTTCTTTGTAAGAGTTTGGCTTTCTTCCACAGTTCTCTCAGTCAGTGGGTTGACTTTCTGTGGACTCCCCATGGATGCCAGGAACCAGGACAAGGTAGGCTCCTGAGGAGCTAACACTGCAATGTATATCAGTGCATGAGTACTGAAATGCACAGTGATCACAGAGAGAGCATCTGAGACACCAGCAGTGCTCACCGCAGTGGCCAGCATTACCCTCCAAGTTGCCAGGATGGCTTTCCTGTCTTCACCAGGATCCTCTGCATGAAAAGGCTCCTCTCTATCCCATGGGTCCTAAACCCTTCTCCCCCAGCAGCTTCAGGGGCTATGAGTCTGGACCAGTGCAGATAATTTTTCTGAAGCCTCCTCTCCTTGAAGTGCAGTCAGGACTGTCCAGCCTGTGGCCACGAGGGCTATTACACCCATCCCTGGACAGTGAGGGTTCACCTTGCACCAGCTCCATGAGTGACTCCACCAGCTGCCCCCCTACTTTCACAACACAGTGTGGCCACCCTACAAGCCTCCCCCAAACCCGCACACAGCTCTGTTCTCTGAGCTTCAAAAAACTCTTGGTCTAACTGCTGAAATGCTCTTAGAGGCCTACGTCGTGTGCACTAGGCCGTACCGGGCTGAGCTGCCAGTGTGGAGCACCCAGCAGAGCGCCGTTGTTTCCATAGCAACCCTCTGTGCACATTGATAGTCTCTTACTTACTTACAGCCTTCATTAGATTTAACATTCAAAGAGACGTTGATTAAAACATGACATTCCTAACACACCGAAAAAAATACATTTTCTACAAAACCCTATTATAGGGCATAGATAAACTCGTTGATGTCCAAATTAGTTAATAGAACTTTTCAGATGACATTGGAACAGACCACAAAAAGGATAAATTCACATAAAGATTAATGTCTAAGTGAATCTCTCACAAACACAGCAGTGCAAACTGGACAAGTGTGGTACATGGGTCTATCAGGGACATCTCAGGTAAAGCAAGTCTGCTGAACCTAAATTTAACCTGAAATGATCTCATTTAAACCTTTCCCAGTACTGGTCTTAAAAAGTACCAAGGTACAATAGAACAAAGATGTTTCTGTATCTGGGGAGGCAGCAGTATCTTGGAGGACCAAGGGTGTCTCTTTACCCTGAAAAATTTCAATTCCTCAGCTACCTGGATCTTGCTGGGGACTAGGACCTTTATATGGTGGACTTAATTCTATGATAGAAATTGCTGTGCAAAAAGGCTCTGAGTTTCCAGCTTTGATTCCCTGCTCCTGCAAAATGTCTGTTCACCAGCTGCAATTCCACGACTTTCTGCTCTTCACCTATTATCCTACAGTACAAGGACTGTTTTCATTCTTCATTCTTACCTTTGGGCTAAAAAGCTCCACTAGTTATCTCCCTGATCCTGGACTCTGCTCCATAGAGACCCTATGGAAGTAAGACTGCCCTAGTCTGGGAGGGGACAGAGCTGTGCATGAGAAACTCAAGGCAATAGCACAGAATGGGTTCACAGAATGATACGACTAGCATCTTGGTACCATAGCTGAAAAAAGTAATAAAATGTACTGTTATAGTACAATATATACCTAGAATAAGCAGAAGTATCATGGTACCGGTGCATTGTTAATTTCTAGTTCAACCCCATAATTATATTTATTTCCATCTACCTCCTGCTTCTGCCTATGTGTAAGTACAGGTGAGAAATACATGGATTTTACAAAATTGTAAAACCATCTCCCACCCAAGGTAATGCATTTGCACAGCCTTTAAAGCAGAACACAGTCATAAGTCTGGCTGGACTCTAAGGGGTCATCTAGCCCACTGTTCCTCAACTCTTTTTAACCCTACTTCCAGATAACCTGTTTGAAATTATGCCAAGGATCATCTAGTACAGTACTGCCATGATGGTTTTCATTTATATGTGAATAAAATACCGCTACCCTGGGAAGAGTCTACAGTGACTTTTATTTTTCCCCATTTTGTTTTCTTACTTGCATGCCTGGAAATATATGTATGTGCATTTATATTTAAAAGCTTTTGAAGTTGCTTCAAAACAATTGTGAAATCACCTTGTGATGTCTTACAGATCACCAAATGGTCCACAGATCGCAGTCTAAAAAACATTCAGCTACATTTGATGTCTATATTGGAAGGAGATGAATTGCACCTTAAGGCTATCTCTACTCTAACAAATTAAACATGGCCAGGAAACAGTCTGGGCATTGGCCCTCAATCACCCCTACCATAAAATTGCTAGAGCAGTTTCTGGTGCAGCTTTGGCTTGCACCAAACATCGCTTTACCAAATAACTGCTGAACACAGCTCAGGGGGCAGCATGGATGAGGAGCCATCCCCAGTACTAAGTTTCCAGGTGGTTGTTCTGGTTTGGAGGATAAGGGGAACTGTAGGCATTGACCTAGTCAGAATGATCCAGTTTGGCCTCATTGTGAGGGAATAAACCTGGTACAGTTTCTTTTCAGAAACATAGAATCATAATCATATGGGTTGGAAGGGAGCTCTGGAGATGATCAAGTCCAACCTCCTGCAAAGAGCAGGTTCCCTACAGTAGGTTGAACAGGAAAGTGTCCAGCCATGTCTTGAATGTCTCCAGAGAAGGAAACTCCACAATCTCCCTGGGCAGCCTGTTCCAGTGCTCTGTGACCCTCACTGTAAAGCAGTTCTTAAGCATGTTTGTGTGGAACTTCCTGTGTTCCAGTTTTTGACCATTGCCCCTTGTCCTATTGCTGCATACCACTGACAAGAGCCTGGCCCTGTCCATTTGCCTCCCACACTTTAGATATTTATAACATTTATCTCATATTTTAATTGACATGGTAGACAATTAAACATGGTCAGATGCTATACTATCTGCCCATTGTTAGAAGGTGCCACCACATTTTATCCTGTCACCTGCCACTACAGAATCAGAAAATTTCGTTAACAGCTAAATCTCAGTGGTAATGTCTCCACCAGATACCATGGCCTCCATCTGTCATATTGTTTCCATTAGACATCATCTTCCCTTCCTTCAGTAGGTTTAACTAAACATTTCTTTCATGAGATTTAGGAGTTGATGGGTGTACCAGAAAAGTTAGTAAGACCTTTATGGGAATTCATTTTAGGTCTATTAAACAAACAAACAAACAAACAAACAAAAACCATGATAGTCTAGGCTACTAACACAGGAACACAGGCTTTCAGTGTACTCATGGAGGGTGGTGATCTCCTCCAGTGATTCCTGCCAGATGAAGTAGACATTTGTGAGATACAGAAATATTCACTCTAAGGAGCAACAGACACTCCCAGTTGTCACAAATGGACACAAAGCCATATTTTCAGGTGAAATAAATTTCAATCATGTAGTATACATTTCAAATAGAAATAGTCAAAAGGAATTTCAGAGAGGAAGTGAATAACTGAAACAGAACAGAATATTTAAGAAAGCAATGCTATCAAGGCTGCAATGATTTTCCCCATACATATTTGGCTTTGATTTAAGCTAAAAGCTGTACGATTTATCTCCATAGCAATGAAAGATAAACTTATTTAAAAGACTGAGAAAAAAAATGGATTTGAATCATAACTGTCTTCAGCATTCTCATAAAAAAGGGGATGATAACAACATTTACATCTTTCTACACTTTGAGCAATTCACTCTTTCCAGCATTAGTTGTTTACAGCAAGGAGTCTGTCTATGTATTTGTTCACTGGACAGTGCAATAGTGTCTTCATGGTTGGCTGTTCCCCAAGGTGCTACCATAAACAGCTACAAATAAATAACAACCTGTGCTTTGTCTCTCTGTGTTTTGCTTAGCTAACAATACCTTAACTTAGATTTTTCCTTAGGAAGATTTTCTATGATCACACAAAACTCACAGGGGAAAAAAAAGAAAGTCCGTAACTCAATACTTGCTCAGATTTCCATCTGCTCCCAAATCACTGCTTTATATCTTGAATACATCTCCTGTGTTGCCTTTATTTTGTAATTGAGCAGAAACAAGATTTATCCAATTGCCAGATTAGTCCTGTGCATAGCATGCACATAGTTCAAGAGCCCTTATCAAGTTTTGGAGCAGTTTATCTCGGAGAGTTCAAATGGTTACCATTCATTATGCTGCATCTGTATTCTCCCAGAATACAAAGGACTCATGAGTTTCAGTACAAACCAACACACAATCTTTCTTGGTTAAGAAAAAATGTACTTTTTGTTGATATTTTCCAATGGAACTGAATGAGGAAAAGAAAACAGGACTTGGGCAGATGGTCGGGACAGGCTGAATGCTGCTTATTCTGCTTCAGAACATCCGTCAGACACATTGCCAGGAGCAGTCCTTGCTGAGAAATGGTGTTTCTGTGCTATTTCTCAAACATTATTTTCAAATCTTAGAATTCTTGATCTAACCTGTGAAAATGCCAAAGTCTGAGCTTGGTAAGGCTTCTCACCCTCAGTGACACTCAGTGGCTGGAGGCTGGGCTGCCTTACCATAGACATGGGCAGCAGAGAGGCCATGGCCAAGAGCAGGAGCTCTGTTCAGTGGCAAGTGAGCTCATTCAGCATGCCAGCTGATCCAGTCCTAGAGACTTGATGCTTGCAGCCTTTCTTTTGCACCGAACCCAAAAGCAGTGCAGGCATGAGTGAGCTCTGCCCAGGGCAGGAGGGTTGTGAAAATGGGCTCAGCTGTGAAGTACCAACTCTCTGATATTGCAATGAATGTCACCAGGGGGAAATCATCATTGCAGGAGTCTGTAAGCCATGTCCCTCCATTATATCTGGTTTGAATATATTTGAATAATTTTAGAAAGCAATTCATTTCAGCAGTAGACAGTACAACATAGTCAATAAACAATAACACTATGCTTTTCAGACCTATTAATTGTACTCAGAGACTGAAATAAAACACAAGGATTGCCAGTTCTAGCAGTGCTGAGCTGTTTCCATTTTCACAGGGCCAGCTCATATATATAAAGGTGATGGACACGCTGTTGAACCCAGCACTCACCTTTTCCCCTCCCAGTTTCTCTCTGGGAGCGATCACTTGCTTTTTCTTTTTGCATTCCCACTCTTTCTTTTATGCCTGCCGCAGGCTGTCAGTGAGGCACTTGACCTCCCTCCAAGGGCACAGGTATATGTGGTTTCCTGTGCAGCTGGTGCCAACACTGCTGCTTCGTGGATCACTTGACAGGGGAAATCCCGAGAGCTGGCCAGCTGGCACCATCTTTGCTGAAAACGAAAACTGTCGTCTCAAACTTTTAAGCCCCTATCTGGAGACTCGTAAATGCTACGCTCTTGTGCCGGCTAAGATAGCATGCGTAACAACATGCAGCTTGCTTGAGTTCACTTGGCGAGAGAAGGGGCAAATGCTTTCCAGGGAAGTGTGCCACAGATGTAAAAGGCTGTGCATAATGTATTTTCATTGAAGCAACCTGGATTTACCAGTAACATTTCTGTCTGAACTAGTTTTGCATGTGGTTGTTATGAGAAAAAAATTACTTTAAAAGGAAGAGATTTGAGAAAATAAAATATTGTTTTTCTGTTTATTTCAGCCTGTTTATTTCCTGAATTTGGCAGCTTTTTCTATATCGTCAGCAATGTAGTTTCCTAAATCCTCACAGGATTATTTTCTCCTATTGTCTGTTTGAGTCTTTCACATAGAAACAGGAAAGAGAAAAATGTTTTTATTTCTTAAAAAAAAAATGTTCAAAGCTTGCAAAATACAAACAGCAAATTGTTGTTATTCTTGTCCTTCTTCCTCTCCTTCCTATAACCTATTACATTTTTATCACATTACATCTGCAGACTTTGTCTACATTTTATCCGCCATGCTGATATAGCTGTCTAGGTGAAGCTATGCTAGTATAATCCCCAGTGTAAACAGCTTTGCTCTACTTTAAGCATGGCTTTTCAATTTAACTTAAACCTCTTCTTAAGAGGCATAAACAGACCAAAAAAGCCACTCTGATATTGGATTAAGACTGATCACTTTGAGGTTTATTTGTATCCTACTCTCAAAACCTTTTGCATATAGACCAGACCATATCTGAAGCTCTTTGAGAGAAACCGTGTAAGTTTATACCACCTTCTTTGGCCAAGTATAAGCTTGCATTTGTCCATTTTCTGAGAAGAAACTATCTAACCATATTATATGATGTTTAGCCCAAGCTAATAAACATCACTGAGGCACAGAGCTTAATTGATTGTAAGTGTGAAAGCAGATATATATATTTTTCTAATCCTCTTGGAGTAAACACAATTAATGCTATTCATGATATAAAATATAGACATACCTGAAATCCCTAATTGATAGCTACAACAATCTTTAAAGGAACATCATCAGAGCAGAAAACTCTATGAGTTATAGCAGAAGATCCTTATGTCTAGCAGTAATTTATATCTCCTTGGAAATTGTGGACATAAAGCCATAGCATACAAGCACAGGACTCTGTACTGGACCTGATTCGAGTTCAGTGCACGTTGGATGCATCTGACTTCTTGGATTTGCTGTGCTCAAGTGCAACTGTCTACTAAGTCCAGTGTGGCTTACAAAAGACCTGATGCTTTTGAAGTAGCTAATGTTGCAACTCAGGCTGCACAGACCTGCTCCTGGGATGCTGGCAGCTTTGGGTAATTGGCTGAAATGTACCGGCTCTGGCTTCTGCTGCTCTCCACTCCTATTTTGCTCAAGTGTAAGTAACTACATAAACATATAAACAGTTCTGTTGGCCAGATTCACTAGAAAACTGTGCCGACTTCATGCTGTTCCGGAATAAAAGGATATAGAACATACCCATGATATCTGAGCTGCAGGTACACCTCTAATTATTGGTGAAAATAGGTCCAGAAAACATAGCAGAACCAAGTCATATACTCACTGTTTCTTTTGTATCCTAGCAAAATTCTTTTTTTTTTTTCTCAATAACATCCTGAACTGCCACATTTATTTATTCATTTATTTATTTATTTATTTATTTATTTATTTATTTATTTTATTTTTGGCCTGAAAGCAGCAGGCCACTGTTTAAGTAACTGGGTAACTTAAGAGCTTGTCTCCTTGAAGGACCTGCAAGGACAAGCTACTGACTGTTTTCTGCCTGCTGCAAATGTACTTATTTACAAGTCACTCACCCCTGGCTTTTGTTTGACATCCCCGATAGAGTGGGACAACAGTTCTTGGAAAAGAAGTAGACTGCTGAATATATTCCAAATATTAAAGGTGGAAGAAGTTTTATTTCTCCTCAGTCAAGACTACCAGGGAATTTGAACACAGAAAGTAAAACATAGCAAAGATCATAGCTTCTCTGCATGTGACCATGTGACAAAGCCTGGAAACTGAAACACAACCAATGTCTAGCTGTGGATATATACATTAAAATACATACTTGCTATACATGAAAATCTACATGTGATTCTGTGTGTTTTTACATGTATGTGTATAATTTTTAATATGCATTGTAGCTAGAGACGAAATTGGCTTTCAAAGCTGGGCTTAGAGCTGGCTAGCTAATCCAATATGTTAGGGTACGATGTTTGTATGAAAGGTCTCTTCGCACGGAGCTGCCCTCCTAGTTCACAGGCTGTTTAGCCTTGATGACTTGGAAGAAATATGTTGTCGGCTGGATGCCTTGTCCTGTGCACAGCAGACGAAGCATTCTTCAGTTGTATCAAGGCTGCTTTTCTCCGCTGGGATTTAACAAGCTCGCGTGTTCACCCCAGGCATGAGTGAATAACCTGATTTTCAACCTATATGTTGTGTTGTATGTCAGGACGGTTCTTCCTTACAGATCTGCTCCTTCTTTCATTCACAGAAAACTTTCATTAATTTCAGCAGGACTGGGCTATGCTTTCAGTCCTGTGAGATAACTAAAATGACAATAAGGTAGCTTACTGCTGAAGTGTAATTACCATATCTATGACAAACGTTTTTAGCATATGACCCAGCATACCATATTTGGGCCTTGAGACAAAAACAGTGATCAGTTCTTTATAATGCATTATCTAACAGGGAGTAGAGATATGATAGATTTTAGGCACCAATGATATGGAGAGGTAACAACCTTTAATTAGGCTTCCCTTTGTTCACCTCATGTTTAACGAAGCAGCAAATTCACAGTTCAGTAGCAAATGAGAGCTAATCAAAAGAATAATACTCATTTGTTTAACTTGTGCTCATGTCTTTTTCAGATGAAAATCTTTTATTATTATTTGCTTTTCACTTCTTTCACAAGAAGAAGAATAGATCTCGTAGATAAAAAGCCCCAAAACAAGTGTTCAGAACTGGCACCCTCTCAAAGCTTTCAGACTGAGAAAATCTTGTCTAAGATGTTGGAACCTCTTTGGTCTTTGTTTTCTGTGAGAAAAAGAAAGGGCCATTACCTTGTCCGATTATAAATCAACTGTTTTATTCCCTTAAAACAACTGGTTTGTATGCCATCTCCAGTGCAAGGTGACATAAAGAGGAAATATCTCTTCATGTGGCCAAGTGTCCCCTGCATGCTAGGGACCCAGCTGACAGCAAGCGTAAGCAACGCTGTTAGGAGAAAGAAAGCCACTACCTTCTCTCTCACAAAACACAACTTTCCTGCATCCTGGAAATATCAAAATGCTTTAACGGTCTCTCAGGACGATAACAGTGAGCCTACAAGAGCACTGCATATGGCATTCAGACATTCTGGGAATTTCTTTGGCATTCAGGTGGTACTAAACTAAACCACAAAATGACTTTTTTCCTATTCTAATGTTGCCCCTAACTACAGCTGAATATATGGATGAGGGCTTTTCACAACTTTGTATATGTTTCAGCAACCAGTTCTTTCAATTGCTGATTCTTACTAAGTATGCCCTTTTACCTTCTCTGTAAGAAATGAGAAGAATGCTATTTAGGATATTCTTATGTATAGAGTATCTAGTTACCTCAATAGCTCAAGCTCATTTTCAACTTTGGGATGTCTTACTTAACCCTCTCCACATTTGGTAAATATTCCACCAAACTATGTGTTTGTGTATGCAAAACCATGGTAAATCAAGTTAAATTTGTGGGATGTTTATGGTGGTATAACTGAAAAATAGAATCTATTCCTTCACGTGTAAGTAACACTGTTAAAAGAAAAAAAATCGTGAAAATTGCTTAGAAATTGCTTTCTGACTTAAAATATCTATCATGGAGTTGCTTCTTGTTGCTTCTTGTTCAACACTGTAATATTCACAGCACAAAGGAAATGTATGGGAAGCAAAAGAGAACAGAAGAGTGGTTTACAGGAGCTGCTTTCAAAGCAGTTCTTACTATGTGCATCACCAGAGAAAGTTGCTGTTTTGAGTCAGCTCTGCATACTTTTAAGTGGTGATTGTATAGTTTTCTGAGCTCCATAGGTCTCTTTGAGCATAAATATCCTTTCTTAGGGACTAAACATGTGCATGTGCTCTTCTTGGCTCATTAGGCTGAGTTCTTGACTGGGGAAAAATATTCAGTGATGGCATCATTTAAATACCGTAGGCTGGAGAGCTTTGAAATGAGAATTCACTCAGAGTAGACAACACAGATTTGTAACCTTCCTTATCCCCTTTTTATGGAAATGAAGCACAATGGTGACTCAAAATAATTAACACTAGAAAGTGAGGACTGATTTCCAGTTAAGAAGCATGTGTTGATTCAGACCCGCTATTTTTTTTCTTTGGGATTTCTTAGATTCACATTTATATTGTTGTAACTGCTATACTTAAGCTATACTCTTTGTGGCCTTGTTTCCTAAAGGTGGACATTTTCTTAAAATAAATAAAGAAATAGATAAGAGATTTCTAAGAACATGATTGCAGCTTAAGAGATATATTTCCCTTTAATGGTAATTGAATTTAAGCTCTGAGTATATAAGTGTTTAACTGAATTTGGGGAAATGGCACATACATCTGGAGAAGCTTCTTATCTATGAGGGTTGTGCTTGAATTATAGTAAAAGTTGTAAGCTTGTGACATTTAACTGTATTGGGTTTATGTGGCAAGGGTTTGGTAGCAGGGGGCTGCAGGGGTGGCCTCTCTGAGCACAGCCCAGCAGCTGCCCCATGTCAGATCAGAGCCAGCTCCACACAGCTCCAAAAGGGACCTGCTGCTGCCCAGAGCCAAGCCAGGGAGCGACGCTGGTTGGGCCTCTGGGAGAGCAGACTGAAGAAAGGGGAAAAAACTGCTGCACAACAGCAGCTGGGAGAGAGGAGTGAGAAAGTGTGAGAGACCCAGCCCTGCAGGACCCCAAGGTCAGTGCAGCAGGAGGGCAGGAGGTGCTCCAGGCACGCAGCAGCAGTTCCCCTGCGGCCTGTGGAGAGGCCCCTGGTGGAGCAGGCTGTCCCCCTGCAGCCCAGGGGTCCCACACGGAGCAGATCACGCTGCAGCCCGTGGAGGAGCCCCCGGTGGGGCAGGTGGATGTGGCCTGGAGGAGGCTGCGGCCCATGGAGAGCCCCCGCAGGAGCAGGCCCCGGGCCGGAGCTGCAGCCCGTGGAGAGGAGCCCACGCAGGAGCAGGGGGTCTGGGGGGAGCTGCCGCCCGTGGGGGACCCGTGCTGGAGCAGTTTGCTCCTGGGGGATGGACCCCGTGGTACGGAGCTATGTGGGAGCAGTTCTTGAAGAGCTGCTGCCTGTGGGCAGCTCCCTCAGGCTCAGTTCGGGAAGGACGGCATCCCGTGGGAGGGACCCCACGTGGAGCAGGGGCAGAGAGTGACCGTGAAGAAGCGTCAGAGGCCCACCACAGCCCCCATCCCCCCATTCCCTGTGACGCTGGGGGCAAGGAGGTGGAAGAGAGTGAATGGGGGAAAGGTGGTTTTAGTTTGCTTTTAGTTTAGAAACTACCACATTAATGTAAGACCAGCCAATATTACAGAAAACACATGGGAGAGGTGATCGTTACATTTTAGATGACTTAACAGACCTCTTCCACTCCTGCTGTCTATGATTCCATTATTTTTAGTATTCCCGTGAAATAGCTATAGTACTAGAAAGCTATTCTCCGCCTCAGCCTTTCTTTAAAATATTCCCTCAGGACACAATTCTCTCTGCCAAGAGGGACGAGGGCTTGCAGTATCAGTGCTACCAGGGGCAAACAGAGTGACAAGACACATTTAAGCTCACCAACCTGGCAAGCAAGAACCCAGACCTCATTAACGACATGGCATTGGCACATCTGAAAACAAGCCACTGCATTACTGATCACTGAGCCAACCCCTGACTGTTCAGACCCATAAGCCCTACTGCCTCCATACAGAAGCGCTTAAAGTCTTCATTACTGTGGTACCCCTGTACCATGAGTTATGTTCATTTCCTGATACTGTGCAAGGGTATTATGAACATCAGTTTGAGCCAGTTTTACTATCTTCAAATATTATTTAATCTAAGTCTTGAAAAAATGTATATTTAAGATAATACATATGCCACAAAGTTCCCTCTGAAAAAACAGCAGTTTGTTTTCATGCCACAGCCTAAAAGGGAAACACTATCTCTCCCCGCCCCCAACCCCAACCCCAAACTCATTTCATTGCATTTTATGTCCTTTGTGCTGCTTTAGGGCAGGTTCTTGTAGAAAGAAACTATTGAACTGTTATGTTTCTAGACAGTAACTTCCCATTGCCACAGCCTGCCTGGTCCATCAACCAGACCATAGGGAGTGTGATGAGCAGGGCAAGACAGGACAGAGCTCCTGCTGTAGAGCTCCTGTTGTGTTTCTGATAGAGAACAGAAGATGGCCTGAGTCATGTAATTCAAAGTGGAGAGTCCATAGCTAACATTCCCATGTCCCTTTTGCACCCCACATACAATGGAGCCACAGTTTATCCTGTGATGAATATAAAAACTGGAATAAACAGGTCAATCTTGTTTATAAAGTATTTGAGGACATTGCAAGGGGAAAGTGTGACAAAATGGAAAAGAGCAGAATCTGTTTCATCCTGTATGTGTGCATAAATGTGAAGATGCATCAGAGGACTGACAATGTTGGTGTTAACAAACATTAGATTAGATTAGCATACAAAGACTTATGTCTTTCTTCTGGCCAGCAGAACAAGATCCCGTAAAGACAGGAAAACACAGTGACAGAAGGCTGCATAAACCTCTGCCAGGTGTTCTTCCTACACCCAGGTACCTGTGGAATGCTTTTTTTCCACTTTCACAATGCCACCCTCAGTAATCCTTCTTCCCATTAGCCCTCTGTAAGGGTGGCAGTACAGAGATGCAAGCCAGCCCCAGACAGCACTGCTAGCATGACTTACTGCAGATGACAATAAAACATAGACCTATAGACTTGGGCAGAGAATTATACCACAGAGATTTCCCAACCTTGCACACCCAAATTACACCTTTTTCCCCTAGAACTGAGAGAAAATTGCTTTGAAACAGCAGAATGACTTGGAAGGGTTAGCTCTTTTCTTAACTGCAATTTGCTTTGTCAAACCTCCTGCTTTGCAGCAGGATTGTCATACCAGGCACTGTCATAACAAGTTGAGTTTGAAATGTGAGGTTTCTTCTAGGCCAGGTGTGTAGCTGAAGAGATGTTTGCCCTGAAGACAAATCTGAAGACAGAAAAGGAAAAAGTCAACCAAGCAGATCCATTTTCTTATGAATAATCAATTTTAAAAGCCGTTTATTAATTAATGTAATGAAAAAATCATTTAAAAAACTGGTTGTTTCTTATTTCAACCACTTCTACAATTAAAAAGGTGAAAACAGTAATTATATGGATATTTCATTTATTAACTAAAAATATGCAGCTCATGCCAATCACCCATCTCTACCTAACTCTCAATATTGCAAGCAAGCCATGCCTGACAGCCATTTGTAACTGAGCTGTCTTTATTTGCAGTTCCACATATATTGCTACGGAATTAGCCAGGCTACAGAATTTCCAGGCTTAAATTTCAGCAATTAAACACCCAAGCTTTACCTGAATCTACTCAGCTTCTGAATTTAAAAGGTATCGGCTTTTATTGCAAAGATCATAAATGTCGGATTCCACCAATACCGTTTTTGCTTAGAGACCTCCTGGCCCAGTACCGACCCCCTGTAACCCCAGCTGGCTGGCACACTTTCATAACATCATGAGCTGAGTTTAGCACATCTGCTGGCACAGGGGGTTACCATAAAACTGCTGCCAGACCCTTTCTGAGAGCTACCCACACAACAAAGTGTCATGTTAGCGTGTGACCAAAGGGAGGATGTGGCAGTATTAACTACACAAATACCTCCTTAATGAAATAAAACCTGAAATCTGTCACCAGTTTCTGAGAATTAAGCTTTCAAGGAAAACCTCTTAGCAGGTTCATTTCAAGACATCTACTCACAGCAAAAGGACATTGATAGTATCTCCTCGAACTAAGAGTGAGTGTTTCCATATACACTCTTATCATATCAAAAGTACATCATGATACATACTGGGTCATGTGGTCAGCCAGCAACTCATGTAAAAGGAGCTATGAGGAGGTATGACCAAGTTCACAAGTGAAATGCCTTTGCTTTCATTATCACAAATGTAATAATGCAACTATCCAATTTAAAAAAAAAAAAAAAAGAAAAAGAAAAAACAAAGCAACATTTGATGCAACAGGAAAAGATTTATCTAATCAAATATTTAATCTGCACACATCAAAGTATTACACGCATGCACTACGCTTCTTATATTCTGTAATCATTTATGCTCTGTAAAACTTGACATTTAGAAAATAACTAACCTCTGTTATCCAGCCACAGGCACTTCACCAGTCATGAAAGGAGGAAGTTCACCAAGACTGAAATTAGTGAGACCAGGAGCAATACATGTGACAGGAAATGTATTAATGGCCAGAGATCTGGATAAATTTCAGTTTTACAAGTATCACTACATTTCCATTATGATGCCTTCAATGCCGTAGTCACATCAGCAGATAAAACATAATTAAGCATGGCACAAGGTTTAAATTTGAAACAATTCATACTTCTTCCTTGGACTGTCCTAAACAGGCATGAAAAACAATAAAATGCATGCTGTCCTTTTGCACTTCTTAAAAAATTGTAAGCTTCATTTTCATGAATAACATCTCAGCTTTTCCATGGGACACTTTTGTATTATGTTACATTTACTTGGGTAATAAGTTCCATATCTAGCACTACTCACACTTGGATTCCTGGTCTATGAGTTAGTATTTATTTTGAAGTGAATGCATTTTAGTTCCTCTGTTGCTCGTTAACTTCTTCATTTGGGGAAAACTGTTTTCACTAGACCTGTTCTTTGCATAGGCAGCTCTCTCAGTCACAGTAAGCTTGCTTTGACTTCATTTAGCACAAAGGACTTCAGCTATGGAGCTGAAGCTTAACTTCTCATAATGTATCTTTATTAGTTTTGTTCCAAATAGGAGTTACTGTCATCTGCAGGCTAAGTGCTTACGAAAAATGTTTTCTTTGGAAGCATTTTTTAATGGATCACAATATTTTTCCTATACTTGGTTTATATTTCTACTCTCTCTAGAATGGGCTATGTATCTTACGGCCTGTCATAAGAAATCCAGTAATAACTCTTCGTGTGACTGACTGATTGCAAAAGACTCGCAAAGCACAGTAATAATATAGAAAGTAATAATATAGAAAATAAATTTACGAACCTAGATGAATTGAAGGTAATAAAGAACAAAAAGAGTAAGATTATTTGACAAACTCAGCTGACATTCTACAATGCAATGTTGCTGTTCTGCTGTTCTGCTGTACTTTTATTTTTATTTCACAGTTGTCTTCATTCTCCTGTTATTTGTGGATCAGGCACATGGTAAGATGGCTGCTAGCGATCATATGTCTAATTTTCAGTATTATATTCTCACAGATTGCAGGATAAGAATTTGCAAACTGAGCTGTTTGTCTTTAAAAGCGTCCCTAGTTACAGGTTATTTAGTGTGATGATAGCTTCAGCCTACTTGTAGCCTCTGTCGGCATACGTTCCTGACTAGCGGCAGATTATGTTATGCTCTGCATTATGCTACGGCAGAAGAGCTACCTAATTTTCCCCTCCTGCTCTCCCTCCACAGCTGTCCGATCTATATAAAAATGATGAGGAAACAATGACCCAGTTGCAGTCTTCTCACGGTGTGACCAGCAGTGCTGGCAGAAAGAAAATCCTGAGTATGGAACCTACTGACAGAGGGTACAATTTGTTTTGTAATATGGCCAATTTGCTGTCAGCCTTTGCATTAGGAATCTGTTTCTGAATATCTGGGTATAGTTGCCTGCTCGTCAGAAACTAAAAATAATTGCTTTAGGAGAGGGAACAGAATTTGCAAATATTTCTCCTTGACATCTGTGGTCTCGGATGCTACTGTAGCCAAATGGGGACTGTCAATCACCATTTGAAAAGATCCAGAAAATAACAGAGTTAAACCAACTCTTTTTTTTTTTTTTTTTTCATTCTGAAAAGCAGTATCATAGCTGGCTAAATAAGGTCTATACTGAAGGAGAGGGGAGGGGAAGAGGGAGCATGTGCTTGTGTTGTAACATGACTCCTTACTCATCAGATGGCACCCATCATCATCACAACCACAGCCTTTCAGTGTGCTGGAATAAACTAATTATCTCACTGACAACTCAGGTTTTAATCCCCATTTGTAAGCATTTGTCATGAGCCTTGGTCAGCCAGTTTTTAAAGATTGCCATGAATTATATATTGCTCCCTTTTTAAGGCTGCCTAAATAAGGACAATTACAATGCCCTGGAATGGGTTTCAATAAACACATTTGTGCTGGCTGCTGCCAGACAATGCGAATAGGACAAAGCTTTTTACAGTGCTAATTGTAGACTTCTAATATTCACTTCTTTTAGAGCTGAAGACTTTATTCAATGCCCATGAAAATATGCAGGGAAAGATCCTCATCGTAATGTGAATCAATGGAGCCACACTTTTGAAAGGGTAAGATACTGGCCCCATGGAATTTATTGACTTCAGTAGAGTGCATCCAAGTTTACATCTCCCTTCATTCTTCTGCTCTGAATGTGCATTATATACACTTACTGGAGAGCAAATGAAAGCCAGGCTTCATCCTCCTTATCTCCAGGCACTTAACTGGGATGTTTCTAGGACCCTGGCTAGGACCCTTCAGTATCCTCAGTAAGGGAGTAGGTGATATTTGTCCTCAAAGACCTGGACAGGTGGAACAAAGGGCAGAACCAGTGGTAATGAATAAGATTGAAGGAGAATTAAAAGAAAAAAGAAAAGAAAAAGGGAAAATATCTTTGCAGTAAAAATTACTGTGGAATATGTGCCTGATGGAGTGATGTCTATGCTATCCAATAGTTACAGTCATTACATGATGCAGGGCATCATGGCAAAGAAAAAAAATATCTTATAATTAAGTAACTAAATGAAACAGTCCAAAATTCCCTCATTTTTCTAGTATCTGCTCAGATTGCACTGTACTATATGCTGTTAACAAATCAGTGAGGCAGTTTTCTTTATGGTATGCTTTGATACTTAATATATATCTTCGGGAAATACCTTCAGGAAAAGAGCTATTTTCTCCCTTGTCCACATTGTTTTGCAAATTAACAGCTTGAGCCAGATTCATCACTGGTGAAATTTTATTCACTTCAGGTGCATTAAATGGAGATACAATGCAAAGCAATTGGCTTAGGGGCTTTACATTCCAGATCTTCAGCAATCTTTCCATGTAGCACATGCTTTCTATGTGTTTAACACATATTTTTAGACACCTGGAAGGATAAACAAATAGTAGGCACAAGCTGCAGGTAAAGGCTGCAGCAGATTAAAGTGACATTAATTATCTGGGCATTACTTCCAACAAATCATCAATGTTCAGAAACAAAGGCTGTTCTGTATTTATACACTAATTTTGCATGACTGTTTCAGTGTTAAAAGTACCATTGCTTTTCTGGTTGCCTACCCAAGCTATCTATGTGACACTAAGTACTTTTAGTGAAAAAATATTCTAGTATATACAAAGCAGAAACAGTTAAACAAAAAAGAAGCGAATATCTTAACACTCCTTGCCATTCTAACATTTTTTCAGGTTGGAACAGGTTCTTCCTATTCACCTCTTAGCTGCTGTCAAGGGTAAGTGTTCTTTTCATTCAGTATCAGGTAACATGAAGGTATTTACATGTTTTTTATCCAGTCAGCTTTGATAAACAGACTATTTTATGGTATTCTCTTCTGTCCTTGAATATTTTTACAGTTATTTTCTATACTGCTTCCAGTTGTTCCTCATCTCTTTTGAAAATGTACACATCAAAAGTCTATCTACTTCATTTTTTTTTTCCTCAGAGGGAAAAGAAATTGGGGGGTAGTTACATCTATTGATCAGGGTCATTTGCAGAGATGTCAAGTCCCTGAAAAGGAAGTCCCTGTCTGTAGTCCCTGGTTACCTATTCACACATCTTTCTAAAAGTTCATGTTTAACCATATGTTAGTTACAGTCTATAAATCTGTTTCATGCTTTCTATGATACAGCTCTCCCTGTGCTCTCAATGCCTTCCCCATTCCAAGTTACACTTCAAATTCCCTACTCCCAGATGATTTTATTCTTATTATTCATGATTTAAGTTGTTAATACTCATACTGTGAGTGTAAGTTGAGTTGGGTTACTGATGCATCTAGACAGATAGATGCTTGAGGGAGAGTGTAGAGTTGAAGGGGATGTTCAGAGTGTCATTCTATGTGACTGGCAAAGATGGTAGAGATCAGGAAAGGTAGTATCTGTGAGGATTTATTTGTTAGGAGTGGTGATGGCGGGCAGGGAAATACATGTTTTGCTTCGTCCGTACTGAATGTGATTTGTCAGAGGAGTACACATTAAAAAATGTGAGAGAGAAGGCAAAATTTCAATTTGCACAGAAAGGTTGTATCTGCAGTAATGCATAATGCAGGCACAGTTCAGTACCTGGAACTCATCCGCCCACAATGTCAACTGGCTCAGCAGTTGCTGCCAGGATTTTGACCTTGCCACTACTCCAGAAAATGGCCTGGGAACTAGCAGAGGTCAGGGACCACTCCCAAAGAGCATTTTAGATGAAACCATCCTGGCCTGAAAGGAAATTTAACATCATGGAAGTGGCTGATGACAGCTGGCCTTAAAAATAGTGTATTTTGTTTGTTGGTTTGTTTTTACAGATATAGCTAAGGAATTGTGTTTGGAGTAGACTGGTGCATTTATGAATACAGAGAACTTATAAGACATTTGGCAGCCAAAAGGCAGCCAAACCTCCCTGAGTCAATGAAATTATCCAACAATGAGATGCAGGGTGACCAGAGAAACCAAAGAGAGACAAGAAAATCTTCAGAGATCTTCAGACTGAATACTGACATTAGAAACATTTTAGCATGGGACAGCCTTCTAAGCAGTTTCCACAAGTTTGCATGACTGTACTCTTCACATCAGTAGTTTTCAGGGCACCCTTTATTTTGCTAGATGGAAATCTCGTCAGTAGTGATTTTGTCAGCTTCCAAGACATTGATGGAAATGTTGAAAAGCAGGATATATAAAGCAGAAATAGACACCTGTATGACTATTCTCTATTGACAGCTATTTTTGTGATCTGTCAGTTAGCCATCTCTTAATCTGCCATTATGCTTTACTGTTATTGTATGGTACTGTGTACTTTGAATAAGTGTCAAGCAACATGAAGCCATTCACCCTACACGGGTCCAAATAAAGCTACACAACTGTTTTCTCAAACAATCATAGTCTTCTCGAAGTATCACTTCAAATTCTTTGAGAAAAACTACTTTTCAGAAAACGATCTTCACCAACTATAGTCCTTATCTTTCACTCTTTTCCAGCTGAATCTTATGTCAGCGGTGTCACTCCCTCTCACCCAGGATTTGTATCACTATCCAGCCTGTGGTTACTCAAGTATTCCTACTTGCCTTTAATAAATAGTAGTATTACACTAACACTTTAATAGTTTCATGAAGTTGTAGCAGTTTTTCTGGAAGTTACAAGGAAAAAGCATCACGCAAGATATATGAGGAACCAATTATTCAAGAACTCTTTGATGTAAGAAAAAAAAATATCAAAAAGACTACCCCTAGAATATGTTGTTTGATACTCTTTTTGGTTTCCATTTGGCTGGTGGGTGAATAAAGGACTTAATCTTTCTTAAATGATTCAGACTCATGGTTCACCTTTCCAAATTTAGAAAAGAAGTATATACAGAGCAATTCTGCATTTTCTTTATCATTAATACTTTGATCATGTCCAAGTGCTTTAGCATTTGAAATTCCAGTTCTTACTGCTTTTCATCCAGGTTGCTAGTTTTACTACACAATGGTTGGTCT
The DNA here is from genome assembly GCF_040182565.1 of Anser cygnoides. NCBI lineage: Eukaryota > Metazoa > Chordata > Aves > Anseriformes > Anatidae > Anser > Anser cygnoides. Next base: position 109,898,613 of record NC_089875.1, read on the forward strand.
CCTCCTTATCACATCAATATATTTTGGTCATATCTCCTTCAATTTGACTCTACGTTGTATTTGTATTCTAATGAGATTTGACACCCTAGTTGTGACTTGAAGAGCATCCTGTTTTTACAACTCTTTCCCACTGGAAAATCATCCAGCACTCTAAACTGAAAACTTCTATCGCACAAGCAAAGTTTTCTGCCTCCTCCCTCTACTTGTTCACTTTCCAAGGTCCCAGCAGCATTGCACTGTATTTTTTACAGATTAAAAATCTTGAGATAATCCACTGTCAGAAACACATGAAAAGGTCAGAATTATTAGAAAAGCAACTATGTGATGGTTTGAAGCAAAAGACAGAACAGATGCTGATCTACAGAGGTAAAAACCTTCAAAAGTAAATATTAGATACTTAAGTAGTGACCCTAAGACACGTTCATTACACAATTAGATTGCATGCATGGTATCTGAATAGCAGAATGTGCAATCTAATTGGTATAGACCGGAATTACATTGCTCTTTCATGTTTAAGAAACATGCCAGGTAAGCAGAAAACACTAGCTCCCTTTTTTACCTTTGTTTTGGTTAGCAGATTCATTGACATTTTCCTAAATGGGAAATGGACCAGGGTTGTATTTGAACACATGGTTTCCTTTCTGGTTGTGAGTACTATCGCCATGACCAAGCTCATTCAGCTTTTTGCAGCTGTGAGAAAATTGTAAAAAAACATTTTTCCTATAGGAAAACAAAACAAAATAAGAACAACATTAAAAAAAAGCACCCTAGTTCATTGCTGAATAACAAGGAGATAGATCTCCATGCTGTGCTAATGTTTTGACTTCCCTGGTATCTGAAATACTTCTGAAAATGTTTTCAGGAATCTGACATGAGGTGCCAGCAAAACTGGCTCTGCCAGCGGTTGTGTTTATAATCGACGAAAGTCAGCAAGATTGCATGAGTTTCAATGATTGGAGAATAAAACTTCACATATATATCATGAGTGCTCAAAAGTTACAGAACATTTAAAATCCATTAGCTACAATTATCTTACTTGATAATTTCTACATGCATAAACAGAAAGTAAATATTTTTAAGGATTTTTTTTTTCTTTCTGATTGTCTTAATGTTGCAAAATTTAAAATCTGTAATTGTTGGTGGGGGGGGTGCTGATACATTCCAGACTGTGAGCTGTTGTTGCCCCCAAAGGCAAAGTTCTTCTATAAGCTTCAGCATCTCTAGGACCTTTTTTCCCCCCAAACAAAAATGCCAGAGACATCGAAGTGAGATACCATAAAGGTGACAAATTTGATGTTATCTGAATTGCTAGGAAACTGTTCAGAATGCAAAAATCTTCACAAGGTATACGTTTCAGCCCTTACATTTCTATACTTGTTGCATGAATTGTTAGGATATAAGATGATAATAAGCTAATTTAAAAGCTTATCCGAACACAGTATCTTGATCCTGAAAGTTAGCTGCATGTCTCATCAAATTTCCTCTGCCTTCTTTTCCAAAATTATTGAAATGAGAATAGTATATTGTAATATGTTGAACATCTGATCACAGCAGATTACCTCATATTAAGAGAAGCACAAAACAACATTTTTTTTTCTGCTTGGGAGGGCTTTTTTAATGCTTGTATTTTGCCTAGGTCCAAGACTTAATTAGATCTGGAAAATAGCACTTATATTTTCCTTTAATTATGCCTATGCCACCCATCCCTATTTTTTTCCCCTGTGTTATAAATACCTATGATGATCTGATCAGTCAATTTGCAGAACTAAAATGTCTGCAAAGGACCAGAATCACTCACAGCCACACAACTCTATTTCCAACACCGGACAGCAGGGTGAGTGCAAGCATTTGGCATGTAAACAAGACCTCTGTGTTTATACACATACTGTAAGTATTAGGTGCTAGTGAGCTGTTTCTAGCAGACATAGAACATCCGGATACTATTATATGTGGGAAAAAAATCGGGTTGATGGCTTACTTGGAATTAATGGTCACCCCTTCTCATCTATACAGGATGATGCAAACGTCTTGTAGCTTTTGTAGTTTTGAGGTCGCTAAGACTATTTCAAAGCCATAAGAAAGATCATACAACTTCACAAACAAAGGAATATGAAGCCAAAGAGGTCCACTGACCAAATGCACCTCAGGCTTCATATAGGCACAGACATATATTTCTATACAAAGTCAGCATACAAATGTTGCCTTTGAATTGTGAGGAAAAAATTGGGGAGCTATCTGAACTTTAGAAGTGTCATCCCTTGTTTAAAAATAGCAATTCATTGATATCATAAAATAATTCTTTAGACACTTTGGACATGAAATGAACTTCAACATGAACTTCAACACTTGTACTTTTGATCTTTTCTGATTTAGCTCATAATGGCTACTGTGGAAGAAAGGATATTGACTGGTCTGGAAACCCACTGTTCTGAGCACCTTCTCTACAAAACAGAAAAAGTATTCCTTATTAGTAACTGAATTCAGCACAGTTTTATCAACTGGCATATCTCTAGAGCCAGACAAATAAAAGACAACAAAGAAATAATGAAGAAATACACTTATGAAGTTCTTAGAAAATGAAACTTCTATGTACTAGCCTTGCCTGCTTCATCTATATTGCAGTAAGTGTCGAAGTATGCTTCTAACATACTATCTACATAACTGTTATAACTCAGAAAGGCTATAAAAGGAAACAGATAATGTATGCCTTTCCATCATCATTTTATTTAGATAAAGCTAACCTGGTTTTATTACATTTTGTTTTAAATGACCCATTTTTTTTGTCAGGGTGACCACTACCATTTATGTTTTAGAATAATCACCCCTGTGACTTCACTGGCACTTTATTGTTAATACCCAGGTAAAATGCAGTCATCTTTGACACAGAAAAGGCCGGCTACCTTCCAAAAAATCTCTGCTGAGAATGTCCAGACTAATCTGTACAGTAGCTCCAACAGCAGCCAGCAAATTCAGAATAAAACCAGGCAAGATAGCTGGAAACCAGCCAGGTGGCAGTCCTAATTTACACATAAGCAGCAGCTCTTACATTTAATAAACCAGCATAGCTCCATGGCCCTGTGCCGACATACATTAGGTGAAAGCCCACACATCCATTTTTTTTCAGTGTTAGCTCTCTTTTTCAGGTCTACTGGCTTCCAGAGAGCATATGCGGTGCCCACCAGCTTGACGAAAGCACGCCTTATCCACAAACAGCCAGCAATGCTGCCCTGCTCATTGCACAGCAATGTACGCCATTCGTAATGGGGTCACTTGGCTTCTCCACGCCGTAAAGACAGATTTCACAGTAGTACTGCGATGCTCTGTTGCTCTCTGAAGAAGCATCCATTTAGGAGCTAACGGTTCTAATCCCAAACTCACTCACAGATTAAGCAGCTGAGTCTTTCCCCATAAAGGCCTCAGACTTATAATTTTATGTTTAAAAAAGGTGAACTGCTGTACTAGAAATAAAAAAAAAAAAAAACGATATTACAATATTACTGTTCGAGGTCATCATAGACTAAATAAGTCATAGAACATGCCACAAATAATAGAACAACACCATATGCAAAGCTATGATTTGGACTTTTCCTGGAGTTAGGAAAAAAAATAATTAAATTGATTTCCATTGTCTTCTAGAACACTACCAGGATGCTGCTCAGATGCATCTTATGTTTTCATGTCTGCTATTTTCTCCTATTGCTGCTCTCAAAAAAGAAACCAACAGCAATAGGTAAAACAAAGCAAAACAAAAAAATATGAATGACTAAGACACTGAGTGGCAAATATTATTTCACATTTTCTAAAGGTTTCTTTTGTGGACATAATACATTTATTCAGCTATATCTAGATAAACTAAGGTTAAATGAATAATGAGCATTTGTTCTCTCTCCAGCAGGAAATGCTAAAGAAACAATTTGCTAGAAGACAATTACCGGGGTGATGCTAGGTGTCCTCTTCTTGTCATGACAGAAGAGATAAGAAAACAAGAGTTACATTTTATGGATTTTTTTCTAAGCATTCTTCACATTCCTCTACCTGCCACTGACAATGACATTAGTAGGCTGATCAGCATTCCTTTAATGAGCAAACAGATGGCTGGCTTTTAAAAATCTCAACCCTTCTGTGTTTGGATCAGGATCAGATTCAGTGCTGACACAGTGATTTCAATGGTCACTAAGATAATGGAAACGTGGAAAACATTTTCTAATAGTACCATTTCTTTTCTGAAAGGCTGTGCCTCTTTAAGTAGTCACAATGTTTGACATCCAAAGTTGTCACACAATGGTAATGAGCTTAGATTTAATTATCATTAAAGTGCTATGGCTCTGGGAAACATCTCCTGTGTTGGTCTCTGGAAGACCAAACAATTGTATAATTATGACTGTGCCATGCCTCATTCACAAACAGTAGGATTGTATCTTGTGAATAATCCAATCAGTGTATTTACTCACAGGGTAAACCACTACCATTTGTTTATCGTATGTATGTAGATGAGTTACTGACACCAAGAAATAGCAATAGTACATAGTAAAAAATATGTGGATGTTTAACCTGTGGCAGTTTATGGCTAAAATTACACATTTAAATGCTGCTTCAAGACATGACCATTGTCCCCATTTCCCTTTTGTAATTTAGCTGACCTGAAGTCCACATTCACAGAGGAGTACTGTTACATAGATCTCCTAGAATAAAATGGTCCATTCACTCCTCCCTCTGGCCTTCTGGGAGTGCTAAAAAATAAAGAGAAATACATTTATTCTAATGTAAGTAACTATGGCTGCAGTCTATTTGGACAATAATGATGGGCTGATATCAAAGACTTTAGGTCCATTCTAGCAGTTGTCAGGCATATGGAGATTCATGCAGATCAGACCAGACACTTTACACCACTCCCTCTGCAGAACTACTAGACTGAAAAACCCCTAACACATTTTGTGTTTTCTACACAGGTTGCTTATTACTCTATTGAGAGTGAACAGAAAAACAAGTTTCTTTTGTCTCTTTCCTTTTTTTGTTTTGTTTTGTTTTGTTTTGTTTTGTTTGTTTGTTCCTACTTTTGTTCCTTGTCTCAACACACTCAGACCCCTGATTCTTTGATTCTGGGCTGAACTGAGCTCTGTATGGACTGTGGTAATTTAAGGTTTCTTCAGATGTTCAACCTAAAGCTAAATTCTAAGGCTGTAGAACATTTCAAATGAAACACGGAGTCTACATAAATACTGACCAACTCAACCCATCTACAGATTTGATTCTAGCAGGAGACATTTACTCCACCAGTACAAGGGAGCTTTCATGTTCAGATGGTGGATTTGCTGATCTTTGGACTATGTGTAAAGCCAAAAAACATCTGCAACAGATTTGTGCTTGTAATGCCAATTACACTATCTCTAATATTGTTTTAGGTTAAGTCTGAAGATGGAATGGGTGAAGAATACACTATTTTTGTAGTTGGGCTCATTTCTCAGGCACCTTCATGAACCAAAGCCACACATTCATACAGGTAAGTTTAAAGATAAATAGGTTATTCTAAATTATTGATTAAATATTGTTCATTTATAAAATATATACAACTGTCCATCTGACAGTCATAGTTAGGAAATCACTGGCTCTTCTTGCTGTCTCATGACACTTACTTTTTACATATTAAAGTCCAGATGAATAAGTAAACAAAATGTTATAAAACTCTGTGTGCTCTATTGGAGAGGAAACACTAATACATTACTGTTTGAGGACCAAAAACTTGTACTAGTAGGTTTCTTGTTTGTAAGTGAAATAATTTTTTAATGTTGTATTGGTCCATGTTAATCTGAAATAGAATATAATAATATCTACCTGAATCTGAAATAGAAAATCATGAATAGATTATTACAAGACCCACACACCATTTCAGCATTATTTAATACAAAGTTCTACAGTATATCCATGGACTCATTCCTCTTGCCCTTGTATAGACTAAATGGCAACCATAATCAAAGTAAGTTAAGTAAATGATGATGAAATCAGACCCCAAATGTTTGTTCATTTTATGAGAAAAAAAGTGAATAAAATGTCCTGAAACACTATAAAATATGGATTTGTTATTCAAGTCATAGAAATGATTTTGAAGAAAGTCTTTTAGTGTCCCAAGTAAATGTATAATTAGGCAGTTTATATTTACCCAAGGGATAAGAACAGGTTGAAGAAACTGTTAAGGTTCTTTGATAACTTACACAAACTTTTCTGTCTACTATCAGTCTACTTTGGAAATAACTCTGTGTAGTGCTGGTAGAAGTACTACATAACAGTAACTTCAGTTACAATGGTATGCAGATCAAAAGGTAACCTGAAAGGCCTTTTTATCTGCCAAAATCTTACCTGAACTTGATATGCCCTAATTTAGAAATCTGTTATACATGTGGTCTTAAAGTTCTTTTTGTTGTTCACAACCTACTATTTTCCAAGACAGGTAGATAATAGGGGCTGATATAGCTATAAACACTGAGGCAATTCTTTTGTAACTCTGGTCTGATTTCACAATAAATTCTGCAAATTCAGTTTTCAGCAGCAATGTAAGTTTTACAGGAGCACTAAACTAAGCAGAGTGTTACTCTGGGATACTACACCTTTTTAAGAAAACCATGCTTTCCCAGGGTGTATAGTTCATCTCAAATGTCACCTTGCAATTAAGTTGTTTTATGAGTCCGTTAATCAAGTGATCAGGTCCATTGATCACTTGTGATTTGGGCTTTCCTATCTTTTGTTTACATTTATAGTTCAAGTTGGCTAGAATAGAGTCAATTTGTCTTTTCTTTTTGTTGTACAGAACCTATTTCCGTCAGGCTGTGGGTTACATCTGGGGCTTCCAGAATCTTTGACAAGAGAAATAATAAACATTAACATCAATTAACTCAACCTTTAGTGCCTGTGATGTATCTATCTGCTAGTTATTTCAAAATACAAAACAAATCCTATTAAAAATAATCCAGATGACGCATTCTACCAGACATAGCCTGGTAGATAGCAGCAAGAGCAGAACTGGTCCAGAAGAGAGATAAGCCAGGAGCTGAGGGTGCCACAGCACAGGTAGGGCAGTGACCAGCCTGACCAGGATATAGTCCTGCAGCATTTGACCAGGACCAGGTTGGTGACAGTGACAGGTCCCATCAGTAGTCCCAGACAAGGTGAGGAAACAAGCTATATCTGGGGTCCATTCAGTCAGGAACAGCAGGAGACAAGGCCAGAGACAGGACTGGAGACATGGCAAACTACAGCACAGGTCCAGGGTCCATCCAGCAAGTCCAGTCAGTAAGTCAGGACACCAGGAGACAGGGCTGGGCATAGGTTGTTCTGAATATTCACTATTCGTAAGGAAAACTGGCCATTTATTCCTCTGTGGGATGATTTTGCTCCCCAGCTGATGTCTTTCAACTTACAAATTGGCCCTAGGACACCTCTCTGAACCCTGTTAGGATGAATATACACAGCCATATGTACACACACACACAGCCATACATACACACCTATTCAGGCACATTATTAATCAGTCCTGCAAATGACCAAGTGGCATAATCACTCTCTTTTTAAGATCTTTTGTACCAAGAACTTGTTCAGCAGTTACTCTGACATATATTGCTTTCAAATCAGTTCAGAGTAAATCAGCATATTCAGATGTCAGATTGCAATGAGCATCTTCTCTAACTACCACTTACCACAAGCACTGATGTAAAACAGTCCCTTTCTTTTTTTCTGTATGAATTTGCAGACTGAGACTCACCATTCTTTGACAATTAACTTCCCCTGAGATTCTGAACTGTCAGCTAGTATTATAATATCCTGGGCAAACTTAGTTTCCTTTAATCTCTGCATCTGAGATTGCTGCCATCTGAGAAACGGTATACCCACTTTTGGCCCCGGGCATGGTGTCTCCAAATAGCAAGACATCTGTATGACCACCTCCAGGTCTCGGCCGGCTTTCAGTAGCACATTCAAGCAATCCATTAGGTAACTTTGTTCTAAATCCAATTTGTTCTTTAATAAAGTGTTGTACTGTTATCCATCAATATTGTGTCTGGTGACTTTCCACAGACAATAAAAGCCTATAGAAAGATCTTTGGTGGATATCAGGAAATATCTAACAGCCTTCAAGTGTTCCTAGAAATGAAACAGCAGAGCACAGAATCTTTAGCAACTAGAATAGAGGTATGTACGTCTAAGTACAAAACACAGTGAAGAATTAAAATGCTCAAGTATCTTGTCTATTAGTAGATGTTTCCAATGTTTAAAATCAAGTTTTGAATTAAAAATAACAATAACTTAGTAAGAGAGGGAAATGATGGCAGGATAAAGACTTTTTTTCTTTACTTCTAAATGTTTCTTAAGGTAATTTATGTTTCTAGCTCACAGATTATACTTGGAAAGCTGCACTTATTTGATTCAGTAGAGTGTAACTGCAAATGCAGCTGTTGAAAACTGAATTGTTTATTCTATTGCTATGCGTTCCTGGCTGTGACCAGATGCAACCAGCTGTTAACCAGTTGCTTCTCTCTGCTTATCTCCTGGCAACCAGATGATCAACAAGCCCTACAAAATGGTTATAATTGACTAGAAATAGGAAACAGTTTAGACGTTTACCTCCCATCCAATGATAAAGTGATTAATTATTTCTTTAATTTAGGATTACAAGTCCTTTGTGTGACTTTGTGTGTTCATAGACTGATTTTAGAAAGACTAATTCTGTGTTTAAAATTATACTGTGCTTAAATATGAGCTTAAACACATGCTTAGCTAAGCATCTCTGAAAGAAAAGCACAGGCAAAAGATCCAGATAGTATTCTGGTGTTTAATCTTGTAAATGCTTCAGGGTATGACCAAAAAAGTTGAAGGCATTGATTACACTCACAAAAGTAAAGCGATATTTGTCACATTGATCTCCTCTGTTCTCTACACAACTTAGTTTCCCTAGCCTGTATTGAATATGCGCATTATTTAAACACTGAACTATTATGAGTTCCTCCTAAGCTTTTCGATACCGTGATAGTCCCTCAACACTTTACAAAAGGCAATGAATTTATCTTCACAACCCTTCTGTGAGTAAAAATTGTTACTAAAAAAATTGAAAAAGTGCCAAAGCAATCAAAATGTTAGTTCTGGAAGTCCATTCTTTACATATGCGCCCTCCTTTTTGTAATATTTCACATGGTACAACCACAGACCCCTGTTGCAGTTTTAGTGCTTAAAATTCTTTAAGTCAAGGCCCAAAAATGTCATGGCACCCTGAAAAAAAAAAACAACAACATGCAACTCCTCACCAAATTTGAAAATCTGGTTAAAAATAACTTGCCAAACAGAAGGAGGACAGGCATAAAATTTTTTTTTGTAGGACATTTTCTTACTTACTTGATCTTGAGATCTTTCTTTCTCTTTCTGCAATATTCTGCCTCATTCAACTTCTGCAACCCCTCTGAGTGCAACATTTTGCACTTTATAACACTGATACAGGTTCTGGAGGAGGACAGCCTTTGCGCTGTGGGATTCTAGAGTAAAAATAGGATGCGTTGCCATCAAGAGACTGTAACATGAACAGACAACAGCTGAACTAGGGATGCACGGTTATTTTTAAATGCGAAGTTTCCTTATAAATTTAATGTTCCTTATAAATTTAATGATTTGGCGGCATGAGAGATTGAATTTTCAATTATCATACAACATTGATATTGACACATAGTTTATTTCTTAGAAGAAATTCAGTACAAGTAAAAGATATGAAAGTAAGCAGAAAAATGGATTCAGGACCAACTGAGGAACTCCAGAGATAATTCCATATGACCCCTCTTTAAGTTTACACTTCATGGTGAGATAGATGCCAGCACAAACTAAACTTAGAAATCACCAGCCTAAAACATCTTCTCCACCTATTCACGTTTTTACCAATTCACAAAAGAGGCCTTTTCCACAACAGTAACAAACAGGGCTTTCAAGAAAGATTTTTTTTTAATCCTTCAAGCCCAAACTAGTTTGACTAGCAATGAAGAAGTCAGTTAAGGTTAACTCTTTGCAATCCTTCACAATTTCTACCCAACCAAAAAGCACATCAAATTTCTCCTTCCGTATAAGTTCGTTCAGAACCTACCTAAACCACATTAATGTTCATCTAAGTGAAGCTAAGAAAGTAGACCTAGCATATGCTTGATTCATACCAAGACTGAAAATACCTTAGTAGTACTAGAAATGGTCTACTACAAGTGGACAGGATGCAGACACTGTTTCATTGTAGATCTCTTTCCAGCTTAACTTTGTCAACCACAGAATTTGCTTGCCTTATACTGAAGAAATGGCATACTTACCACCATGTATAAGAGGCTTCTGGTCTTCTCTGGAAAGACATACCCAACAGTAGTGGTAGGGAAGTATCTCATTGCTAGGATCGCATCTTTCTCTGGTTGTTCCAGCACTTCACATGCAACAACAACATCAAACAACAAACTTAGTGTCAGCAACAAATAGATAATAAGCAGCTGTAACTTTTCTCTGGAATATTATTATCAAAATACCCCGGTACTTGGATAAAATCTGTTAAAAGGTAAAGAATAGTAGACTGAAACTGAACCTCAGACAGACAAGACGTATAATGATGGAAAGCATTTCATTTCAAAGGGAAACTTTTCAGAGTTTATAGCTAAATTAAAGGGGTTTTATTGGTAATATATATGCCCAACTAATGAACTAAATCTGCAGCATGAGAATGCATGCTATCATCTCTGATTGGATAGGATAGTTTTTTTTTTGGCTAAGTATGAGCTATGTCAGTCATTTTAATACCAATCACAAAACCCAGGCATCTTTTTGTTTGCTTGGTTGTGTTTTTGTTTTTTGTTTTTCCTGAACATAAGAGGCCTAAACATGGGAATCTAAATTTATCATGCTGTGGACTGAATTAACCTGCACATCATTTTCCAGTTTACCAAGGTCTGGAACCTCTGACCTAGTCCTAACAATAGCAAAGTAGGCATCAGCACTCAGTGAACTCTAGCAAATGAATAACTTGTGTTGTATGTTTTGAGAAGCAAGACCAGAGAGCTCACATATGTATCAACATTTCAAAGACTAATTTCAGAAATCTAAAGATGACTCATGATGCTTAAATGTTTAGAAGCAGCAATAGTGATGTGACAATTACTGTGCCACATTTATTATATCAAATGCATTAATTGTTTTTACTTAGATTCCACTTCCATAGCTCATTTGCAATAAATGAGGAGTCTGCATGGCTCTCTGGGCTGGTTCCCACACAAAAGTGTTCTGATTCCTACAGATGGAAAGTCACATTCTATTTTTTTATTTTAACCCAAGACAGTCTATGTTCAAGGCATTCCATTTCCTGGATGGATTAAATATTTTGGATTAAGAATGCAATTAGCAAATAGGCTCTTACACAGTGAAAATTCTCAAAATAAGGGCATCACTTACTTCTATAAGAAACTCTGTTCTGTTAGAATTTCCTTGGAAGATGGTCTGAATGTCAACATACCCCTTTAGGAATTAATTTCTCAGCATCCTTATACAGTACTTTCTGAGCTGTCTTTTATAGTAGAAATATAAACTCAACTGTATATGAAAAAGGACAAAAGACACAAACTTAAACTTTGCCAAAACAGGACATTTCACTGCACATGAATTTTTTCAGTGTAGAATTTCAGATTCCAAAGATAGTCAAAAAATATTTTAGGGACTGTAAAAACTGTATCACAGAAAAGCATTTACCACAGTATTATGAAGTCTATGGACTTTCACGATACTTTGTAATCTGCTTAAAATTCACGCTTCTAACAACTTCTGACTATTTGTAAATCTTAGCATCAGTTTCTTGATCTTGATGGAAAGCTTAGAAAATGCACCTCAACGAGCAAAATAAGCAAATAAAAGCCAAATATTTTAGGATATTTCATGACTTTGTTGGGACTTGACTCATATTTAAATGTCTAGCATTACTAACAGTGGTATTCCTCTACATGGAAGTTAAGATAATTGCTTTTATCTCCATTCTATTTTTCATAGTCCAATGCCAAAGCACAATGTTATTCTTTTGCATCTGGCATTTGTAAGCCTCATTGTTGGGATATACACCACTGAAATAATTCTTCGCTTTCTGAAGCAAATGCTTTTTCTAAAGATTCAGAAGCCACATTATTAATTTCCTGATTTATTTTTGGTATGCTCATAAAGAAGGACTTCTATATGTCTGCAAATACTGAATACAAGAAGAGGCCCTGAAACACGATAATGATAGCTAATAAAATATGAAAGCTTTGCTTTGCATACACAGTAATAAAACTACTTCTCTGGTAGGATATAAAGTTAACATCTCTTTCTAAATTGCTTCAGCACTTGTGCTCACAAATGTTATGCTACTAAGCCTAAAGGAACATAAACATTATTTTATGGTATAGTATATACTTAGCATAGAAATAGTGTACTGTTAAAGAGAGAGGCTCTCTAACACTTTTGAAGACCATAGTTCCCATTTGATTGATGAGTTAGAAGATCATAGGGAGCATTGTCACATACAAAAAGTCAGGGCTGATAAGCCTACAGGACATATATTTAATCCTCAGGAGGAAAAAAGGAAAACTAACAGAGCAATACTGAAATGCAAAAGGCAAGAAGCAGCTGGCTTTAAATTAATACCTATTTAAATGGTGTAGATGGAAATAGGCCAACTTTGAAAGCAATTTAGAGGAATCCTATTTTTACCATATCACTAATCACTGAACTTTATGAATTAGTTCTATTCTTTTTAAAACTCCATTAGTCATATCTACTTAAGAAAAAAGTAACCATACATTAGTTCTTCAACACAGCGAATCATACTACAGTTGTATTTCAGGGTGGGATGTCATCATTATGAAGCTTATAAGTTATAAAGCTCTACAAGAAACTTGTGAAAAAGAGCAACTGCTCTTCTATAAGAGGAATTTCAATTTGATTGTACTAAGAGTGCAACTCAACACGAGTGCCGTTAATTATTACAGAATCTCCACATAGCAATGGAACTGTATTCCCTCCTCAAGTGCTTTTCTCAGCCTTCCTCTGTAAGGAAGGAGGAGGCAGGTATGAGTTGCATAGGATGTATAAGAACAGCTGCACTAAACCAGTTGTAAATTGGTTTCCAACTTTAGCTTCAAACTATACAAGGGGTTGCTAATGTTGCATAACTCACAAATCCTGCATGGTACTCTAGGAAATGAAACTGCAGTTACCATTCAGACGGAACTCACTGATACATTTCCACATTTGCACTCCTTTGTTTGAGAAAATCAAAATCTGAATCATGCTGCTCGGCTACAATTGCTTATATAAACATACTGCCCCACCAAAAAACATGCTGGCCTGCCAATGGTTTGCATGCACATTCTTTCAATACTTGAAGTATTGGTTGTCCACCAGAAAAGCTGCTGGATAATGCAGTTTAGCCAAAACCCAAATCATTACTACTTATTTGAACTGCAGCAGTTCTTAGAAATTCCACCTGATATCAGCATCAGATTGTGCTATGCACTTTACAGACACACAAAAGTTTAGGACATCACTAGAGAGTCTATTAGCTGAATACAGCAAAACCAAGACACAGGAATAATTGGATCAAGGCTGCACAACAAAGCTCTGGCAAAATTTACTGGAGAAGCTAGATATCTTAATACAATGTTTTAAATATTAGATCATGAACACTTAAGCAAACAACAACAAAGTATAAAAAATAAACCACAAAACTTTCAGACACAATAATTAAAGAATAAATATTCTTTTTAGAATAAAAGTTTCAGTGCTTTCTTTTCCTGTGACAGAACCCAGAATCCTTTTAACTAATTTGTTGAGGAAATATGCCACAGTGGAATTTAGTATGACTGATTAAACTATGTTAATACATTTTCCAGCTTTGGGTCCCAAGTCCCATTGCCCTATCTATGACCTTTCTAACTCAGGAATTATGTTACTTGTTCTACTAACAAGCATCCATCCATGCCACAGGATATCATGGTTGAACAGAAATTATTTGAAGTGCAAGCACAAAACAAAGACTATATGACATATGAAGCATACGCGTATATCTGATGGTATTACAGTTGCTACATAAAATCACTATTAAAAGTAACTTTTAGATTGATCCCTCTCATTTTGATTAAGTATAACCTGTAAATCAACCCAGGACACATCACAATCCCCGTATCTTATCTAGCAAGGCATTCCCATGCAAAGGTGCTTATGTGGGGAAAATTAGCAGCTGGGAAAATCAGTCACCTTTTTAAGTTACTTTCATGGAAAACTCAGTGCTTTACTTCTCACCTTTGTTACTTCTCAAATATATCTTACTACCACAAAACCACAAATGCATGACAGAAGTAACGTATACACACTCTGCTTGGTGAGTTTTTTTTGTGACTCCTGGGAACTGTTTCTAACGGTCTGACCAAGATTCAATTCATCTGGTTGTTGGAGGATGGTGAGCTGAACATTAGATCTTGAAAGTACCAGCGATCATCTATGCCTTTCTTCTTTAGACTGACACTCGTAAGCTCTGATTCAGAGTCTACAGCACAGAAATACAGCAATGGACTAGAAAATTAGTCTAGGCAGCTGCACTGGGAATCTCTTTACCAGATTCAAGCCTCAGGTACCAATCCAGCAAAACTTGTAAGCACATAAAATAGCTAAACCCGTGAGTGACAGTGGGACAAAACAATCTTAATATACATCAGCATGTGGTGATACAGTTTGTTGGTTTTTAAATCTAATTCCCATTGAAGCCTGTTCATTCTTGTTGCATTATATATAGCTTTAGTAAGAATATACACCAATAAATATGTATTTCTCTTTACAGTGCCGTTATCTCTTCCCTTTCTCATCCCTTGAACACTTACTTGATTCTGTCTTCCATTCATAAAATCTTGCGAAACCGCACCACCTCAGCAGCATCCTCCAAGCTGCCCTCGGTACCCATCACAACGAGGAAAATGGAGTTGTCTAGCCACCGTCTCTTGATCCTGTGGGAGTAATTGTGTTAATTATCAAAACATAGAGGAAATGATTCCCATTTTCACTTGTTTTAAGGCCCCTTCAAGGCTACAGCAGAGTGAGCTGACTCAGTGTAAATACAGCTCATTAAGTTTAATGCAGTTGAGGCCTGATGATGTCTGGCCAGTGCTAGTGCAAGGAAAAGTTTTTCTTGCCCTTTCAGTACTATTTCTACTGCAGAGTTTTCTACTTACTTCCTGTGACTAAGGTAATTTTTAGCTATTTATGGACAACTCACGCAGTCTTAACCTGGACTGGGAAGCAAGGGGCATGAAAGATCTGCTGTCCTATCCATTCTCATTCTTATTGCTATGGGCAAAGAATTCTGAAGGGGGAGGGGAGGGAAATCTACTTTTTTTTCATCACATTTTTTTTTGCATTACATCAGACAAACTGTACTGAAAAAAGGGTAGAATTTCTACTGTAAGTGTCTGTGATAACAAGAGGCTTTTCCATTCAAAATGTAAATGCTGGTAGTATCAACATCTGGAGGACTGTAGCCTTAGGCAACATTACAAGAAGCAAGAGATCTGGACAGGATACATTCAATCTTGCTTTAATGGTATGATGTTCTGCCAAGATAAACTTCTAGGCTTTGACATATTTTATTTTGAAAAATGTTATCGTCAGGTGTAAAGGAAATTCCTCTTCACTGAGGAGAGTTTTGTAGCAGCGTATTTGATGACATAATTACTATGTGACTACATATTTAATGAACATCTTTCCTGACCTGAATAAACAAGAAGCAACAAACATTTTTTCTGATGACATCCCCATGTCCCAGCAAATTTAAATGACAATAAAAAGAAAGGACTCACATTCTCACTAAAGGTTTAGGTAGAATTACAGGAAGCATACAAAATGCCAAAATTTCCAAAGGTGCTACAGAATCACCAGAGTGACCCAGGTACTGCTAAATTCAGTTCAGCAACGACTAATTACTCGGCATCCTCAAATTAGGCTGTATGTTGCTGAATACTGTTACTTAGGAGTGAACATCTGTGGCTGAATCTACTTCCAAAGAGACCTGAAACCACTTTTCTCAGGACTTTGGAGCTCTCAGTCCCAAAGAGTTTACAGTACAGAAGCAAACTTCAAAGTGAGTAATACTGTGATGATTGCAGAAAAGACTGTCAGCTGGTTTAAATCAGTACAAGTTTACTGAAATCAACCAGCTAAAAGTCTACTACAGGGATGTGAATTGAAATCGTAGAATCATGTTCAAGTAGCAGTGCTTTATGGTAAATCCATCGGAAACACTAGTAAACCCCCCTTTCTTTGGACTAAAGAAACGTTATCATGAAGAAAAATTGGACATTTCACTGATAATCACGCTGCACTCCTCACAATGCTGTGTACTCAACTGCAGCTGTTTTTGGAATGCCGTTCCAAAACCTGCATTTCAGCAGCTCAGACACATAGCTTCAGCTTTGTTGGGTCATCTTTGCCTCCATGATCCACATGCACCACAGATGTAAAAAAAAAAAAAATCGTATCTTTTATATCTAATTCAGTTTGTACTTTTTCACTGTAGCATTAATGTAACACAACATGAGTATTTCCCAGGAGAAGTATTTGTCATTGTAACACAGGGCTCAATTCATTCACTAAAGCAAAAGTTTGCAGAGCTCCTGGAAGTGGCCAGCTTCAGATAACGAGACCATTGGATTAAATATAGGTTTAGACTTCTTTTTTTAATCTTTCCCTTTATCTCCATCCAAATCCCCACTCCCTTTTGGCTGCTGTCACTACAGCACTTCAGATTCTGGCACAGAACCAGTAAAGGAGGTATTTCAAGAGATGGTAAATCAACTTATTCAATGCTCTCTCTGGCTTCCTTTCTCAGAGGTCAAATATGTTTTCAAACCAGTAAAAGAAGTGAAAGTTCTTTCAAGTCTCACTTCTCACAAGGCAGGACAAGCAGAGGGGGGTTTCCAATACTCGCCGCTAACGGCATGCAGTTCTCAGAAGAGCCTCTTTTCTTCTCTGATCCATAGGATATGCACAAAGGCTTACTCATTATCTTTTCATATTTTCTCCAAAATACCAAATACAGAGCTATCAGCATAATGGGTCAAAGAATGTGCACATACACCACATTTCATTATCCAGCTTTATTTTTAACTTGGACTCCCAATTCAGCTCCAAGAAAAAAATGCCAACATTACGTTGTATATAGAAACTCTCTCAGTGATCATTTCATGAGAACAAGCTTGCACAAACAGCACACTATTAACATGTAGTTACTCTTTACTGCTGTTATATATGTGTTGTATATAACAACATCCCAGTTTCAAAGAGGTCGAAACACATTTTTGTAAACATAGTGAAAAGTCTTGTATTCACATTACTGACAACAAATAAATGACAGCAATGGCAAGATTCAGAGACCAGGTAGAAATGTCAGTGCATCTCAGAAGGAGCTGCAGAAACAGCACACATTTTTATAACCTTATTTAACAGTGACACATCTTTCTATGCAAATATACCAACTTGCGGTCAAATCCAAACGTACTGCACTCAAAGTAATATTGCAAAACACATATACAACCATCCTGACAGCTGGACAAGCCAGACTAATCTATTTGTCAAAAGACTAATCACCACTTCAGCATTTCACTGCTTCATGCCAAACTTACCTTTCATTTTTTATAGCAGTTGCTGACCAACACTCAGCACTTGCTATTTTTAAACAGGATGATATTATTTGAGAAGAGGTTTCAACTATTTATATACTTCATTAACTCTTTTTGAAGGTTAACATAAAATACGGGAGGAAAGGAAAAAGGAAAACAAAAATAATAGTATCACCACTAAAAATACTGATTTTTGTTCAAATTAGTCTCAGAACTAATTTACAACTTTATGAAAGTGATGCTTTAGTTTAACAAAGCAATCGGAGCCAACTCAGAGCAGCTGGAGGTACTTCTATGGCAGGAGGTAAGATTAAATTATGTAATGAACGTTGCTTGTTAGGCATTATTCATCTCCTGTTAAAACAGACTAAAACAAGTCAAACAGATTGTGGCTAGTAATCTCTATTGACTAGAAAGGCAGCCTGTAATGTCTACCATGGACGTACATGTCTGCATTGCAGCCATCCCTTAAGGTGAAATGAATTCCTCTCTCTGTTTCTTTTCAGTATTTAGTCTTTCTAGACAGTAGAGCAATCCTATCTTCATTGCAGAGTATTGTTCCACCACCACAACAGCAGAAACATGGTGCAAACTGAAAACCTTTTTAACAAGCTTACTTAGGTTTTTACAGGCTTACTTAGCAACATTCAATTTTCCAGTTCTCAAAACACTTGACAGAGGTGCTAACCGTCATTATCCCTGTTTCACAAGTGAGGAAAATTGAAAGTTAACATGGAAGTTAACATGACCTTGCCCAAATGAAAACATTTCCACATTTCACCCTACCTTAGAATTACCATCACCTACTGTGAATCCAGCTCTGCTACACACTATTCAACAAATTCATAGGTCTGAAAAGTGAGTATAAAGATTAATAAGAAAAGTATTAAATGAACAAGATAAAATATTTTTTCTCTTTTAACAACTTAAGACAAATGCTATCCCTGTGTATCAGACAGTATGTCCAGCCAGCACGCTGCAGCATGATGCAGTTGCCCAGCTGGCACTGCTTAAGCTAGCGCCAGAATGAAACACACCGTAGCACTTTCAAAATTATTAGCCAAAGTTATTAGCCTTGTGAAGTGACATAATCTACTGTCTTGAGCAGCAGGCCAGGCAAGTACAATTTATATATCTGCTAGTACTTGAGCTATCACCAATATACTATGCTGCACTTTACCAGCCCAATCTAGGTGAGCTGGGGACTGTTTTCATCATGCTCTACTGCCTCACGTAGACATGTTCTAAATTTTCTGTAAGGGCATCTAATTAAAACAGTATTGTGGATTGTCATATAGAAAAGAAAAGTAGTGTAGACAAGGTTTCAACATCTTTTTTTTCAGAAACAGGAAAACAGTTTTGACCATTTACTCCTATATGGTAAGCTGGAGTATAAAAGCACACATTTTTACACACACAGACACACATGCATGTACATGAACATATACACAGACACATGCTTCTATATAAATACAATACTCTGCTCCCACTGGTATTTTCACCTAGCACCTTTGCTACTATTTGCCCTAAGTACATTTAACTACAAAAGCATGATTTTTTCTTAATTACCCACACACACACAAAGGAGTACTTTGAATATTTTTTTCCAGAGTAGGAAGAAAACTCATCCTCCACACCACGATGCACTTGGAAGGAGGATGCCTTCCAACCTTGTATTTGCACTGCCATCCTGCCAAGAACAAGTCTTTACCAATACTCTGAAACTCTGGCACACAAGCTTGGATTTCTGCACTGATCAGTGCCGATCTAGCTGCCTGTACCCAAAATACAAGTCAAAGGAGAGGGAACGCCAGCACAGTACTGGTGTATCTGAGGCACCAATCTTGCCAAAACACGACATATCTAGCACTCTAGAACTGATGTAATGAAAATTGTTGTTAGAAGACCTGAGTAACATCAATATGAAAACAAAATATATCTTCAACATTTAGTTATTTTCTGTCTTTAACATAGATTTCAGCTCTTTCGAGATAATGTACATTTCTGTATTCCTTTACTAATATGGCCCATCTATTGTAAACCCAGATATTACAGAAAATTACCTTTGTGGATATCAGGAATATTTCAGTAGCTGACATGTTAAACTGAAGTTTTTATAAACAATGGAATTATGTCACTGGAAAACAAAATATATGCATTATTAGCATAGAAAACCTCTAGCTAAGCCTCAACACTGTAATAGCTCATAAATATTTGATGACTGGTAAACAAGACATTTAACATATAATGTATTATCACATAAATATAGCTATGTACTACCAAAATAGAGTTACAGCTGTGGATATTTTGGATTACAATAAAACAAGGAAGTCCCTCCTGAACAATGATCAAAAGAGAACTTAACAAGCAACAAAGAAAAAAATCAAGAATATGCTTGTCAATTAGTGGAAACAATGCTAAATGTAAGCTTTTTGTTTTCCTCGTCTCAAAATTAAATAGCGACATTTTCAAACTATTTCAACTATTAAGCATTGCAAGGACATTCTGTCTTGAATTGCTTCTTCTGCCATAACAATTCAAGTTACCCAGATCAAAATAATTAATTCTGATAGAAGCAAAAACAAAACAAGTGAGCAGATTTAAATGAAAATTGAATTATTTTATTATAATGCTTTATAGTATCATTCAGCCAAAATTGCATGCAACTTTTTCTTCTCTCATTGATACCTTCTTCTGGATGGCTACAAGACCAACACACTGCCCTGACTCCTGTCTTGTACTTTCCCCTGTCTGACTGCACCTTGGCTTCCCATATATTGGATACACCTTGTTCAGGTTTTCTCTCCTCTTTCCCCTATCACTTTAGGTCCTAAGGAGTTAGGCAGCAGAACTGCTTTTAAAATTAATGAGAAACAGGTATAGAGGGAAGCTGGCAGGTCTAGATATTCCAGCATATATTCAGAAACTTCAGTAAAATGTGTCAATGCAAAATCTTAAGATACACAGACAACCAAGGCAGAAGTTACAATGCTGATGAGCTCCAAAACATTCAAGCAACACTGCAAGCAACAGGAACAGGTCATATATGATCAGTACAATAAACAGTTTATTACTGATCGAGGAGAAAAAAATTGAATTCATAAACCACATTTGCTGTGGCACTTTGCTTCCAAAATTCTCCACTTTTGAAAGTTTGTCAAACAATTTTACAATAATTACGTACAATGTACAATGATCAGAACTAGACAAAATTTTGCAAAACCTTTTGCAAAATCTTTTTCAGCCTCCTGACTTACAGAGTAACTGTGGTTCATATAAAACACTTGCATTTGACAGGAAAAACATATGAATATGTTAAAAATATGAATACTTTGTAGGAGTTGCTGAAACAGATCCAAACCTGCATCTACTGAGTCTGGTTTCTCACCTCTAGCATTCATTTATTAGTTTATGCAGACAGTGAATTCCTTTTTGAAAACCCTCGTGTCTATAATTTGGTAAAGGGGTGAGAGTTTCAAAGAAGCCTATGAGAATTAGCCCCAGTGACATGAAAGACATGCCCATGTCCCTCTGGGAGAGCGCACAAAACATGTGCAGAAGGAAGAGGGAATGGTAAGACATCTAAGGACCATGACATCACCCTTCATACATTTCTACTTACAGCCAGAGAAGCACCAACAATTTCTGTGACACGTAAACAAACAAAAGTTTGACACACTGATTTACTAAAGCAGGAATGGCAATAATAATAAACCCATCAATACTCCATAAAGGACTTTAATGTGTCTGAAGATATTTTCATTACTGCAGTAAGTGTTAAGCGTTTCCTTTGCTGTTAACAGTTTTTATGGCAAAGCTTTGAAGAATGTCCCACAGGTTATCAGCAAAAGCTCTATCTGTTGCATATAAAATAAGAACACACTAAACAATCCAGAAAACTACTTTCAAGTTGTGGCCCAAGACTAAAGTTGGAACCATGACAGGACAGATCTTTTGCTGGTGTAATGTGGCACGGTTCCAGTGGAAGGAAGCCATATCAATTGACACCAGCTGAGAATATAGCTTGATGCATCGCCTTATTCACTCCTTACATCTGAATTTTTCTTTTTCTTCCCACTTTTTTTTTCTTTTATGTTCTAGTCTCCAACACCATTCTGGCCAGTCTCTAATAGTCCTTAAAGGCTAATCTTCCTGTTAGCTTGCATTTAAAAATGAATCTCAGATGCAGGAAATGAAAGCCTTCCTCTTAAACATAAAGCAGATTCCAATTGAAAACTAAAGAATTCACGCTTCAAAACACTCTCCGAGGATGTCTGTCTCTATTGGTAACATTTGGAGATGTTTGAAAGGGAGCTAATGAAGACAGGTTTATGTGACTGGTTATAATTTTACCTTCCCAACTGCACATTTCAGATTTGTCTCAGTGAATTATCTGGTAAAATATTTCATAGTAATGAATTCTTTAAAAAAGTTTGCAACCAGTGAAACATTTTGAGCTAAAGTTTCAAAAACAGCCAGTAATGTGAGCTTGCATAATAATGCACAAATGGCTAATTGCTCAAAAAGAAGTTAAAGCATTTAAGTACAAATAAACTGTTTTAATGCTTCAAACCACCAAATGACTGAAAATATGTGGAGGGGGGCAGGTAGAAAAGGAACTGAGTAAGACTCAGGGACAAACCACATAAGCAGCGCATTTTACAAGCAGCATGAACAACCACCAGAGATCTTCCAGAGTTCACTGCCCGCTCTTTCTCACTGTGCCATTAACAAGACTTTAACTAAACTAAGCTTTTCAGAGAATTTAGCTGAACAAGGCTGCCTGATAATGTGGCATTACTGCATCACCATGGTCCTTTGTGAGGAGAAAAACCTGCTTCGTGAAGCTGTCAAAAATCACCAGCCCCCTTCCCACCTATTACCTGCAGGAGGTCAACAGAAGCAATGAGCCACTTTTTGCTTACACACTGCAGAACATAGGCGTGACTATCCTGGGCTCGCCTAAACTCTTTTTCTAAAGAGTTTTTCTCTAGCTCAAACAGGCAATTGCATGGGCATTGACTGCATAGGCTTGACTTTCAAATAAAATCTGAAGATCAGCAATGAGATTATTTTATAAAGACAGAGGTCTACCAGACTTGCTGTGGCTGAAGGACACTGGATAAATTTGCATGGTTGATATCTCCAGAATTACTGGTAGATGGCAGTTACACTTTATTTGTAACATGGTAATACGGATTAATGCCTCAGCGTGCTGGACATGAATTACATTCACCATAATTAAAAAAAAAAAAAAAAAAGTGAAAAGGAAATGCACTGATCTGCAGTATAGCTGATTCTGACCAAAGAAACAAGTTTTCACAGAACTTTTATCATTCTTCTGATCAAGCCATTTTTAACGGGCCTAATCGCCTGTTACAAACGAAGTATTTTGCCACTGCTGTCGTCCTGCAATACATGAATACATGTACATACTGAATGTATTTATTGTGTCACATGTTTATGAAAACAGGAATATACCACGAGAACAATCCAACTCTACTGTTATGTCAATGATGCTACATGGCACTAAGCAGCAAACACTTCTACTAGGATTATGTTCAGGAAAGTTGTATCTTCCTCCTCCTGAAGGAATATATGCAAGAACTATAAATGCTTGGAAGTGACTTTACAATTCGGATGTATCTTCATGTACTATATATGCATTTAGGAGGAAGCAATTATTGTAATAGCGTGTGTGTGTGTGGGGGGGGTGTTACAATAATGAATTTATCCACAGCTTTTGTATTAATAATGTTTCTTGTGGCTGTTTAAGAGGAAGAGTAAGGTTCCTTCATATTTTTTTTCTTTTTGGTGCACAAACTGATTACTTGAGCTCTAAAATTTAATAAATTTGTGATTTGTACTGTCCCTTTTTAAAATTCAGGTACTTGATTACCTCTTGGCCTAGTTTCCTAAGAAAGCACATTTAACACAGTCATTCCCTAAAGTGAATTCTGAACTCACTAGGAAGTTTCAATCAAACTTTACTGAGGGGGAGAGGTCTAAAAAAATCTTAAAACTCTGACTTTTTTTTATTGGAAACTGGAGAGAGAAAAGAGATCCTATTAATATTTTAATCAAGAAAAGTTAATAAGCTCATTCTTTATTAGACATCAAGAATTCTCATAAAAGAGAGACATCAGAAACCAGGCTCTCAAAATTCCTTGTTCCTATTACATTTCATGCATTGGTCTTATCCGTAACTATTTGAAGTTCTTTTTGTTTTGTTTTGCTTTAGAATACATCTGTAAGATACCAAATGCTTAGATGTTTATCTAGCCATATAGAGGGTTTGAAAAATCTGTTGCAAGTAGGATGTTTTCCTGAGCAACTGCTATCAGCTTCTGCCAAATCTAAAAAATACATCTCTAGTCCTTCTGGTTTTAATGAAAATCCCCCAGTGCTCTCCGAGCAGCTGAAGCACGCTGAGGGAGAAGACTAGTACACAAATGCCTGTTGGACCAATCACTTTTGAAGAAACTTGATGTACACGATGCACAGAAGGAAGAAAGCTCTTCTGCTTTTTACCATCATGAAAGATGGTAAGGTTTATGATATACCTAGGAGCATTCAGAGGTGAAGCATTCAGCCACAGTTATTCAGTTAAATCCAGTTTCTCCTCCTTTCTTAGCAGCCAGAGTGATGTCTAATTATCAGAATATTTCTTATAGATAATGCGACCTCAAAATTAGTGTTAATTAAATAGAATTAGTCCTCTGATTACTAGGTACTCCTCAAAATGTTCCTGAATGCACAGATGAGAATGACAGGTGATCTCCACAGTGACTGTGAGAGAAATAACTCAGTGTGTTTCTGCAATGTCTAGGCCAGGTGAATCGTGATACAAGGCCCAGGTACTACGGTTGGTATTTGAAAGTTTTCATGTCACATGACATCTGTGAATGTAGCACTGAAAACAGCATTCTTTGCAGAGATGACATACAATGGATTTGAGAGGCTGCAGTATTCTTTCATCTTAATAGATGATGATGATGCACTCGGCACTAACTTGTGGGAAAGCAATTGCTACCTCACGCTGTTAACAATTAGCATACTGGGGAAATCTGCTTCAATTTCCATATGTGATGTTGGGCAAGTCCCTTACCCTGTCTCATCCGAATGAGGGTAAAAGTAATACCAGACTCTACCTTCAGGGAGAGTAGCAAGATAAATATTTTAGATTATATGCACTCAGCAGCTACACAGCAGGGATTGGTAAAACTACCTTGCAAGTTTACTGAAGGTAGGCAGGAATAAATCCATTGCTCTAAATCTGGTAGCTTTATGACTGCTATGTTAACTTTTTCTTTTATAGCTCCCTCCAAATACTTTTTCCATCTGAAAATGTTGCCACTGCTATCTAATAGGTATTGTATCAGATCCTTAAGGAAAAAAAGAATTACACCTAAGGTTTTGAGTATTCGTACATCCTTCCTAGTTCTATACAGAAAGTTTCACATCTCATTGCTGTTGATTGAGACAGAACCCGGTAAATTATTCAAATTCTGGCATGTTTTTGTCAAATACACCTAGGAGACATCCCTCATCCCCAATTAAAGAAAACCATTGTAAAAAAACTTCTTTCGATTTAAGATGGAGTCATGGGAGTACATACATTACTACTGACTAGCAAAGAAAATTCAGATGACTGAAACATACCAAAGTCTCTGAGGAAGACAACTCCACACATACCAAGTAATACTCTTCTGTTTCTTTTGATCTGCTGGGGTAGTTGCTGGCCATAAGGGTGAGAGAAACACACATGTTGTCACATACAGTTTCCCTTACACAGGCTTTCTTAATGAATCAATAGCAATGAAAAGGAGAATGTTCCATAGCTCTGAACACCAGTAACTAACGAACACATTACACCCAGGTGTGTATGTCTCAGCCCTCAGCACAATGGTTTGCAGACTTGTTTAACCCAAATTAAAGACTGCAGGATCTCCTTGGATTCTTACCACTGTGTAAGCAAAATTATCTTTTAGCCCTCTATACACAATGTCTTTTTCTACCTTCGCAAAGGTGGAAGGTGAAACTAAAGGTCTGCAGAGCAATAGCCTCACTGGGCCTGTAGAGAACCTTACAGAAATCTCCAAGTAACAAGCCTAGAAGAAATCCAGACTACTGCAAAGAAAACTACTCACAAAATATGCAATTAAGAATGCTTTCACAAGTTCACTGTCAGCTCTCAGAACTTTTTATGCTCCCAGCTTCCCCTGTTGAATCTGGAAGGTGCTTAGTTAGACTTCAAACACTCCCAAGAATATAGTCAATCTTCTTACAACGCCTTAAAATATTTGCTACCCAACTGGTATGACCCTATTGGCATCTGTGATCTCACTGGCATCACGGAGATGTGGTGGGACAGCTCCCATGACTGGAGAGTTGGAATGGAAGGCTACAGGAAGGCTTTTTTCCATTTTTTCCAAAAACAGAAAAAAGAAAGAGACAGAAGACTACAGGCTAGTATGTCTCACTTCTGGTGAGGATGATCAGAGGGCTGGAGCACCTCCCCTATGAAAACAGGCTGAGAGAGTTGGGGTTGTTCAGTCTTGTGAAGAGAAGGCTCTGTGGAGACCTCATAGCGTCCTTCCAGTACCTAGAGGGGGCCTAAAAGAGCATATAGTGGTAGGACAAGGCGTAATGGCTTTAAAGTGAGAGAGGGTAGATTTCGAGTAGATATAAGGAAGAAATTCTTCCCTGTGAGGGTAGTGAAGCAGTGGAGTTCTCAGGTTGCCCAGAGAAGCTGTGGATGCCCCGAGCCTGGAAGTGTTCCAAGGCCAGGTTGGATGGGGCTTTGAGCAACCTGGTCTGGTGGGAAGTGTCCCTGCCCATGGCAACAAGGTTGGAACTGGATGATCTTTAAGATCCCTTCCATCCAAAACATTCTATGATTCAGTGGTCTGTATTGGGACACAGTTCTAAAATCAGTACATCTCAACTCCCAAATTGTTTCAATGAAGTGATTATAAATTCAGAGTAACCACAAGTAATTTCAGGTTTCCACTTGCCTAGAGGCTTCTTGATACATGCCGTTTCAGAGACAGAAGGGATCACAGTATCATAGAAACAGAAAAAGAAAAGCAAGTGTTGATAAAATAGCCAGAAGTGTAAAGAAAAAAAAAAAGAAAAAAAAAAGGGACGTGTGTAGTCATTCCAAAGCTTTGCACAATTTTTTATGTCTTTCTCAACTGTGCAAAACAAAGCAAGAGACCTGGGTTTAACAACTTTTTTTTTGCCTAAACAGAATTAGTGCTTATAAACAGCCATGTTTCCATGTTTCTTTGTGTACTGCTTTTTACTTCCTCTTTTTTTCCCCCCCACAATGAAAATTATTTCAAATGTTTTGTCTTCAGCACTGTCTTTCATTAATGCACACACTGAGGTACAAAATAGATCACACTACGCATCACAGTAGAGCTTTCCTAAAAGTTGATAGTTAGGTTTGTTTCTGCACAAAAATATGGAGAAAAAAAAAAAAAGAAAAAAAAAGAATATGTAAAAAGGCTGCTGAGAGAATCTAGGTGAGAATTTTAGAATGAATAAATACTAGACCAGACAACAGTGCGTATCCAGCTCGAAGGTGTGGACATATCAGTGTTTACATGTATACCAACACTAAATGAAAAGTGGAAGACAATGACTTTAAAGGAACAAATCAAAAATAATTGAAAATAATTGTATAAACTGAGGAAGATCCTCAAATGATGAGTGTAAATAAATTGTTTGCATATCTGGTGAAACAAAAACTAACATGCTGCAACCTTTTAAAGGCTACTGAAATGTGAAGAAAATTAAATAAACACCACCCACACTTTTTTGTCCAACTAAATCATAGAAACAAATTCATAAAGCTCAGTGCTTTCATAAGACTTCAAATCTTCGAAGTGCGAAACACACATTGACTAATCAATGAAATCAGCCATCTTGAACCCAAAGTGCATTTTGGAAATGGAGGCCAAATCATGAAGTCCAGGCAAGCCAGACCTCAAACTTCTCACCAGCTTACTGCCACGGGGGCCAGTAGAGATCCGGCACTCCTCTATTTTAGGTTGCATGACCCCTTCCATAACCATCCCCAGCCAACTGCCACCTCCCAGATGAGACTTAATTCACAACAGGGTACCCAAAGTAACCGGCAGCACCCTGTGCTTGAACAGCATGCACCCTCGAGTTTGAAGGACTTGCTTTCTAGGGGCCCTTTTTACACTCAACCAGAGCCCGCTGAGGGCTCCTCAGAAAGGCAAGTGCTCAGCCACTCCCATACCGAAGGGCAAAAAGCGGGCAGGGGCAAGCTGAGGGGGTCTGGCAGGACTCGCCGCCTGGCTAGTGGCCATTTTGGAGTGGCTGGCGACCACTGCTGGCGCTGCCACCCTTGCTCTTGTGCCCGTAATGGCTGGGTCCCCACAGGTGAGGCGGGCGAGACAGCAACCGCCATCTTGCCTCCCCTGGCGACCCCGCGCTGCTGCTGCCCGTTTTCGGTTCCCCGCCGGGCACCCCAACAAGAGTGCAAATGCTTAATGCATCCCTTCCCTGAGGGGCCGCGAGGCCTCACAGCTTTGGCCGCTGAAACACAACATGGAGGCGAGGGGGCATCGCCACGCGGGAGGGCGCAGCCCGAAGGCTGCGATCCGGGGGGCGGGGGACGTGATGAAGGGGCCAGCTTGGAAGACCCCAGGCTCACCCCCACCACCGGGCAAGGAGGGAGGGAGGGAAGGAGGCGGCGCAGCCCCCTCCGCACACAAAGCGGCCGCCCGCCGGCAGCCATCCTGCGAGCAACGCCCCGCAGTCCCCGCCTCAACCTGCAGCCTATGAGCGAGGAGGCGCCACCCCGCAGCGGCCACCGGATCGCGATCGCTCGCCACCGGGCTCGCCCCCCTCCGCCAAGCTCCGCCGACGAGACAGCGCCGCGCTGCCGGCCCCGCCGCCCTCCCGGCCCCGCCGCGCCCGCGGGGAACGAGCCGAGAGAGCGGTGGGTGCCCGGCGGCCGGGGGGGGGAAGATGAGGTGGGAGCCGTGCCGAGCTCCGCCGGCCCTCCGCAAGGTGTCGCCGTCCGCAGCGGAAAGCCGGGGCCCGCGGCGGCTCCGCCGAGTGTTCACGTCCCGGGCGGCGGGGAGGGAGAGAGGGGGGCGCGGGGCGGGGAGGGGGCCCGGGGGGGGGGGATGCGGGCAAACCCCGCTCGTCTGAGGGAGGTGCTCGTTCCGGCAGGATGGTTATTAACGATTTACAAAGCCCCCAGTCGGAGCCACTCCGTATTCCAGCCACTTCTTTATTCCTCTTTTTTTATTATTATTTTTTCTTTTTTTTTTTTTTTTTTTCCTCGCCCTGGGTGTCGCCGCGGCTTGGGGGATGCCGCTCCTCCCGTGAGCGTTCCCCCCTTGCTGCGGGGACGAGGGGAGGGGGCGACCCGAGAGGGACGGAGCTCGGGTACGGCTCGGCTCGGGGCAGCCGGCCCCCCCCCCCCCCCGCGTGCAGCGGGACCGGGCCCTCGCCCTGCCCCGCATAAAGAGCAAATGGGGCTTTTGGCGCCAAACGCCAGGCGCCTCCCTGCCGTATGGAAATCAGGAGGTGGGGTTTTGCTGCTCTCGTTTCACCCCCCCCCTTAATTTTTTTTTTTTTTTAATGCCTCCCCGGGTGTGTCAGCTTTTGCTGCCCTTTTTTTTTTTTTTTTGCTTTTTTTTTTTGCTTTTTTTTTTTTTTTTTTGGTGTGTGTGGGGAAATAATAGCTAGGAGCTTCAAAGCCTGCCAGTGACAGTCATCTGTCTGCAAGCAAAGGGTGGTTGTGGAGGCTTGGGTTAGCCTCGGGGGCTGCGCGGGCTCAGTAAAGTGCAACATACAAGATCATCTGCTTTTTTTTTTTCCTTTTTCTTCCCCCCCCACCCCCTTTCTCCCCTTCCCCCCCACCCCCCGCCACTCCTCCCCCTTGCAACACCCACGACCATCACCAAGGAGGTAAGAAGAGGAAGCTGCAGGGTCTGGGCTGTAATAAGCAGGAGGACAAAAACCCAATGAAATAAATACAATTCCCCATCGCGTTTGAGTCGCGAAACCAGGGAGGATGGGAAGGGAGAGGAAGTGCAGGGGCATTGCAGTGCGTGAATGGGTTTTTCATTGAGCAGAAGAAAATCCCGGCGGATATTTTGGTTTTGTTTTGGAGCTGTCGCGCTGAGCTCGCCTGGGTTTTGTAGGTGCCTCTTTAGTGCTTTGCATTTTTTTAACGGTTTAATATATTTCAGGAGCAGAAAAATGTACAATACTGGAAGTGATCAGGGGGCGGGGCAGGGGGAGAGCAGCTGAGCCGGGCTCGTTTCTTTGCATTTCATCATAAGGCTTTTAATGGATTTTTTTTTTCCCCCCTTTTTGGTTGCCGTTTAAGCGTCAGCTGTTCTCAACCCAGCCAAACGCTTTCCCTTCGCGTCACGTTAACCGAGGCGAAGGGAGAGACGCTGAAGGGCTCCTTGGGACTTAAAAGTCATCTTTTATTTTTCTGTTAAATGTCTGATGCAACCCAGCTCTTGGAAGAGGAATGGGGTGCGGGTGACTGGTCGTGGCTAGCGAGTGGGGGGTCCGGCCGAGGTAAGGGGGCGCGCGTTTTCCGCGGGGGAGATGGGGAAAAGTGCTGTTTGCAGGAGGCTTTGAGTGCACCAAGGGGCAAAATCTGCAAAGTTGTCGCCCTCGCAGCCTCTCCGTTTGCTCCCGTCTTGAGCTGGAAGAGAGGGGGGACAGAAACTTCTGTACCTTCTTGGCAAATCACAAGGCTTTGTTGGTGGTGTCGGGGTGGCTTTAGTGCTTTTTTTTTTTTTTTTAACGTGTGTGTATGTGAGATTATTACATAAGGTCGATAATTCCTCTTGCTGCTGAATTTCTCCTCCTCCTCCCCCCTTGTGTTTTGTGCGGATTTTTCTCTGGCTCGCTTTGAGTGAATGAACTGGCGATTTGCGAAGTTGCGAAGAGCCCCCTCCGCCCCCTTTTTTGCATCCCCCTCGCTCTTTGCGCTGCTCTGCAGATGACAAAAGGAGTAAACTTCCTCTACTTTTGCTGGCATATTAAGAGGGCTTTCTGGAGAGATTACGGTATCAAAGCCTTGCATCTGTCTACAGTTACTCTGCTGCTTTGAGCATTTGAAGCAGTTCGGGGAGTGCTCTGTGCAGGAGCGCAGAGGTGCCTTGCATCCCTGCCGTACCTTGCTGGGTGTCCTCCCGGAGAGCGCCCTGCACGCCGGAGCTCTGCCTGGCCCTTTTCCTTTCATGCCCGAGTCGGGAGGAAAGGTGTGCGATGCATTTTTGCTCGACTTGCCAAAGGTTCCCGGCTTCTTGCTGTTGATGATGGAATTACCGTGTTTTGGTTTTGTTCTGTTTCGTGGCTTTTTCACTTAAGAGGAAGGGAGTTACAGTCGCGTCTGTTCGTTTCTTCGTGTTGTAATTAGTTTTTGGTTTTTTTAATCATCATTTTTTTATTTTTGGTTTAGTTTCAGGTCTTGGGCGGACCTCTCTTTCCCCTTGGTGGAAATACCATAAAACCTGCCTCTAAAACAATTGCCCGACCCGGGAAGCCGCAAGAAGACCCCCGTAATGCCAGGAATGGTCAGCAAAAACCCCGACCTCGAGTTTGACTCTTTGCAGCCCTGTTTCTACCCGGACGAAGATGACTTTTATTTGTGCGGCCCGGACTCTGCCCCCCCCGGCGAGGACATCTGGAAAAAGTTTGAGCTGCTGCCCACCCCTCCCCTGTCTCCCAGCCGGGCCGGGCTCCAGGAGCACCCCCCGGGGGGGGGCCCGGTGCCCTGGGGAGGGGCAGCACTGGGGGGCTGCCGCCCCACCGACCACCTGGACTGGGCGTCCGAGCTTCTCCTGCTGCCCCCGGAGGCCGACCTGTGGGGCGGCACGGACGGGGGGGACTTGTTCGAGTCGGGGCTTGGCGTGACCAACAACCTCAACTCCATCATCATCCAGGACTGCATGTGGAGCGGCTTCTCGGCCCGCGAGAAGCTGGAGCGGGCGGTCAGCGAGAAGCTGCAGGGCAAGCCGCCCGCCGCCGCCACCACCGCCGCCACGCCACCGCCCCCCCCGGCTGCTTCCACCACCGCCCTTGTCACCACCGCCACCGTCCCCGCCGTGGCCACGGCTGAGTGCGTGGACCCGGCCGTTGTCTTCCCCTTCCCCGTCACCAAAAGGGAGGCGACGGTGACGGGAACGGGCCGAGGGGCGGTGGGCGGCGGGGGGGCCCCGCGGGGCGCTCGGTCGCCACGTCCCGCTGGGGACAGCCGGGCCAGCAGCAGCAGCTCCGGGGACGACACCCTCAGTGACTCGGGTGAGCGCATGCGGGGCGGTGGTGGCCTCGAAAGGGAGGAAGGGGCTGGGCGGGGGGTGTGTGGGGTGCGGGTCGGCCAGCAGGCGGCAGCAGGCACGGTAGGGATGGGGATGGGGACAGCGGCCCCATGGGGAAGGCATGGGCAAGGGTCCGGGGCTGGTGGCCCGGCAGGAGATGGCCCTGAGGGACAGCAGGACCCTGGCATGGTGCTGTGAAGCTTCCGTAGCTCCTTCTGCCCCCTTATCCTGTGTCCGCCATCTCCGAGGGCGTTGTGGGGATGAGTGGGGTGGCGGTGTCACGCTGAACACACGTTTCGGGGAGGGTGGTGGATGTGTCCATAAGTGTCACACTGGGAGGCTGGAGCAGGCTAAGTAGCCTCACAGAGGGCTCCTTGTTTTTGCACGGACAGAACCTAAAATGCCCACAGACGTCTCCTGTCTGTGCCTGCACAGAAGTCCAGTTCTGTTGAAAAGTGGTTCCGCTTGTGCCCGTGAGCCGGTCCATATGACCATCAGGGTAAGCTTGGTGATCCATCCCGGGCTGCAGAGCCTGCTGTCCCTTTAATGTCTGGTTTGACAGCTTTGGGTGAGGAAGCACTTCCAACAGCTGTCTTCTTGGCAGAGCACCAAACACCGGCTTAAAGGGTCCCCGGCGGGAGCAGCTTCACCTTCTGCATTAGAACAAACCCAGCAATTGTTTTGTTTTCCGGCTGCTTTTCCACCAAGCAAGGGCTGTGTTGTGACTCTGTGCATGCATTTTGCACCCCAGCTCCACAGATGTATTAAAAATTCATACGTTCTGTATGAGAACTCTTTCTGCCACCGAGATTACTTGGGTGGGAGCCCCACTTTTATTGAAAATTAGAAGCGGTTTAAAAAACAAACAAACATGAAGTTCTTAAACTTTCAGAAATCACTTTTCCTTAGTTATTTTGTACATATTTTATACTTTTCTGGAGCCATAGCTGATTCTAGCTGGTGGGCACACCCTATTTTTTACCATCAGTTATTTCATTGCTGCTTTTAATGTACATGTTTTGTCAATAAATACATCTGGTTTAATACTTGTTCAGAGTATTTTCTGAAGGAATAACATCTATTTTCTTTTTTTACTTTCTGTCACCAAAAGATGATGAAGACGAGGAGGAAGAGGATGAAGAAGAAGAAATAGATGTTGTGACAGTGGAGAAAAGACGCTCCTCCTCCAACAAGGCTGTTACGACTCTTACTATTACAGTGCGTCCTAAAAATACCACTTTTCCATCAGTCAGGACACAGCAGAATGAACTGATCTTAAAGCGTTGTGCACCAATTCACCAGCAGCATAATTATGCCGCTCCTTCTCCATACATGGAGAGTGAAGATGCTCCACCACAGAAAAAGTTAAAAACCGAGGTGCCCCGTCCAGTAAAACCCATGATCCAACCAAAGTCTAAGAGTTCAAGTCCTCGAAACTCAGATTCAGAGGATAGTGAACGTCGACGTAACCACAATATCCTGGAGCGTCAAAGGCGTAATGATCTACGGTCAAGTTTCCTCACATTAAGGGACCATGTTCCAGAACTGGTTAAAAATGAGAAAGCTGCAAAAGTTGTGATCTTGAAAAAAGCCACTGAATATGTTCATTCTCTTCAGGCAGAGGAGCAGAAGTTATTGCTAGAAAAGGAGAAATTGCAAGCCAGGCAACAACAGCTGGTAAAGAAAATAGAATTCAAGCGGACTTGCTAAGCTTTTTTTTTTTCTTTTTTTTTTTTTTTTGGCTGACCAGGACAGTCATTGCCACTTTGCACATTTTTGATTCTTTAAAAAAATTGTGTTTTTTGACGTTAAGAATGTTGGTTTTACTTTCAATCCAGTCCCTGAAATAATTGACAAACTATATTATCCGGGTACGGAGCAAATGTATGTTCTTGCAAGGAGTTCATTGCAAGACTACCAAACAACAATGGACTGCCTTTGTTTTTTTTTTTTTCCTTAAGAACTGTAGATGGTGGGGATTTTTTTTTTTTAATTGTTGTGAGCATTTGGAGCTGCTGATGACATATAGTTGAGTTTAAAACATTCATTCCTAATTTTTATGGTGCTTATGTTCTAACAGATGTTACTTTAGGGGTTGGCATTTGTACCCCTGTGGGAATTTTCTGTAAATACCATCTACACACTTGCCTTTTGTACATGTCTTGGGTTATGAGAGGTGGCTTTTGCTACCAGTATTAGACTGGAAGTTCATACCTAAGTACTGTAATACCTCAATGTTTGAGGAGCATGTTTTTGTATACAAATATATTGTTAATCTCTGTTATGTACTGTACTAATTCTTACATTGCCTGTATACTTTAGTATGATGCTGATACATAACTAAATTTGATACTTATATTTTCGTATGAAAATGAGTTGTGAAAGTTTTGAGTAGATATTACTTTATCACTTTTTTGAACTAAGAAACTTTTGTAAAGAAATTTACTATATATGCCTTTTCCTAGCCTGTTTCTTCCAGTTAATGTATTTGTTAATGTTTGGTGCATAGAACTGGGTAACTGCAAAGTTCTGTGTTTAATTTCTTCCAACGATGTACATTTAGTGCTGCGTCTTATAGCACTTTGAAATACCTCATGTTTATGAAAATAAATAGCAATTACATGATATGCCATGTACTATTTTTCTTTTTAAATTAAGTTCTTTGAAATAAAATCTTTATCTTTGCAATGTTCATGCAATACAAAAACATGGTCCCGTATCATGGGCGTTTAAGCTCTCAAACTACAGGTGATGCTCTATGAAAAGTCAGCTAGCCAGGACATTTCCATATCTGAAAACTGTAAGAACAGTTTTCCAATTCTTTCACACTTCAGATATCTCTTGTGATGTCAGGATCATTGCAGGGGACTGGACATACCACATTTAACAGAAAGACTCCAGTGTCATGAAGACTTCTGGAATACGGACCTGTATGTGGAGAAGTGTAAAGCGGGCTGCTCAGGGAATGGTCACATGGAGCAGACAGGTGAAAAGTAAATGGTGATGGTAGACTTTACTACAGAAAACACCCAGAAAATGAAATATTTGTAGTAAACCAAGATCTTACTGGGCAATTCTTATTTGCATTACAAAAGGCATATCCTTAAAGCTGTCCATCATTGCACAGAAGGATTAATGTTCTTGTCTAGCCAAAGATCCTGTTTGTTACTATTGTGCTAAGTTACTGCAAATTAAAAATCGCAGGGAAGTTACAGTTCTGAGGTACAGAGAGCTGTAAGGCGTGCATCAAGTGGCATGTAGTCTGAACAACATTTGGCAGGTGGTTTTCTCAAAGTGGTGTGATGGCATTTTGTGTGACAGGAGCAAGACTTGCAAGTCTGTGAAATACATTTGGTTGTATTTTCGTCGGCTTCTTAAGACAAAGGAGATCTTTTATTTTCTGGTCTGCACAGGTATTTCTGATGCTGTCTTTTCCCTACACTGAACCTGAAAAATAAGGTGTGGATCACTGAACAGTGGCCAGTAAGTGCTGTAAGGATAAACTTGCAAGGAGCTAATCTGGAACATCTCACCTTTGAGTTATGATACACGGGATGTAGGTTGCTTGGTGTTGGAGCTACTGAACATCTCATTTGCCATGAGGTAACAGAGTAAGACCAGTATGGGAGCAAAATCACCACAGTAGTATATGTGCCATATATCCATGCCCTACAGTAGCTTGTTTGTGTACCCACAGCCTGTGCATTCTTGGGCCCCAGCCAGCTTCTGTACCGAGAACATTTGGAGTTGAACTTCTGTTTCAGCGCAGCAAACCCAGATCCTCAACTGGCACAAATTTCTACAATGCTGTTTGAATTCAGTTTTGCCATTGGAAGATTTGGCCTGAATATGTAGACTTAATATATCAAAGCAATATATTCTCAAATATTCTCAAAGCAGACTTGAGAACCACAATCGTTCCATAAATAGAATCTTTTTCCCTTCCCTTCCCTTCCCTTCCCTTCCCTTCCCTTCCCTTCCCTTCCCTTCCCTTCCCTTCCCTTCCCTTCCCTTCCCTTCCCTTCCCTTCCCTTCCCTTCCCTTCCCTTCCCTTCCCTTCCCTTCCCTTCCCTTCCCTTCCCTTCCTTTCCCTTCCCTTCCCGGAGGACAACTGGTCCAAATCCTCCACTCAAATAAAGGGCAAATTCTATGTGAGATCAGGGTGCTCAGAGTCATATGCGGCCAAGTTTTGAATGTCCTCAAGGATGGAGATTCAATAGCTAGACAACACGTTTCAATTTTTGACTGCTATGAACATTTTTCTAATATTTATTTGGAATGTTTCTTGTTGCTATTTCAGTCCATTGCCTCCCATCTTCCTTGTGTTTAACCTCGGAGAAGAGTCTGGCTCCACCTTTTCTGTAACCTCCCATTAGGTAGTTGAAGACGGCAATTACATCTCCTTTCTTGAGACTGAAACCAGTCCTGTCCTGTATTGTTGTGTTATCCAAGCATTTAGAGTATAATAAAGGTGTCAAATACTCAAGTCTGTTTGGAAGTTGAGCACAAGATCCCATTCTGAAAGCCTCCTTTTTTTCAGTGGGCGATCCTTTTGAATTCAGTGATAAACGTCTGATTGATGTCAGTGGAGATAGGATCTGGCCCCATACATTTCAGAAATGCTTCCATATGCTGTAGTGTTTGCTGCTATGGGTGGGTTTATCTTTTCTTTGTCTCTTTTTTTTTTTTTTTTCCCTTCTCTTTATAAGTTTCAGGGGTTAATAGGTTTGTTTTCACATTGTTGATGTAGGGAGCAAGTTGTCAAGGGCAAACGTTTCTGTAAACAAAAATCTCGGATGTAGGATGTTATTAAATTGCAATTGTTAAATAGAAGATAGTGGTTTTAGATTCTTTTCTATTTACAAGAAAAAAAAAAGAAAAGGAGAGGTGTCGTAAGATAGCTTTTGAAAAGAAGAGATAAACAATGCATTTAATAATATTTTCAGAAGAATCATTACCTACAAGGGTACATAGAGAAGTACACAGAGACATGGTAACAACAGGAACAAAAGATCCTGCTTCATGCATATCCAGAGTGAAGAGTCCATAAGGACTGTGAAGTATCGAATGGAGAAACTATTCCATTTGGTGTGGTTTTTGTTGTTGGTTTGGTTTGGTTTCTGTTTTTCATAGACATACCTAGCTTGCATAAAAAATGCATACATATCTGTATGCATTAGAAGCTGTTAGAAAATTTGGCAAGTGCCTAAAAACTGCTTATTAAAAGAGGGTATTGCCTATTCCTGAAGGGAAAATCGAATTAGATTAATCAGAATCTTATCTGATCGCTATAAAAACTCCCAAATTCTTTTTCACACAAGACAGAATCTGCTGATATAATCAAATGATTTTGTCCCAAATCACATCCCAGAGGACAATCTCTTTCCACTTTTTTTTTTTCTTTTTCCTTAAAAATACCACTAAGAACACAAGGGACTTCAAACATCAAAATTAAATGATTCCCCCATAAACCAGTATAAGTAAAACACCAGCGGGAGAGCTTAAAAAGGTGAAATGTGTTAATGATGTCATTATCACCAGGTCACCTGTTACCATGAGTGTGAAGGAAAGTGCACTTCTCAACCCCCAAGCTGCTGTTATAGCAACTTATCACCAGCTCTTGGCAGAACTTCTTGGATTTTCATGATGTGTATAATTTGCAGAGGTCACATTTGCTCCTGGTAAATATGCTGATAAACCAAGCTAGAAAAAAAATGACTTTAAAAGTATCCCATTCTTAAGGCTGAGTTTCCTGACTTGGGGCTACTTTAAATCAGAAGATTAATTTTATTTAAAGCTTTAAGTTTGGGATCATGAATTTAACTACTTTTTAATGTAGCATATTGCTTATCACACTCTTGGCGATTGCTTCATGATTTATACCTGGCTTCCTTCTTCTTCCTTGCCTCCTCCTTTCCTTTCCCCCTTTCCCCTTTATGCTAGAAATGGGGATTTTCTCTCAGGACCCCAAAGCTATCAAAAGGGCATCACATCACCCCTTTAAATTAAGCAGGGATTTCGGTAGAAGCATGAGATGCACAATGCTTCCAGAAGGCTCACAGAAAAATAATGGCCAGGCTGACTGTAGGGCCAGCACAGTGGGCTTTGCCATAGCCCTTCTGGCTAGTGCTGTAGCACCGATAGGCAGGGTGGCAGCTTGCCCCAGCAGCCTGCCTGAATCCTGAGCCCTCATCTGTGCCCAGATGCTCTTCTGCTGGGCTACCTAAACACAGGCTAGTTTTTGCTTTCTGTTTGTGCGGACCCTGCAGGAAGGCTTGGCCAGAGGGAAATGGGCATGTTGGGGTCAGGTTGTGTGTGATTTCCATTCAGCTTTGTGCCTCTGCTGGCCAGATTCTTCCTTCAATTAGATTACCTATATATGTATCTGAGCAACAGTCAACCCAAAGAAGATAAAATGAATTCTCAATCTGTGAGCTAGGAAAAGCCCTTGTATATGTACTATATGTATAGATTAAAATGTATGCTATATGTACCCAAGGAATTCCATAAGTGTCAGTTCATGAACCCTGCTAAATAAAGCCAAGTCTGTATTTTAACTGGGTAAGTAACAAGACTGGCCAGTTGGTCCTTTGAAGAAAAAGCAAGCAAACAAATGTATTTTGTTTCCTGTATTTATGATCATTGTGTGACACTCCTAAATAATGCAAAACTGGAAAAATTAAACATATCCACAAAATAAGTACAATTAATAGCCAGTATTTTTAAACACCCAAGTGAAATGGATGGGTGTGTAGCATGCATCAGGCATAACTGAATTAGACCTATTTGTTACTCATCTCTGAACTCTGAACTGTTTAATTTGCATAATCATTGTTAGGTTTCATGTATACTATTACAGCTGCTCAGTTTGTGACCTATACCATTTCCCATGATATAGATTTTCCATCTGATATTGCTTAGATAAATTTAAATATTTAAATTTTACAGTAAAATAAGATTATTTCTTTTTCATATTTGTGCTCCCAATTTCCCAACCTCATTTGTCTGCTTTAAATGTTTACTGCTTTCTGTGTTATGCTGCATGCATTTAGCAGATGAACTGTATTCTGTTATGTCTGAAACAGGTGAGATTGTAGTCCTGTGAATTGCTACATTAATCATTACACAATTATGTCCAGAAAAACAGTGTCTAACATCTAAATATAGTCTAGTCTAATGTTAGAGGTAGCATGAATCATGTTTTTGACTTCTTTTAGTTACATCTTTTAATCTGCAGGCATTACAAGCATGGCACTGTTTCAAGCACCTCGCTGCTTAGCTTCCTAATTCTCCTTAAGTCACCAGCAGAGAGACAGGTTCGTCCCAGAGGACAGTTCAGAGCATATATTGGGCTTTTACTGGAATGGGACCATACATTGCTCTGTATC
This sequence comes from Anser cygnoides, assembly GCF_040182565.1. NCBI lineage: Eukaryota > Metazoa > Chordata > Aves > Anseriformes > Anatidae > Anser > Anser cygnoides. The sequence continues at coordinate 109,938,018 of NC_089875.1, forward strand.
ACGGAGGAAAAGTGATTGCAATGTGAAAGAGGCAGTTATGGGAACTATGTTAAGGGCTTCTTTATTGCTGTTGGGTATCATCAATGAGTAATTTGACCTGTAGCTGACATTACTTACCAAATGAAATTTAAAGCAATGGTTTGAGTTGCGGGTTAATAGATGAATTTATTGCAATAAAATAGTGTATGGATGGATGTAGAAGTATGTATGAAGTTAATTAATTAACACAGTTAATTTAATTGGCATATTTCAGTTGCAGTTAAATAAAATATTTCAATGGCAGCTACCCTATTTTGTTTTCGAATACTGTCAAAATTAAGTATGTAGTGTTTTAGCATTCCAAATAATTCCCTTCCTCATAGAACAAAGCAGCATATATGTTTAGCAAGTTAGAATATTATTTGGATTGATACTTATAGAATCGAAATACCATTTTTTGTGTGCAATATATGGATCTATTACTTTTAGGCATAACCTTGTTTCAGCAGTATGACAGGTTTAATAATAATAATGTTCTAAGTAATATTGTATTTAATTTAATTTTATATGCAATTAATATTGCAATTAATTATGTAGGAAATGGGGGAACTATCCAATATCATCAGAGTTTGGTAGTGGCAAGTACTCATCAAACAATTTTTAATCACTTATATAATTTCTTTCTTTTAAACTCTTCAAATCTTAAATCTTAAATAACCTTAAAATATTGTTATGGATTTGCTTTTTAGTAACTGCTAATCAAAGATCCTTCCTGACAAAATTCTCTTTGTCTTATAAAATTAGATCACATTGGTCACTTTGTTTATATTATTTTTTCAGCCACTGTTTTTGAAGGAGCAATGTAAAAGAAGGGAAATTCTGTATTCAAAGAGTAAAGATTTGAAGATCAAATATCTTTGATATTCATATCCTTCGCATTACATGCCTGTGACTTTAAGGTAAAATTTTGTTTCTGGACTGCATGTGGAGTTGTGAGAAAAATGTTGATTTGGTATGAGGAATGTGAAAAAGGAAAAGGAAAAGGAAAAAAGTGCAAGTGATAAAGACTTCATTATTTTCCCTACAAATGTAAAGTAATCAGTCATACAAAAGGGGGTAAAATCAGACCTACTAGCCAATGGTGATGCTTGAGAGTATTCTTGCAGGATTTATTTTAGTGTTCCACAGCAAGAATAAAAACTGGATACTTTATCTCCAAAATGAGTGTCCTAGAAAGCAGCATGTACAATTTCCTTTTTTTAATTTTTTTGTGTGTGTGTGTGTGTGTGTGTGTGGGAGCATCATAGAGTCCTTCAACCCATCAGCTATTTCTAGCTGTAGTGTGGAGAGACGCATCAAGTGTTAATGTCTTGGGCATGATCAGAGCATGCCTACATGATTTTGCACTACTGGTGAGATGGGTGTTCTCTGTCTCATTTCAAGAATATCACAAAACTTTAGCTTCCACTAAGTAAGTCTCTGAGCAGTTCATTAAGTTCAGAGCAGTATTTTGCCCACTTTACACATATGACCAGTGGAATTCAGGAGGCTCAGGAGTTAGCAGTTGAGGACAGGACTAGAGAAGGTCAGTTATTTAAACATAGATATAGATGTCACAGCACATAAATCTCAAATCTACAAAGTTTCCTAACACCAAATTATTTGCATAAATGTTTGTCCTATGAAACTGAAGGGTGTTTAGTCACCTTTACAGGGTCTGTGAATGCGGCCCTAAAGGACAAGGAATAGAATAGCACAGAATGAATTGCAACGGAACGGAACGGAACAGAACAGAACAGAATAGAATAGAATAGGTCAAATTGGAAGGGGCCTTCAAAGATTATCCAGTCCAACTGCCTAACCACTCCAGGACTAACCAAAAGTTAAAGAATGTTATTAAGGGCATTATCCAAATGCTGCTTGAACAATGACAGGCATCAACCACCTCGTAGGAAGCCCATTCCAGTGTTTGGCCAACCTCATGGTAAATAATTTTTTTCCTCATGTCCACTCTAAACTAAACCTTCCTGGCACAGCTTTGTGCCAGCTTTGTGTGCAGGTTTTAGATTGCTGAAGTAGGTGCTAAACAGTGAACAACACAGAACTGCCAACAGGCTTTAATAAATAAGCCTTTCCCTGAAAGTTGCAATGCTTCATTTATTTATTCATTCATTCTTCATTTGTTTATTTTAGGAAAAGTTTAGAAACACATGCTTTATATTCCTCCATCCTAAGAAATTGGGAATGTTAGGTTTCTCCCTTTAGAACTGCACGAGCTTTTAAGTAAGAATTAGAAAATCCTTATTGTTTAAAAAAAATATATATATAAATAAATAAACAAAAAAAAACCACACAAAAATGTAACAGAAATGTGTTTTTTTTTCTCTGTTTTATCTACAAACCTGCTCATCAAAAGTATACTGTAAACTGTTTCTAAGGGCTTTTTGTTTCTCATATTTTCCTACAAGCATTAGTTTTGGTCAGGGTTCCCAGGCACCACTCCTGAGTCACATCCTCAATATTTATAATTAGAATTGTAGCTTTTCTCTAAAAGCTCTACTTCAGGCCAAAAGAGCCTGGGTAGAACATCACGTGCTTCAGCTCCAATGTGTTATTTGTTCGGTATGTACATATAAGGATTTCTTGCATGAGTAGAATAGGAACATAGGTATACAAGATAGCATTCGAAATATAGTGTTGTGAATCTATATGAACCTGTCTTCCTTCAGGCTTACATTAATGTTGCTAATGAAGCTATGTAATGATGTAATATGCTACAGTATTTAACCTTTAAATATTTTTATGCTGATTTGATTTATGACTTCTGGTCTTGCTTTTTTGCCTCCCTCAGCTAAGTAACCATGCACGAGGCAAGGGGTATTCATCTGACCAGATAGATACCAACTCTTTTCTGCCAATAAAGAAAACATGCATTTTTAGCACACAATTAATTTAATCTTTAAATATTTTAAATAACACAAATTAATCTCACCCTAGAGGTACCCATTTTTTCTTTGTTGATTATAGTGGAGCCTTGGATGACCAGATACATATACCAACACTGTAGATGTCTAACATGGGGTTCACCATAAGAGACCTAGATCTGTATGTGTTCGTACAGATATCTAACTGAAAGCTTGATGTCTAGGTCCTGTTCAGGTCAGTGGAGTCTGGAGAGTGTTTAAGCATAGATGTCTATTTCAGGATGAACTGAGTTAGTTCTCTAGTGCACAGGTAAACACCGATGTATTAACAACTAATTTCAAGTGCCTTGAATTACAAATTGAGTCCTACTACTTGTGTCTTCAACACATTTTCTTTCACTCATTTTAAGGTTTTTCTTAAGTTAGTCAAGTGATCTTAAACCCCATTCCATCTAGGTCGTCTTTTCTGCAGCACTCAAGCAAAAAATAGATATTTTGCTTTGGTTCTCTATAATAATATCTCCATAACTTTTGTACCTTTATATTTCTTTTGTCTTTTCATATATCCTGCTTATCATCATTGTATAGCAGTATTCATCACTGCCAGAAAATTGTCTGCATTATTGATAAAATTTCCTAAAATATCTCTTAGGTTACTGTATTGCATGGTGGGCAGGACCTTATTTTCTCCTTTTCAGAACCTACACAAAGCTCAATTACAAGGCATGCTGATATATTTTAGATGTTGATATACTGACAACATTTTAGATTAAATGAAATGATAGCACAACTCACACGCTTTTCATAGAATAAAAAATAAAGCAACAGACAAAAAACAGAGAGCAGATGAATGTTTAGAAAAATCACTATTAACTTTTGCAGCTAGATGTGTTATATGACCTCTTATAGTTCTAAATTTACCAGAGATTCCCTTCAATTGTTTCTACAATCTTACTGCAGTAGTCCTTATAAACCTATTTCTCTGTTCTTTTTAAAAATTTACTTCTTTTCACAGGTCCTGTGGTCTTTGATAACTGTTTCATATCAATCCCTCTTCAATATTGTGCCAATCCCTCCTTTGATTCAAACACTTAAGTGAGTCTCATCTTTTTTGATTTGCAGTCTTGTTCACCCTTGCTAATAGTTATCTTATGTTTTAATGCAATTTTGTTAAGTATAAAACACAGGGTCCCATTCTGTGACCTGCTGAACTCTTGATGAATTGCTGTAACTCTGCTGACCTCAGTAGAAAAGTATGAAGTATGAATCCAAGACATGTAAAGACGTCTAAATGAAAATTATAGGTATACCAACTTACTTTGCATTGTATTTTATATTCTTTCCCTCTTTGGAGTTCCTAGTTTCTCATCGGCATTTGCTTGTGAAAGCCAGTTTATGAAAACGCAAGCATGCAATTAGAATAGAACAGATAGAATAAAGCATAACAAATTAGTATTGTTTCACTTTTGTCAGAGGTAGAAGGGCTTTTAAAGAATAAATTTTGTTCTTCTGGAGCAATTTAAGGATACCCATTCAATCTTAACCTAGGAGCAGTTGAGTTACTTATGAACTCCTTCAGTAGAGAAAATTATATCTTTCTTTTCTGCTGCTGGTGTTGACAATATGCAGTGCTTGGATGCTTAAGTTATGTAATCACCAGTGAAAATAAACAGCAATTAGAAGTGGTCAAGAATAAGGCATTTGGCTGTTGATCCTCTCAATTATTTATTTATTTTTTATGTAATGTTTTTCATCTCTTAAAAAAAAAGAATAGCAATAAAACAAAACAAATCTTGGACACCTACTGTTTTTCTTATCAGAATTCTTTAATCTTGAATCTTCTGGTATCAGTCTAGTAGCAAGCACCAGAGTAAATAAATACTTTTGATACTGATCTGTGTCATTCTACAACTTTGTAAGAGTGTCTACAACTTCAAGAGTGACTATAATGTGTGTGTTATCACTTATATTTTTCTCTCAACTCCTCTTAAACTTTGGGGATCTTGGTCCTGGAAGTACCAACTAAAATTCAGACCATATACTAACAGGCATAAAGAAACAGAAATTAAATGATCACTAATAGTTAGAGAAAAGATTAGCAGCTGCTAAGGACTGATTTATCAATCACTTGGTCTTACTTAATGTGCTATGCACAATGAAGCCTACTTTTTGTGAGAAATTTTAGCTAATATCCACATTAAACCCCAAACCTGGATGATGGTTCAGAGTGTATTTAAATTTTACACCAGAATAGGGGTTCCTAGACCTTCTTACTTTATACAAAAACACATTGCCAACAACATCCAACCATATGTATTTTCAAGAGGATATATTCAGCTGACCACTTTACTATGCTGGAGATGGGATGAGTGCAGTTTGCGAGTCCCAGCCAAGAACATTTAAGCTCATTCCAGAAGAAAAGTCCTTGATTTTTCTTCCATCAACTAGGTAATAATGACCTCCAAAAGATTTTACTTTGCATTTACTGTGCATTTGTTCTGGTTGCCCAGAAAACAGACCTGGTGTAGTGTAGCATTTTGGGAGCCAATGGCATTAGGACAGATTATGCCAGTTGAGGAGCTGGAGTTGAAATAAATTGAGAAGCCTGATTACAACTGTGCCATTGTACATGTGGAAAAGTATTTGAAGTCCTTCAGTGTTTTGTCATGACCACATGTAGATATGATTTTTAATGCCTTAAACCCCCTTAATCAAGATTTTAGTTTTAAAAATTGTTATTAAACACCTTTGCCCAAAGTATATTTGATATACCACAAATGTCGCCTACATCTCAGCAAATATGCACTGTGATTAAAGGGAATAATCTCTCAAGAGAGGTTTATAATCATTTTAATTACCCTGGACTTAATAAAAGGAGTTAAGGGATTTAATAAAAGGGCATTAAGAGATTGCCAAAGGGTTAAATATATATATTTTTATAAGAAAAATTTTAAAGCTTCTGTGGCTTTGAGGTGGGAAGGTGGGAAGTCTTAGTGGGAAAAGAGGAGGAGGTGAGCAAAAGTCAGGATGAGGATTAGTGTCAATTAAGCTTCCCTTTGAACCTCCTAACTTGCATATGCAGAACCTGACACAGCTGAAAATATTTGCAATTTCCTGGGCCACATTGGACCAGAGAGATTGGTACAGCTCTCTGACCTCCAGGAAACTGCAAGGGAGCGAAGAAAAGATAGGAAAACAGCCAATTTCTTCTAGGTCTGTGGTAAGATATTTCAGAGCTAGTTCAGAGGAGAAGATCTGGATTAAATGAGAGTCAGTAGACTCTCAAACAGTTTGTTTGTTTTTGATCTACCTTAGATCAAAACTAAACAAATTCTCTGCCCTATTCCTCATCCTCTGCTCTTAAGTTTCAGATTAGCACAGAATTTAGTTTATTTCTAGTCTTTTGGAATATAATAGTTGTAATTAGAGATGAGAAGATAAAAGTGAACCAACAATCTTCAGACAGGAAATTCTATAGCACTTACAAAACAAGCCAAAATCCAATACACAAACGCCTACAATGTTGCCTCACATCATCCTTACACTGAATCAAATGCAAAGCTGTATCCAAGAAGGTAAGATGGAGATCCAAATGTGGACACATGAACATAAATCAGTACAAGTTTTCTTGAAGGTTTTGTTGGCTGTAAGTAAAATGACTTGCTTAGGTTTTCCAGTTCGGGTTAACACACATTTCGTGCATTTTCCATCTCCAAACACTACGGTCTTTCAATGCTGGGCTGAATCTTTTATCATAGTTGCGGGTGTTCCTTTAAGCCTCAGGGGCAGATATTCTGCAGAAGCAGACACAGAGAAGTGCCTTGGGGCTTATAATGCTTATTTTCTTCTGTACACCAGAAAAGGAATAAGGTAGAAACAGACACCTTAGATAACTTTATATGACCATGTATAATATGCCTCTTCTTATAACCCTTTCCCCTTCCCTTTGTCCCCAGAGACCACTCCTCTGGTATGCAGAGAAACCTGGTGCTGAAGTCAGCATTCAGAAATGAAATTTAAACATGAGAGAAGGCAAGAGAAGCAAATCTGTACCCATCTTTATCATTCAAAATACCAAGAAACCTTCAGATAAATGGGGCAGCACAACATTGTTTAAAAAATCAAGGCTAACAGCTGTTCATACATACGCATGTATGTTTTTTCTCTTCTTTTCCTTTTTCTTTCTTTTTCTTTTTCTTTCTTTCTTTCTTTCTTTCTTTCTTTCTTTCTTTCTTTCTTTCTTTCTGAAATGGAATAGCAGAAGAACTTGAATATTTTAGATAATTGGTATACTTAATCAGGTATTGTAGGAGAAACTATCTAAATATGAATTTTGAGCAGGTCAGTGCAGCCACGCTAGCTTTGTTCTGAATTCCACACAGTTGTAATTCAAACAAACACTACTGAGCAAAATATATGTATTATTCTGTTAGTGAATGAAACCTAGTCATTTTTGACGCTGCTGTTGAAAAAAAAAAAAAAAAAAAGATTGATTCACTGCAGAGCAATTCAAGAGGGTTGTTTCTGCTCTTGGAAAAAACAAGAAAACAAACATTTAAATAAATAAATCCCTAGACAACTAACCTGCAAAACAATTACTATTATTGTTATTATTTTACAGTGGGAGCTTCTCGTAAATAGTAAAGTCAACGTTTTTTTTTTTTTTTCTTCTTTTTTTTCTTTTATTCTTTCAGCTAGAAGCTTAGGGTCTTTACAGTGGAAATACAGCATATGGATTGTAAGCCTTCTGAGGAAAAAGCTGTGTCTTCTTTTTACTGTGGTCAGCTGTCAGCTCCATTAAGTTGCTGTGTCTCTAAAAAGTTCTCCAGGTCTACATTGCAGAAACTCATAAATATCCGGCAATGTCTTTACACGGACACAATGAAGACTTTCAATGGGGTTTGTGCATCGTGTTCCATTTTAGCTAACCCAGGTAACGTTGTCTCTCTGAGCTGCTGGCTGAAGCTGGGGCTGGGGCTCAGCGGTGGCCGATGCCCACCTAACTGTTGGCTGACGTGGTTCCACCCTCCCTGGCAGGCAACACTTAGATTAGTTTAAATTGCTGTGCAACCGCAGCTTAAATTATCTAACCTGGGTTAGGTAACCCAAGTTAAGAACACACCTTTCTTTGTGGTATGTTTCAGCACGACTTTCATGTTGGTTTTATGTTTCCCACTAAAACAGAGATTGGTACAGAAAGTGAATGTATTCAGAGAAACACTACAGAGCTCCACCAGAGATTTAGCCTTTGGCTACAACAGGCACAGCCCTAAGTCCTGAGAAAATTCCATATACTCCCTGTGACTCATTTCTGCATACCTTGCTCAGGCAAAGCTTCCACTTAACTTAATAGGATATTTTTAAAAAGGGCCAGACTGGCAGTTACACAGGATATAGCTGTCAGATTGTCAGATCAAAAAAAGTTAGTTGGCTTTTTGGGGAGGGGTGGGAGGAGCTGCACAGTATTTTCATAGCACAGACAGTAGAAAATGCCCCTTTTAACAATATCATTTTTATTTTCTATTTTTTTAAATGTGTGTGTAAAAATGCATGGGCCTTGTTTTTAAGGTTTTTCATCATTCTGGTCCAGCTCATGCTATATGTTAAATACATAGGCAGTACTATGAACTAAAATTTTATTTCATTACAGTTAAGAACATGCTTAAATGATTTGCTGGATTGAGGCCAGAACGCTTGCTGAATCAAACTGAAATACAGCAATGTCTGTTCCTCCCCCTTAAGCAAACAAGCAGTAAATGAAATACAATAAAATAACATTCCCAGAGAACTCTTGTGCCAAAGAAAGAACTGCTGCATTGCTCTATTAGTAATTTGTCTAATGTTCAGTATCTGCACTGTTCGTACAAGTGTAAAGCAGTAGTAATTGGGTAAGCCTTACAATTTTATCCTCATGTTATATTGGGCATACGTTTGTAGATGAAGAAAGTAAAAAGGAAATAAGTGTGAAAACAAAAGCAGGAAACATCATTCCAAATTGCTTGACTTAATAAACTAAGTAATGATACTGCGGTAATTACAGCACCAGTAGAACCTTGAAAAACTCTGGAATCACTTCCCTCAATGCAGGGTGTCCATCCCAGAACTGGGGCAGTGAGACACACCTCACAAAGCTACAGATGCTCATCAAGGTTATTGATTTAATGCCTATTTCTGGTATGAATGGTAAAATAAGAATAATGAGAATAATGCTAGTTATTAGATATTCTGTGTTAATTTTTCAAGCATGCTGAAACATATCCCATCTGTTTTCTATTCTAACTAGAGCCAATCCATTATATTTTGATTTTTATTGTACTTTGTTACTAGGAGCATTATGTGCAATGTATTGACAAATAAACCAGAGTAAAAGAGTACAAAGACTGAAAAAGAAGGAATAACAACTGGACAACAGCAAAAGTCCTACCAAGTACCTGTGAACTGTGAACAATAAGAGCACATAAAACAGCAGGAATCTCTTTTCATTTCATTCAGTCATAAATCAGGACGTAAACCACAGTGAGTTGTTCCTCTGAGGAGGGCACTTTTACTATTTTTTGTCACCTAAATATGCAATGCACTGCAGGGTTTACCAAACTTTTTTACATGTACATCCCCATTCCCAAAGAGAACAGTACTTTTAAGGCTTTAGGCCTTCAGTAAATCCATGATACTTGACTAGTTGCAGTGGAGTTATGAGTCCTCTTCCACATTCAGGCTTCCTTGGTATTTCAGAATGCTAAAGGCTCCACAGAGCTTTCTACTCCTCCGCTGAGGTAGGCAGCGAAGGCAGAAGGATCGAGTGATTTGTGCAGAGCTATTGAAGACAAAGGTCTTGTGGCTTCAAAGTAGATGCTGTTGATTCCCAGACTTTCTCTCCACCTCTCCTGCTGTCTTTCATCACCAATTTTCTTACAAAGAAATTAATTAACTTAAAGTAGGGCTTAATCATGCCTTCTTCAGACAGTGACCCACCTTGTACATATTCAGGAATGCACGATTTTGTTTGTTCTGAACTTCCTAATCCTATTTCTTTCTTCTTTTGCTTTGTAATGTTGTAATTGTACTATAAGCAACTAGAGCTGGGGAAATTAATAACCAGTGTTTAGAAAATTCAACACAGAATGACCAACTGAGCTTGACCCAGTTCCTACTGAAGCCTACTGATTTAGCATTTGGATCTGACAGATTATCTACGAGCTAGTAAGAGGCCCAGGGCACAGACATTAGCAGTGGCCTGTGATTGTCCCCGCTGTTACATGATCAGCACGCTTTCTGGCAGGGCTTTGACTCAACCAGCGTTTTCACAGCTGTGTTCAGGCACAGCTGGGGATTAGCAGGAGCCAGGGAGCACTCCCAACAAGCAATCTGGATGTGGCCACCCTGTGCTGGAACGTGTAGGACTTAGCTTTATCAATGCAAACAGCTATGAGCAACTATATATGATGTACCACACCATGACAGTTTGACTTAGGTCCAGAGACGGCCTATTGAAATTATTGTAATAAATATAACTAATATTTTTTCATGCCCAAGTGGAAAAAAAGGTCTTTCAACTTCGGTCTTTCAATTACTTTTATAATAATCAAACCCAATTAATTCTAGATTTCTTCTAACAAAGCTTTTGCTTTTATGCCAACTAACTTAATTAATTGCAGCTCATATTCATGTGTGGTGCCCAGAAGAGTTTTTCCAAGGTCAAAGGATTTCTCCTGTTGTCCTGGTATTTGGCCATTTACAGGTCCCAGCTGACATACAGAGACAGGTAGGAAATCCAGCCTCCAGTTTTGCCTCTCAGCTTTGTCTCTCACCCCTGCTTCAGTACGGGACTCCCTTTCTCATTCTTTTTGTTTCCTTTATGCAACAAGAATGTGGCCAGTCAAGGCTGTAAAAGCTGTAACATCTCACTTTCTTTCCTCCCTGCTTTTCAGAACTGCATCTCAGATGCAAAATGCACATATAGTCAATAGATTACTTGCTGACTGAAACGCAGTGACATATGTACGGTATCTCATAATTAGCACACTCTACATACACTGAACTTTCTTCAGTTCAGAACATTTCTAAGAGCATTACTACATTTTATAGAACATGATCATAAGTATTCATTGCACATACGTATAGAACTCAAAAGCTCTAGCTCTCTTTTGGATTTTCATAGGACTACATATGACATATTACCCATAGAGATGTCATGCTTGGCATTTGGGAGATTTTTCTTAATAACTTCCTCCCATGCCATAGGTTAGGCTCTTGTCATCTTGCATACATACACACACTCCTGCAGAAAAAGCGAAGACACTTCCATACAGTCCTTTCTTATCACACAAGAACATTTGTCCTTTATGACACACAATTCCTGTGTTGGCACTTGGTAAGTCAACATAATTATATGAGGTTATGGATTTCTGCTGGTTAACAGATCCCCAAGAGGTTTTGAGGAAAGTGTGAATGTTTCTATGTTGTGTAATAAGAACCAATTGCTCTTAAAAGTTGTATGAGATTCCACAGGAGACTTGTACAAGAGACATCAGTCCCAATAGACTGATTTGGTATGATGAAAGGGCTGTATTTTATGAAACTGTACTTTCTGGAGATTTTGTACCTGATAGGGGACAGGAGACTCAAATATATTCCAGGAAAGTGCTTCTTACCTCTATAAACCTTCTCCAAAATCTAGACTTGCTGTCCAAATGGCTGCTGGGGTTTATTATCTGTGTGCAACATAGGTGAAAGAGGAGCTTCTGACACCTGTTAAGAAACAGCTTCTCTGAGATACCATGGTTGGTAGCAAAAGACTTCAGTAAATTAATATTGGGCTTACTAGGAGAGGATGGTATTTTTATTTGCACACAGAGGCTGCTGCTGTATTTTTTCCAAGTTTATGACTGCGTTCACTCCTCTTGTAAAGATTTCCTTGTTTGCGCACAGCTGTAGAGGCCTCACAAGTGGGAGAAATTCTTCATGCTGCAAGTGCACGAGGGAGTCTGCCTTTGCTTTTCCAGGCTTCTGAGTGGGAAGCTCGAGACTGCTCAGTTACTTGTCAAGAGGGACTCGAGGAGTATTAAATCCAGCCCTTTTTTTGCTGCTTGTGGGAAGAAGGGTTACTTTTGATGGCAGAATCAGGCTGAAAGCTCAAAAGTTTGGACATAAAACGGAAAGGGCTGTCCCCATGGGGGCAGCCATGCCCAGAAGCCCCTCTGCCTCTGAGATTACTGAGGTAAATACTGAAACCCCGACTCTGCCACCCAGGTCTAAAATCACGACACGAGAGACAAAACTCCTTCAGATCCCAACAAATTTCCACTGAAATTGAACCCGTTACTTTAATGCTGTGCAACCCACCCCTTACTCCTACACTGCTCCGCCTCAGTGGCTAGTGAGGCACAACCAAAATGGAGGACCCCATATGCCTGAACACCCAGGTAGCGAGGGGGGACGTGCCTGAAGTGGGGGAGACAACATAGCCCAGTGCTGTTTTATGCTCTTTTCTGTATTTTTCAGCGCATATTGTTTATTTGGGGGGTTAGGGTGCTGGTATCGGGACCTCTATCTCCGTCAGGCCCTCTCCACGCAGGCCGCCCGCTGGATTTGCAGCCCATTGTTCGGCCACGGTTGCCACAGAAACGGGAGCAGCTGCTGGCTGACGGGCCTTGGCGGGCAGCCTCGGGCAGCTCGGCCGCCCCGGCCGGGCCCTGCGCCCCGCCAGCCGCTCACCCTCCCGCTGCCGGCGGTGGCACGCCAGACTGTGCGGGATAATGTTTACTAACATCGGCCACATGGCTCCCTCCGTACCGCTGCTCTGCCCAAAATGTGTCAGTCCTAGTGGATTGCCAGGCAGCCGGCCAACCCGTCTGCAACGTGCTGAAAAATCTGTCAGCGGGGGCTGCCGCTCGCAATCTCATGGGGGATCCTTCTTCCCCCGGGGTTGAAGTGCGCTGCGCGCCCTCACGGGGCACAGTGGATTATATACGTCTATAGACGTGTATATATGCATATGTGGATGTTTAGGGTGACGAGGCCTGACCCCACCGCTTCAGCGGAACTTGTGGGGTGGCCATCAGGGCAGCGTGCGGTGGTTTCCTTCCCAGCACAAAGGGCTCCCGTGAATGCTGTGCTTAACACTACTGATAATGCCGGTGGGGCTGGAGTGTCCTAGTGCCGACAATATTGTTTAATGTGTACTTTTACTGGCATGTTGTTTCTCTAGCAAATTTACAGCATGAGATTACTGCTGGAGCTGACCTTTTTTCCTTCAGCCAGGGTAATGAATGTTGCTATTTAAATGCTGTGCCTCCATAGCCCATGTGCTTTAGTTTTTAAAAGAGTAGCATAGTACCCAGGGGAAGCCTTTTGTTGCCCGGCTGTGAAACCTGAATACAAGCTTTCCTATTGGAGGCTGGAGAGGCAGAAAATAACAACTGAGAATAGATTTATAGGGTGTAATTTAGCCTAAATCATGTCACAGAGATAGAAAATATGGATTAGATCCTGAGCTGGTGTAAATCAATACAATTCTATGGAGCAATGATGCTTACCATAGCCAGGAGCTGGCCCTTTCCTCTTAAAATGCAGACGAGCACCATCCAGCAATAGTGAGGAGTAGTTTAAACTAAGTGAAATGGCAGGGAAGTTTCCTGATAGGCAGAGCATAATTGCTTAAATTAAAACATGCTAAATATAGCGATGTCAGTAAGGTGCCTTGGAATCCTTAAATATATGCAACTACTTTAGGATTTATAAACTCAGAATGGCCAACTCCAGGAATACAAGGCCATCTAAAGTAAAATTAATATATTAACGCAAAACCATGGAAAAGAGCAGTATTGCCTCATTATCTGCCTCATTATTGCCTCAAGCACGTCTTGCCCCTACTAAGCTTACTTTAGGGAAATAGTGTATGGCAAATGGATCAGAAAATCCAAAAAATATAAATATAGGTATTATTAAACTTCAATCTTCAGTGAAATGTCATAGGAAAAAAATGCATATTCATCTTAACTCATTCTATCTCTCTATCACTAAACTGATAGAAAATTATAGTCTTTTTTTCATATATAACTATGATCAGTTACGGCAAGAAACATTCCAAAAAAGAAACAAAAAGTTGTACTAACATTTTATTTATCTATTTATTTATAGGATTTCTATTAAGCATTTATTAAACGCTTTTGAAATGGGGCAAGAACGATGGGAGTTAGTTGTGAAAATGAAGACCTGGATTAATTTTCACTGTCTGTCCTATACCCCTCACCTAACTCCCCCTCTCTCTTACTGGGGGGACTCTTGTTTTCTGTTGTAGTTTTGAATGCGAATTCAAATATTATTTTGAATGTGGAGTCACTTGTTTATCATCGTAGTCCCATACACACAGTATTCTGCAGTGGCCCAACAGACCACTAGACAATATGATTAACACTTTAATCAAATGTGGCAAAATTTCAATGTCACTATCTGAGGTTCCAAGTTCCCACTTAATATTCAAGTTGAGTCTTTCTCCCCAGTAAAGTGAAATAAAGCAATGTGTCTACGTTTTGCAGATGGGGTCCTAAACTCTTAAAAGAGAAATGACTTCATTTTTAGCAGGAGGTTAATGTTCTGTGATTTCTCCTAGACCACACCTAAATCACAATCAATTAAAGGAATAACTTAACTACAACAAACCATCACTGTACAGAAATAACCTAACTGGCACCTGGTGACCCAATACACCAACCAGCACAAAGTAATGCTACATAAAAGCTTGCTACCTCTAAGCTTGGATTACAAAAACAAACAAACAAATAAACATTATGTGCAGCATTAGCATCGTTCAGATCTGCCTTTTTAGAGCTGCAGTGAATGTTTAGGTATTCATTGGATTAAAAAAAAAAAGGCAAAAATAAAATAAAACCAGTTCCATACCCCAAAAGAGTTCACAGTTCACCTGTCTTTTAATATTCCAGTTAGCACAACAGCAGGACCATTACTGAATTGCAGGGATGATATTAGACACAGGTTACCAGTAATGCATCAGTACCTTAACTAACCTCTTTAGTACCTCTAAGAAACTTTCTGAATAACACAGTATAAAGTAAGGTTATAAGGAAATGTGGCCTTGGTCTGTGATTTTATTGTTTTCTTTTGCTTGCTTTTTTGATATTTAGTAAGTTCTGATCCTAGAAGAAGCTGAACAAACAATGATGGACATATATGTTAAAGGAGCAGTCAGGAACCTCTCAATATAATGTGCATGCCAGGAATATTGTCAAGCTCCCACTGACACAGGCTTTGATTCAGGGCATTTACAACCTAAAAAACAGAAGAGCTGTGTAATTTAACAACTTGAAAGGATTGGTGTTGAACTGGTAATGTACAAGCAAATGAAGAGGGTGATAAAATTTCTGTCAGGTAAAGACAATCCCAGAAAACCTTTTCCTTTCTAGCAAAGTATTGTTTTTCTCTTTTTCACTTTTTACTTTTCTGTTTTCTTTTTGGTCAAAACCCCCAAATGCTAAAATTAAAGGACTTAAACAAAATAAATAAACAAGAAAAGTTTGCACGTTTTAACTTTTTCTTTTCTTTTCTGTTCTGTTCTGTTCTTTCTTTCTTTTTCTTTCTTTTCTCTCTCCTCTCCTCTCCTGCCCTGCCCTGCCCTGCCCTTCTTAATTAAACATGGTCATTTTCCATGTGATGGGAAGTGATTGTGCCCCTGTACTCGGCTCTGGTGAGGCCGCACCTCAAGTACTGTGTTCAGTTTTGGGCCCCTTGCTACAAGAAGGACATGGAGGTGCTCGAGAGAGTCCAGAGAAGGGCGATGAAGCTGGTGAGGGGTCTGGAGAACAAGGCTTACGAGGAGCGGCTGAGGGAGCTGGGCTTGTTCAGCCTGGAGAAGAGGAGGCTCAGGGGCGACCTTATCGCTCTCTACAGTTACCTGAAAGGAGGCTGTAGAGAGGTGGGGGTTGGTCTGTTCTCCTACGTGCCTGGTGACAGGACGAGGGGGAATGGGCTAAAGTTACGCCAGGGGAGGTTTAGGTTGGATATTAGGAAGCACTTCTTTACTGAAAGGGTTGTTAGGCATTGGAATGGGCTGCCCAGGGAGGTGGTTGAGTCACCATCCCTGGAGGTCTTTAAGAGACGTTTAGATGTTGAACTTAGTGATATGGTTTAGTGGAGGACTTGTTAGTGTTAGGTCAGAGGTTGGACTAGGTGATCTTGGAGGTCTCTTCCAACCTAGATGATTCTGTGATTCTGTGATTCTTTTCATATTCTTTTTCTATTCTTTTCCTTTCTCTTCTTAATTAAACATGGACATTTTCATTAAAATCTCTGTTTTCAGTGAAAACTATTTCTATTTTCTTACTTATCATCTTGCGTGAATGTCACCAGCAGGCCTGAAACCTGTGTATCTGTTCATTAGCCAAACATGAAGGCATCTTGGCTGCTGCTAGCGCAGTGTCTTTAATTATAGCATATTGGTTTCCCTATTTCTGATGCATGCTCTTGACATCTCAGCTATCGCAGTGCCATAGGAACTATGATAACTCCCTTTATCCACTCCCTTCATATTTTGCCTTTCTGTGGTTCTTTGGTTTACTTATCTATTCCCTGTTCCCATCTCTCCCAGAACAAAGCTTCTTGAAGAACTGGAGGGAAAAGTAGTCTAAGTTCCTCAAGAAGCAAAAGAGGCATGGCCATATGTACAGGGGTATCATGCATAGCCTTGCAAATTGCAAGATCTTCAATTATATTTAGCATTGAATAAAAATACATTGTATAATTCCACTGTATACCTTTACATTGCTGCTTCATTTTCAAGGAAATCTTTAACTGCACGATAAATTTAAAAATCGATGATGGAAAATTCCATTTCTTCAGCAGCTGAAATTTACAGTCTCATTGTGTTGGCAAAGGTTTGTGATGAAAGAGTTTTCTAATACATAACACCTCTTTTAAAATCAAGTTGTCAGAAATACAGTTTTGGAGTAAAAAAAAAAAAAGTCATTGCTAGATTAAACTGTGAAAAGTTTCTACTTTCTGCTCTTTATTTTCTTTTCATCCACCCAAAGTAAAATATTGAAAAAATAATAATATTCACTTCAACACTCAATATATTTTTCAAATTTTCATTTTCAAAGTTTCTATGCTAAATATATGTTTAAAAGAAGAAGAAAAAACATGCACAAGTATATACAAAAGCAGTTTTGATAAGGAAACAAAAGATTTCATACAACCGAGGATAGAGTTTGGGAGGGAAAGAGATTGTCTATTGTGTGTTTCACAAGGAAAATGAACACATTTTGCTCCATTCATAAGTCTGGCGACTGTACAGAAGTTCATATCATCCCTTTTTACTTAGGATTTTGTGCTTGGATTGGTCTCTTGACTGGGGATTTGGATTCACTGTGAGTTCTCCCATGAACTGTCTGAGTGACTTTGTGTAAGTGTCAATCCTGGTATGGGGTTTGAGGCCAAATTTAGCATCCATCTGCATTGCTTGTTTGTATAAACTCCTTGAATTCAGTTTTGGAACAATCCAACTAATACTTCTGGCAGGCTGGTGGTCTCCCAACTCTTTGCAGCCCATCCTCCTGCCCATGCTCCCTGCTGTTTCTGAGACCATCAGTGTTATGGTATAGACATGGCTACAGTCTTTTAGATTGCTCTGTAAAACAAGTGTAATAAATTTTCAACCTTCCACTTTTTTGTCTCTCTGTGGAGGAGGGCTGTACAGCAAAGATGTAGTATGTGGGATTGCGACACATGCTTTCCTAGCCATGATGGCCTCAATCTCTAGTTACAAGAGGAGGAATGGCAGTACGGCCTCTGTCATATCATATCAACTTGAGCACGAACATAAGCTGCATCAGTGGACATCAGTTGGCATGGCTGGAGAGGATCTTTGGGACCATGACAAAAAGAGGAATCCTGCTTTAGCCTGTTGCCGTTCTTCACTTCTGTCTGCCTTTTTCCTAGCCAGGAGCCTGAGCTCCTTTGCTTCAAAGCAGCATCCCCCATTGTAAAACTTACAGCAACAAATCTGTATTCATTTGCTAAAAAACATGTAATGGTATCTTCATTACTAGTCTTAATTGCAGTAGGTAGGCCAAAACTGAATGCAGGCTATAATCATGCCTCCGTTATTTATCATGCAACCATTTCCCCCATGCTTTAGCTCTCCATGCTCTAGACTGCTGAATAACATGCAGGTGAGAGGCTCTAGATGAACTACTTTCAGCACCCACCTGAAGTGCCACCATATGTAGAGTCAGGAAAGTTGTTTTGAAACTGGACTTATTTAAGCATGAATTAATTTGAATATTTGACTTGGCAAAGAAGGACATGAAACATGCGCAGTTTCAGACTTTAACATGCGCCTGGATATAAAAGTATGTCGACAATGAAGTAAAAAGAAATTCAGAAATATTAGTCAGAATGGTGCTGAGAAAACACAATAGCTTTTTTTTTTTTTAAATGATTCCTATATTATGAAAAAATATTATTCCAAATAGAGACCAATATACTTTGGGAGGCATTGTATTCTTTGTGTTAATAGAAAGAAACCAGCACAGGGAAAAATCTGTCATGGTAATTTGTGAAAAAATGTGGGTTAACTAACCTTGAAGGAGAACCTTTTAAAAATCATCTCTTTAATGCAGCTCCTTAGAGCAAACACTGCTTTCTGGAAAAAAAAGAAAAAGAAAAAAAAAAAAAGAGCAGAAGATGGGTTCATAATGTTTTTGTTTTGAATGGAGCCAAAACCTGCCTGGCTACTTTTAACCATATCAGAGTAAACACTTCATACATGAAAAACAGGCTTAAAATAATTCCAATATGTATTTGGAGCTAGAACAGTTGATCTATGCTGCTTAGAGGAGTTCAGCTGTAAGGTGAACTTTTATAGCAGTCATTAGAAAATAAATTGCTGTGGTTCTTTTGTTCTATGCCAGAGAATAAAAATCCCGTTTTTTGTTTGTTTGTTTGTTTGTTTTCCTTCTCTGATAGGTGTAACTTTAGTGGTGCAAGAAGAGTGCTGTTAGCCTCTGCAAAAATCCTTCTATTTAGGGGCCGGATAGTCTTGTAAAGATGTAGCCTTAAAAAGCATAGTATAGAGCCAGGCTGCTCTGGAAGCAGAGCAGGCACCAGATGGTGACCCCCGTTTTAGGTTCTGGTTCTGTGCCCTTGCTCCATGAAGATTAAGCTGCAATGGGCTTTCTGCTGGAAGATTTTATGTCCCACACCTGCAGAAGCTCCAGGAGGCAAGCTGATGCAGGAGGATGGAAGCCAAAGAGGCTTTTGCTCCATGCCTCTTCCCTGCTACCAAACTGACAGGAGGAACGGCCGTCAACATATACCTCTTCGCATATACTCCAGTATTGTCCAGCAGTTGTGTTACAGAGCTTGTAAGGTCTTGGTACCCCTTTTATGATCACTTCACACAATAACTACTGAAATTTGGGTTAGTACAATTGATTACCCTTGCATAGACCACGTTAAAAGACTTGTGTAATATTCTATTCTATTCTATTCTATTCTATTCTATTCTATTCTATTCTATTCTATTCTATTCTATTCTATTCTATTCTATTCTATTCTATTCTATTCTATTCTATTCTATTCTATTCTATTCTATTCTATTCTATTCTATTCTATTCTATTCTATTCTATTCTATTCTATTCTATTCTGCTCTGTTCTATTTTGTTCTGTTCTGTTCTGTTCTTTCTTACACCATGTCTATCAGTGGTGTCTGTTGCTTATTTTACTGTAACATTTTTTCCTTGCGCAAAAGAAAAAGAGACATTTCCATTCCTTGCCTTCCCCCCTAGATCCCTCCATGTGAAAGAGTGAAATTAATAAAAAAGGCTGTCTGTGGTAGTTTCACCAGAACTGCAAGAAGCTTGGATATGACTGAGCTCATAAGTTCACCTTGTGAGACTTCAGATTTAGCTTTGACACATGGTTGAAGGATTATTTTATAATAACAACAACAGCGACAATTATATAATATAAAATGATATAATATTATTTTTACTGCAGAACGTAGTAAAACCTTCAAACTGCTTATGTAAAGTGAATTTCCCTCCTCTTCCCTAGTTTTAGCACAGAACTACTAAAACCACAAAATGTGGTGGTTTTTTTTTTTCTTTTGCTTCTAGCATAAAACTTCCTGCAGAAACTTCTGAAGGAATATTTCTCTTTTGATACAAAGCATTTGAAATCCTGATGTAAGCCTAACAGGTGAACCAATGCTTGTAAGCCCTGGGTCTTTTAAGAGAAGCTTCTTCATCAGTGTTTGAGTCTCTGGTGAATAGCTCACTGCAGCTCTGTTTATATAGACATATGGTGTGAAGAACACTAATACAGTTGTCTGTGCACAACTGTAACAAACAATCTGCTTATTGTGTATTTTTTTAGGCAACACTTCATGCTGTCTAACAGGTGGCCCCAAGTTACAATAGGCACACTGTCGGGGTAGAACAAACCCCGTTTACACAAGAGCCTTGACTGGAGATAGTGACTAAGGCAGCCTGCAAAATCAAGCTTAGAACATGGTTGTTTAAAACGTTTAAATGCCATGAACCTCCAATGAATATGAGCCTTGCCTTTCACCTCCTCCTGTTGCACTCAATCTATTGCAAGGCCAGTAGAGTTAATTCCTCCCAATGACTGAATGCCAAGCAACATTTAAAAATCTTTCACATATTACAAGTCTCAAGTTCGTGGATATAATACTGTATGATATATATAAAAATCAAAGCATGATATATATAAAGAATGAAGCTGTGTTCTTTTTTTAATTTAAATAAATCAATCAAATTTTATTACAGGCTTTCAGTTAGGACCATGATTTCACCTGTAATCTCAGCATTTGTAAGTGTGTGCACACTAGGCATACATAGGAGCATTATTGTATTATTGTAGCATAAGGTTTGTTTGTGTTCACTGCAAAGAGGGTAAGGTGAATTTGGCTTTGTCTGTGGAGATAAACTTCTGTTACATTCCTCATTACATTCTCCTTTGTGATCTTTCCCCCAGAAATTTCTTCACCATTCTTTTCTTTTTTCTTGCTGAAGCTTTCTTCTTGGATATTCAATCCTGCAGCATTATGTTTTCACTTGTTCTGCAGGAAGCTGATATTTATAGATTAAAAAAAAAAAAGAATACATATATCTATTCAGTGGAATTCCCCTGGCAGATAAGGAGATTCATAGGATAAATCTTTACAGTTCCTGGAGCTCTGTTTTTATCATAGTACTTGATTCAGGTCTCATTGACCTTCATTGATTTTATAGAGGTGGATCAGGTCTCATGTGAAAACAAATGGTAGGGGGATGGAAATGGGCAGTCCTATCAATGCGGTAGAGCTGAGACAAATGATCATATCAGCATAGGAAAGCGGGCAATAATTTACACAACATGCGCAAATGAACTGATATTCCATGATCCATCTCCATTAACTTCATATATATATATATACATACATATATATACCAAGCTAATATTTTAGGGTGTCCCAGCAGCCCGTGGTGTGAGATGATTGTCCCCAGAAGACAATTCATCTTGGACCAAGGCAGGTGTCTAAGACAGCTGTGAGAAATCTCTCCTTTAACAACAAGGAATTCCAGGATGAATAATGCCTAAGTGGTTACAGTAAGACAAAACAAAATCCACCCATTTCAACTGGATGTGTGGAAATAATAATAAGCTTTTTTATAAGCATATTTGTGGGATGGTTTTTTCCCTCAAAAGGTGTTTTTCTTCAGTTCTGCAAGGTGCTCAGTGCTTCTTGAATTATTTGAGTTCAGCAAGATTTGACAGTGCTGATTATTTCCTGGAAGGAATGAAGTATCTTGATAGCCTTAAATAATAAAAAATTATTCAGTCAAGATTTGGATGGGTTTCACCCTTAGGGACTTTGGTGGGATACTGGCTTTTAATTTGTGATGATCGATTTCAAAGGTTACTTGCCCATTCCTTTTTCTTTTTTTCTTTTTTTTTTTTTTTTTTTTTTTTCATCTCACTCCCATTCCTTTGGAAAGTGTGGGAGCATTTTGAATCATATGTGTATTTTCTCATCAGGTAATATCTAGATGAGATTAGATAGAGCCTGACCCAAACCTCACAAAGTCAGTGGAAAACTTTGAAAGCTTTCAGAGGTATTTGGGTGAGGCTACTACTACGCTGATTTGTGAGGATGCCTTGTTTAATTTAAAAGAAGAGTTACCTTACGCACCATGCCTGGAGCACTTCAAGTCACTTGCTGGGAAACTGTGAATTAACCTAACTCTATTGAATAACACTGTACACACTCATGGATGTAGGACACAAAATCAGTTGAATCTTCATTAGTGATGAGATCTTGAACTTTTTAAACTGCAGGTAATTTAGGAATAAAATTTTGCAGTCAAACCCAAGAGCAAGACTCCATTTGTTTGTCTTATACTGACTCAATTTTTTAGATATTCACCATAAACGATATCTAGAGTGGTGGAGCAAAATGGAAAATGAAACCATAAAAAGGAGTGTTCTCACATTATGGCTGTATGAATGCATTTCCTATAACCAAGACAGACTTTCTAAACACTAGTATTTTTGCATGTGATTAGATCCTAAGTTCATTCAGTCCAGGATCCTTTCTTCAGCATTAGGTTTGACTAGATGATCTTGGAGGTCTTTTTCCAACCTTAATGATTCTTTGATTAGCCAGTATCAGATGAAGATGTAAACAGAATTTGCCCAATATTATGTTTTTTCCTGGTCTCTAACAGTTTGAGATTGGCTTCCAATATGAAATTTAATGGCCTATCCAATATTTTTGTAATCAATATGTATACATAAATGTAATTATCAGTATCCACATATAGATATGTATATCTATCTATAGCTGTATGCAGGTCATCCTGGTGAGCACTGATCTCTAATGCATACAATACTGCTCTTTGATTTCTTTTCACCATGAAAGGAAAAGCAATAAATGCATGTAAGGATCAATTCTTCTATTCTTGTTTCATCTACACCATCAATGGAACTACTGGTATAGTGAACTATCCAATGCTAGAGCCACGGCCCAGGTGCTGGAATTCAATCAGTTATTCTGTTAAAATACAGGCCTTGGCACTAATTTGGTCAGGGCTAATTAACAGAAATTATTAATTCAGAAAAAATGAAAGTGCTTTTCACAGCCACATATGTTTCAGAATAGGGGACTGCAAAGCTGACTGATGTCCACAGAAGACAGTACTAGCACTTGCCTCTGTTTAGGAGCAAGTGTTAAGCTCAGGTACCTCCACAATCTGATGCATAAAGGAGGTGACAGAGGTGAGTAGGGAGAAAGCAGAGCCTTAAAATTAGGGCCTGTGTTGGACATGATACATTGTGTGTTGTTAAAAATTGTAATTTTAATATGTTCCATGTGGTTTTAGTACCTTTCAAGATAAAACTTTGTCTTCTGTAACTACAAATTACAGAAATTCATCAGATCAACACAGAGGAGGAAACAGAGATGCAACAGGAGTGTATGCATCAGAAAAGAAACCAAACTGATATCAATCAACATGTTGAACAGTTTCCTAGGAAAAACAGTAGAATTTTAGTTCTTGGATGTATCTGGGCTTAAACAAAATTTGAAGTTGAATTGACATTTTAGTACCCATTGAATGTCTTCAAGCTTGCTTTGTATTGACACCTTACTTGAACTTACATTGTAAATGCTTGGTAAACCCAAGTAAGTAGCAGGTTATCCACTGGAGAGAAGCGGATGCCTTTTGAGTCTTCCAAAGCAGACTGTCTGCATGCTTTTTTATTAACCTCTAGAGCATCATGCTCAGATAACAATGGTGAACGCTGGTCCTTAGTGAATACAGTTCTGTGCTCTATAAAATCACCGTACCCTCTTACCGCTGAAAAGAAAAGAAATGGAAACAGAAATAAAACCCTTCTCTTCTTATTGCTGGGTCTGACAGCTGCATAAGACAATTGTTATTTGGAGGAGAATTGATACTAAACTCAAAAAGTTTTCAGATGGTGTAAGCTCAATGTCTCTGCCTTATGTTTGAGGAAGAACGATGCACCTGAGGCACTTCTGAGTCTGGACATCTGCTTTACAGTATGTTACATTCATAATAGCTCAGTCTAGCAGGGGTCACAAGCTCCTCAATTTCTTCTAGTGCCTCAGGGCTATCATTTGTAAAGTTTTCCAACTAATTACCATTTAATAGTTACACCAAAAGGCCTTTTAATAAACCTATGTATGTGTATATATAGAAAAAACAATGTATATATATATTCTTATTGAGTCTTCTGTTTACTTCTAAAATACAAAATAGTGGGAACAGCATTTTTTTTCCCCCCACTCTGAATGAGAAAGTCAGTGTCAGCAGTTACTGTCCTTTCTGCCCTTGGGGAAATTCCCTGTCTTTTAGAATGAACTGAGCTGCAATAAAATTAACACTCTCTTCCTTTTACAGGCTTAACAATACCACCTAATGTCCTTAAAATAAGTTTTGCGTTCTAGAATACGTGCTTTAATTTAGCTTATGGAAGAAGTTTTTTTGCCTGTACTTAGGAAATGTAAGTAATCATTCAAGTTATTTTAGAATATATCTCATTGTAACAGGTAGTATGAACCTATGAATCTCTCTCATTCTGGTCTAATTGCAAAATACCTTAAATTTTGCCTCACTTCTTGGCCTTTGCTATGATTAACATATCTGGAATATTTTCCTGGTGTTTTCAAGACCATGTCATTTTCCATAGTCAGACAGAAAATTTAAAAGATAAATTAATAGGTGTAACCTGTACAGTTAGAAACACATGCTTTGTGGAGGGATGGAAGTAAGAGAAAGATGGGTGCTGTGCCGTTGCAGTAGACCCATCCCTGCATTTGCTGCACTATATGTGTTTTCATAAAGATCATAAGAAATATACATTGGCAATATTACCCAAATTGAGTCACTATTAAAATACATATGGAACAAGAATAAGTATGTCCCTGAATGATGGGGTTGAAGGTGTCTGCACAGCGATGGGGTTTTATCACAGATCAAATAGGAGCGTGCTCTGTCCTGGCTAATGCTGATAGGTACAGGAATTCCCAGTCCCCACCAAAAGTCAATACAGGTAGGAACTGCTGTGCCCACCTCAGATAGTTTTTGCATGGATAGACTGGGTCTGTGGTTATACTGTTCAAACAACAGCTGTTCCTACTCTTATTTATTTATTTATTTTGTTTATTTGGGTGGTGAGCCCCATCATTCTTTTCTATGCCTGGGTACAATATCATCAGTCTATGTGTCACTCTGTGTCTGTTTTCACTTCATTCTTTTCTCTCTCTGCATGTTTTTATCCATCGTGGGTTTTGGTGATTTTTTTTTCTTGTTTTGTGTGCTATGGACTTTTTTGAATGTGTATGTCCTTCCTTTGATTTGTTTTACTATTTTCATCACCTTTTATCTTGATCTTTTATATTTATTTTCTCTTCCCCTTCTGTGCCTCTTCTTTCTCCCCATCTCTTTTTTTTTTTTTCCCTGTTCTATGTTCCTTGCTCCCTTTCCATATATTTTTCCTATATATTTGCTCTAAAAAGGCCACCTAAGGTTGCACTGCCGTCGTACAGTCTCCCTGGCTTACCTTGGAATGAGACAATATTTTCCCTGTGCTCTGAGGTCTGTGGTTCAAACACTCTCCCTTTTGCCCACCTTGTGGGGTGAGAACCGCTCTGTCTGTAGCAGACTATTTCTCCCTTGAGTATTATGCTACTGTGTGATCTTCTGAGAAGTCTAACGCTGGATTGAGTCAAAGAGAATGATAGCATTTATTAAAAATGGTTTCAAAGGCAGAAATCATGTACCATGGAAACATGCTATAAAAATGATACATACAGAAGTCATATTAATAAAAAGGCTCTTTTAGGATGTTGTCTGTAGTCCTGGAAACATGGTTATGGAGGAAGATGATCTAAACCATAGAAACACCCATTCTTAGAAATCACAACTGGCCTTCTTCGTCAGGACCTGACAGGGTTAGAAGGAGACCAAGAACAAATTCCCAGATCTTCATCTTCCCAGCTATTTCTTTCCATAGGATTATCCTTTTTCAGTTTACTGGGGCCAATCATTCCTGTCCCACACTCATCAATAGTATACACCTTCTTTTAGCAGTTAGAGGTTTTTTATGCCCTTCACTGATTTCTCGATGTCTGTGGTGTCAAATCTCAGGCAGATACTACTCCTGCCTTTGGTTATTCACAAGTAGGTGTTATTAGCCAACTTTTCTCTTTTCCACCCATGCTGTGCAGCACCCTGCGCGGCAGTGGTTGATTTAATGGCTCTCCATACCCCAGAGCCAGCTGCGTTTTGATTGCTCTGTGTGTTATCTGATTGTTGGACACCTTGGGATCCTTTATGATCACAGACGCCTTATAAATAACATAGCAGTCATGTTAAACCTCCACCTAAGTACGCGGGAGCAAAACGTAGTAAATATTCAAGAAACACGAGTTAGCAGCAAGGCATCCATTTTTCACCCTTGTGAGAACGGTAAAATGGTAACCTCTGTGTGTAAGAGACTGAATTAATACCTAGCTATCTGCTGGTAATTTTTTAAGGCAAGTTATTGCTGTACGTTCTCCTCTTTTTCTCCTTGTTTTTGAAAAACATTCACTAGATTCTCTGCCCCCCCCCCCTTTTTTTTTTTTTTGTTAAATACCTTGATAGGCTGCTGGTAATCTACCACTAATCCTTTCTCCTCAGTACACGCATAAAGAAATAAAAGATGCCAGTTTGTGGCTTAGCTGCATTCAGGAAAACTTCCGTATTGCTGCCAAGAACTGCCATCTGCCACCTACAAGCGCAGGTGCCAGGGAGTCTCCTCTGCACACAAAGCATAATAATATAACACAAAGGACCAATGTGCACTAATAATTGCTAAACACACAGAAAGAGGGGCCAGAACATTTTTATGAAAGTTTACTTAGTCTGTGGAGATTTGCATACAGATGGCTAGGTCAGGGTGCTGTGTATGCCGCCTGGGCCACTGTGGGGTAGGGCTGCCTTCAAGCAGCCTTTATAAGCACACACGGCTTTTACTATAGCATAGTGTTGTGGAGAGACCTCATTCTGCACACACTGAATAGTCATTCAAGTAGCTTGCTTTGAAATGAGAAAAGACCTTGGATAGGGGGGAAAAAAAGCAAATTCTTTTCTTTGTGAGACAGAGGAGGAGTGTTGGGAAAGAGGCCAGAGGACTTAAAGAATGTGGGTTAGCAACCAGGAATTAGAGGAAAGTTTCTGTGGAGACACACAATTAGATATGTGGCATTCACCCCTCTCCTTCTAGTGGGCAACAAGAGCAAGCACATTTCAAAGGGTTCATCATCTGCATGAAACAAGGATAGGGGGAAGAAAAAGCACCCTAATTTTTAAAGTATAAAGAAAAGTGTAACTGTCTTAAAATAAAACAAACCCAAAGGTTAAGCAGCAAGAAATTTCCCTTCAACTAAGAGTGTGAAGACACAAACCCTGAATTTAGTTGATTTGCTTTCTGTATGTATGGATCTGAAAGTGTATGTGTGTGCATACAAACACATGTGGAGGTGCCTACTAATATACTTAGATATTTTAAATGAAAACATTGCTATAAGACTTTGTCATGAGTTTATGGAACATACTTTTTTTCTTTTTATAGAAAAAACGACCACAAAATCAAGAACGATACTACCTTGTGTAGATTACTTATGGCAGGTGTCAGTATTTAATTACACTGTAGTAGGTTCCTTTAGAAACATTGCATGTGAAAAGAGGGTGATCTTCAAAGCTGCTCACCTTCATAAATTTTCAAGTAAGCTTAACTATCACTTTTGCCTTTGAAACAGTTTGCTAGCCTAGGTATGTGGTTCAGTTTTCTTCTTTGCAGTTTGCACCCTGGAGATTACATCAATACCTGTGAATCAGTTCCTGAAAGAACTGAAAGAAAGGAGGATTAGTTGTCTATGCCTTTCACATGTCTTACAGAAAAACAAAACAAACAAACAAAAAACCTATTCATCCCTTTCCTGTCTCTTATCAGAGATTCTTGAGGGAAGTATAAGTATTGTACCCAGCTTATCTCATTGCATCTCTCCATGCTTTTTATTGATCCTTTTAGAAAATTGTAATACAGCTCCAAAAGATACTACAATTAGCTTGGTGTGTATAGAGGAAAAAAAAAATCACACAATCTTACATTTTCAAAACTCTGTATAGATTAATGAAGTAGAGAATTTGAGCACTTTGCGATCAAAGGATTCAAATACCTTGCAAAAACTCCGTGAGATAAAAATATATAAAAGATTATTTAGCGGAAAAGAGCAACAGATATAGGTTTGCCCAAGGTCACAGAGGAAGTCTAGGAGAGGTAAGAACTGAATCCCAGTCCCCTGAGTACCAAGGCAATTCCGTATCCATTATCATTCATCCTACTTTGAGACTGCTAATTGATTTTGACTGCTTAGCATGAGCTCTTTAAAGGGGCCTGATTTTCAGGGCTGTTTGTCTCCTGCAGAATGTGGGGCTGAGGTCTGGGGCAGGATGAAAAGGGCAGGAGCAGAGAGGCTTTTCAAGACTTGTGATTACTGCAGGGGTGGGTGCTTGCTCCCTGCCTGCTCTTACGCTCACCTTATGGCTACGTAGCTTGGGCTTCTTTAGCTTTTACACTGCCCCAGCTTCTCCAGGAGCAAAAGCACGGAGCTGGAGTGATCATTTCTTCCACTACTATTTCAGTAGCAAGGGGCCTGAGATGTGCATTGCTGCCCCCAATGCTTTTTTTCCACAAGGTTTGCTTCCTTTAGGTTTCCAAGAACTAGCAATAGTGGAAACTGTAATCATACCTGGGAGTGCAGGGAGGAGGGAGAGACTTTTCTGCCTCACTTTGTCTCAGATTTTGTAAGTCTGAGAAGGATTCCCTTGGTTACTGTGTTAATCTGTCCATCTTTTAAAATCAATAACTCATCCATCACTTACATAAAACTGCAACGTTGAAAGTTGAAATAAACGTGAAATATTTACATGCATTAAAACCACCAATACTTTTATTTTCTTATTTGCCTGGTGTAGGGGATTTTCATTTGACCAGCACTTCATGACACTGTGCTTTCGTAAGCCATTGTGGCTGCCTGGCAAACTCCACCTCTCGCCTCTCGGCACTGGAATTCCCCTTTCATGACGCTTCATGTACAATTAGGGTGTAGAGGTAGATCCAGCAGACTGAGAGTAACCAAGTGGGAGGTCTCCAATAACTCAGCAGCAGTCTGCAGCTGCTCACCAGGTATGTGCTAGCAGCTGATTCAGGACCTAACACAGTGGATGCCAACCTGCACCCTGAATGACACCTTTACTTTGATCTTTTCTTCAAAATTCTGGCTAGAACAAGGATGTATGCAATTGCAGAGATCTTTTTTGGGGAGTCAAATACCTGAACGACTGCATGACTATGAGAGAATGCAATAGCAGTTCCTTTTTTTTTTTTTTTTTTTTTTTTAAATGTAAGTTTTATAATGCATTTCATAAGCCTTCTGGGCAAATTAGGAAAAAATAATAAGTTAACAGTGGATGGAATCCAGGTTCCTAAATACCAAACACTGCAAAATTTCCATATAAATTATCCCTTCAGGAGCTGGGTTTTGCTTTGAATGCCTTCTTGGTCTATGAGGTCTGAAATTATGCCAGTCTGAGGGAGTTCCAGATATTTTCCATAAAAGCTGCTTTCCAAAATCTTTCAAAGCAATCACAGGATCTCCAAGAATGTCCTAACCATGTCCTTCTGGGCACACCCCATAGAGGGATCATCTGAGTTACTTCGGTCCACTGTAATATCTTAAGCAAGTATCACAGAGCTAATGTGTAAATTATTTTAAAGCAAATGCTTATCTTAAGTGATTAGATGCCATAAAAAATGTAAGACTTACTTCCCCCCAAAATTCTGTCACTGGTGAAATCTAGAACCAGTAGCTAAACTTAGAGCTTGAAAATTAAATGACTGAAATTGAAATGAAATGAAAGCTTCTGCTCAATGTCTCTAAGTGAAACCTTGACCACACTCTAAGCAATAAGAAGATCACTGGCTGATGCAACATTAGAATTCCTTTTTCTGTGGTTTATTCCCTTTCTCTGTAGCAAAAATAACTTTTTTTACTTTGGTATAGATGCATTAGCATTTATGAGATTCTCATATGCAGCTCAGTGCTTGCTGTACTAGCTTCTTTGGAAAAATTAGTTTAATGTATTAATGCAGTAAGCCTTAGTGTGTATATACACTTTCCATTTCAGAGCACCTTTGGGGGTCATCTGTTGATGTTGAATTAGGTCTAATCCTCTCGATGGAAGCCTATCATAAAACTAACTTGTCTCAGAGATGACTTGCATTACATTCACAAAATATCTAAGAATTCATAGAGATAGACACGTAAAAGTTTACATATCTGCTTCTTAAAATGGAATTAATAGGAACTGTTTACCAAATACAGGAGAAAGCTTTATTTGTCTCACTTTATTGCAGATCCTAAAGAAAGTATGTTACAGATAAATAGTTTCCTTGTACAAAGTATATGATGTACCTAAATGTCTGAGGCAAGATTTATTACATTTCCACTTCCTCTCTATGTCATAGCTTTCTCACAAATTTCTATTTTGATCTGAAAACCTGTAATTCTCAAAGATAAATGACTTGAGAAATGCCAATCTGAAATTACAAAAATAATATGTCATCCCATTCAATGACAAAGATTTTTATTTAGAAGATACTTCTAATGAGGAGTCCTGAAAAAAAAAAAAATCCATGGGTGCATGACTATTGATGGGCACTACTTGTATGTGAGCATGTATAGAATCATAAATGCTTTGGGTTGGAAGGGACCTTAAAAGACCATCCAATTCCAACCTCCAGCCACAGGCAGGGACACCTCCCACTAGACCAGGTTGCTCAAGGTCTGACAGCAATGGGTCAGTAGACTGGATTGTTCTTAAGTAAATATTTAGACTGCCATTAAATAGCAATCACTTCTAGATGAAAGTCAAGGTATGTTGGGGTTCTAACATTGATGGATCAGGGGGTAATCTAAATGCATTATTACCCTCTGATAAATCATGCCCCTTTTTTCATACAAAATATGAGAGATGCTCTGCTACTTTTCTGTTACAAGTATGATTTGGAAAACATGTTTCTTGCTTGCAGCATGCAAGCATGGGTATAGTGGTCTACAAAGTGTTCACAAAGCATATGCTGAACAACATCTGGGAGATATGAAGATACAGTCCTCATCTGAATTTTGCATTTTTTTTCGTCTTAAACATTTCAGAATGACTATATCAGTCAACTGATAACAAAAACGTGTTAAATTTGTTTAGGTTTTTGAGATTTCCATGTCAAAGGGGTGATTTTAATTAGAAAACAAAGGATCAAGAATTAGCTCAAATGGACCTAGATCTTTAATTGATGAGCAGAACTTTCTGAAGGCCAACAGATCACTTGGAGCTATAGAGAGGATAAGGTTCTAGGTTATTCAGAGAAATATTAGGAAATAAGCTTTCAGGATATAAATTACCAGAACACAGGGGACAATGGAGGAAAGACTGTAGATCTCTTCATCTTTTCCTAAATGATTATTGTTTTTTTACACTTTAATCTTCCCCATCAATTCCTAGAAAACTTGTTCTGACTTGAAACGGCTTCTAAATAACCAAGAAGACAATGCAGCACTTAGAGGTAACACCATTTTTTAAGTGTCTTGGTTGCACTAATTTTCCTTAGTTATTCTCATTTCTAGAAGCTGTGGGAGTGAGGGGAACTGAAACTTATAATGGGGCAATTCCCCTCTATAAGGTAATTAATACACCTTTGAAGAGGCAGAGTAGCATGGAAAGTTTGGTGACCATAAGCATGTCATTTAAGGCCACACTTTTAAATGTGTTTGCCTTAGAATGGGTAGAGGTGCCTAATTCTAGTAAGAGAAGTTTTTAATTGTACCCTTATTGTCTTGCAAAAAGAGCAGACCACAATGTGGGTCCACCTCTCATACTTCAGAAGCAAAAAGGACCATAGAAGTATGAAGTATTGATATTGTAGGACACTACAGTTATTTGTACAAGTGTTGCCTTCTTAGACCTCCTCTCTCCTATTAATATAGCACCATATTTGCAATTAAAAAAAATGGCTTTACTTTGTCATACATTCATTTAAAATATTATGGAGTGAAGATAGCAAAAGAAGCCTAGTTACTCAACAGAATAAGGTAGGTGACATTTTAATGTCTGAAACAGACCTCTCTGAGACCATTAAGCAATATTTCCATTGATTGCAGCAAAATCTTGATCAGGCAATTATGTTATAGAAGGAATTAGTATCATCCTTAAAAAAACACATTCCACAGATTTGTTTTCCTGTAGTGGATGTACCTTCTCTTCTCAAATTACAAATGGCTCGTCGTGAATTATTTTTTCTGCTTCATATAAAGAACTTCTACCTGCAAAGGTAACTAAAAGAATAACTACAGAGATGCCAATTTTACGGTAATTAAAAAAAAAAAAAAAGGAAAAAAAAAAAAAAAGCAACTTTGCTAATCAGTAAACCCTTTGATCTGGTTAACCCTAAAGGTCAAAATACCCTGACCCCATCAACGTTCTTGCTCTAATGTTGCCCTGCTTGGGTCATTTCTTCCATTGTTTTATTCATCCCATATTAACTTCAAAACGAAGCTGCAGTGTTCCTGTGTACCTAGCAAATCTTCCTGATCTTACAATGAGGTGAAGGCCCATTGTTTCACTCCAAATCTGTTCCCATTGTGCCCATTCAGCAAAATCGTTCATTTCCCCAGTCTAATGACTACATCCTATTCAAGGTTGTAAGCATTTTGTCATTCTGACCGCAGAGGCTCTTTAAGCCCTTTGATCTTACCTGTTATTGCCCCACTCTTCAGCTGCTGAACCGACAAAATAGGCACTGTTTTAGCGTAAGTGACTGTATTCCCATTTGCAGTATATGTACATAAATGGAAGAATATGAGTATTTTGAAAGAAATGCCTCAAATCTTTAATTTTACAGTAATGTGTGTAGCTTGTGGAGAGCTAGTTTTAAACATGCTGCGTGTTAGCCCCTGCTGAAGAGGCTGTTGTTTACCCTTGATGTGGATGAGAGTTTTAGCTTTCATTTCAGTGGGAGCAGAATTTAACCAAATCCCTCAGTGCTTTCAGAAATTACACCTTCATTTTATAAAGCCCCTCATGAGGATTCCTGCATTTTAAGCAGTGTTTTCCAGTGGGAGGAAGAAGAGATGAGTCAGGGGCAGTACCCCCACCATTCTCCAGAAATCAGAGACCTGGGAGTGGAAGTGGGCAGCTCTGGTCCCCTCCCCTCTGCCATTTGCAGCCTCCACAAGTTAATTGGAAGAAGAGTGATTGCTCAGAGAGAGGAGGCTGTTCTGGTGATAGTGGATTAAAACAAGAGAACAAGGACCAGTGGCTTGTAGCTCTTGAATGGATAAGGTGGAAAAAAGTGCGATAAAGAACAATTCAAATCCACACTATGATCTGCCTACCGCCTGGCCCTTAATTAGTAAAATAAAACCAGTAATTAGGAATATTAGAAAATGACTATAAGATGGTATACATTATTATTTGGAGTGTGTGGTACAGGCTTTCTGAGTAATAGTGTTTAGAAACAGCAATATTGTTTAAAACTTTATTTTTTATTTTTTCCTATGGTTGAATTTTCCAAAGCTAGATTTTTACTTCTTTCTAGGTTGCAACAGATCTCTAAAAAGGTCTTCCTGTCTTCCAACTTTGTAGAGACTTCTTTTTTTTTTCCAAGGGCATTAACTCATATCACAAGTTGGTAGTCTGAGGAAGTATAAATGAGTTCCTGGTAGAAAAGAAGGTCCCTTGCCTCAAGCAAAACATGTTTTGCCCTTTTCTCCTTGCAGCACAGTTTTCTGTTTAGAAAAACTCTTCAGTTACACTGGGAAAGTGGTCCTAGAGGATGTGCCATTTTTCTGCTGGATCTTTTCTTCCTGAAGTATATGGAGGAAGCATAACTTTAAAAAATGGCAATGCAAGAACTAGCCATCACATCTCAGAATCAACAAAAACATTTGGTTCTTAGCACAGCAGAATCTGTTGACCACAAGTACTTTTATTTCAGTAAAGCAGCAGATGTATGCATCTATGCCAAATCCTATTTTTTTTTCAATAGGACAGGATAATGTTTTAAAGGGAAACAACAACAAAAACAAAGCCTTATTTTTGTCAGAAAAAGGATTCAACTGCTAAACTTTTGAATCTTAAATGAGATTAATTTTTTTAGCTTCTAACATTTGTTTCTCTGTACAGCCAT
This sequence comes from Anser cygnoides, assembly GCF_040182565.1. Classification (NCBI taxonomy): domain Eukaryota; kingdom Metazoa; phylum Chordata; class Aves; order Anseriformes; family Anatidae; genus Anser; species Anser cygnoides. Next base: position 109,972,257 of record NC_089875.1, read on the forward strand.
TTACTTCATACCTTTTTGGTAGAAGAATGGCAAATCTTTTGCCTTTTTTAATGTGTAAGGCTTGAATTAATAAGAGGCTCCATTAATAAAATCTACTCCATAATCTATTTCTCATGCTAAGTACTCCAGCAAGGAATATCAGCCTGAAGTGCAGGGGAACCAAATACTATATGAGCCATGCTGGAGAACACAGAAGAACAAGTCTGTATGTAAGTCTATGTCAATAACAAAATATTGTTAATTTGTGAATTGCTGTTCACTAAAACTGTGGTCCCACTAAGAAATTTGGAAGCATCAGCTTAAAATGAAATTCTAAATTCTCCTCAATGGCACTTGGTGACTATTTGAAAGGTATCAAGGCTTGTTATTCAAAGGCCATTTTGGTGCCACTTGATTTTATACAGAAAAGAAACTTTCTCTACAGATATATGATTAATCTTTTCTTTCTGTCTGAAACAGACTTTCAGAGCTCATTATTTTAAGTTTCATTGGTTTTGAGAATGGTGTATGTTTGTGGCAGTGATAAGACACTCTAGGCAAGAACACAAGCAAAACAAATCACTGTTTTGTAGTAGCTACATCACAAGCTACTGTGATGTAGCTTGTCTGTAGTTTACAACGTAGATGCACCGAGCAAAGCAGTCAACTAGACCAGATCCTGCTGCTGTTGTGTGCATTGAACAGGGTCTAAGCCTGTACCCATCTGATTTCCCTGAAGTTAGATATGCAAGAGTTCTACTTGGCTCATGTAAAAATGATGAAAGTTGATCCATTCAAATTTAAGCAGAACTGTCTGAGTTGTACAGAACTGACTTGGAAGGGATCAACCAAGCAAGTAAACTTCCATCTCTGCGTGGTGAGATCCATGTTTGGGGACAAAACCTCTGTACATGCAATACTGTGCAAAGCATATGGAAAGGTTTGTCAAACTATCCCACAGGGTCATTTGCTATTTACATGTGGATCTACAAAAGATGTGCACTAAGAGGTCACTACATTCAACTAGTCATTGTCCAGGCTCAGAACAAGGTGAACACTGAAGTGTGCTGCTTCTTAGGCATTCACTCCACATCCAGGGAAAGTGCTCCTTCCATCTTGGGACTGCTTCCCGGCACTCTCTATCATTCTCCTTTTCTAATGTGGGTGATAGCTTCAAGCCAGAGGATTCTGTTCTAGGACTTCTTGTGTGCCACCTGTTGTGAAGTCAGTGTGTAGTGCAAGTACAGATGACACTGAACGACAGCACTATCTCATTTAATACTTTTATTCTATATGTATAATACTTTATACAATAGTTTTATACTATGTAGGAAGGATACAGACAAGATGCAAAGGCAGAAAAAGGAAGTCACATTAAGAGTAGCACATACTGATGTAATCTTAGTCTTGCCAGACTATAAATGTACTAAAATAGGATAGGATTGTATGATCACATTCAATTTTACTATTTTTTTGTACTGAGTAAAACCTTTCTATGTGAAAAATCACACGTCAGAAAGACTTTTGTAGAGGGCCAGACCTAAAGCCTATTCAAGACCATTAGAACGTTATTGCTGATTTACTGATATTAATTTGCAGCGGGCATGGCACTACTCAATTGGAAGATGTGTGGTAGAATCCAGCTTTATTATCGTCCTTAAATTTCTGTCTAAAAACTGTAAGATCAGTTCTAAAATATGCTAGTGTCAGCTATTTGCCTCCCCAACTCAATAGACAAATAGACGTGTAAGCACCTTTTGCACATGGTTATGATCAAAACATCTATGAATATTTGTCCAATTCTTTTTATTATTATTATTATTTAAAATATTTTTATACCACATACACTGTACTAAAGTGTTATATGCAAACTTGGCAAAACCTTTTGATTTTTTCCCCTTTGCACATATGTGAAACAAATTCAAATTGATCTGTTTCATTAACAGTGTGGTATTGCATTTTTCATTGCTTTATTCACTGAATTAATTCAGGGATTTTCTCTTCTGAGCTGACATACAGATACAGGAATGAATGAAACTTCCTTCCTTCCTTCCTTCCTTCCTTCCTTCCTTCCTTCCTTCCTTCCTTCCTTCCTTCCTTCCTTCCTTCCTTCCTTCCTTCCTTCCTTCCTTCCTTCCTTCCTTCCTTCCTTCCTTCCTTCCTTCCTTCCTTCCTTCCTCCTTTTTTTCTCCCTCCCATTCTCCTTTTTTCTTTCAATCATGTTTATTTTCTCCAATTGTTTGTTTTTTCATTTGTTTATTGGCTTTACTTTTTGCTTAATGAAAACACCCATGATGATTCCATACAACTTCCTAAAACTGTATTTATGAGTTAAGGTATCTAACATTGTATATTGACTAATCTTAAACATGGTCAGGTTGACTGCTAGGAAGACTCTTACTGCAGCTTTTCTGACATTAACATCACAGTATTATAGATTCAGGAACTGACTGTTGATAATGAAAGTGATAATACTAATCTCAGTAAGGTGGAAGTGTTACAAAAATTTCATGCTTTAATGGTCAATTACTGACTAAGGAAATCTTATCTCCAAATATGTGAGTCATGTTGTAAAGCTCACGTGTACCAAGCTTTGTCACTAATTACCATTTCACTATTTTACATAATTGCACTGAATAGTATAGGCTGGATCTACCAGAAATAATTTAATGGTGTAGTGTCCCCTAGCATAATTAGTGTCATAGGTTCTCTTTTCTTTGGTGCTTGCAGACACCTTTGTCTAATGCAGCTGTGATTGTAAGTAAGAATGGTCATTCCTATAGGCTACACAATATGCTAAAAAGACTGAATGTATATATTTACTTACGTGGTTTTGTGAACAGGATGTGGGTATTGTGTGTTGCATGTATACTTAGTATAAACTACTCCATTTCTCATTCTTAGACCATATGATTGCATACTGCATAATCAATTTCAGATGTATTTAACTTACAATCCTTTCCTAATAAATTCGCAGTCTTCAGCACATCTCTCATTTTCTTACTGGTTGTTGTTAATGCCATATCTTATAGCACTGCCATTTGATAGAACTAAAAGGTGTAAAACATTCTTCATCTAGTCAGACCCTAGAGGAAATGGAAATAGTCACTGTAACTGTGACCTCTGAAGAAGAGCTGGTCTTTCCTGCTTTAGAAATATAAAACTGATTCATTCGTTGCAAATAGTTCAAGGAAGCTGCTGGGAGGTAAGAGACTAAGATCTTCTGAAGGCTATGAGGATACAAAGAGATCAAGAGTTGCCTAAGAGCATTTGTGGCCAGAGAGGTGGATAAATAATTACCCCTGTGGTAAAATCTAGGCTACCTATCATTTAAAACTAATGACTTTTTACAAGGTACTTCTCCATTTACAGCTTGCCAGTTACAACCTCTGTGATTGAGTATCTTTGAAGTTTAAAGTGTATCCTTCAAAACTTGCCCACAGTAGGACCACAGTGCTCAACATTTGGTATGGCAAATTCCTTGCAGAGTCAGGTTAATTTGCTGAAATTAATCATTTTGTCTTGTGACAGTCATAGGATTTCTTATCCAAAGATACTGTCATCTGGACATAGACCTCTGCTACAAATGCCAGATAGGTCATCCAAATATCAGTACAGTGACTCACACAGTGCATGCATAGCTTATGTCTTTGTAGGTTAGGCACACAGAGCAAGGGATGGGATGAAGCAGAACATGACTGTTTTCTAAGAGCTATGTTTTCCTATCCAAGTTCTGAACTCTATAGTGTCTGAGAGTTTTGCAGACAGCACTTCACCAATTGGTCAGGAAGAAAAGGAAGCTTTTTCTTGCAAAATCTGTAACTAAGACAATTGTGACTGATTTTTCAGGTTTACAAATAAGAACCAGCCATATCACTCCCAGAAGACTTTAGTACAAAAAATACATAGTTTATGCCAGTGAGTGTATCTGCTGAAAGATTTGCTGGATCACACAGGAGGTACATAAGAGAGCCAGAAGTTGGACTCACAGCTGTTATATCCTAATATGTACTGTCATAAAATTTGTCATTCTAGGTCAGTCTAGAACCCTCCTTTCTTCTACAGCAGTCAAAAATGTCTGTCTTTGGAAAAAGTTTAAGGAACAGAATAAGCAGGTAGCAATATTTCCTGTATTTCCTGAGAATATTCTCCCACTGTCAATCACTTTGATGCTCAGAAGCTTCTGAAGGCAAAAATATTGGGATTCTGTATGAGTGTGTATAATGATCTTTCCAGAAAGTTTTTTTCCTATTAATTTTTTTGAATGATTATTTAACATCCATTAAACTGTGTTCAAAGGAGATGCATATTTACTTATGAATCACATAAAGAACTATCTATCTCATTTTGGTTGTTGGAATACATAGCTCTTGTTTTGAAAGGAGCACAGCAGAAAACTTCTGCTTGACCTTCTGCAACCACTCTAGACTGACAAGCCTCCATAATCTTCCCTGCTTATTTCTTTCCTTTTCAGGTGGAAGAACTCTAGGACATTTAATCATTCTTCTATATACCCAGCTTGTTTACTAAGCCATCCTGTTTCTCTGAATGTGCTGTATTCATTCCTTCATTCCTTGTAGTGTACAGTGCTTTTTCTTCCTTTTTCTCTTCTACCCCATGAAAAGAGTATCAATTATGCCAAAATAGGATCATAAAATGTAGTAGAGAACACATCATAGTATTATACAGCATAGATAGTTGTATTGCTGTGAACAGCTATATTTGACCAGCGCTGTAATAATGCACTAATGTGATATGATATGAAAGTAATGTTTATACTATATCTGTAACAGCAAATGCAAATGGAGCTTTAGCAGTGTGACTCACAATTACTGATGTGCTAAGCCACTGATTTTCCATGAGTACAGCAAAGCTATTAGCAGCTGCTTAGCTTACCTTCAGCCTCAGCTGCTAGACTCCTAGCTTTTCCAGAAGCACATGCAAAAACAATTGGGAAGTAACCCCATTTCCACCAAGATTCCCAGGGATTCCTCTCGTAAGGCAACTGATTGTAATGCTCCCAGTTTTAAAAACTAGCTTGGATATTCTTGAGCAAGTCATTCATAAGACTTGAATATGTCTTATTTTTCTCACTAGACTTTCGGGGAAGAGACTGGATAGAGGCAGCAGCGATGAGACAAGCCTTGCCAGAAGGTGTTTTATACAGGAACAGCTGTCTTTCTTAACCCTGGAGAAAACCTTTTGCTAAGAAAAGCAACCTCAGTGGTTCACTGTGGGCTATCATTTATCAGAATTCTCCTGGCCATATAATTTCTTTCTGTACAGAAAACGTTTGTTTTTCCAGTTCCATGAAAGCCTCCAGAAGCCCTAGTTAACTGTGTGCTACACCTATTCTGTTACTTGTTGTTGTTAAGCCTAGTGTACCCAGGGCATAGATGTTGCCTAGAGATAACAGCTTCATTGTCTATATGCTGCACAGCATAAGTGCCCATAATTCCTAGCCAGTGAAAGAAATCCTCAATTGTGTTAGCATTTTACTCTTGTAATGTGTCTACTGCTAAAGCATTTTACTCTTGTAGTGTGTCTACTGCTAACTCCTGTATTTGAAAAGCAATGTGGATTAAGGGATAAATAGAACACCAAGCTAAAGAAGATTCATCTCACTTAATTTGCAGTCTCTGGAAGGGTAGCATCCACTCCTTGGCTAATCATCTTCAGATTTTCTCATTGTCAGTGGAGATCTAGTGAGTACAGTCCCTGAGGTCAATAGTCATCCAACCAGATATGTGTGTCTGCCTTATGATTAACTGAATCATTGTATACTACATAAACTGTAATGACTAGCCTTTCACTGACTATAAAATGAACCTGGAGATAAGAGTTCAGATATATTGTACATGACCATATTTAGTCAGAAGCATTATACTTTTTGAAGAATCAGTACCATCTGTCTAACCCAGTTCCTCAGTGACTCTAGGTATGTCAGTCTCCTCTCTTACTTTCTTGACTTCCTTTCCTTTATCCATCTTGGTTTAGAGTGTGTAAGCACTGTGGGAAAGGGCTAGATCCTTTCTTGTGTCCAGTTGTGAACGAAAAGATGGTTTTATATCTCGGTTTTGGACCAGGGTGCTGGAGACATAAATTTTGTTTCTATTTCACCACAGTCTATTTTATAAGGTGCAAATTATTTTCAATAAGGGCACTTAATTTTTAAGAATGTTTTCTTTAATGCCCAGGTGTTCTATAGTCATTTGATTAAAGTAATTAAAGAACATCCCAATACAATGCTATATGAGTAATTAAAAAAGTGAAAAAGGCAGTCTTATTTGAAGCAATGTGAATATCTCAGAAAATAAAATTAAAAAAACCTACCCAAAAATTTTTCTATTCATATATTTGAAAGAGAAACTTACCATTTATTTTTATTTATTTTTGTTTTTATTTTTCCAAAAGAGATTGATAGAATTAACATTGATAATAATAGGATCAATTTTCATTTAGCAGGTAGATTTCTAGAAAATTGTCCTAATTTTTCAGTGTCTGTGATTTGGGATTGTAATTACTCTATATATGAATGAATGAGTGAATGTGTGGTGCTTCTCCTTATGGAGTGAGTGTAACATATAATCCCAAGTTTCCAACAAATTCTTATGTTTAAAAATTTAATTTCTTTAAATTCTTGATATTATTGCTTGTCAAGCCACTCATTTGCATATTCATATAAATGAAACAAAATATGCATGAGCTCATTGAAAATCAATGTCTTTAAACTTCAAATGAATTTTAAAAGCAATGCCTTGCAATATTTGCTTTGAACTAAAATCCTTGAGATTAAGAAATTTAAATCACTTAACACCTACATACTTAAATTTAGGAACTGCCAGGGAGATCTAGTATGATTTTCTGATAAATGAAAAATAAACAATGTAATTTATTTAGATGCTTAGCTAGAAACATAGCAGTACAGTTTTTATGTTGATTCCTGAGTCTTAGACCAATTCTTTGAAGTGATTTGTCATTTTCCAAGCAGGGAAACCTGTATTTCTTGTGGTCCCACAGAACAGTGGATTTTGTAGTGGAGATTTAGTTGAACATTGGCTTGGCTGAGTGTCTAGCATTGTTATTACTACTGCTGTAAATGACCTTAAGGCATGGCAAAAGGTCCAGGAAAGGCTGAATTGAATGTTAATGCGACGATGAGAATGCTTAGTTTTCCAGCATAGCATTTCAAGTTTTAGAATGAAAGCATAAGCCATCTCTTAATTGATGTGGCAGGTCTCTGAAGTGGGAATTAGCCTGTGCTGCTTCATCTATGTTGGTGTATTCATGTGAATTGTTACATGTGTTAACAGTAAACAAAGGAGTTTTCGTGGTGAAGACTGAAGAGTAGCACGTGACTGCTGTACTGAACTTCAGTTGTCCTACTAGGAGATTCTGTTTTCTTTCTTCACTCTAATGTATACAGTAATTTAAGAAAAGTGAAAACTTACAGTAGTAGGATGTGCTTAACTTCCATTTATTTTTTCGTGGATGGTCTAAATGTTTTCAGACAACCTAAGAAGGGTATTTGTTACCTTGGTCTACTGTTGTTGTGTACTTTGAAGCTGAATGTTATATTCTGTGACTGAAAAAATAATATGATGTTTTGATTTGATTAAATATGAGAGCTGATAGACTAATCCATGTTATAGCTGAGAGCTGGGCTAGTCATTGTACTACTGTGATTAATTGGATATTTTAACATGTGCCTGAGGCCATGTTCTCTCAGTTACACATTTGTTTTATCTACATCTACAATGCTACAACAATTTAAGTTAAATTATAATTTTCAACTAGTTTGGTTAATGTAATGTGAAAAGACTCTGTTCAAATTCTGTTTGTTTAGGCTAAGCTTACAGTGTTTTAATCTAAATCAGTTTGGAACAGGGCTAAGCCAAGCCAAAATAAGACATTTTTGAAACAAGTGTCAAAAGGCATGTTTTTAACTGGAGATGTGTTTGTGTAAAAATGGGGCACAGACTCACTTGGTCTTTGTGGAAGTGATAATGCCCTGAGCTACACATGAGAAAAATGCATGAAGCAACCCGAATGATATTGCAAGCAGCAACCTCATCTTTTCAGATCTATCAGGTCTCAAAGATCCAGTCAACCACTGATGGTTAGCTGTTTTTGTTATATGATGGAAGACATATTTTTCACTGCCATGCCTTTCCATAGCTTAGCTGTCTGTCACTGATCGAAACTGGATACTGGGCAAGAAGAACTTTTGATTTGACATGGCATGGCCATTCATGTATTGTAAATAGAAAAGGAAACCTTTGTGCTTCACTTCGAAGTCCACAGGATAGTGTGCAGGAAGTTTATTTTTCTTGAATTGAACCACCCCTTTACAAAAATTCTCTAAGCTTGTGTCAAGCTTGGGTTGAACTCAGGTAAGAAGGAAACATTAAGGAACATAGTTCCTGAAGAGAGTCAGAGGGAGTTTCAAACTGAATATGTTATAGAGGAGCTACAAAAGAATTGCTAGTTACTGATTTAATCACCTCCTGAAGGTCTCATGAGTATCTTCTTGAAAGGAGCATTGGGGGCCTGACTGTTATGAGTCGCAGAGGCAACTTCAGTTTCAGCCATGGCACACCATGGACAAGGATGAAAGGATTGAACTTCAGCCTAACCAAGATCTTCAACATGAAGTTGTGGATGAAAGTGTCACTTCACATCTAGAAATTATCAATATCTTTCATAGTTATAAACTGAGAATGTTCTTCTGTGAAATTTGGACCAAGCTGAGGCCTAGCAAATGCCTTGCAAAGTTGTTCCTGAGGGAAAGGGGAGGGTGGGCCTGGAGGCTCCTCAGCAAGGCAGGTGGGGGAGCCTTCTCCAAAGCTTCTTCCAGATTTTTCTTGAAGAACCTCAAGGCTACCAGTGCTTCCCCAAAAGCTCCCGGCACTGAGGGGCCAAAGAAGCTCCAGTGCTCAGGGCCCTCATGCCATGCAGTGGAAGTTGCACTTAGTTTTGAACCCTGCATGAGCTCATATGATTGTACCTGCAGTCTTTGTACACCCAGCATTTCCCGTTACACCTGCCCTGCATGACGTGTATGCTGCAAATGAGTACAGTGGGTGGTAGTCCCCAGGAACTGCTGTTTGTGTCTTTTCCTGGGAGCTCTCACAGTCAGAGCAAAGGGGGACATTGGAAAAACCTGCAATGGTAGTTTAACAAACACTTCACAGCGGCAGCATCCCCAGAGCTTGTACATGTAAAAGTTACAGAGGCAAACAGAAAGCAATGGACTTATGAAAGATAAGAGCACATGTTGATAAATCATGCTTTTAATACACAGTGTATTAACCAATTCAAAAAAAAAAATCAGAGTTGTGGAGAGAGCCCATTGCCTGTTAATCATAGGCTGCTGTCTGAGGAGTGTGTTTGTTTATGGGATATTAGAGTCTCATGATGAACCATGGGAAAACAATTACAACAACAAAAGACAACACATACATACCATTAACTGGGAAAGCAAAACATCTTTTTGCATCCCTAGACAACCAAATCTTAGTGTTTTCTGAAGCTTCTTTATTCTGGAGAGCATGCTTTTTCCCTGGTAGTTGGGAAACACAAATAATTAGACATTAATAATATCTAAACATCTTTAAATTTTGGGGTACCTTAAAATATCTGCCAGTTTTAGATCTTTTTCTTGTAGGGAACAGGGATGCAGAGATGCACACAAACTAAGTCTGTAGTAGCAAATTATAGAGTGCCAATGCCCAGGCACTGGGATTTACTAATCTGTACTGTCACATCAGCTGAAAAGTTCTTAGTGCAGGCACAAACCTGGAGAATAGTCTAGGAGTCAGCAGAGGCTGGGGGCCACTGATGCTGCACACTCTCTCTGAAGCCCCAGTCCTGTGCTCTGGTCCTCCCCATCCGACAATCCCCATCACTCGAGAATACCAAGATGTCTGTCTGAAGTTGTCTTTTCTGAGTTGTGACTCACAGCGCACTTAGGCATGGCTTCAATTTACGTTGCTAATTAGAGGCAGGATTAATTTAAGTAAGTGCTTTGTTGAACTGGAACATCACTAGGTTAAATTCCAGCTTCCTCTCAACAGTTTGCCTCGTAGAAGAGAAACATACCTGACTAGGCCAAAATACTTGGAGCAATACAGAAGAAAGCATACGAGCAAGATAGTGTCTTTTCTTTGTTGGTTAAAACACGACAATATGACAATATTAGAAAAATATTTCTTTCATGTATGAATATAATGATTCCATTCTAAAACTGTATTAAAAAGAGATTTGAACACTGTTCATGTCACTGTATATTGTTAACTGTTCCAACCATCTCCCATTTTCACAGTCAAATAGATGTCCCTTCTAATACATCTCAGAAATATAAACATGTATAGAAAAATCTCAGCTCTTCAGCTCAAAAAGGTGTATATACAGAAAGACAGATTTATAATGGATTTCAGGTGTGTACATATCTCTGATTTTTGTTGCTTTATCCTTTGTCTGAATTTTGATATTGTTGAAACAAATGCATCTTCTGTTTGTGAACTCTCCACAGTGTGTCTTTCTGCCCAGATGTTTGTGTGACACTGTTCACAGAGCAATGTTATATCTGTGGTTAAATAGCCAGAATACCAATGGGTGAGCAGGGGAGTCATTGTGGAATTTATTCTAGCCTCTGGCCTGTGGCTTCATTGATTTTTAAGTTTAACTCCAGTTATCCATCCAATGCAAATGGCTCCAAGTTATCTGTTCTATAAATGCCAGATGCTGTCATCTGAACTAAAATCTTTGCTTAATGCTATAAAACATGGCTGTATTTTACCAGCTTCTGTTATTTAAATGAGCTGAACACGTTTTGCTGATCACTTGACTGAAACTAAAGCATTGCGAGTTAGTGCGCTTTGTTGTCAGCTAGTAGTGAAAGATCAAAGAGATGGCACTGAACACTGTCACAGATTCTAATTAATTGGCACTTATTTGCTTACATCTCAAGTTAGCCCATAAGCAGCCCCCTAAATCAGAAGTAATTGGTGACTTGTTATATATATATTTTAAATAATGTCATATTTTATTTTCTACTTTGTGCATATGCGCTGTTATGGTTTTAAGGAATATTTCTTTTAAATTTTCTAATCTAATAAAGAATATTTCTAATCTTAAAAAAAAAACAAAACACCTTGAAAATGGGGCATAAACACATTTTATAATTGAATTTCCCATAAAAGAAATGTTCCAAAAGTAGCTCTTCATCTATAGAATGTATGCCATTCAATCTAATGGTGAAGGAGTCTATTCTAAACACAAATGCATCACAAATGCAGTTGCAGTTTCAGATTCAGTCCATTTTCAAATTTCCAAAGCAGCAAAAAGAGTTCAACCTTTAAAGGTCAGTATAAATCTATAAATTTCTTTTAAAAACTTATCATTATTTTTTAATACTGGTGTCAGTCATTAAGGATCATAATTGTTCATTAGCTGATGTTTAATGAACAGGCAAGCAGTGTTGAGTTTGGGCTTTCATCTTAATACCAACAGACAGGTATTCCAATAACATACAGACTAACATACTATGGTCCACTCTATAGCTGCTGTCTACCAAATTTTCTTGTAAGTCAGACCAAGGATGAATGTAACAATAACTTCACCTTTGGTTTAGGACCAGCTGAAGAAAGCAATTGATATAATTATGGAAACTTTGGATAGCTGTTGAGGGCTGTCAGTTTAGTGAAGGTTGTTGTTGTTCTTTTGTTTTGTTTTTAATTTGCCTGTGTAGAGACATTAAACAAGTTCTGATTAAATTCTGTATGAAACTCTTTCATTAAATGGATTGAAGTTTCTTTGATCACCTGTCAGGAAGTAAGGATAAGTGTGAAAATAGTGGCATCAAAAACTGTTAGACTCCTCTATATGAAACTGTGCATTTTTGTATATGTGTGTAAAAAAAGAGAGAATCCTTCTAATCTTCTATGTAATTAGCCATATGATTTCAAGTATAAAAAGGTGCTTAGTTCACTGGATGAACATTTAAACCACAGCAACAGAAAAGAAACAACAGAATAAGTTTGTGATTTATTTCCCATTGGTCCACTTTAGTGCAACAGAAGGTATCCATATTTCAGACCAGAGTTTATTGTAGTAAAATCTAAGTATCTAGTATATAAAATAAAATAAAATAAAATAAAATAAAATATAAAATAAAATAAAATAAAATAAAATAAAATTCCCACAGAGCTTTCCAGATTACAGAAAATTTTCATATCCTTTTTTTACCTTAGAAGAGCTGATGACCATAGACTTCATATAATAATTCAGCCAGCCCGTGCCCAGCTCTGTCTTAATGATGAGAAGCAAAGCCTTGAGATTTATTTGGTAGAAATAGAAACAGAGGACAGGTCTAATGAGCTTGTTATGACTTGTGATAGAAAGTGGAGCAACGCAGGAGTCCAGGTGACCTGGAGTTTGTTCTGGGATGGTAACTTCTGCCAATGCCAATTTCGGCTGCTATCTGAGTATGTAAGAAGGGTATGGCCAAATTTGTGTTGAGATTTAGTGTTCTATGCAACTGACTGGAGAAAATATTTTTCATAGGTGTAATATGAGATCTTATTTCAAGTGAGGAGACCAGGAGCCTTTCCAAGAGCTGACAAATTTTACGAACTGTGGATATGTACTCTTAACCTTAGAAAGTTCCATTGTGGCAGCAAACTTTAGAAGCCTCCTCACCATGAGGATAACTACCTGAATTCTCTTCAATCAGCTTAAAATATTAATGAAACAGTTTTGCTTTGGGGGTAATGGCGTGGTTGTATATCAGGAGGAATAGCTGGAAAAATGTCAGTTACTTTTGTTAATACTTGAATATTTGTCAGCTTTTCATTTTAGTGGCTGCCTAAGAATAAAGCTGAAAAAAAAAGACTCGGGTTTCTGGGACTCTTTTTACATTATACTCACTGGGACAACACAGAGTTTTCTGTGTCTTTGAAGGTTAACACATTTGGGTAGAAAAGTAAAGGACTAGAGTGTCAACAGAGGATATTCTCATGCATTCATTTTATCATAGATCAAGTACAATATTTTTGTCCCAAATTATGAAAACATCCATTTATCATGTGTTTTAGAAAGAACTAAATTAATACATGTTCGCAGAGACTTTTAATTTTTTCTTTCATTATTTTGTGTTATTATTGACTGCACAGTGCTGTAAAGTATGGTTTCAGTTACAGCCAGAAATAATCTGCTATTCACTTTGAGTGTAAAGAAATATGTCTTGCCATTAAGTGGAATGTATCTTTGCTGTGTGCCTCATAGTTTTGTCATACTTGAACCTGTTGCATGAACTGTAATATTTGTAACAAATGGCTGTGGATCACTTTAAGAAGCTGCAAGAATCTAGGTTGGGTACTTTTAAATTTTATTTTAATTATTATTATTATTAAAGAATATCATCACAGAACTGTAGTAGGAAAAGGACTAGGCCTCAAACAGAGGGTTCACAATACAGTGTTGTAGATAGCCTTCATGGTCAGACAGCATCATTTCAGCTGTCTCTTTGTTGTCCCTGCATTCATTTTACCTCATAAGTTTGACTTACTCTTTGTGAACACAGCCCCAGGGAATGAGAAGGAATGGCCAAAAGATGCATGTTTTTCATGGTAAATCTAGGCATCGTGTTTAATATTTCTTCATCAGTTGTGTACTTGAGTGATGTCTTCAGCTCCCTCAGTTTAATATTTTAATTGGCTGCAAAAGAAACCTCAGAAGGAACTTCTTTCTGAAGGAAGTTCCTTAAAATCACTTATGCTTATACTTAAGATTAATTAAGGAACTAAGAAATAACACGAGAAATGTGCAGAGAAAGTATTCAGCAGCACGTAATATCCACTGTTAAATTGGGGGAATATCAGTTCTATGCAGTGGTTGTCACATCTTTTTAAACACACTGATTAATGGGTGGATCTATTACTGAAAGCATGAGTATTTAATGTATTCAAAGAAGTTGAATGTATGTCACCACTCACAGACCTGTTTCTCTAGCATAGCATTTCACGTTTACAGTTTTATAACTACTGAGAACACAATGGAAGAAGATAGACAATTGTAACTCATAGCACAAAGCACTAAAAATGCAATGTGATTGGTAAGTGATATAAACTGACATATAAGAAAATATCAATGGTATAATTTAAATACAATAGAAATGAAGCTGTCATCAGTATTTGGATACATATTCTTAGATTAAACATTTTCAATTGTGACACTTAGTTCCATATTCTTTTCTTCCACCCTGTTTTATGGGCAAATGTGTTATTTGGAGAACAGCATGTGGAAACACTATGGAAATGGCAATTCTGTGAAATACCATTTGAGAACAGAGACACACTTTTAAACAAGGAATGGAATTCAGGTCAAGCATCACAAATGAAATGGTTATTGTAAAAGCAGTGAGAGCTAGCCATCTGCCACTGTAGCACTCAAAAGGGCTGAGATGCAGGGTCTCTGCACAGATATTCCTATTGCAATACCAGTTAAGACCCACAGAAGTCTCAGCTACAGCCATTAGTGTAACAACAGATTTTCTAAACTGACAAATATGCTACATAGCTAAAAACACTGTCCTTGTTTCCATATAGTAAAGTCAAGCAAGGAGAGGAACAGCCTTATTTTAAAGAGGGCAATTTGTGCCCCTTAAGGAACTGATCCTGAATTATTTACTCGGAGGCTGATTATAGCTCTTTTTTTGGCATGAATAAGATGTTCTGTGTGTTGGTGCCATGCTGAAGATTTAAATGTCCCACACATTTGATCCAGGCTGGGGCTGTGGCAACTACTGCACAGCTGATGACAACAAAGGCTGGTTTCAAGCTCATTGTCATCACCATGGTGTTACACCAGATGAATGGGTGGCATTGATTCTGATTGGCATATCCATTCACATGCATTCAAAGCTCATGAATTTTACTTAACACGTCCCTTTGCTTATTGGCTGGGATTTAATTGGAGTGATGTATTGCAGCACTGCTAGATGAAGTGGAACAGTTTCTTTTTTTTTTCCTTTTTTTTTTTTTTTTTTTAGTTTTCTTTCTTCCAAACCTCCCAACTAGAGACACCACAGCATTATTTTTTACAATCACCAAGGCATTTCCATGTATAGAACCTAATTCTTGGCTTTGTATCGAAGTTTGCATTTAATATTTGTAGACAGAAAAACAAATAGACATAGGGAGAACTCACACAGATTTAAGTGTTGACTTTCATTACTGGGTTCACAAATTGTTTATTTAGTGTTTTCTTTACATACCAGGAAAGCAAGAGGTCTTTTTTTTGTGTTTGCTTCTATGAATTTTTTCCAACTTTCCCATATTTTAACATCTTTTTCAGATAGTTGAGGTGGAGAATCCTGACCTATCGGCTAGCAGATTGTTGGTAGCTTTCCAAATAGCGCATAAATATGAGATGTGCATACATATAACAGATATACTCTTGTGTATATGTGAATGTATGTTCATAGTTACTGTGTATTTATCAGGAATAGTAAGAAAAAAAATACTACACAAAACTTAGAAGAAAAAAGAATGCTTTCGTTGAAGAGAGACCTATGTTGAGTGTTTACTCGTCTTTTTTAGCCTGAAAAGCAAAAACTTTCATCTGAAAATCAAATATTTCTGTCAGCAAAATCAAAATGAAATATTTGGTTTGGGGTCAGATCAATCCAGGTCAAGATATTTTAGTTTGCTGAACAAGATCAAAGCATTTTGTTTCAAGACAGTTCTGTACACACTGTGAAATGTATTGGCTCGCTGCAACATAGGGTCAATATAGAGAGTACCCTTCGGGAGCAATTAATAGCATCTATGGTTCATGCTCTGAGCTACGTCTGGAGCTATTGAGGCTTTCTTCATTGTTTCTAAAATTCAGGCAGACTTGGGTGAAAGTATCACTCTAAATAATGCCTCTCTGTGTCTGCACAGGTTTAGTATTTCTTCCTTCCTGGCCCCCTTCTTATCCATTCCTCCTGGAGGAAACCATGCCATCCAGTGCATAATCTCATGATACCTTTTCTCTTGTTGACTGTAGAAGCTACATACGAGTCATTTCATATAAATTGTAAAGTGGATTGCAAATACAGTGCACAGAGATGATATGCAATAATGTTTTTAATTTACTGCTGTGAATTATACATTCTATAAATGCTGAGTATACATGAATTGCATGTATATGCTTAGTATTGTTGCTAGTATATATAATCAGTTAAACCAAAATCACATGAAAGATTTTAACTAATATGGATATAAAGCTATAAATATGTCAGATAAGACCCAGAGGGTATTTGAAAGACAAATGAAGAAAACCGTGATATGGATCTTTGTTGGCCTTAGCTTAGTTCAGCAAATGTATAAATAATTTCTTCATGCTCATATAGTACGTAGAAATAATTTATGGTAAAATAAGACTGTATCAAGCACCTTTATGTATGGTTAGTTGCTTCTGCATATGATTAGGTTTTGTACTCAGTGTGGTGATTCTGAAATTAAAAAGATATCCCAACTGCTTGTTGTCTTCACTACTCTCTCTTATTCCCAGCTAGCTAATACACCGATTGACTCAGTAACATATTATGAGCATATTATGAAAACAGAGCCCATTCCATGCCACAGTTTGAACATCTCTGAGGCAGAAACCAGGAAAGCCACAAATAATCTAAATCAGAAATGTTTTCCCAGATTATTGCCGTGTTTCTTTTTTACTGCTTTATGTGTCATGACATTCCCTGATTTACTGCTTTTCATGTATTAAATCAAACAAGGTTGTTTAGAGGTAATAAAATTAAGATTATGAACATCTGCCTAGCTATAAGTGGTTCTTTTGGTTTCTGTGGCTTTTTTTTTTTTTTTTTTTTTTTTGTGAATAGAGTTGTGCATACAGCATTGTCTGTTCTGTTCAGTGTTATACTAGTGGAGAATAAATATCACTTGCTTTTACAGAAATGTATGGACATACCTGGGTTATGATAAAATAAAACTAATAATAAAAAAAGATCTTTGACTTTTGATATCTTTGAATCAACAATTCATAATTAATCTAATAGAGGATATATCTGAACACTATTGGGCTTTCCTTTCTGCAATTTTAAGTAGCATTACATGGTCTGAACTGCATTCTGTGGAGACATACTAAATATTTTGGATAAACTAATGAACTGTGACTGAGGATATGGAGCTTAACAATTACTTTTCCCTGAAAGTTTTTAAGAAAGTCCGACCAAACTATTGATTCTAACCATTGTTATAAACACAGTCTAAAATATTGGAAATTGATGGGAGACCTTCCACTCACTTTTCACTGTTGGATTAAGCTTCCAGTGGTCCAAAGTAGTGTGTAATTGGATGTAAATAAGATATTGGGATATAAAATTAAGTTTTTCAGAAAAAGAAAAAATGTTTTTGCTCAGTGCTAAAATCCTCATTTCTCAATCAACTTTTTACTTAAAAATAATATCCAAATGGAAATAACTGCATTTCTTTTGAGAAGACACCTGAAGGCTAACACCTTTAATGGAAAAGTACAGATACAGGTAGTCTATCTCTGAGTTGTGCTTTATGTGATCCAGTGCATGGAAAGCATATCTTAGATTCCAGCCTCAGTGATTCAAAGCAGATCATTGCATATACTGTTGACACGTGTAGTTTCAGATATGATATTCAGACACTAGCAGTTATCTGACATCGATTTTTCTCACAGCTTTTCACTGGTAACAAGACAAAACTCTACCAAGGACCACATCAATATATGTTTAGAGGCATAGGCTGCAGGGGTTAACTTTGCTTGTAAATGAGGTGATACAGGTGGAGCATGGGTCAGGGTGCAGTGTGGATCCAGACACAGCCTCTGCTGAAGCAGCAGCACATGCAAGGGCCAGTGTGTGATCTGTTCTTATAGGGATTAACAGCGTGTTAGGCATTTCCCCCATTCTGCTGTTGCTTCTTCTGAGGGAAAAAGCACCAACTCGGTATAGTTCTTTGGCTTCTTCCACAGGAAAAACAACCACCCCAACCACAACCCAGGATAGACTTATTCCACTGGAAAGAACAAATTTTGCAAGAAAGCCTCCTCCTTTGATGTAAGTATGTAGTAGCAGCGATTGGTGCAGCTAGGGCAGTGGTGCTCTGTGTTATCCCAAATGCAGGCTTTTGTACGACTCGCGCATTCCAGCCCTTCAGCAGGCAACTGCTAGCTTAGCAACATTAGCACGGTGTCAATATTTGTCTGCCCAAATCCCACCATTACATGTGCTGATTAAAGCTGGATTTTACAGATACTAATTGCTGTCTTACCCTACCTTCCCCTCTCCCACTCTCCCCTTGCCTCGTCAAGAGAAGGGATCACTTCAGCCCATAAAGGAGCCTCAGAAGTTCCTTTCACTAGCTCTTTCAGAAAAGAGTCTAAGGACATTTGTTTGGAAATAATTGTTAGTTATGCTTATTCAAAGACTTTATGATTTCCCAAATAATGTATATTTTTGCAGTATTTTAGCCTGGTGTCAAATCTACTCTATTTAAAGCACCGGATATTACCTATTCCTGCATGTTTCATCCTTCCCCTGCTTCTTTCAGTCTGCTTCCCTGGCAATTTAAAGCCACCATACAGATGACATACATTTCAGCTGGCTAGAATGAGAGGAAATGAGCCGTTTGGGTAGCAGCAGAGGCCGTAAGAAAACAGAGGATAAAAGGGGATAGCTCTCCAGACATTGCCAAAAATCAAAATATGTCCACTCTGTTAAATCACAGTCAATAAGTATTGAGTCTGAAACAGCCAGCTGGAATCCTGAGAGTTGCCTCTCCTAGTTCCAGTCATCAAAGTAAAATGTCTTTTTTTTTTTTTTTAATTTTATTTTATTTCTATATGATGACTCTATATACCATGAAGATTCAGAACTTGAAGGATATTGATATGCGTAATACTTACTAGTTTCAATTAGACACTTACTTATATCAGATCTGGACCACTGGTTCTCCATGTGGCTATTCAATCTGATCTCCCAACACAATATCAAACAGGGACATGAATAAATTGATGAAGGTGAAAGTGATAAGAACTATGTTAATTGTCTTGTTTTGACATTGCCAAAAAAAAAAAGTTTGGCATGGCCCAGGGCTGTGGCTTCCAAGCCGCCATCTCTGTAAATCTTTATTTCACCTAACTATGCCTGTCCAAAGCATTGGCACATGTGGATTCCTACACTGTAAAGCCCATATTGAGCCAGATGGGGTACCCACAGCGACCCACAAGCAGGTGACAGACAGGCTGAGGTCTCATTTGGACAATGAGATACTAGAGGAAGATAGTTCTGTACTAAGCACCAAATAGGTTTCCCAACAAAACATCTGTTAGAAAATAGAAAAACAGCATGATGCTGTGCAAATGTTTTAGTGATAGCTGTCTATAGGCAAAGCAAGGCAAGGGCCCAATGCAGTTGCCCACACATTAGTGTCCAGTGCCTTTTTAGATGGGCTAATGTATAGGAAATACTTGTACAAGGTTGCAGGTATGACACAGGACCTGTGTCCTACAGCTTTTTAGAACGGCAGCAGGAGGCTGGGTGTCATTCTTTATGGTGCCAGGTGAGATGCCATAGACAAATACAGGCAAATGAGAGGAGCCTTTGATCTCCAAAACAAAATGAACATCAGCACTCTTCTGACTAATGCTGAACAGAAATTGTAAAGATTACAATTCTACGATAAACACTAAGAATAAAATGTATCAATACTTTCAATAAGAATATTTCTTTGATACACACTAGCTTATTATATATTTATGCTACTCAATATAGAGACATGCAGGTACTATAAATAGTGCAGGTTTAATATGATCCTCCCAGATAAGTCTGTTGGTGAATATATATATGTGTATATATACACCTTTATATATATAGATATAAATATCTTTAGGTGTGTATGCATATACAGCTAGAGATATAGATGTATATAGGTTTCTGGGTCTCAGAGCAGTGCATATATCTCAAATGTCACACATGTCACGCAATGTATTGGCATTCAAACAAATGGATATACAGACATGCATAATAAAATATGTGTCTGGGAAAACATCCATACTTACACATCTATGCCGTCTATTTCTATATGAACAGAAATGCAGATAGGGCCATCACGTTAAAACATCAACAGTATCTATTTTTTTGTTTGGAAGCTGTCACCTTCCTAGTTTATAGAAGACTGAACACTGAGCAGAGTTTGAGCGTAAGCCTACAGTACCAGCTTCCGCTTGACTCAAGCCTCTGCTTTGTCTGCTAACATGCCTGGTAACAGTTAAGAGTTTGCTGGTGTGATAGGTGAGCTCCATTTGTCATGGCTAATGTTGCAAGACAGTTTTGCCTCCTTTTGTTTCCGTATTCCCTCGAGGACACATTCTGGAGGCATGGCTGTGTTTACCCTGCAATTTCATTTTTTTTTTATTTTTTATTTTTTTAAGTCAGTAATCGTGTTTACTCTACTTCCCTACTTCCCTAGCACTGTTTACTAGCTTTGGTGTGGACAAATGACTAAGTCAATATATATTAAGGAATACATAACAATGTTGTAATGAGAATTAGTGGTACTCTGAAAAGACAGAGACATTGGCTGCTGCGTTTTGTGCTGTTTAGTCTGGGGGTAATGAAGAGCTCACAGATGACCTGATTTCATTAAAGTAGGTCAGATTTGACTGAAACATAGCTATGGCTCTCTCCCAGCAGTGCAGTGTCTTTTTCTCCCCATTCCTGCTTCAGCCCGTGCTCTTGTCATGTCGGCATTTGCAATCTTTCAGGGATTTACCTTCAGGCTTTGTTAGTATCTTAGCCAAACATATACTACAACATTTAACTCCAGCGCTTCCTGTGTTTTGTCAGAGGATGTGTGATGGAAAGGATGACCATACTTCTATCTTTACTACAGGAAAGGTGATGGTGTGAGAGGATAGCACACTTGATAAGAGATCATTTATGTAGCATAGGTATTTCCCGATGACATCCTATCTGGACAGGGTGCCTGACAGGTTTGCTGTGAGGTAGCTGAACCAGATAAAACCCTATGTTCATACACAATCATAAAAATGGTTTGGGTTGGAAGGGACCTTAAAGATCACACAGTTCCAACCCCGTGCCATGGGCAAGGACACCTTCCACCAGACCAGGTTGCTCAAAAGCCCATCCAGCCTGGCCTTGAACACCTCTAGGGATGGGGCATCCACAGCTTCTCTGGGCAACCTGTGCCAGTGCCTCACCACCCAGTGAGTGAAGAATTTCTTCCTTATATATTAGGAAGAATGATATATATATTCCTAAATAATAATAATATCTAATCTAAATCTATCCCTTTTTAAGTTTAAAGTAATTACTACTTGTCCTATCACTACACCCCCTGACAAAGTGGGGTTGGCTTTCCTGTAGGCCCCCTTTAGGTACCCCTTCAGGTACTGGAAAGCTGCTGTAAGGTCTCCCTTTATCCTTCTCCTCTCCGGGCCGAACAACCCCAACTCCCTCAGCCTGTCTTCACAGGGGAGGTGCTCCAGACCCTTGATCATCTTCATGGCCCTCCTCTGGATTCATGAGCTGAGTGCAGCACTCCTTGTGGGGTCTCATGAGAGCAGAGTAGAGGGGGAGAATCACCTCCCTCACCCTGCTGGCCATGCTGCTTTTGATGCAGCCAAGGATATGTCTGGCTTTCTGGGCTGCAAGTACACGTTGCTGGCTCATGTTGAGCTTCTCATCCAACAACACCCCTAGGTCCTTCTTCTCAGAGCTGCTCTCAATCCATTCTCCACCCAGTCTGTATTTGTGCTTGGGATTGCCCCTGTCCAGATGCAGGAACTTGCACTTGGCCTTATTGAACTTCGTGAGGTTCACACAGGCCCACCTCTCGAGCCTGTCCAGGTCCTTCTGAATGGCATCCCTTCCCTCCAGTGTGTTGACTGCACCACACAGCTTGGTATCATCAGCAAATTGCTGAGGGTGCACTCAATCCCACTGCCCATGTCACCAACAAAGTTGTTTAACAGTGCCAGTGCCAATACTGACCCCTGAGGAACACCAATTTTCACAGATCTCCACTTGGACATTGAGCTGTTGACCACAACTCTTTGAGTGCAATCAACAAGCCAATTTCTTTACCCACTGAGTGGTCCATCAGTCAAATCCATGTCTCTCCAAATTAGAGACAAGGATATCATGGGGACAGTGTCAAATGCTTTGCACAAGTCCAGGTAGATGATGTCAGTTGCTTTTCCCCTATTCATCAATTCTGTAATGCCATTCTAGAAGGCCATCAGATATGTCAGGTACAATATACACTTAGTGAAGTCATGTTGGCTGTCACCAGTCACCTCCTTATCTTCCATGTGTCTTAGCATAGTTTCCAGGAGGATCTACTCCATGATCTTGCTGGGCACAGAGGTGAGACTGACTGGCCTGTAGTTCTCTGGGTCTTCCTTTTTTCCCTTTTTAAAAATGGGGGTTATGTTTCCCCTCTTCCAGTCAGTGGGAAGTTCATCGGACTGCCATGACTTCTCACATATGATGGGCAGTGGCTTAGCACCTTCATCTGCCAGTTCCCTCAGGACCCACACAAGCAGTTTATCAGGTTTCATGGATTTGTACACCTTTAGGTTCCTTAGATTGTCTCAAACCTGATTCTCTCCTACAGTAGTTCATCATTGTCCTAGTCCCTGCCTTTGTTTTCTGGGGCTTGGGCTATGTGGCTAGACTAATATTCTAATATTCTATTTATTTGCATTGGTTTTATTTATTTACCATGTTGCCATCTAATTTTGTATTTATTTGCCATATTTCATCTCCACAAGTTTTACGGTAGAGTAGCCATGCTGATTTGGCAAGATCTTAGCAGAAAAAACACCTTAAAAAAAGGTTATGAGTACATCTTTATTAGACCTTGTGCTCATAGGTAAGAATGTCAATAGATATAAAAATTATTCACAGCTTTTGATGGAATGGATGTAACACTGTGAGATACTGGGAACTAGGACAGAAATAGACGTTGTCATGCAGCAGGATGTCTGCTAAGAGAGGTTTCTTCCAGTATCACTGGGAGTAAGGTGGGATCTATAGACCAGATCTAAACAGAGATGTTAGGGAAGTTATTCAGACAGTGCTCAACTTGAAAAAGATCAGGACCTGTTAGTTGAAAAAAGTGGCATGGTAAGACTTATATTCTCTTATGGACTTACATACTGTCATATAATCTCTTTTACTGAAAGAGATTTTTATTTATTTATTTATTTATTTTTTATTTATTTATTTATTTATTTATTTACACCAGGCTGATAAACATGCTCAGGCTTTCTGTTCAGCTGCTAAAAGTGCATTAATCTTTTGTGCTGAAATTTTCTAGTTATTTTCATTTACAACCTATAGTTATATCATTCCCAGAGAGAGATACAATATCCTACCTCTCTCTGTTTAGAAGATTATCAGATTTTTCTGTGTTTCATGCCAAAATATCTCTGAAAAGGTATCATCCAAAATACTTTGCCTTTCTTTTGCAGGCATATTACATTTAAACCATGGCCTACAGAGCTGTTGAAATTTGGGAACTCTGCTTTCCCAGCTCCCTCCTCACTTCTCTTTCTTGCCCTTAATTGTTGTGATCATGCCCCTCATGACTTCTAAAGCTTGCGTTTTGTTCTCCCATTTGCTTCAGGTCATTACAGTAAAAATCTTTTCATTCCTGAAATCCTTTTTCCCCCCATTAGTCCTGAGACAAATAAATTGATTGTGATTTTCAGAGGCAACTGGGGTGGTCAAGCAGTTCCCAGAGAAGTCTGTAATAAGATTACTTGTGTTAGTAATCTGAGGAGCATGGGTTTTTGAAAATCCCAAATCTTATGGCTACATTTTGGCATTTTAATATTTCTTCTACTTGCTTTCCCTTTATGAAAAGCACAGTAGCTTTATACGTTTCACATCATTATAACAAAAAACAATACTATTTGTTATAACACAGAAATATTGTGTCTTGTTTAATTTAGAAAGAAAAAAGAACCTTTTGGGGTCATCGAGTCCTTTCTTCTGCTCTTACTAGCAACTGTACAACACAATTTTGTTCCTAAACATATCAGGTTCTATTGCCAAACAACTTCAGTTTCCTGTTCTGACCCTGAATTCTCATGTGATGGTGGTCTGCTTGAACTACAATACTTTGAACAGTCTAGTTATGTCAGAAAAAAAAAGTGTTTAAAATAAGCTATATGATTTGCTGTAAACAAAGTAAGATTGGCATAGTTGCAGTGAACAAACAAACAACAACAACAACCAAAAACAAGAAAAGCTACGTTCACAACAGAGGCTTTAAAACATAATGTACACTGTTTTTCAAGGCCTTGCTATAACTTGAGAGTCTGAATATCTCCGTTTTCTTCTGACAGAAGATGTGCTTGTCTGTCTGTGCTGTAGGGACATAGCATTACTACCATTTTGTGAATGAGAAAGTAACACAAGAAGTATCTAAGAAGACTGATGACAGTATGAAAGACAGCACAGCAGAAAATCAACCTCAGCCCAAGAACAGGATGATAACATCTCCTGTAATGCCTGCCCAGTTTGGGATGTTTGATGATGCTGGTGGGAATCTGGTCACGTGGAGTTTTATGAATCCACAATTTGCAGTTTGCACTACCTGGGTAATGACTTGGGTTACTCCAGGGTGAACTGTAATGTTGTTACTGACTACAGTTGTGTTGGCAGCTGTATCTGTTGTTTCTTTCTTTCTTTTTTTTTTTTTTTTTTTAACTGAAATATGCAAAAGATGTGTGTTCACTGATTTTTCTCAATACAGATTAACTGGAAGGATCTTCATTTTCAGCCTCAGATTCATCTTTTATAAGCTTCAACAAAAGCATAACACTTCAGTTTACTACCACCCTCAAATCAAAGGGGGGAGATCAAAAACCTTGCCTTGAAAAGATTATGCAACTCAATAGGACCTGATCTTGTTGTATTATTGCATCCATTACAACAGCACAGTTCGGGCAGGTGTTAGTTTCAATTAACCTGGGATTCAGGTATTCACAACATCTTGTCTGCCAATTACTCGCATAATTACATGGCCCAGAACTGTAGAATAGAATCAGCCATCATGCTAGTCATGTGTGATTGCTGAAGAAAAGAAGAATTCAGAGGGTGTATGAGTAAAGCACAGCTCCAATGATCATGGACAAAAGTGGTCTTTAGTGAAGAAAGCTTATTTACTAGGCTCTTGCTGATCTCTTGAATGCAGGAACTGTGCCAGCAGTGTTTGTGTGACACGCAGATGCCTCACAGCTGTCCGTTGTTTTTGTATTCTTATTCAATCAGTAGGTAAAGTGAGAACTTATTTAGCATTTTTCAAGGAAGAAACTGAAAGGCATTCCAGGGAGCTAATGACACAGCCATATATGGCAAGAAATCAAAATATGAAAGTCAAGAAAACCTTAATTCCAACTTTCTCAGATCAGGATGTCAGCTGAAAAAGACAACTGCTGACATTTTGACCTGAAATATCCAGTGACTTGGTCAATATGAATACCTTTTTTGTATGGCCCCAGCACTGTACTGTCAAAATTCAATCCACCATGGGCCTCCCCATAAAGATCTTTTAAGGTCAAAGGCCAAAGGTCTTTCTGAGCCCTAAATGCTATATATCTTTGTACTATTTCAAGCTATAATGTCATAGAAAATGTGACATTATGGACGAATGTTGTGAAAAGTAGCAAGTATTTTGACAATCTCAAATTGTATAAACTTTATCACATATACTTAATGTCATTTAACTTTAATGACAACACTGTGAAGGAAGCAATACAAAGGTGAACTGTTTCTTTCCACTCATACAGATCCAGACTATGTTTAACCTAGCACACTTTCTAGCAAAATAACCATTTCAATGAAATGATTTGTGGGGTCAGATGCTACTCATCACTGTTGGCAAAATATGGTCCCTGCTGTGAATAAGATGTAAAGCTAACAGCATTGACAATGTTACAAGCATGCTTCTCATTCCAAAGGAGAATCTAGGCTATTATAACCTTTATTATTATTATTATTATTATTATTATTATTTACATAGGAAGTATTTTGATATGTATTTAGATATATGCAATAGCTTTTGGTTTTATTTTCAATATAGTAATCTTATCATCAAATGTAATGCCTATTTGTAAATTTCTTCAACATTCTCTCACTAAGCTCAAATATTTAAACAAGGAATTTCCCAAAGGGCATACATATCCATGCATTTTAATTTTTATAGAAACTCTTTGTTTTTAGGGGAATGCATGGGTTATGATTAATGCTATACTATGAATAGCATCTAATTTTTTTTTCCTCTCTTCATATATATTTGTGTTAGTGTGTATAGTTATTTACACAGCTAATTTTATTTTATTTTTTTTTTTAAAATCTAAATTATGTGAATTGTAAATGTTGTATTGAGGAACTTCAATGTTTTTCCAGTAAGAGAGCTAATAGTAAACCAATTCAAACACATACCAGTTCTCTGGGAATTATAGTACCAAAAGCTCAGGGACATTTGTCCCACAATGCAGCTTTTTCTCGACGTCATATCCATACATCTTATATCAATCACAGAAATAATCTGTTTGACAGCTGTGCATTTGGGGCATTGTGATACACAAAAGTTCCAGATTAATACACAAGCTCAGAGATATTTGCTGTCATGAGAATAACAGTTTTAATGCAGTTTGAGTGTTGTCTGTATTCAGAGATCAGTTTTAAGAAGAACAGTCAGGACCCAAACCTATGGATGTTTTTACTTTTGCATACTGGTTTAAATAATGCAATCCTTTTCTCGATAATATGTAATTTTTCTATCACAGGACTAAGGCAAGAATTAGGCATTGAAAAGAAAAGCACCCAGAACTATCGATATGCTGGTAAACAGAGATGTGCTCACCTTCTGCTCAGCTGTAATGGTGAGAAATAGCAGTTTTGTGAAGGTTTCTTCTCATCTTTTATTTATTACTGTCCTTAATATCATTCCCGAGGGATACCTGAAGCTTTTCAATGCTTCTGCACAGATTTTGAAGGATGGCCCCAGAGCATCCCCTTTCTTTGGGGGATGAAGAGTGAGACTAAGCAGAAGAAGAAATGGGATGACAGAAATGAGTCATTTGTCTCACACAACATGCATGGGTGAGCTGCATCTTTGTTCTGTAAAGCCCATGAACTTAGGGATGTATAGGCAGGAAGGTTGCCTGTAAGACACTACGATCACCTTCCTGTGTTCTTCAGTTTTGCAAAGCATGTACTGGAACAGTGTCCTGTCTGGTTCTGGCCATGTGTTACAAGGGAGATATGATCCAGCCATCAAGAGTCCAGAGTGAATAATAAAATGATCACAGAATGATCTAGAATATATCCTGCTTGAGGAAAGACAGAAAGAATTATAAACTCAGAAAAAAAAGAATGGGTAGGCAAGTTCACCTGGTGTGTGACAGAACCCCGCTCAGAGGAAAGAAATATGACAAATGAGAAGTATGGAGATAGTTTAGGTTCAACACTAAAAACAATAACAACAAAAACCACCACCACCACCACCAAAGCAAAACAATAACAAAAATAACCTGGACCACTTTTCTCGTGGAAGATCCTACATTGAAGCACTGGAATGAAATGCGTGTAGAGGCCATGGAGTCTCTGTTGGAGGAAATCTATATAAGTAGGTTAGACAAACAGCTCTCAAGAATTCCATACGTATCATCTCCTGGTATAGGGAGATGGATCTGGATTTTTTTTTTTTTTTAAACAGTATTCTCCCTGATTTCATCTTTAGGCGTGTATAAATCTACTGTAGTTTAGCAGATTGTTCCATCTGATAGCTTTTATAAGTGACACAACCTGCAGAGTTAGCTTTGGGTGAACAGTTCACATCTGTCAGCATTGCAAAAGCCATAACCATAACCGGCTCTAATTAGCTGCCTCTACAGCAATTTTAGCAGCTAGGACAACAACTTGGCTATAAAGGATGAATGATCCTTTCACCTCAGTGGGTGTTTCTTCAAGCTCAGCGAAGCTGGTAAGTCAGAGCAAGGAAACTGACAGTGCTGCTATCCATGATGTATCTTTTTTCCTTTGCTATACTGCAGAGGATGTGGGTCTCCAGAACTGTGCATTCAACATCTTTCACAAGCACTGCTTTCATGGACAGAATAACCTACTTGTGCACTGGTGTTCTGTACTCTAAATTGCAGGGGTTTCAGTGGAGAGGATGAAGGGAGGGAGAGGAGAGGAGAGATTTATGATAAGCAGGTACTTGGCTGCTCTTTGCTGAAGGCATGTAAATAGAGCAAAATTCTGACATCAGCACGTTTTCAAACTTGGGCTCTGTTATGAGCTCTCCTTTCAGACGTGGGTATGTTTTTAGACAGGGTAGAAGGATGACCCAAGAATTCCTCTCAGCCTCATGCATAAATATTTGCATCATAGGCTTCAAGAGCAGAGAAAAAGCAGTCTTGCTTTGCCTTCTCCTCCCCCAACTGTGTGTCTGTCTTTCTCAGTTTTCTAGTATCCCAATGGCAAAAATGCACTTTCAGCTGTGATGAGTGTTTCCGATTTGTAATCCAGGCCAGTCTGTGTCTTTGCAAACTGCCAGAATTGTGAAGGATGCTGGTCTTAGCCAGATGCTCATATCTGGGGTCAGAAAAAGGCTGATCCTTTGAATTCTGTCTGCAGTGAAGCCAGAAGGCATATGTGCTGTACCTGCCTGAGGGTCGCTTGAGATTGGGAGGCTGATATATTTCTGTCTGTCTTTTCAACCAACTTCTTTGTTTCTCTCACACTGTAGCTGCATAAATTCACATTGCTTTCTTTGTTATTATCTGTTTCATTTAAAATACACAGGGAGCCTTGTACAGAAAGTGAGACATTCTGGAGCTTTGGCTCTGATACCTCCCGATAAGAAAAAAACCCAACAACAACAAATACATGACAGAGCATTAAGGAGAGCTGTTGAGAGGAGATCGTTTAGAGGACATCAGACTAACCCAATAAGTTGGGATGCGAATCCTGACAAAAGCAAATAGTGACTGCTTCTGACTGCTTAAAGGCAAAGCAAAGTGAACCCACAAGTCATCATAAATGTGGAAAGGGAAACAGTGTAATAGTGTGATTTATCTAAAATCACAGTCCATGTAATTTGATGAAATTAGGGGGAAAAATGAATGCTCCCCGAATTTCCACATGCATATCCATCCCTTAAAAATCAGTAAGGTAACTAAAGTGGCATGTAAGCCCTGTGGCAACTGTCAGATAAATTACACAACAGTGAAGAAATCTCCTGAAAGTAATGCAATATCCAGCTAACCGTTTTTCCTCTTTCAGAAAAAGACCTTGAGCTGCTACAGTTGATTCTACTACAGAAATGTTATAAAATTTCTCACTGAGAAGGCAGATCTGTGTGTTTGTGCATGAATAAGCCTTTTATTTTCTAGACAGTGTGCAAATGGAGGCATAGCAAAAATTATTAAAGGGCACTAACAAGGGAATACCAGTCTTTAGGCTAATTTTTTGGGTAACTATTTCTATTTATTTTTTCATTAAACAAAGTCTGCAGTTGCACAGATTGTTGTTATGAAGTCCCTAAAGCCCTATAAAGCATGGTAATGTGAGTAAGTTTTCAGAATTTAGTAAGTCTAGCTCTGGGATTTTACTATTACCTAATGTTTCCATTCTATGGCACTGTGAAAACACTATAAATGGCACCTTTCATGAGCAAGCTCTTCTGAGACCAGTAGGCTGCTTCTGCAGCATGCTGGTGGATCTTAAAACACGCACAGACAGACACACAGACACACACGCATACGCACACAGACACACACTTTGACTGCTCCATTATGAAAGCTTTCATAAGAAAGCAGAATTGTCCCACTCATAGCCATTATATCTGATGACATTCTTAATACTGGCTATTGTTTGCAGAAAGAAGCTATTGTCTAAGATTGCATATCTGCTGACCAAAGCACATGTAATAAGCATAGCTTTGGACAAACTGAGCCTAGCCCCAGGGAACAGCTTAGCGGTGAGTTTGTTTGAATGTCCTGATTCAGTGGTGACCTCCAAAGAGGAAATGCCCACCATTATGTAAGGATTGCTGTTTATCTAAATTTTGAAAAAACATCATCTGTTCCTTTGTGTCCCTAAAGGAGATGAGTCCTATTTAAACCAAGACATTGTGTTAATGAAAAAATCTCTGTGTAGCAAAATAGAGAAAACAATATTTCTGTGTTAGAATAACCTAAGTCATATACACTATTCTTCTAGTATGCACGCAATAGAGATAGTTTTAAATACAAAACTTCTCAAAAGAGCACAAAAAGACAACTTCAAAAGAGACAGAAAACATCCTTACAATCATATACGTTATCTGTAGCTAGACAGTTTTGCTTGACAGTGATTATGAAAAATCATGTGGCGCTAAAAATGAAAATGCCAGAAAACATGAAAAAATAAATTCAAAAAGTCACGAACATTTTCTGTTTTTCTTGATTTACTGAGCACTTAAGTATATTCAAAGGGAATTATTCAGCTTGCAGTTACAGAACTGTAAGTTCAGAGTAGAGTAAAATGATGTATTGCCCTGAAATAAATTATTAATGAATTATTATTTTTTTTTCTGTTTCTGAATTATTTGTGAAGTAATTCTAGTTTCTTTGAAAAGAGCATACTATTTATGACTATTAGTGACTTGTTTATTTCTTGCTTGTTTGTTTTCATATTTGGTCTTCAGAGTGTGCTTAGTTTCATAGAGCCATAGATTATGAAGTCACAAGGGATCATTGTAATCATCTAGCCTGACCTATATATTTTCAGTTTGAACTTGAGTATGAAATGTTTTGGAAAACATTTGGTCTTGATTGAAAGCATTTGTTAGTTGTTTCATTGGCTAATTGCACTCACTGTTAAAAATTTGTTCTTCATTTCTGGTCTTCAACATTTTAGCTCCATCTTTCAGCCACTGTGTTTTGTTACGTATTAGACCAAAGAGAGCACAATCACAGTTTTATTTTGTGTGTCTATAAACTTTGATTTCCAGTAGCCTCCCCTCTCACAGACTGAATTTTGGAAACCTTTTGATGTAAGGAATGCTTTTTCAATGTTTATTCTCTGAATCTCTTCAGTCCTTCAAAACTTTTCAGACAGTGACACAAGAACCAAACAAAGTATTACAGGGGCAAATGCTGAGATAATATAAATTTAGAGCACCTATTCAAGGTGTTTTCTACATGGGATGATTGTATTAACCCTCCTGGAAAAACTGATGCAAGAACTTCGGTCAGCATAACCAATCGCACCTGATCACATGAAAATAAAATTTGCATGCGGTTTCCCAAGCTGCGTGTCACTGACCTGAACTTGTCTTGATTTATTGCTATAAGAGTCTTCACCTACAAATTTTAACTGTTTGTTTTGTTTTCTTCCAGATTTTTGAGACAACAGTAAGTAAAATATGGTCAAGACCACTTTCATAGAAATGGTCTCATTTTATAACAATACTTTGAGATGTCTTTTATTCCATAGCTTTATGCCCTGTTAAATTTTTATGTGCCATGTTAATTTAGCATCATCTAATTTAATGTAATGTGACTTAAAACTGAATGTCTAAGGGGAAAGACAGGGTTAATATAATTTCCTTCATCAGTTGACTCATAATCTCATAAAAATGTATTGCTGGTTTGACACGATTTATTTTCTATATAGTTTCCTAAATTGGCATCAATTATATTTCCTTCTTTTAGGTCTTTGCTGAGTCCTGTGTCATCTAGGACTCAATCCTTATTTTGCCTGAGTTCTATGTCAAACAGACAGCTTATCATTACAGGAGTCTTCTTGTTATATTTTTCAAATGTTTGCATAGCATTATATTTTTCTCATCTCGAATTTCCAAGTTCTAAATGGAAAAGGATAAAAAAAAAAAAAAAAAAAAAAAAAAAGCAACCAAGCTCACTTCATTTGAAACTCTTGGGCATATTATTAGAATGTTTTTTTGGGGGGGAGGATTAAAATTCATATTTGTTGAGTAGCAATTTCTTAAATTTTTGTGGAATTGTTTTATTATCACCCATGAGAAATCTGCGTGTATACATTTTATCCAAAAATAGATGGAGGTATTTGTGGAAAATATTCATCTTTATTGAGGTATTTTGACTGCTGCCACCAAACGACTTGAAGGTGTGACAGGGTGGTTCAGGCTCAAAAGGAGGAAAAGGTTCTTAACCGAGAAGGTGGTCAGGCACTGGAACAGGCTCCCCAGGGCAGTTGTCGTAGCACCGAGCCTACTAGAGTTCAAGAAGCATTTGGATAGTGCTCTCAGTTTCATGGTCTGTTTTTTTGGGTGGTTCTTTGGGCACCCAGGAGTTGGACTCTATGATCCTTGTGGGTCCCTTCCAACTCAGGATATTCCATGATTCTATGATTTTCATCTAGGAAGAAGAAAATCATAGGTTTCTGTTTATTCTCACTGTATGTCCCCCCAGAATGTATATTTTCTTAAAAATACATAATTTTCATAACTCAACCTGATATACTTTTCTTTCTCTTGGTGTCTTTTTGCTTGCAAACATTGTAGTAGAACAGAAAAAGATACAAAAAGAACAAGAAAAATGATCGAAGTTATGGAACCTTTCAAAAGGAGAAATGACTCAGTAGACTGGCGTTCAGCCTTGTTCAGATGAGTGAGAGGGGATATGATGCAGGTCTACAAAATCATGTAGGAGCTGGAGAAGGTTAATGAGGAACAATCACACTGTATCTCTTTGACCATTAAAAAAAGGCAGTATGAAATAAAACTAAGAATTGGCAATTTAAAACAGAGAGATGTTTCTTCACACAGTGTATAATTGAGCTGGTGTGTTGTTGGGTGCTTGCAATGATGGAATTTTATATAGATTAAAAAAGCAATAAATTCACGTGAAAGAAAAATCCTTTTGGAACTTTTAAACACAAAGACTCTCACACCAACTCAGGAAGTACTTCGAGCCACAAAGTACTGAAAACTGGAAGTGTGTTCTAAGGATGCATCACCATAGGCATGCTCTGTCTTGATACTCTTCACTAGGAACATCTGCTGGTCACAATTGTATTAAATTAGCTACCAGCCTCTTGTCTTAACCTGAGAGGGTAGAGCTCTTCCTATCTGCTGCATTACAACTGAGCACTTTGCACCAATGTTAATGCTCATGTACAGCTGCTCAGCTGTGTCATATGATATTGCTTATGTTCCTTGAGTAGCTGACTATCATCTTGTAAACAAAACAAAACCAACACAAAAGTGAATAAGTGCATGATGACCAAAAACCAGTTAATCCACATGCACAAATACCTTTCTTAGTATGTGAACACGGGTGTTGTTTGGAACAGCTCTCTCTGCAAAGATAGTGTGACCGAGAAGCTTAACTGCAAAAAATATGTATGATCAAAGATGAGCTAAACAGCTGCCATAAACTGAAGACAGACTTACAAACACCACCATTGTGCTCTTCTTCTGGCTCCAGGCCACAATAACTGCACTGAAGTTGATCTGGTTAATTCAGAGCTATACCACTGCAACATTAAGTTTCAATCCAGTGCAAAATATAGATAGGATGTTTCCTAGATCTTTAAGTACTGATATTCTTAATGATCCTCTGTTGTATTATTACTACAGTATGTGTGTGAGCAGCTGAAACAGCATGGGCATGTACTGTGATACCTTGGTGAAACTGGAGAGTAAGGTGTCAGCCAGTGAGAGCATTAGAAAATACTGTTGTGGGCCTCCACTCTTTGATAGATGGGTTAAAAAGTTATGCTACATGCACAGATTCAGTGATTTTTACCTGCTACCAGACTTCCCTGTACTGCAGCCTGGCTGAGGCATATCACGAGAGGTTAGGTTCCCTGGGGTATGATGAAGGTCATGCGAGGGAGCCTGTTTCTCTCCATCACCTGAGAGAAAGTCTCAGGTGATTAGGTTAGATACAGATATCAAATTTCTAGATGGCAGTTTATCTCATTTTCAATCCCTAGAGGACTGTTCATCTCATCTTGAAATATGTACCTAAGAAAGGTCAGATGAATTGTCATGTGAAATGTCTATTTCTCTCTACTGGCCACAGAGGCAGTTTAAGGTCAGTAGCTTAGACTCAGACATCCTACTTTTGTATGGTTAAAGATAGGAATAAAGAATACCACCCTTTACTATCATGTTGAGTAGATTAAATGCCATGACAGATATTCCCTTACTCAGTAATAAACATAGTGTTGCATGTTTTGCAAGTTGGCAAGACCTGCAAAGTCTTCATTTCTAATTAGATTTCACTCAAGATAATGTCAGTGAGCAATTAAACCATTTTCAGGAAATTCTATATTGCCCTAGGATCTTTATGACCTGACATGAGTGCAGAGGCTTCCAAAGCTGGGACAAAGGAAACTATAAATACCAGATGTGTCTGTGCGTGTGTCACAGTGAGTCACTTCCAAAGGCAGGATAGATTTCTAAGCTGTTTGCAGTGTGTATAAAATGAGATTTCCTTTGAATTTATGAGTTATCATGATGCAAAACCCACAACTGGGCTGTTTTCTTAACAGCATAAGAGACTGAAAGTATTTTATGGAGTTAGTCAACAGTCTTTGAGGTGAAATGCTATTCTGTAAAAATTACAATGTTTCCAGTGAATGTGTCAATATGTACTTTTAATGGAATCACTTCAAAATGTTGCCATATTAATTTATAGACTAGCATGTAGGAATTTATGTTTTCTTTTTAACCATGCATAATCCTTACATTAGGATGTTACATTTTGGGTTTAAGAAAGATTATTTAATCATTTTAAATCATATGTAATATGCTACATTTTATTGCATTTTAATTTGTTTTACACTTTTAAAATGTAAAATTATACTTCAATATTTAAAGGATTTCAAAAGCACTTCAATGTTATCAGAACAAGTTTCTAGTAAAGTTCCTTTGCCATTTTTAAACCTAAATATTTTAGTAATTTTCACTTCAGACAAGTATTTTGAGATCTTGATTCTCTACCACATGCCACTGTTCAGCAGGAAACTTACTTTGCCTGCAAGTATGTC
This sequence comes from Anser cygnoides, assembly GCF_040182565.1. Lineage (NCBI taxonomy): Eukaryota > Metazoa > Chordata > Aves > Anseriformes > Anatidae > Anser > Anser cygnoides. The sequence continues at coordinate 110,007,343 of NC_089875.1, forward strand.
TTGTTGGCTATTTAGAGTCTCACTGACAAACTGAATTGTCAATGGAATGTATTCATTCATTTATATCAACAGTATTGTCCCTGTCTGCTTTGTTTTCCTCTGAGTTCTTATTTTTTCATCAGCAGCTTGGAAGTGAATCAGTGTCTGCTTATTTTCTAAGGGAACTGCAAAGGGAAGGGCTGCTAATTGTCTCATAAAAATATTTGTCAGGAAAACATGTTTGTTTTAAAATGTACTTTTATCCAGGAATGATCTCATGCCTTAAAATTTTCATCTTTGAGGCATGTTTAAAATCTCACAATGTCCAGAATGTTGTTATACAGCCAGGAGGTCTATAAAACCTAAAGATGGATTCAGGGTTTGTCCATGCTGACCCTTCCTCATTTGCCCATGTCTTCTCACTTCCTGGATGTCAAACAGTAATAAGGAAAAAAGACTTCACTAGTGGTTGAGAACTGTCTCAACACCGAACCATAATATTTAATTACAGTATTAGGAAGTCTGTAAAGTTATAAAAATTGACAGAAAACCCACTGGAACAGGCAGATAAATATCTGAAGACTGCTGTTGGGTTCTGATAGCTTCTGATAGCCTCTTTGTTTCACTGAATAAAGAAAAAAAATTGTTTAAAATTTTGAAATATTTTAATTTTTAGAATTTCTTGTAAGGAGCAAGGATTCAAACAGTTACATATTAAAGAAGAACAAGAGCTATTTAATTTCAAGAAAATGGGTCAATTTTCATTGATGCTTGTCCATTTAAAAGATGACTCTTTTGGAACAGATGAAGATATAGTAGAATAAAAGTTGCAATGAGTTAGAAAAAAGGCACATTTGACCTACAGTTGTATGATAAAATTTTAATTGACCCAATCTATCAAGACACTGGGTGACACTGAACCAGAAGCTTCACAGAACAAGATAGTAAAAGATTTTAAAAGGGACTTCTCTTAATCCTTTTCCCTCTGTTCCCAAACTTAGCCAAAACTATACTATTATGTGTTTGCAAATCGTTATTCAATAAAAGTGGGGGGCTAATGGAAATTTAAAAAATATGTCTGTATTTTCTCAGTATGGAGAATTCTTGGCAATGTATGGTGTTGCTTTCAGGGTATTTCTTGCAACAGAGCCCTATATTTGTTTCTTCATTTGTGAATAAAGATCATTTAGATGGTAGAGAATGATACCCACTATAACAGTCATTAAGCAGTCGGTAGTAACATCTCCTTTTGTAATACACACAAACAAAAATAGCAATGGTTGTTTGGGAAAGGTCCCTTAACCTTGATGTGTCTTGTATCACATGTACTGGATCAAACACTAAAGTTTATTTGTGTCTTTTAAGTTTATTTGTGTCTTTTAATAAGGCGAGGAAGTATACTGATGTGATGACTGAGTTTCATCTGTATGATTTGAAAGATAAGTAAAATTAAAACTGTATACCTGGTTTGTTTCCTATTCTGCTTAATGTATTACTTTCCTATTCTGCTTAAAGTATTACTTTCTAAACCAGCACAAATTCTGAACCGAAGGTGGCTCCCGGGTGGACAGTAGTTCAGGGAGATGCAAAAGAATGTTTTACAAATGAAAAACAAAAGAATAATTTTGTTGTTCATCTCCATAAAAACCTTTTGAAAATTTGAGAGAGAAAGAGAGAGACAGACAGAGAGAGGAAAAAAAAAAGGAAAAAATGTAAAAATGTTTTGGAAAGGAAAAAAGTACTTGACATGGAGAGAATACTAACATATTCTTCCATTGTATTCTAAACATCTCTGCAGTTTGTGTTGGTAGCCTTACTTTAAGCTAGCATTTGACATTGATAACAGTGTAGTCACAACACTACCAAATGTGTACCATGAATTCACAGCACCATTGGGATCCTTAAAACTCTTGCAGGTCTTTGGATGAGCAGAGTGAGCTCTGTGCTGCTGCTAGATACTTGGACAGCTGTCCCTCCCTAACTAGTTTAAAGCTTTGAGTAATTACATTAACAAGATCTTGTGGATCTCAAACTTTTTAGTGTGCCAATGAGAGGCAACTTGATTGCACTGCATAAATTCTTCCTTCAGAGAAAATAGGGGTACTGAAAGTATAAAAAAATATGGGTGGGAGTCAAACATGGGGAAAAAATTGAATACTTGGGTGATAGACTTTCAAAAAAAAATCTACTTGAAGGTGTGTTCAGATAAAAACTTGATGTCCTTCTGGAGTTTATGTTGCAGTCAAACACACTGTACCCGGGCTTAGTATGAAAGTGATTGAATACAAGTGATTGGTACCTAGAGTTGAGTTTAGGTACCTTAGATGTGCAGGTTGTGAGATAATGTCATCTAAGGGCATAGCAGTGGTCCAAACCTGATTTGCTTTTCAGATACATTATTTGCAGTTTATTTCATCACATAGTGTTAATTTATATGTAATGGTTGCAGTGGGGTGATAGTGCACAAAATTAATTGGTTGTGTAAGTGGTCCAGCAAGGTTTGGCCAGGGAATGGAGATTTTTCCTATTGGAAAATACCAGTTCAAAATTGAACCCTGGTTTCACCTTATTTCACTCCCCCCCCCAAATTATTTAGAGCAAAGACAGCTAAAAACCAAAAGGCATTTGACCAAAAATATGTCAGGAATGCAGTGGAATAGCTCTGTGGGGTGTAACATCATGTGTTTATGCCAACTGGAACACTCAACAAAATGTTCAGCAGTGCTGGTGCAAGACCATTATCACTAAGTCCTACCAAAATTTCACCTCTGTGATGAAAGGAATGATGGTAGAATGGATGCAAACCAGTGCTACATTATGTGTTTTAAACCAATGTAAGGCTACCTGTGAAGTCAGCACCATTTACTTGAACAAATTTAGTTGAACTGTGGTCTTTTCTTTTTAATGTGGAAACATCCTTAAAAAGCTTAACTGGGGTTAAAAGTTGAAATTAGGATGCTTCTTGACCAAATATCAGTCGTCATCACACTAGTCACAGTATTCGCAGTCACTAGTGTTTATTTTAAAAAAAAGGCAAAAAAAAAAAAGCTGTGGTTTGTAATGTCTTCTCCCAGTTTCCTCATAAATACAATTAAGACAAACTGAGTGAATTATGAGAAATATAACTGAGGGCATACTCTGTTGTCCATTCCTGAGGGAAATAATATCAACTTTCATCTTAAATCAGATTAGAGGCAACAATTTAACATGAGGTCAAATGCATGGAAACCCATTCCCAGACTTTTTTGGCTTTTACAAGGTTAAAGATCTGAGAGCAGAAGGCTTTGTTATATCTACATTCAGGCAGATTTCTCTGGGAGGTGCACTGCCTTAAATACAACCCTGCCATGTCTTGCAGAGTTGGTAGCATTCCCTGAGAGCAGTTCTACTGGAAGAATAAACTGGAGGAAACAATGTTGGTGGGACTTTTTTTTCTTGGAGATGTTACTGAACCAAGGTCCAAGAGATGTTAGGTGGCAGACGGCACGGGATTTTTCCCAATGGAGATGTAAAAGGGAGACTGGGGTCATTAAAAAGCTGATAGCATTTTTTTTATGAGATTAAAAGGCTTAACTACAATATCCTAGCCAGATTCTGACTCAGCTCATTACATCATAAACTCATAAAGTTAATTCTGTAGAAAGTAGTATATCCTTCCTCTCCTCAGCTGTTTTTTAAGTGTCACTGTGCCATGCAGCTGCTGTATTCGATTAAATAGATGGTTTAAGTGATACTTATAAAATATGTGGTATTCAATAACATGGCTACTTTGTGGTTCTGGATTAACCCTAAAGGATTTTCCTTCTATATTATATCTGATCCTTCATGGTTTTATTTCTCTCTCTTATCGCTCTTCCTAAAGCTTTCAGCAGTTTTTCCAATTTTACTCTCCCATCTTGCCTTCATTCTCTCTCTCATTTCCATTTTTCAGTGCTTCATCTTAGTATGCAATGCTTAGTGCTCTAGCCCCCAGAAACAAGTTGTTTCCAGGGGAATAAAACAAAAACAAAAACAAACAATCAAACCAAACCAAACCATCTATTTTTCTATCTTGCATGTGTGTGTTAAAGGAATGTTTTTCACTTTCATGGTTTCAGGGAAAACTTGATAACATGATCCCAGTGAGTGTTCCCCATAAGCTCAAAATCCAGAAGTTTAAAGATCCTGATTTCTAATCTTGGGTTGTGACTTCAGCAGGTATGACTTACTATTTTTCAATTACAGATTTTTTTTCTAACATTGCTTAACAGATTATTTTGGAGCCTGTGGATACATTCTTCCACTGACTCCTGTTTCCTCATAGAAAGCTTTGTAGAAAATTAGTTTGTGACCCAGCTGCTTATGAAGAGATGCCCGTTCCTTTTCTTACACTTGCACATCCAGACACCTGACATTTTCCTCCTGATAAAGGGCTAGACAGCAGACCTTCTGAGAAGCACAGAAAGAAACTTTCATTACCACACCGGTGTTTTCACAAGTCTCCTGCGCAGTCTGGAGCCAAGCTGGCCATACCATCTTGAATTTTGATATAGGGTCTCAGCCTGGCACACTGTTTGACTGATTTTCACTTAAAATGATGAAGCAGTCAGTCTGGAACTCAAATTGAGATTGATACCTCTCATTCAGGGGCTTATACATAGCTGATGAGGATCCATCAGTATGACTTATGGTATCTTATATGCGTTCCCAGTGCTGCCACAAGGATATAGCTATGGACCCCATGTTGCATCTGCCACAACGGTGGGACTCTCAGATCCCTTATGCGTTTCAATGGCATTGCATGGCCATGTGTATCATGGCTGAACGTATCTCCAGGTAACTACACAGGTTAGCTTCTACACAAAGAAACTTCATGAAGTCTAATACCTTGATTTTTCTGCCAAAATCCAAGATGGGCCCACAGCAAGACAAATCTAAGTGATCATAATATCAAGTATCACTAAGTCATCAGAATCCATCAGGATATTTTCTTGAAGTGTGAATCAGAAGACATGAATTCCAGTTATGATTTTGTTATAGATCCCAGTGTCCCAGGATGAAACCTCTCTCCTTGAAAGCAGAAGCTTGCCAGGGAATCTGCTGTTTCTTTTTCTGTTTTTACACAGCATATAGAATTGTGTAGTTCATACTATAAGTAGAAAACCAGACAGGATAAAAAATTATACACAGTTTATCGCAGGCATCATAAGTAAGTCGAAGAACACATCTTAAGTTTGTTTATAAGCAATAGCCAAGTAAATGGGTTTCTTACAACAGCTTTATAAAGTACTGAGAAATTGAGATAAAAATTACCTTAAAATTAATTTTAATGTAAGTATGTAAGTTCCTGTTAAAGTTCTGAGGTAAAATACAATCCTTATAAGATGTTTTATAACGCACTTTTTGTGGAAATTAACCTTTTTTTCTCATTCCTCATCAGAAATATGTAATTACTTTAGCGTAATATATATTGCACATGCAAATTATTCATAATAAAATGAAAGCAACCACCTGTAAATAATCTAGTTAAATTGAGGTGAGTTTCTTTTTATTTTAATTCTTTTTGAATTGTAATAATGCCAATCACTCCGATCTCCATATGTGCCACCTAAAAATCTCAACTTACTAGTGTTTAAAGAATTGTTTTTTGCAATATTTGTAATGTTGGCCAAAGTAATTTACAAGAAGCAGGACTAGAAATAGGTTTCTTTCTGCTGCAATCCTTGCAGCTACTTTAAGGGCACCTTGCTCTTCGCATTAGCTGACTACCTTGATTTTCCTTTTGCTAGTTTCTGAAACACTTCTGTATGCATATAGCCTCACAAAATATTCAGTGTGCTAATACCATCAGCCATCTGGCACTCCTAGGCAGGTAAATGGTAACTATTTCTTCCTGTATTCCTTTTTCCCATCCTCCTCAAGGAGCTGCAGGTTGTGCCTGGTGCCAGTGTGAATTCATGGGGCTAGGGGCTGCTCATTTGTGGCATGGCCTTCTTTGTGATGTTGGCCCATGTCCAGTAGCATACTTGAATAATATCCAAACATAGTTTGGGGCAATAATACAGTGCATGTATGGAGTGTAATTACTCTTCTTCCTCCTTGAAGCACTATGATGATTTTTTTTCTGGTTATCAGGTATTTTTGTTAACAGAACTTCTGTATACTTTTCAGCTACTGGCTGGTACTTTCTTGTGCCGGCACAGACACTAAAAAAATTGGGAGAACTGTAACGAATGAGAATGAGTGGTGAAACTTGCTGCTTTAACAAGCTGGAAATGAAAACATAATGTAGTACACAACTCATTAGTTAATTTTATTGCAACTTTATGCCAATTTTTATTAGATGTTTTTATTGGATTAGGAATTACTTTTGGAGATTATGTTAAAAATATGATGGTGTTTGCCTATTCTCACAGTAGATGTAAAATTTAAATGGTCTTATTTTAATATGTATTTCTTCTATAACTTAGCTTTTGCCATTTGGCAAACTCTTTAGAGTCAAACATTTGGCATAAAATCAAGTCTAACTCCTTGCAGTCAGAGATTAATGATCTGTCCATAAATTTTATTTATTGTATGGTTAAATTCCTTAGTATCAAATGCTTCCACTTACTAATGTGACTTTAGCAGTTTGTAAATGACATTAACAAATAACAGTCATTTTATGGCGGTCCTATGGCACAACTAACTCCTGTGATGCTACCTCTTCTTCCTTCTTGCAATTAAAATAAGTATTTTAAACCAAACAGTTCATCTGTCAGAGAAGTGTCAAAAAGAAAAGGCTAATAGGAATATCTGCTACATATCCTTTCATATCCTTTGAAAGAATCTCATCACATGTATGGATTTAGTGAACATGCACTGCCAGTTGATGCAAGAAGAATTAGCAGTCATGTAAGTGTTTTCGTTGATTTAGACAGGCATCAAGAGAAGACTCTGTACCACTACTGTTTTCCTTTTTTTCTTCCAGACACAGAGAGCCTCTGTTCTCAGACGAGGCCTGTGTGTCAATTCATAAAAAGGGAAGCCATCTCTGGTGTCACTGTGTAATGTTCAGTTTTAATAAACATTTAATTGATCCATGTCCTTACTTCATTGTTGAAATGTGCCATGTTGTATCACATAGGATACTTGTTATCTGATACTTGATATCTTTAGTTATGCAAGGAATATGGCAATAAATAAAGATAAATTAAATGTAATGGTTAAAGTGAAATTTTAACAAAGCCCATTTCTGCTATACAAATAAAAGTTCTGTTGATTTCAACTGACTTCTTTTCTGAAGGAAAATTGGATTCTTGGGCTCCTTATATAACGACCGGTCAAAACTACCATATTCTAGCTGAAACACAACAGAATTTAATTGTATTCAATTTAAAGCCTCTTCCTAAATACAATTGGTGAAAATAATCTTTGCTTCCAGTTTTTAGAATCAAATCAAATCAAATAGAATAAAATAAAATCAAATCAGATCAAATCAAATAGAACAGTTTAGCTGGAAGAGACCTTCAAAGATCATCAAGTGCAAACTGCCTTACCTCTTCAGGGCTAACCAAGAGTTAAAGCACGTTACTGAGGGCATTATCCAAATGCTTCTTGAACACTGGTAGGCATAGGGCATCAACCACCCCACTACGAAGCCTGTTCCAGTATTTGATCACCCTTACAGTAAAGAATTTTTTCCTAATGGTCAGCCTGAACCTCCCCTGGCACAGCTTTGTGTCATTCCTATGCTTCCTGTCATCGGTGACCAGCAAATCCCTCCCCACTTCTCCTCCTCAGGAAGCTGCAGAGAGCAACGAGGTCACCTCTCTGCTTCCTGTTCTCCAGAGTAGACAACTTAGGTGTCCTCAACCTCTCCTCACAGGACATGCCTTCCAGCCCTTTTACCAGCTTTGTTGCCTGCCTCTGGATGCTTTTAAGGACCTTAACACACTTTTTATATTGTGGAGCCCAGAATTACACACAGTATTCACGGCAAGGCCACATCAACACTAAATACAGTGCAATAATCACCTATTTTGACCAGCTGGCTATGCTGCATTTAATGCACCCCAACACGGAGTTTGCTCTCTTGGCTGCCAGGGCACACTGCTGGCTCATGTTGGGTCTACTGCCAACCAACACCCCCAGATGTCTTTCTGCAGAGGTGAAAGGAACTATCATAACACCACAAATTCTTCTATACATTTCTAAATAGTTATGAACCACCTATGATGACTCACAGAAACAGTTCATACTCTGTTCTGCTTAGCTGATGACACTCTGCACCCATCAGGATCATGTCCTTTGTGTGGGTTGGAAGTTAGAATGACTTTTTATAGCACTGCAGGTGTGCACAACTACACAGTCATTGGCAGGGTAAGGTAAACGTCTGTAGTTTTTGATAGAATCTCTTTGCAAAACACGAATGGCAGTGTAATCCCGTTATGTTGACAAAGCAGTTTTTTGATGCCTGTATTAACACTATTTCACATTAAAAATAATGCAACATTTGAATTACTTATTTCTTCTTTAACTTCTTATACTTCGTATGTCTGCTTTAATATTTTAGAAGTTTATGGCTTGTTTATACAGTAATTATTTTCTAACTGTCCGTTTTTCTACATGCATTTAGTTTCACAGTTTTTAACCTGCAGTTAAAGTACTCTGGTCTAATGCATTTTAAAATAATCTTTTATTTATTTATTTATTTATTTATTTATTTATTTTTCAGCATTGGTTCTACAGGTTAACATATAGCTACAGCTGTTGTTGAATTTATTAATTTTTCTATTTTTCTTTTTTTTTTTTGAATATTTTTTGTTAACTTTTTACTTCTCACTCATGAAACTACATTGTATTTGTAGAAGACAATCTCACTCTCCAGGTATTTATATAGACCTTATTTCTTTGTTTGTTTCTATAACTCTGTGTTCACAGAAACAAATGCCAATGCCTGGGAGGTTTCCAAATCATATAGCTCCATCAAAGGAGAAAGAAACATGGAGATTCTTGGAAGGTGGAGATTCCTTGAATGAATACAAGTAGACTGCAGAGAATTAACAGAACTATAATGATATACAGAATTCTGCATGCCTGCAGACAGATTGTGCTTATGGCTTCATGGGAGGATTATTTCTACTTTGGTTATGGGCTTGGGATATGACTACGCAAATGGAAATGCCCTGAGACAGAAAACTTCAGTGTAAACCTGAAAGTAAGAGTATCGGGGCATTTGTGCAACAACAAACAGCCTCCTCAGAAATAATTTGGTTTGTGCAGGGAAGAAATTACTCTGGTTTGGAACTAGAGAGATAAGGGATTAAAGGGTTAGATGGTCTAAAATCTGTTGGCCTAGGGACATGTAGAGTTTTTCCAGAATAACCTGTTTATAACTCCATTGCCTTAGAAATAAGGAAAATTACTTGGATAACATCTACAAGCTGGTAAAATCCTAACCCTTCAAATTTAACTGTAGAACTCCCATTGGAGTCAATGATACCAATATTTTCACTTAAGGATATACCAGGACAAGAATAACTATTAAAGCATGTCTTCTTAATGTATTACATTTCAGATTTCATTGGACCTCACACAAACATGACTGATGGAATAGCTTTAATTAGCTGTCAGAAATACATTTCCAACACGTTTTCAAGAAAATGTGCTTTCAAGCAAGCGTACATTTTTTTTTTTACATTTTTTGTTGCATATGATATTTGTGCAATGGTTTTTATCTATCAATATCTAAATGGGATTTTATTATTTTTAAGCTACTTCACTGAAGTAATGTTCTGAAGCTTTTAAATAACTTAAAATATATAAATGGAGGAAATCCTTGACTTCCTGCAGTCAACAGAAATTCCATTACTGATTTCAATAGGGGCAGAATATCGCTTTTCTTGCTTGAAGCATTATGCATTCTTTCAAACAAATGCTGAAAGGCTATTCCTATAACTTTCTACTCTTTTGTATTAGCATTTGTATCAAAGAGTATCTGAAAGATCATTAGCAGAAACAGCTCTGATCTCAATATATATTGCCTGTGAGTGTATGTAGTGTAATTTGTGTGCTAAATTTGAAATATTAAGTGCACAGTGTACGTTGAATTTTCACAGTATCACAGATTTCTAGGTTGGAAGAGACCTCAAGATCATCGAGTCCAACCTCCGACTTAACACTAAGTACTCCACTAAACCATATCGCTAAGCTCTACATCTAAACGTCTTTTAAAGACCTCCAGGGATGGTGACTCCACCACCTCCCTGGGCAGCCCATTCCAATGCTTAATATCCCTTTCGGTAAAGAAGTACTTCCTAACATCCAACCTAAAACTCCCCTGTCGCAACTTTCGCCCATTCCCCTCGTCCTGTCACCAGGCACGTAGGAGAACAGACCAACCCCCACCTCTTTACAGCCTCATTTAAGGTAACTGTAGAGAGCGATAAGGTCGCCCCTGAGCCTCCTCTTCTCCAGGCTGAACAAGCCCAGCTCCCTCAGACGCTCCTCGTAAGACTTGTTCTCCAGACCCCTCACCAGCTTGGTCGCCCTTCTCTGGACTCGCTTGAGCACGTCCATGTCCTTCCTGTAGCGAGGGGCCCAAAACTGAACACAGTACTCGAGGTGCGGCCTCACCAGAGCCGAGTACAGGGGCACAATCACTTCCCTAGACCTGCTGGCCACACTGCTTCTTATGCAGGCCAGGATGCTGTTGGCCTTCTTGGCCACCTGGGCACACTGCTGGCTCATATTCAGCCGACCATCAACCAATACTCCAAGGTCCCTCTCGGCCAGGCAGCTTTCCAGCCACTCATCTCCCAGCCTGTAGCTCTGCTTGGGGTTGTTGCGCCCCAGGTGCAGGACCCGGCACTTGGCCTTGTTGAACTTCATACAGTTGACCTCAGCCCATCGCTCCAGCCTATCCAGATCCTCCTGCAGAGCCTTCCTGCCCTCGAGCAGATCGACACACGCACTTAGCTTGGTGTCATCTGCAAACTTACTGAGGGTGCACTGGACGCCCTCATCCAGATCATCGATAAAGATATTAAAGAGGACCGGCCCCAGTACCGAGCCCTGGGGGACACCACTAGTAACCGGCCTCCAACCAGATTTGACTCCATTCACCACAACTCTCTGGGCCCGGCTATCCAGCCAGTTCCTAACCCAGCAAAGCGTACGCCAGTCCAAGCCCCGAGCAGCCAGTTTCTTGAGGAGAATGTTGTGGGGAACGGTGTCAAAAGCCTTACTGAGGTCAAGGTAAACCACATCCACAGCCTTTCCCTCATCCACCAAGCGCGTCACTTGGTCATAGAAGGAGATCAGGTTCGTCAAGCAGGACCTGCCTTTCATAAACCCATGCTGACTGGGCCTGATCGCCTGCTTGCCCTGCAAGTGCCGCGTGATGACCCTCAAGATAATCTGCTCCAGAATTTTCAGAAGAACTTCAAACTACTTATAAGGCTTTCCTTTGAAATTACTCGGATTTTTACTTTGACGTAATTTGGATCAGGGTTAAAAACAAGGCTGAGTGCTTTTGAAGATTCCAAACTATGACTAAGTTGGCATAGGATACAGCTCCATTCCCTTTGATGTTGATAAAAAAATCTTTTATTTACTTCAATGGAACTTGAACATGGGGTTGAATGGTGGTTATGTCACAAAATTTATAGTGGCTCAAAATTTTATAGGTATTGGAAGCTGAAGTTTTAGTGATTTGTAAGAGCTAAACAAAGGACAAAATGTTCTATATTCAGAGAATAACATTTTAAAAGCAATTCTATAGACTTCACTGGAATTCGTTATATCATATAATACTGTTGGATATGAGCAAGGTTATTAGAATCCGCTTCAAAGAGAGAAAAGAAAACAACATTTATCTTGTAAAGTGCACAGAAGTACTGACTATACCAGCCAACTGACAGTTTCTACCTGTTAAAAATATATAGTATTACACAGAGAAATGAATGACACAAGTATGAAATTAACATTTGCAAAGTTTTTTTTTTCTTTTTTTTAACCCAGAAACAGGGAGCCAAATAAATATTTAAAATATATAATGATTACTTTGCTCTTCTTAGTGCAGCTGAGAAAAGTTGCACGTACAACTGCAGCAGTTACAGATTATGGCTTGTAAAAATATAATGGAAGGAACACAGTCATTTAACCTCTTTTACTGCTTGTTGTTACATTATATAAGTTTCGAATAGGCAAGTTTCATGTATGTAAAAATTCATATAAAATTTCCATTAAACATGTTAAACTTATGAAAACATTGTCGTGTTCAAGATAATTGTTTTTCTTTATATATGAAGTCCATTTTAGCTGCTTACGAATTATTTAATTCAGTAAGTATACTTTTTTTTTGTGCCCATATATGAAATATAGCATTGTCTCTAATGCTCTACTAATGATGCTTTGTTTGCAAAATACTATAGGCTTAACTGACCTTCATTTAGATGACTTTGCATCCTTTCCTGCAATTTTCACACCTCCTGTGATGTGTAGGCTAAGACCTGCTTTGAGCTGGATTGAAGATGCACGCAGCATGGGTAACAAACAGGAGGAGCTGGAAGCCATTGTGCAGCAGGCAGGCTACGACTTGGTTGCCATCACGGAGACGTGGTGGGGCCGCTCCCACGACTGGAGTGCTGCAATGCCTGGCTATCGGCTCTTCAGGAGGGACAGGCAGCACAGAGGGGGTGGTGGCGTGGCTCTCTACATTAGAGAATCTTTTGATGTTGATGTTGTGGAACTCCAGGCTGGGAATGATAAGGTTGAATCCCTGTGGGTTAGGATCCACGGGAAGGCCGGCAAGGCTAGCTTCCTGGTCGGGGTCTGTTATAGACCGCCGAACCAGGATGAGGAGACGGATGAGGAGTTTTATAGGCAACTGACAGAAGTTGCAAAATCGTCGGCGCTTGTCCTCGTGGGGGACTTCAACTTCCCGGACATATCCTGGAAACACAACACGGCACAGAGAAAGCAGTCTAGGAGGTTTCTGGAGAGCGTGGGAGATAGCTTCCTGACACAGCTGGTCAGTGAACCTACCAGGGGTGGTGCCCCGCTAGACCTTCTCTTCACAAACAGAGAAGGACTGGTGGGAGATGTGGTGGTCGGAAGCTGTCTGGGGCAGAGTGACCACGAAATGGTAGAGTTCTCTATTCTTGGCGAGGCCAGGAAGGGGACCAGTAAAACTGCTGTCTTGGACTTCCGGAGGGCTGACTTTGAGCTGCTCAGGACGCTGGTTGGCCGAGTCCCTTGGGAGGCGGTTCTGAAGGGCAGAGGAGTCCAGGAAGGCTGGGCGCTCCTCAAGAAGGAAATCGTGATGGCACAGGAGTGGTCCGTCCCCACGTATCCAAAGACGAGCCGTCGTGGAAGAAGACCGGCCTGGCTCAACAGAGAGTTGCGGCTTGTGCTTAGCAGAAAAAAGAGGGTTTATAATCTTTGGAAAAAAGGGCGGGCCACTGAGGAGGACTACAAGGATGTAGCGAGGCTGTGCAGGGAGAAAATTAGAAAGGCCAAAGCTCATCTGGAGCTCAACCTGGCTACTGCCGTTAAAGACAACAAAAAATCCTTTTACAAATATATCAACGCGAAACGGAGGACTAAGGAGAATCTCCATCCTTTACTGGATGCGAGGGGAAACCTAGTTACTAAGGATGAGGAAAAGGCTGAGGTGCTTAATGCCGCCTTTGCCTCAGTCTTTAGCAGCAATACCGGTTGTTCTCTGGATACCCAGTGCCTTGAGCTGGTGGAAGGGGATGGGGAGCAGGACGTGGCCTTCGCTATCTATGAGGAAATGGTTGGCGACCTGCTACGGAGCTTGGATGTGTGCAAGTCGATGGGGCCGGATGGGATGCACCCGAGGGTACTGAAAGAACTGGCGGAGGAGCTGGCCGAGCCGCTTTCCATCATTTATCGGCAGTCCTGGCTATCGGGGGAGGTCCCAGTTGACTGGCGGCTAGCCAATGTGACGCCCATCTATAAGAAGGGCCGCAGGGCAGACCTGGGGAACTATAGGCCTGTCAGTTTGACCTCAGTGCCAGGAAAGCTTATGGAGCAGATTATCTTGAGGGTCATCACGCGGCACTTGCAGGGCAAGCAGGCGATCAGGCCCAGTCAGCATGGGTTTATGAAAGGCAGGTCCTGCTTGACGAACCTGATCTCCTTCTATGACCAAGTGACGCGCTTGGTGGATGAGGGAAAGGCTGTGGATGTGGTTTACCTTGACCTCAGTAAGGCTTTTGACACTGTTCCCCACAACATTCTCCTCAAGAAACTGGCTGCTCGGGGCTTGGACTGGCGTACGCTTTGCTGGGTTAGGAACTGGCTGGATAGCCGGGCCCAGAGAGTTGTGGTGAATGGAGTCAAATCTGGTTGGAGGCCGGTTACTAGTGGTGTCCCCCAGGGCTCAGTACTGGGGCCGGTCCTCTTTAATATCTTTATCGATGATCTGGATGAGGGCGTCCAGTGCACCCTCAGTAAGTTTGCAGATGACACCAAGCTAAGTGCGTGTGTCGATCTGCTCGAGGGCAGGAAGGCTCTGCAGGAGGATCTGGATAGGCTGGAGCGATGGGCTGAGGTCAACTGTATGAAGTTCAACGAGGCCAAGTGCCGGGTCCTGCACCTGGGGCGCAACAACCCCAAGCAGAGCTACAGGCTGGGAGATGAGTGGCTGGAAAGCTGCCTGGCCGAGAGGGACCTGGGAGTATTGGTTGATAGTCGGCTGAATATGAGCCAGCAGTGTGCCCAGGTGGCCAAGAAGGCCAACAGCATCCTGGCCTGCATAAGAAGCAGTGTGGCCAGCAGGTCTAGGGAAGTGATTGTGCCCCTGTACTCGGCTCTGGTGAGGCCGCACCTCGAGTACTGTGTTCAGTTTTGGGCCCCTCGCTACAGGAAGGACATGGACGTGCTCAAGCGAGTCCAGAGAAGGGCGACCAAGCTGGTGAGGGGTCTGGAGAACAAGTCTTACGAGGAGCGTCTGAGGGAGCTGGGCTTGTTCAGCCTGGAGAAGAGGAGGCTCAGGGGCGACCTTATCGCTCTCTACAGTTACCTTAAATGAGGCTGTAAAGAGGTGGGGGTTGGTCTGTTCTCCTACGTGCCTGGTGACAGGACGAGGGGGAATGGGCGAAAGTTGCGACAGGGGAGTTTTAGGTTGGATGTTAGGAAGTACTTCTTTACCGAAAGGGTTATTAAGCATTGGAATGGGCTGCCCAGGGAGGTGGTGGAGTCACCATCCCTGGAGGTCTTTAAAAGACGTTTAGATGTAGAGCTTAGCGATATGGTTTAGTGGAGTACTTAGTGTTAAGTCGGAGGTTGGACTCGATGATCTTGAGGTCTCTTCCAACCTAGAAATCTGTGATACTGTGAAGATTAGCCAATAAATGCCTTAAAAAGAAATATATACATACATTTTAATTCTTACCAACTTTTGTACATAGTAATTCAAATGATTCTGGTGAAATAGAGCAGAATTATCTTTACTTTGTAAAAGGGGAATTGATAAACATAGAATTATAGAACATCCTGAGTTGGAAGGGGCCCACATGGATCATGGAGTCCAACTCCTGGATCCACACAGGACCACCCAAAAACCAGACCATGTGTCTGACAGCGGTGTCCAAACGCTTCTTGAACTCCATCAGGCTCAGTGCTGTAACCACTGCCCTGGGGAGCCTATCCCAGTGCCGGACCACTGTCTTGGTGAAGAACCTTTCCCTAACACCCAGCCTGAACCTCCCCTGTCCCAGCCCCATGCCATTGCCTTGGGTCCTGTCGCTGTCCCCAGAGAGCAGAGCTCAGCGCCTGCCCCTCCGCTCCCCTCATGAGGAAGCTGCAGGTTGCCATGAGGCCTCCCCTCAGTCTCCTCTTCTCCAGGCTGAACAAACCGAGTGACTTCAGCTGCTCCTCATACGTAAGGAAGTTACCTGAATTTTGTGATCAGTTAAATTACCCAGGAGGAAAGACAGACTGTCTACTTTATCACTTCCTGCCCCAGACAGGATGAGTACATAATGGAGGTGTCTAAATGTAAGTTGGAGCATCACCAGGACCTTCAGGCACCTACATTTACACAGCCTTGCTAATTTTGAACCCCACGTTCCCCATGTGCCCCATTACCATTTAGCTTTTAGTGATTGAAAGTCAGCCTAGGCTTTGTCCAAATTTCCATGGAAGTGCAGTCTGCCAGGTCTGCTCAGAACACACAGGACACACTATACATAAATATATGAGTAAGTAAACAGCCATTGCCACCATGAAAGAACTTTTGCTGGATAACACTAGTTACTAGTTTCCCTACTTTTTTTGCATAATAACTGACTCTCCAACATACTTACCCAGAAAGTAAAACCCCTGCATTCAGTATCATCTTGACCTGTGAAGATTTAAATCAACTGCTCCCTGAACATTGCCCATATAACTCACACCTAAGGATTATGACTGTCAAATCCTACGCAAAGCTATTAGCAGCCAATATTTTATCATCTCCTCCCAGATCTTGTTGCCAGTCTTATGTCTTATTTGACAAATAATTACTTCTTATACAAATAAAGTATCTTATGATAAAGAATGCATGAATAAGGATATTGTGTTGACTGGTTGATAATATTTCCTTTCTGGTGGCTAGTGAGTCCCATACCTTTGGTCAACAGGATAATGATACTAAAGGTACTAAATTGCACTTTGCTGTTTGTTTTGCACTTTTTACACTGAGAAGTTCATTCATCACCCAGGTAACTAGTATGCTAGCAGAGCCAGAATAGCTACAGAAAGCACATCAGTGAGGAGTTGAGTTTAATGAAGGGCATGGATCACCTCATAATGCCTGTATAAGAATTATTGCACTGGCTTTGTCTCCTGTTTTGCAAAACATGGAATCAGGTGCTTTTTTACACAGTTTATTCATCGAATCTTTAATGTTAAGCACATGCCTTATTGCTTTGTTATATGGAAGTGATTGTGTGCAGCCCAGATCCTCTGCAAAAGCACGTATGCTGTGCAGGTCAAACATTTTTGGACAGTCACAGGCAATCTCTTCACCTCTCGCAAAATATAGGGCTCAAAGTCCCATGTGTTTTAACCACATTAGCTCAAAGAACTAGCTAAGATTGGCTGAGCATTCAGATCCCATGCAAATACTCCTTTGGAAGTGAAATTTCATAACAAACCAAGTGAAATTCAATGGATATCATCTTTGAAAAGACCATCTATTTGCAAAATCCAGTTTATTAATGTAATATATGTTCACTCAGTTCTTAAATGCTTGAAAAAAATGTTTTAAAACATTTTCTACAGTTTAAATCACATAGCATGTTTCCATTCCCTCCTTTCCTCTTAAAAAAGTGAAAATACATGTGGAGGGAAGAAACTGTAAGCACAAAGGAAAATGCAGTCTCCTATTGGCAACAGTTATCTTGGAGAAAGATTTGTGAATGTGATGGTTTTGTAAGATTTTAATGAAGTCAGAAACTGATAGCACCGGCTAGAGCCAGGCACGATGCAGGCAGGTGCTGAACAAGCTTCCCCAGCTCAGCCTCTGCCAATGCACGTCCCCCCGACCTGCAGCACTGCAGCTGTTCCTCTTCGTGCCAAGTTGTGTGGTGGTGGTTTGGGGATTTGGAAAAACACATTCTCTGCACAAATACATTTCAGGTCTCCAAAGGGCAGTGAATTAACCCACTGTATCACTTCCAGTGTAATGAATTTTTAAATTCCTCTTTCTAAGCACAAAAGCCTCCTTTTTTTTTTTTTTTTTTTCTCCTCCAGGGCACAGCAATGAGTACCCTTTTCATTCTTCCTTTAGCTCACTGCTACATTTTGATCTTTGCAGTTCAGCTGCAATACACTACTTTAAAAGATAAGCATACTTTCCTTATAGATAAAAGAAATAGAAAAATTTCTTTGAACTATATTTATTAAATTAACAAGGTGGGAGAGGAAATATTTTAATAATTCAGGGGCAGATTCTTTACTCTTTGAAGCAGTGATGAGCTCTCTGTGGTGTCAGTGATCTAAGTTTGTGCCAAGAGTGGGGGTGCTGGAAAGAAGTATTTGTTTTATTTGACTGTTAAAAGGGTGCTCATCTCATTACCTGGTTTGATATGAGTTATAATAATGCACATGAGTCCTGAACAACCGTATTTTGAAAGAGATCTCAGGTTTTCAGATCTAGGTTGCAGTTTTTAGTCCTCAATAGCAGCCCTGTAGAAGAGATGCAAAACTGCTGGCAGTGATCTGAAAGAATCACAGTTGTGAAGTGGTTGATCAACAAAGGAAGCCGTGACAATTTAATGAATTGCCAGAAAGTCATCTCATTTATTTACCATGATTCATATTTATATCCTCTATCTTTCTGAAGGAGAGTGACTTAACTTCCTATCTTTCATACGAGAACTGAAATGCACTTTCTGAGGGTGTGTGGTAGGTGTCCTGGGCTTAGTTGAGATTCAGTAACCAGTTACACCAAAGGTTCATTGTGTTTCCAGATTTAAACCAATGGATCACTCCATTGATGAAGATGATCTTCAGTTCCAAAAATTTCATTTTCCTGCTGTGATAAACAAAAAATGCATTGGTTAGCAATACAGTTTTTGCTTACTGCAGTTTCCCAATTTCAGATTTAAAAATAAAACAATGGATAATAATGAAAATTTGAATGTCAACCTTGTTGCAGTTCACCTTGACCCTTAGATAAAAGTAATCAAAGGGTAGTGGGAAAGGGCTGTTTGTAGGGGCTTTGTTTATTTTCTTAGGATCAGATCAAGTTGGGTCAAAAAAACAAAACGATCTTCTCCCTCAAAAGAAATCCCACTCCCCACAAACAATTTTGTCCTTTCTCTAGGAAATAAGGATTGTTTTTTTTCGTTGACAATTTGTTTCCTCTTTTTTCCCTGTGAATATTCCATTTTTATCATATTGCAAATTTATGTGTCCATTTTATTCCTTTAAAGGAAAATGCTAACATGTTAAGAAACAATAAACTTAATTAGAAAAGAGGAGAGGGAGTGTCAAGATATTTATCTGTTATACAGTGATAATATTTTCCAGCTGTTCTAATACACAGGTCCCATCACAGGGTTGTGAGAGGGATCTTAGTAATTCTCAAGAGTTTCTGGTTTCATTAATGTCTTTGCTTTCTGCTTATCGAAGGGAATTCTTTTCAGAAGTAGACCTATACTCAGTGGTGTCAGAGTGTTTTTGCTGAAAGTCTGAAAGTGAAACTGAGAAAAGCAACAGACATTTTCTGTATGTAGAAACAAATGGAGAAACATTTAACATGGAAGCTATGTGGCTTTTTGTAAAGAAACACTCTTATATGCTAAAAATATACAGCACATGGGGCATTTCCCATTGGAAAATGAAAGGGAAGGTGCTGAGTGATACATCAAAGATCTATGAATTAAGGTGGATAACTCTTTAAGAACATGAATGACCTCAGGAGGAATTTTTGGAAGTGGAAGAAGCTAGATGTTTCACCTTCCCAGGGGTGTGTATGAATTTCAGGTTCGAAGTCTGCAGCACAGATGAGGATATTCTGTGTACTGAACACATAATAAGAGGAACATTTTACCCTGAAATGCTTGTGATCTAAGTTGGATGACAATGAATGACAGATGAACCTAGAAGTGGCTTAGTGTATGGTATTCAACACATAAGGATGCCCTCCTGTGCCCACTGGTGACCTGAATTACTGTAGCCAGATTACCTATATGCTGGCTGATAACCATGGAGCAACTGTGCTCCCTGGGATGAATCCCTCCAGCCCAGCACCTTTTCTCTGGTGCTGTTGGCTTGTGGTTTTCTGGGTAGAGAAGCTCAACAGCTGTTGGATTCCTCCTTGTGCAGCTGCTCATATCTGGGTATTTAAGAGTTTGCTATCATGTGACTTCAGAGGGCAGAGAAATCTTTGGAAGTGCCCCAAAGCTGGCATCTCAACCACAGCTGCGAAAAAGCTGGACAAATCTAAGCAGGTAATTAAATATGCAAGAAATTTTCAGAAAGAAAAAAGTCTCTTGTTTTTTTCCTTGTTCTGGGTCTAATTCTGAAAAATGCTGAGTCCCTAGGCATTGGTTCTGAGCACATGTAATTAACTAAATTCAATAGGCTTATTTATAATACCACTGTGCATCTAATGTGAGCACCACCTTAGTTACAGAACCTCCAGCTAATGCTAACTTTAAGAGGTTCTGTATATACAAAATACTAAATATTGTTTCAAATTGTGTTAGCTTATGTTTGCTTACTTAGCTTGCTTGAACAAATAGACAAACAGCATTATTTGCTTTATCCACATGAGGAGAACAACCCTTTCAAGAGGCTTGTGCTGAAATTCCTTTGGCACAACCTAGTATAAGTTCCCTGCATGTCATTTATGTGAACTGTGAGAGACTCAGACCTCTTGGGCCCCTAGAGGGTCTTACCTCTAGTATTTACCAATTTGTCTGTTTTAAAACTAAGGATAAGTTGTATTCATTAATCTCAACTCTAACTCCTTATTAGTATTTACCCACAAATTCTTCAGCGTAAACTCTGAATTTTCTGAAAGCAATAGCCTTAAAGACATACCCGTGAAGAACAGCATAACAACGTAAGTAGTCACACTCCTGAATTGTGCAAAAGTCAGCTGTGCCTTACATGTTAGTTCAGGAAGGTGTAATGGTGCTTTTATTTTATATTTCATTTATAAGCTGTTCAGAGAAAGGATCTTTTTTTTTTTTTTCCCACAGTACCTAATATTGAGGTTCTAATATTGTCTATGTCTACCACAAACAACCAAGAAATATTAAAATTAATTTGCTGTATCAGATCACAGTCTCCTTGTTGGATAAAATATCATTGGAAGACAAACTATTCCTAAAGCACTGTCTTACTGCAGCATAGTGGACTGGAGCATTGTGATCAGTATCCCCTATAAAAAGTATTTCCCATAATGGTTCTAATATTTATTTAAATGGAAGATATTTAGAAAATGGTCATCTATTTGTTGTTTCTTCTTTGTTAACTTCAGAAGGAGATAGATATTTTTGCAGGAGGAAGGAGGTTAATTATTTTTTTCTACTTATAAAAGAGAATAAAGATGTATCAAGAACTTGCTGCAGACAGTAATGTTGAGCACTTTAAATACCCCTGCATAAAGTGGTGGAGGAATATTTTTAACTTTCTGAAAAATATTGAATTTCATTGTAATATCTTTTGGAGTGATTAGAATAGCTCTGGTCAACTAGAAAGTAAGTATACTTTTTTAATAGTTGCATTACTCTAATGATTCCATGATTGAAAGGAAGCAAATTTGATAATAGCTTCTCTTTGATGACAGATACGTTTAAAAGATAAAATATATCAGAACCTTTTAGAAAGTCAGAAAACTGCTTAGTCAAATTCAGCAACAATAAATTCCATTAAAGTCTTTTCAAAGATAGTATTAACCAAAACCACAGAACAACTTTCTTCCACTTTAAAACTTGCAAGATGCTTTTAAAATTTTGTTTGACCCTCACTGGGGTAAAAATGGGTTTTACCATTAGTTTCAGTGAAATAAGGAACAGATTAAAATGCTAATCTGTATTACTGAAAGTAAAACGAATGCTTGTAGTCTAAATTATAGAGCAGGGGTGGAGGCAATGTTTGCCTGAGAAATCTGAAAAAAGTTTTAAACTGAGAAAGATTCAGCATTTTTATAGACTAATCTAGATTGCTACCCCAATAAATTTACCATTCAAATTACACCTCTGTGAGGCCATGAAAGGTTATCAATAGTCACACATGGAAGACTTCTGGAAGATAGGTCTTCTGTTAGCACATATCAATTAGAAGAATAGTCATTTTAGAGGCTACTTGGGGTGCTGTCTGGCATAGATCTTCCACAGAGGTCAGTTACAAAAGAAAACTGAAAACACATGGATTTTAATGCCTTTGAGGAAGTCAGTTTGTCCTCTCATTCATTCTCCTGGAAATCAATAATACTGGATGAAATTCATCTAAACTTCAGCAGTCAAAATCTTGGGCAGCCTTTATAAGCTAGTGCTCTAGATTCCTTCTCTTGTCAAACCATGCAGGAAATGAGCTCGTCTACATTAACACCTCTTCCCACTGACTGTAGATTGAATTAGGAAGTCTGACTTAGACTAGAAGAATAACTCTGAAATGGACAAAGAGAGATGAGATGAATCCTTCCCATTTGGATTCTACAAACTGAAAATACTGCAGCAGTATTCATGAGGATATTTAGCTATTTTCCTCCTAATTATATCTACTGCTCACTGAAATCAATAGGAAAAAATTTATCAGTTGCAATTAGTGCCCATGCTGGCCCTCGGTTTCTGCATTCACAAACATTTGTCAATAAAAGACATATTTATTAGCAGGAGATTATCACTGTGTTACAACTTCGCTCATGAGGAAGCGCAGCCATTGACTGCATTACCCAGAAGCACTCTTCTTTTCTCAAGATGGCAGTAATTGTTTTTTTAGGCAATGCAGTCAGTTGACTGAAACCATGACATGTGCTTTGTGTACATACACCTCATTAACAAGCTAAGGCCTTACCAATACATAATTTTAAACCCTTCTATATGGAGAATTCAGAACAGAGTATTAATTAAATTAAATTAAATAAAAACAGCTCCCCAGTACATTATGAACTGATTCATTTTGTGTATTATCACTGTAAAACAAACAGTTAATTTAGTGACACTTAACTATAAAACTTAACATGTGAAGCATTAATAGCATATACGTCTCTTCCTGTAAATCTGTACTAATCTTACTGATGGTGAACTGGTGGCTCAGCAGTAAACAAATAAACACCATCCACGGACAAACTATGTAAACCTATTGACAATCATGTCCTCTCACTTGATGCAGTTGCACATGTTAAGAAAAGGTATTTTAAAATAAGGATGTCATTTATTGTCAAGCTGGTCACTAGTTTTGCAGTTTGTTAAGTGACATAAGGTAGTTTGTACATGATGAGAGAGCAGAAACAATGAGAAGAGGAAAACAGCAGGACAGTTTGTGAGATTAAAGACAATAAAGGCCATTCACAAAGAATCAGCATATCATGAGGAAGAATAAATACAGTGTAATAGTGTCACTTCCAAAGAAATACTTATCCAGTACACAACAAACACACACATCCCTGACAAAATAAAGACAAGTGTACAAAGAAATACAAAATGATGAATTACAACATAAAAATAAACCTTATCTTGTAAGACTTGTAAAATAATTAGCAAATACAATACATAGTCATTAGCAAAGATGAGCACTGTAAAATATCCATGGCTTAGGGTACATAATGTGTACCCTAAGAGGTGTTCCCAGCTGAGAAGCTGGTAAAATATAACTTTCTAACCTGTTCAAGTAAGTTATTGCCTTTGATTATGTATGATTTCTGGTATGTGTTCTGTAAATCAACAGCTAAAATGAACTCTATGTTATACAGTCTCTCTCCTTTAAGAGAGACACTATATTTTGAGTAGACCAAAGCAGGTGCTTTTGCAGGATGGAATATAAGATTCAGAAGCTGAAGGAGCCACTTGCAGTGGACAGCATTGCACTGTAGCATTTGCAATGTCGTGTCTGTCCCCCCCCCCCCCCCCCCGAAATTAAAACAAACAAACAAACAACAACAACAACAACAAAGCCAGCTTTTTTAATCAAGCAAAAGCCCTGTAAGGTGCCAGCAAAAGTAATTTATAGAATGCTACAACTCTACTACCATCTTCACCATGGTTCAATTTACATCTGCAAATGTCCCTGTCTGTTTCACTTTGACAATTAGGTTCATTCTGTGTGTAGTGGTTGCTCAGATGGCTCTACACTGGGAGCAGCACGAGTTTTCACGTTAGGCTAAAGTTGTACAACCCCCAGAGCAAGGACACAATAGTAGCAACATGACTGTGTTGCTTCTGTTTCAGTTTCATCCATACACTGGACATTAAGTCATTGTATGTATAAGTGACTGTTTGAAGCAATATGCCTTAAAATTACAGATGTGCCCTCAAATTCTTTGCTTTCAAACCTCCCAGGAATGGATTTCACACTGTATTTTATTTTAACCAGAATAATACATTATTTTCAATTGTTCACAGAAGAGAAATCAGGAACAGCAAAGGAGAATTTAAAAGTTTATTCATCAATAAAATCTTCCTTAACCAATCTAAGTGGATTATTTATCTATCAAGTATATTTTAAGTAATGCCTATTTGAGGCTAGTACCTAGAGACTCCTCTGACTGTTGTGTTAAAAGGAGTGAGCACTAGCACCAACCAGACATTCTGCCCCCAGAGGTTGCAGTCTTAGACTATATTGTTTTGTCTTTAAATATATATATGTGTGTATATAAATGTATACAGGCTACCTGAATGTGGAGAATAATTTTTGTGTTCTTTCAGAAAGTCATTGATAATAATATATGAATAAGGGTGCATGCTCTATTTTCCTTCAAGCAACACTTCAAGAATTTTTTGCAGATATGTGAGTAAAACCTAATCTAATGGAGACTGATGTGTTCTGAAACATACAGGGGACCATAGGCAAAAATAATTTAATTACCATTGGATATTGTTCATGGGTAAAGAAAGCGTAGGGCTTCGGTTACTATCTGTAATTAAAAGTCTCATGCAAATCCATTTCATAGCTGGGAAAGAATATGCCTCAAAGGTGGAAAATAGAGCATATTAGACTTTCAAACACAGCTAAGATTACAATAACAGTGGAAATTTAGGGCTATGCATTTCTAAGTAAGGACTGTGCTTCTCTTCGTCTATGATGGACAAATGAATGACCCTAGAGCAGTGGAATTTAAGATATACACCTTTATCTTCAGGGTTTCAACTGGTTATCTTAGGCAGCTCACTGCTTGGTTCCTGGTAAACCCCAGCCTGAGATGCCACAGTCTCCTTATGAGATCTTTAAGGCTCCCCCACAGCCATGCTTAATTCTGGACTGTGGATTTCATAACTTGTGACGGGCATTCACTTATTGCCCTCTATGGGACTGGAGCCGGGATGTTCACTCAGATTTTGGACCATGGGATGACATTGTCCTTCCTGAGGAACTCAGATGATAAACTTTCTGATTGCTAGGGTTATCAGCTTGGTGCCTTTACATAAATAAAGTTTTCCAAAGTCAAAAAATGACAATGAAAAAGGAAACTTTTTCTGTCCATTAAAAATATAATGAAACACATAGCATTGCACAGATGCTGGGAAGTCAGAAATCTCATTAGAAAGCTCTGTTCTGTGTCACACAAGGAGAAAAGAATGACAGAAAAATCCAGTGAACCCTGATTTCAGAGAGGACAACCTTTTATTTTCCCCTTAATGATTTAAAATCCTTTGGGGAAAGAACTGTGAGGGTGGAGGAGGAGCAAAGGAGAGGTCAACACCTTTTTGTGATAACATTTGCGGGGGGGGGGGGGGGGGGGGGCGTGCTGGTAGGGGACAAGAAGAGAAGGAAAAAAGACAGTAAACATGATATTTAACTTAAAAGGGAAAGCACAATTGCAGTTTATTAAACTAGTTTATTAAATAAAACAGCAGCAAAGCAGTTTTAAAAAGCCTATTGCATATTCCTTTGGGCATGTTCAAGATATGGTTAAATTGATACTTGCAGTGGTTCTGATCTAAAGTAATAAAATCAAAGGAAATGCTCCCATTAACTTTAACAAGCTTTGGATCAACCCCCTGATGAATTGTGCTGCTCACTGGCTTATAGCTGAGCTACACTAGCTGTCAAACAACCAAAAAGTCTCTCCCCTGGGTATCTTGGCATATAACCCTTAGGTATGCTTACAAAACGACATGGGGAATGACACACAAAGAAAGGAAAATGGGCATTTCTGATGCCAGACACCATCCGTCTTCAATTAAGTTAGCTTCCGAAATGTTTCAAGTATCCAGGCTCTTTTTGAAAGCCCAATTGACCCAGAAGTCTCTAACAAAGCAATCCTTAAAACCAGCCACATAGTTAGTTTGTTTGCTTGATGGGGGGTTCTTAATGCCATAAACCCCAGTGCAGAAGTTAATAATTTCATACATTATCACTTTGAATATGCAATAGAAAACTCGAGGCAGCTGTTTGAACTTCCCTTTAAAAGAGGACAGATTGCCTTTATTGTGTGCACTACTTCATGGGTTGTTTGAGGCCAGGGCAATTATGGGATGAATGACTTCCCTTTAGCTGTTGATGTGTAGGCTTCTTGTTGTGTGCATATTGTTAGGGGCTTTTTTTTTTTTTTTAATGAAACATGGGGCCATGTGATAAAGCAACAACAGAGATGACAGGTAATGATCAAAAAAGGAAACAGTCACTGCTGACTTGGATTTTTATTGTCTTGTAAATGAAAGAATTAGAATAAGTTACATTTCTATGGATGTCATTCTTACTGGTTTACCACTCCAAGTGTGGGTGTGATTTTGTGCTGTAAACACAGGTAAGAAGTAAGCAAACTTTTCAAATTAAGCTCTGTTTTTCCTCTTGGAATGTAGTGGTCTTTGCCACAGGAGAAATTCTTAGCTAATTTAAAGGTTTTTCATTTTTATTCACTTGTGCCACAAATGGTCTCACAAACTGACTTCTTGTAAGTGGACTTTGCCATTATTTATGAACAAGGTAGTTCATGAAGACACTTCTATTTCCTCCTAAATAACTTATTTTTTCACTTTTATTGGAAGTAGGGTAACCTTCTAATTGGAAGATTATTCTGAAAGTCGAATTATATACATAGGAATAAAAGAATTTCTGTAGGGTCCAACTGGCTACATTGGAAGGACTCTTCGACAAACTGCTTATTATAAGGTTACTATTTTCTGAAGAAACAGAAGTCAGAGGACCAAACCTATAATGAAGCCAACTGACAATTCTTTAAGGTACAATAAGAAGAAAAATATATTTTTTTCTAGGAAACTCATAGAAATGGTTATATGATGTAAAATGCATATACACCTAATAATATTTGAGACACACTTGGATACCTGAGATGTTTGAGCTTTACTACCACATATGACATGATACTTACTGGACAACTTCACTTTCCTGGAGTAATTGCTGCAGGTGAGGCTGGATACCTCAATGGCACTAGTACCTATGGAATCATAGAACAGAATCATAGAATATCCTGAGTTGGAAGGAACCCACAAGGATCATGGAGTCCAACACTTGGATCCAAACAGGACCACAAAAAAACAAAACAAAACAAAAAAAACCCACAGACCATGTATCTGAGAGAATTGTCCAAATGCCTCTTGAACTCTGTCAGTCTTGGTGCCATGACCACTGCCCTGAGGAGCCTGTCCCAGTACCTGACCACTGTCTTGGTGAAGAACCTTTTCCTAACACCCAGCCTGAACCTTCCCTGTCCCAGCCCCATGCCATTGCCTCAGGTCCTGTTGCTGTCCCCAGGGAGCAGAGCTCAGTGCCTGCCCCTCCACTTCCCTCGTGAGGAAGCTGCAGGCCGCCATGAGGCCTCCCCTCAGTCTCCTCTTCTCTGGGCTGAACAAACCGAGTGACTTCAGCTGCTCCTCATACGTAAGGAAGTTACCTGAATTTTGTGGTCAGTTAAATTACCCAGGAGGAAAGACAGACTGTCTACTTTATCACTTCCTGCTCCAGACAGGATGAGTACATAATGTAGGTATCTGTTCCAGTGCCCAACCACCCTCTTGGTGAAGAACCTGTTCCTAATATCCAATCTGAAATTCCACTGATGTGGCTTCATGCCATCCCTTGGGTCCTATCACTGGCCACCAAAAAGAAGAAATCAGCACTTCACCCTGCTTCCCCTTGTGAGGAAGCTGTAGACTGTTTGAAACTATTGAATTTAGGCCTCTATTTATTACATTCCTATGGTTAATACAGCAGATTTTCTGACACTGCACATTCGTTAGAAACATCTGTACTGATTTAAAACTTCTCAGAATAATCTGACAAAATTATTAGGTCAAGCCTTAATTTGCCACAAGTGTGTCCAGAAGCAATATTAGTATAAAGGTACATATATGTTTTCAGTTCCTTGGCAAATACATAGAAAATGCAAAGTAAAATAGGGGGGAATTATCAGAAATACTTTTCAGACTATTTTGAGAAAAAGATGAACAGAAATGTTTGAGACCATGTAACATACCTTCTGCTCTATTTTGTAAGTTTTCTTGAACTTTTAAATACAATCAAAATAAATTACATTAGTAATGTCAAACAACAAAGGAAAGTATTGCATTCTGAACGTACCGAGAAAGAACACTTAGATCTATACACATGAATGTTTTTTCCTATATCATTTAGTGTTGATTGAACATATTTGCTGAGATTGACAAGATTTCATGAAAGGTTTTGTTTCATTGCCTGCATTTTCTGTTAAGATAGTTTGGTTAAAGCTGTTACACTTTTGATCTTTATTACTGATACTTCCTAGATAACCATGAAATTTAACCTCTTAAATTTGATTTTATTTAATGCATTCTGTCTGTCTTTGCCTACTGCATAGAGTATAAAATATGTAATCAATGCTATCTTGAGTTAATATTCCAAGAAAATATTTTATTTTCCAGTGATGAATGAAAATGACTTATTATCTTGTTAGCATGACAACATATATATATGCTGAATTATATTATTATTTTTTTCCTTTAATTCAAAGATAGTAATTCAAAGATGTTCATTAAAAACTGTAAAAAAATATTGGAAAGAGCTTAAAAAGTCTTTTGAGGTTCATTTGCATAATTCCTTTTTTAGAACTTTAATTAACAAGGATCTGTAAGTGTTCTTCCCACTTGTGTTGCAATTTCCCATGCAAATACAAATTAGGAAATACTATATTTACTGCACCAGAAGGATGGTATATGCTAATAGCACTTAAAAACAATTGTCATATTGTGAAATTAAATCTTCTGGACATTTCTGTTAATACATTTAGGGCTACATTTCCAGGGCTAAAATATGTTTTGCCTGTTTGAAAAAAACTCACAGTGATGAGTATAAAATTAACTTTGCCAAAATCAGACGGAAATTTTTCAGTGGTGATGGAGGGGCTAAGGTTTCACACTTGGACACCTGCAAACACAGAAGTAGTGGTGGTTCCTCAGGTGAATATACCAGAGTGGAACAATGATCTTGGATACTGGTGCAGAAAATAACCCAGTTCTCCTGGCAATGTCTTCAAGTAAACATAGGAAAATTATATTTTGTCCCCTCTTTATGGCATATGCAGAAAAGAGACTGATATAAGAACTATTAGGGAGTTCTGCTCCCTCACTTCTTTTTCCTCCCAAGTGGACTTGCAGGCTTGAACTTTGAGCCATTGTGAATTGATGTAACACCATTGAAAAGAAACCTGCTGTTCTTAATGCAATGAGTGAATGAAACCTAAAAAGCTGGATTAGATAATTTCAAAATTCCTTTTTTTTGCTTGTTATTTTTGTAGCTGTTTACCTATACTTAACTCAATTGTCTGGAATTCATCACTCCTTGTAAAACATTCTACATTTCTTTGATCTTTATGCTTTCACTTTGAATTTCTTCTCTGTGTATTTTTTTTTCCTCCCACTCTTTCTCTGATTTTGCCATAAAGGTATTCTTTACTGTCATAAAATATCTTACATACGTGGGTGGCTTTTTAAAGAAGTGGCATCTATAGGAAACGTCTTACATATAAGTGTAGGGTTGTGGGAGTTACTTTATCTGTTGAGCTACAGGATAAGAGGGATATAGTTTAATTTATACTGAAATGTTTTGCAGTAATTTTTACTTGAAAATCTTGAAATAGGAAAAAGAAGAAGCAGGTCAAAAGAATAGTTTTACTCCATCTTTTGCATGGAAGTTGGATATTTGTTATTCTAGTCTCAGTCCTTAAGAAGTGGCCGAAACTGTCCCTTATAGTTTTAACTTTAATTAAAATTAAATCTTTAGTACTCTCTATAACAAAGGCAAAGATTCTTGCAAATTCCAGATACATATTTTTAAACTTACTGATTTTAATTTATGCCATCTTTTTCCTTTAACTGTCTGCTACTTTTCTGTGCCTGTGCTTAATATCATCTTTATCTACCATAAAGCAACATTTTGTTTTCTCTCACTTTAATCTTGGATATCTAAAACAAACAAACAAACAAATTAAACTTGTACCATGAGCACAGTGCCATAGATTTGAAGTTTTTTTTTTTTTTCCTTGAATATAACAATTACACCAAAAAATAATATATGTTGAATAATGGCAATTTTTATAAACTTGTCTTCATTTATTCACCAAACCAACTTTATTCGGTATATTCATTATTTGATATTTGACATACTCTGGGGTGTGTTCATAGGAATCTTGTTTAAAAAAGAATGTTGAGACTGAAAAAGGAGTAAAGCCACTAGAGCTGTCCTTATAACATAATCTATGTGGAACCATCCCATAAGTTTTCTTCACAAGATCCTCATGATGATATAAATAGGAGTTTAAGTAGAGTTATATGGCAAACTTCTACCTTTCTTAACAAATCATCCTTTTTACTGAAAATGCACAAACTTTCATTAAAAGTCTCTTCTATAAGCTACAAAGTTATGCTAAGTAATACCAATTTAAATGCTCTGAAATGGATGAAACAAGCATTTGCATGTAGCTAAATCAGAACGTTGTTATTCTGATTAGTTTTAACCTAACATGCAATATGAAACAGACACATTTTTAGTGGAGATAACATTGACAGCTATTAAGAACAAAGAGTTTGATTTACCCGCGGTTTGAAGGAATATGAAAAGGTCAAGATTAAATTCCCCCAAAGATCAGCATAATGATACACAGCACACTACAACACTTAGCTTCTTTGTGATGAACTACAAAAATACAGTAAAATGGGAACTCTTATACTGCACAATATTTAATTCATGGAATACTCAAATAAATATGCATATGGAAGCCTCTTTCTATGCTAGATGTCATAAATACACTTCAGCTACATTCAGTGTTCCTTGTCAATACACATAACTTTATGTTTTAGTTAACAAGAACAGCAAAGGTTTTGGATGAAATAGTGTTAAATGAAATTTAATTATGGTAATTAAAAAAAAAGTGACAACTAAGTTACACTAATTCCTTTGTGCAGTTGTGGAAATCTGTTTCTACTAATATGAAGATGTGACGCACTTAATATGATCCCTTTCCCTCATGACATCCATATCCTAGAAACAAAGAATGGTTTAGGTTGGAAGGGACCCTAAAAATCAGCTAAATCCAACCCCCCTACCATTGGCAGGGACACCTCCCACTAGACCAGGTTGCTCAAAACCCCATCATTCTCAAACATTCGTAAACCATCCCTTCTTCATTAAACCAGAGGTCCTAATAAGTAACCTAATAACTAAATTTTGGTCTGAGCAACCTTGTTGTTGACTGTGCTTTGAGCAGGAAGTTGGACTAATGACTTCCTGATGTCCTTTCCAGCCTAAGTTATCTTATACCTTATGAAGTGGATGTGTTTCTATGAAGATATTTAAAACTGCACAAAGAAGACAAAACAACCAACTATGAATTGTAAATAAGGGTAATAAATAAACAATGATCAACATTCAGTTACTTAAGTTTAAAATTGATGTTGCTCTTGAAAAACCTAATCAGACATTTTCTGAAATGGACCAAGTATTTTACGGAAGTTCTATGCATGAAACTTATAGCAGTTTCTATACAATGAAAAATGAAACTGTATAGCTGATTTGGAAGTATAACTGGAGCACAGAAATACCATTAAGTTAAGTGCTAAATGGCCTATCAGTGTTACAAAACAATTTTTCATATCAGAAAGGCAATCTTGTTTTTTCAGCTCCCACCACTTCAATGATAAAAAACTAACAAATAAATAAGAAAACAAACAAGCAAAAATCAATTTCAATCTAAGAATTACCATAAGATTGTGTTGATATTAATAACAATAAAAATGATGATAAAATTCATCTCTCCTTAAGTGTCATCAATAATGACACCGATACTTTGGGAAAAAAAGAATTGTTTGTTTAATTGAAAATATTAATTTGCAGAAATGTACCCAAACTAAGGCACTGGAAAGACAGGTCCAGCCTAACTGTATGGGAGATGTAGTAAATGGTGGAACAGTATTGATAACTACAGTCTCAAACCAGCAGTCATCAATCTGGAATCAACCTCTTCCATTTCTTACATATTTAACACTTAGCATCTATGCTACTATAATAATTGTATGAATTATGTGATTCTGTGAATTCCTTTTTTAAAAAAATAAAATAATAATATTGAGTCATAAGTTCATAAATGGTGAAATGAGAAAGGGTCACCAAGTGTTTTCTTCCTATCAGTATTTTGGCAATTTCTGTATGAAGGTGACAACTCTTGGTTGAAGGTGATCCTCCAGAAAATTAAGTCTTTCTGTTATTCTGAATGTATTTATTTATTTGACCTCCAGTAGCAATTTGCATTGCTAGACTTTTTTTTTTTTTTTTTAATAAAATGAACAAAATAGGCAGCTTCAAGTTGTAGTTCATCACCTGAAATAAATGGCTAAACTAGGTTAGGTCATCTTATTTTATTTTTTAAATGGACTTGGTGCCTTGCACAGGTACAGATATCCACCCTGTAGACATTTAATAAACCGAAAGCTTCCCTTGGTAGGTTGTTCAGTGGTTTCCTCTGGTTGTTTAAAATGTATAGCATTTTTTTTCCTTCTAGCTTTAATGTTCCCTTAGCAGCTTACTGAAGGTATTACACTAACAGAGTAACTCATAGTTAGTCAACATGCCCTTGGGAAATAGGCCTCTTTCCTTCCAACATTTACTGTTTGTGGATTTTAGCAGAGGGAATTTACTGTTTTACCTACCTGATAAGAAGTTATAGAAAGGTCATGCCCCATCTATATTTTATAACAACCTGCTGGTTACAACATATTCCCAGAAAATAGGACTCTTAGGATCTTAGTTTTCTTCATTTTCAGGAGTTTTAAACTCATATTTCAGGAGTGTTTCTTTACCAGTATGCTTTTCAAGTATTCTGAACAACAAGGACACATTAGCACTAAGGATTCCGGCTTAGCATTTAGAGTTCTCTCTTGAGAGGTGAGTTTTAATCTTTCCAACACAAAAACAAAAAACCTCCAAAAAACATGTTTCCCTACCCTATGCAAGAACTCTACGTACTATGCTATTAAAAAGCCGCAATGTTTTAAAAAGATATCATAAAAAGATAACTACTATTTTCTATAAGCGAGCCATTCCATGAACAGACAGATACATAAATGTAAGACTTTTTGAAGAATATAACCAACAGGCAGTGCTGGCCAACATCCACGGGAGAAAGCAGGAAGAAGTAGATGACGTGCAATCAAATAAAGATAAAAGCAATGAACATGCTGGTTAAGAGTTTTGAAAGAGGTAATCTGGCATGCTGAAAAACAGGATGTGAAAGACAAGGGGATTTGAAATGTGCCTAGTCCTAATTTGGAAGCAGTAGAATAATTCTCACTCAATACCAGTGTTGCAATATGGGCATGTAGCAATGCTGGCAATTGATAGAGATAATAAATAAATAAATAATAAAATCTGGTCCTAAACATGCTTCTTCAAGACACTGTTCTCCCATGCTCAGAAGAAACGCTAGAGTACACTTTAACATTGATCTATCTGTGTCTAGCCATTCATTCAGTATATGTCTTGCAACAAAGCTACATGTAATGCAAATGATGAAAGAAGGGATGAAAGACTTTATTCAGTCAAGAATCTTCATAACATCAATGACATCTCTCTTTCCTTCTCTGGAATACTATATATAAAATGGCATCATGCAATGACTGTGAGTTACAGCACAAACTAGCCAGATGTGTAAAGTTCAGAACATCCAGCTCACTGAGCAATTGGTTTCATATTGGCTTGTAGATGACATAACCAGGATGGTCAGGGTGAATACTATATAACAGCAACGTCCCTGTGACCTGATTATACTGATTATAACTTTATTACAAATATACTCTTTTCCTAATGAACAGTTAATGGGTACATTGGATTCCAGAACACTTCTGCTGTCACAGATAGTTTTAAATGTTCACTTAGGAACTAACATAAGGTTTAAGAGAAAAAAAATGCCATTTTCATTTTCTCCATTTTCTAAATTGAAAGACTATATTAAAACATCTCCTTTGATGGCTTTTTTTTTTTTTTCCATCTATTGTCCTATGCCTTTATAATGTAAATTATTCATTTGATGAATACATATTCCGGAGGAGCTCAGCAATATTAGTGGAGTGATTCTCTTATGACCATGAACAGACTGAAAATGAAACCTCCCAAAGGTCTTGGTTCTGATATCTGTGGTCCCTTTGTAATACCAGATACCATTATAAATTTCTCAGTAATCTTGCAGTGAGTTTTTGTTTTGAACAAATCAAGTCTCCTTTGAGTAAAGTTTATGACTCTATGATGATTAATAATCTATGATCTCTTAAGGACATTAAATTGAAAAACATTATTTCCCATTAGTAAGCTTTTACAACTCATCCTTTACCTAATTTATTCCTATAGAGAATTTCTTTTAGCTGACAGAGTGTGCAGCCTCTGCAGCTAATGACAAGGGACCTCCTTCATAATCTGGCAGCCCCCGGTACTGCACTGTTGAGCACCGTGAGGGGTGAAATACCAGATTGAGGGATATGAGTAAGATATGCTTAGCTGTCTTTTTAACTTCAGGGTTTGAGACAAACGGTTTGATGCAACAACACCCATTTAAACAACATCACAAAGTGTCACATTTTGGAATGATCTGCAGGTAAACAGAGCTCCTGTAGACCTTCTCTTTGCCCCATGGGCAGCTAGACATGAACCTCTGGTGTTGCTCAGTAAAGCATGAGTAGATTGTGATTAACATCTTCAAATATTTGATCCAAATTGATCTCAGGTGTCAACAAAATTAGAGTTACATGATGAATTATTTTGTTCCCTGGTGGGCTTCCACCATTTTTTGTTAGGTGAATGACCCCCACAGTATGGTCCTAAATAAACCAGGAGGTGTGGAAAAATATGGTTCTGAATAAAATTGCCTCTATGGTAGCCTATATTTCTTGCAATTCTCCATAGGCTACAGTTTGAGATTCTGTGTCAAATGTAGAATTAATTTCCTCTTGGGTAATTTTTATACAAGCCTGTAACATAATAAAAAACTTCCAGGAACTGACAGAGCTACCTGTTCTCATTCAGGTTAGGTCAACATTATTGAAAGGCTATGCCCTGGAAGTAGTGTAATTTAATGTCTGCTGATCTGCTCTTTGATTTTAACAGCACCCATAACTTGACATGAATTTGTAATATGATCATAAATTATAAATTTACAGTAAAGTTATCCAGCAATTCTATCATGAAAATGATTTTAAATTAACCATCAACATTCAGAGAAAGGAATTGCATTTGTAGATTGCCTTGTGAAATGATTTACTGATTTAAGCCATTTAAACCATGAGCTCCCAAGTCTCTGCAGAACCTTTCTTTTTGTTTAAGGAAACTATATTGGGGGATGGAGGCTTGGATTCTCTGAGTCAGATCAATGAAGTTCCCATGATTTTCATGCCTCTAGATACACCAGCATATAGAAAGGTAAATATATCAATATGATATTGTACTACATAAACTAGACACAGTCTGAGTTTTAGATATCGTCAGTCTTTAGGTACCTACCACTCTATTTCTGTCTAAAATAACTTTTGAGCAGTTTTGTACCTTTTTTGAACTTCACACTTGTAAGAATCACAGCTAAATTAATCCTTTATCTGTCTCAGAGGTTAGTTATTCCTCTATCCAGTCCTGCTATAGTGAGCACCCTGAGGGTGCTTACAATCTTGAGGATGCTTAGGATTCTGATATTGCTCTGAGAGTGTATTGGCTGCACAAAACAGGAGAGGCTCTACCTTTATTCAGTACTTGAAGGTCAGGGCATAGACACTGGATGTAAGAGTACTGTGTTCAGTTCCTTTCTCCATACAAATTAGGTGAGCTTTTTCCTCACTGCCTCTTAAAAGGAGGCTGTCACCTTCAGGCTTCAGGATACTTAGTGGAGTGAAGTTGGACATATTTTGGAAATGCAGTGGGGCATCACAACAGCACTAGCTCATTATTACTGCCACACTTTACTATAGGGCTTCCCCATTTGCACGACACTTCACTATTAGAGCTTGGGTACATTAGACATGAGGCATAGTATATGTTTTTCAGGAGAGATATGGACAAACTGAAGAGTCCAGAGGAGAGCAGTGAAGTTGGCAAAAATGTCAACTATGATAAAAATCTGAAAAGCATGAAATTATTTAGTCAAAATAAATGAAGACTAAAGAGCTAGCATGCATTAAATGTTGCCAATAGCAGAAAGTGTGCATATTGTTCACTAAATCTATTGTAGGTCATAAATAGGATAAAAAGACAGAAAGGAAGATTTAGCTTTGGAAGATTTTTTCTTTAAGTGAAGATTTTTGAGCACTGAAACAGAATGTGTTAGAAGCTGTGGTAACTTAAAAAATGATTAGATAAATATCTGGTGGGAATAATCTTAGCTGTTCCTACATTCATACAGTAGGTTTACCATGCTATGAATATTATATGATCTATGAATGACCCTTCAGACACAACTGTCTGCAGTCTGTGAAATCCTTAGACTTGGAGATGGACTTGGAGTTAGTCTGAATTTAGGCTGTGATGTGATTCAGAAGTCCCCTTTTCAGATCTGTTCTCTGACTTCCCGTTTGTAACCTGATGGAGGAAGGAAGAATATGCTAAAGATTATGCAGAATACAAATGCTAGGTGTCTGGTTCATTGGGTTTGGGATCTCTCAGCATAAGACCAAGATGGCTCATGTCAATCACAACCTCCTAATACACCCCTGCAAAGCACGCAAATACTATAAGGCTATTAACATCCTAAATAAGTACTTAAAACAAATGCATTGGTACCTCAAACATTGATGAAATTGTTCTGGTGAACCCCATAAGGAATATCTGTATTGCCTCTCTTTCCTAGGTAGTGAACTAAGCACAAAGATGAAATGACTTGTTCAGAGTCACACAGGAAGTGTGTGGCCTGGTGTGGGAGCTGAATATAGCTATGAAGCCACAAGCCTTTCACTTCCTCTCTAAATAATTTCTAACCATCAGTATAAAACAACAATGGTTGTTCCTAGTGGAGAGAGGTGTTTTGTTAGTGAAATATTCTTGTGATGCACAAAGTAGCAGGACTGTCTCAACTGCGGCATTTGGAAAGGAATATTTCTTCTTAGGAATAGAGACCTAGATTTACAGGTATTGATTAAAAAGTATTCTCAACACAGAGTGGAAATCAAGCCTGCCGCCAAGAAGCCCACAATAAAGTGCATGCTTAATTGAGTGTAATAAGATGAACTCTGAATTATAATTGCAGGTGGAATTCAGAGGTTGGGAGGTGAAATAAACAATTTAGGATTATTGGAACAACCTGTCTCTAGTGAAGACTGGCATGTTTATATGCAGAGTATGCCACCCAATGATTTTAGTAAGCAGCAAACAACTGCCACCATAATTTATATTCATTTGAGGCCCTTCTCTGGAAAAGAGATCACTCATAATTCAAAGAGGAAATAGTGAGCATTTGCAGGGCAAGAGGAAAAACCATATCCACATGCCTGTACATCTAATGAACAGAAAACATTTACCAAAATACAGTACAAATTACTTTCTTGTCCATAGTTAATACTTTCCACAGATTCAGAACAATCTCAGGCAAGTTTGTTCTAGAATAAATGAACTCTAGAATAAAAGAATGCGTTATAGCACAATGTTAACAGGATAGAGACATGATTTTGTACTCAACCAGAATGCAAGATGGAGGTCATCTGAATTTAGTTCACTCGTACTGTGTGTATGGTGAAGATAAAAAGATGCAAAACATCTTACTTAAGCAAGTGGTGAATGTAACACAGAAGCATGGCTTGTTAGTTCCATAGATTAAATAAAAACCTTCTGAAACATTGCCTACCAAATAAATCACAATAACTCACTGTAATTACTGTTTCACACACACATATAACTATTTGTATATTATATATAGTATAAATGTTTTTATGAATGTTTCTAGATTATTTTGACTTTTATATGGGAAAAATAATAATAATTAATAATTAAAATGCTGTTATACATTATTTAACCAACACAAATACACAAATACAATGACAGACTTCTATTATCTTAGAAATAAGGAGAAGAAAATGTAAAATGAGCATTACTGCAGAAGAAAAAAAAAAGAGACTGAAAAAACCCCAACATTCTCATTTTAAATATCCACTTCAAAGAAACAGCAACTAACACCCACAAAATTTGAAGGGCTGGGTTACAGAAAGCATAATGGGAAATGTTCTTATGAAAGGATACACGTTTTTGTGAAAGTCAGAATGGCCTAAATTGTCAGTGGAAGACACTAACAAAATTGTCCTGTATGGTTCATTTGTCTCATGAAATTTTTAGAAAAGATAACGTTCAAAATTACTGATCAAATAAGCTTCATAGATTTGAAAAGAATATGTTTATGTCATACTCTACAAAAATACTTCTTTGCATACAATCTGTTTACATCCTTTCTAATTATGGAAATTAGTCCAGTCCTCTTCAAATGAAATAATTTTGTACAATCTTATCTGCTTTCCCTAATACCTACCAAACATTTTATAGGCTTTTCAAGATATAAGATTGAAATATGCTTCATTGTGTAAACCACGGTGTTGACCATTGTGTTGTGTTCACTGTGTTGACCATTTCAGCCATCATGAAAAGGTAAGGCATACAGAAAAGATTAAGATGGGTAGTAAAAATAAAAATACACTGTAGATAGCAAAGAGTTAGTTATTCAAGGTAAAGTTTGTGTCATAACAGATGTAGGATTCTTACTCTGATACAAAATGTTACCTATTAGTTCAATATTTTGAATATTTTTTAGGGGTCCACCATTATTTATGTATGGCTGTTCATATGTAATCAATTCAAGAGTCTCCTCCAGAGATTCAGCTGTTAAGACAAATCAGTTGTTGGAAGAAGATCTAAAACACATACAAATTCTTTAGTAGTTGAAAATATAGCAGCACCATTTAATGGTTATTTGCCAAAGAAGACTTACATAACGCTTCAATGTTAAATCTTCAAAGAACAGCACATACATGTACTAACTAGTCCATGTACTTCTGCTTTTCTGTACAATAGATAGATATATTTACATCACCTGCACACTGGATATTTTTCATTCCCTGGCACAGTGTTTTGGACCAGTAGTTAGGTCATGACAAAGTAAAGAGAAAAGTAGCAAACATAAAACAAAAAAGGTTCTAAAATAACTTGATTTGGGAATTGGATCAATTCCTAGGTATTGTGTGTGTGAGTTTAGGATCTGAATCAAAATCCCATGGACCTGCAGTTTTGGTGGAGTTTAAGCTTTTTAAGATCAGACTTAGTTCCGTTTTTCCTCAGGAAGTAAATCTAACGGATTAAGGATGCATACCAAAACTGCCGTATTGGGACAGTACTAACTACTGTCTTACTACCAGTTTAATATAAAGCCAGGCCAGAGAAATGTAGCTGCAGAATTCTGAAAGATGACACAAGAATTCAGACCAAAGGAAGACAGAAGCTATCATATTTTAGAGAGCTGTCTGTAAAATAAGAAAAATGCTTCTGAAAAATGTCTGGTACTTATTTTTATTGCAGTACAGAAAACAGGAATAGGTTATCCAAGAGAGTTCAACAACTAAGTAACTTGCCTTAGGGTAGGAGAAGGTGGAGACATAGTTCTACCTTCTGTACAAGCTATCTGCAAAAAACTCTTGAAACCTCTACATTCTAGATTAATTGGTCTGACCACCAAATTGCAGCATCAGGGCACTGTAATGAAAAGTTGTCACTTCTGTAGGCAACACACTCTCTTTAAACAAGCTAACTTGAATATCAGTAGTTGTGTCACCTCAGGGCAATAAGCTCAGGATCTGGGGTAAATGGATGTCATTTTTATACTGCTGTAATTATGGACTAGCTGCCCCCTTTGTCAATGGACATGCCTCAACATCTGCTTTGCACCAGAATTTCTCCCAAGGCCAGAGGAAGATTTTCCTGTGAAATATTCATTATAATTAACATTTTTTCCATATGCTTGTGAACACCGCAAGCATATAGACTTCTATCTACACGATCACTTTGTAGCCTTCAAGGTCAGACAGTGCTTCAGTTTCCATTGAATTATAGTAGATGTGGAGGGAATTAATATCTTTGAAACGGATATTTTATAAAAGCACGTTTCATATAAATGTCATAAATAGGTAAACATAATGAATAACAGATGTTTGTCTAAGCCATTTTTCAAAACTTCTTGCAGAATCATCTTCTGCAAAGGTTTTCTAAGAACAGGTTAGACAGATGTGCTAATGATGGACCAGATATTGAACCCTGCTGTAATTCAGAATGTTGGGCTAGCACTAGAAAATTTCAGCTCTTTTTGATTTGTGGGTTACTAAAGCATTCCATTGGGGATGCAGAAATTTCACACATTTAAGGTGATGTATAATGTACAGGAGCTTGATCTTAGTTGCTTCTCACAGTCAGCCAACATTCATATCCAGATGGAAATTAAAAACTGCTGGACTGTGGGTAGGTCTTTTTCAGACCTATATGTCAGTGGTGTCTGTGTGTGTCTTTGCCTTTTCTGGAATTTTTGCTTAACCCACATGGTGGTCCTGGTGACACACTTCCACAACTTTTTTTCCAGGGGAGGACATTTTCTTGCAGTTTCTCCTGCCACTAGTTATTTCAATAGTAGCATGTGCACTCCATATGAATTTAATAACAGAGAGAAGCTGTTATTGAGGAAGCTACTGCAAACTTTCTGTCCCCTGAGAAGAAAGATTTTATTAGTTTTGAAGGCAGGCAACTAGGTAATGCTGTCAAAAACTTGTCTTGTTCTCTGCTGCAACTGTGCATTTATTTATGTTGTTTATTTTTATTTTCCCAGTAGTCATTGTAATGTAGTCACTTTAATAATCAGCTGTAAGAAGAAATAAGTTACTGCTACAAGTCATCATACCACATGCATAGTTAAAGCCTATATGAGCAATTTCTCTTCATGCATGTAACAGCTTGTCTATGCCCTGTAACAGTTTGTAACTGATTTTTTAGGCAGGGTTGTTTAGTTTTATTTTTAATGATGTCTAAAAAGAGAAATAGCCTGTATTACAGACCAAATGACTGAAAAAAATATGTCCATAAAAATAAAACAAATTGTTCCTTACTGGAGCACGAGGAACAGGGATGGAACTACTAAAATAAAATGTTGCTATATTTCATCTGGGAAATGTATGTAAGAGCCCAAATGCTGGGAAATTATAAACCTCAGAAAGTTCAAGACTAAACTTGTAGTCATAATAAGTGTCTGTTAGTTAGTATGCATATTTTTCCAGTGTATGAAGCAAAATGATTAAATTTAAAGATGTTGATTCAATTACAATTTCTATTATTCTGGGTTCTGAAACTTCAATCTTTTCCTTTAATTACCTTTAAAAGTTGTAGTCAGTCATACTGTCCCACAGCTTACTGTATATTCGACTTTATATTTTACTTACAGACTTTGAGAAACATGGTGAATAGCTGAGCCTTTAAGGAGGAACATAAATCAATGATAATAGGAGAGAAGGCAAGCATGAACAGAGAGACTTGCACAACAGGAGAAAAAGATCAAGCTCACAGCAACAGAATAAGTTCTAACTTAATCATCTGCAACCACCCCACTCAGCAGTAAGCTATAATACAATGAAGTGGTAGTTCAGTTTCAGGTCATGTACTACAAAATTAAAAATGCCATAATCATAAAATACAAGGAGGCGAACTGTACAAAATAACTTTTATTTTCTTTCTTTTTTTTTTTTTTTCCCCAAAATGAATTTGATAAAAATGTTCTAAGGAGATAACAGTTTCCAAAGAGAACTGTTGACCAACAGAGAGAGGTTTTCATTTGCCTTCAGGCAGCAAGAGCATATTTTTCTCTGGCATTTGAGATATTCATGGGACCAGGCATTTTACTGGTTTGCCAAGCTATGGGGATGGATAAGAGTGTAGTGAGTTTAGTGGATCCAGCACATGGGATCCTGGCTTGCTGGCATGTCTTGAGATTTGAAGAAGATGTGAAATGTTGCTCTATCTGCTACGCTAGAACAACCAGGATAGTTGCAGCACAGTGGAGAGCAATCAGTTCTTATTGATACAGAACCAAGACGATAAGGAAAAGTAGGAACTGAGATGAGCATCCTATCACTGATCCTAACATAGCTGGGGAAGCCTAGGAGACCAGAATGTGCTATGACTTGTCACGTGTCTCATTGACAGGAAACATGGGAAGGCAATTCTCAAAAACAAATGGCACCATTGAGTCATTCTTTGGCTAACAGCTTCCTAACTGATAACTGGTTAAGCAACAGGGTATGAAGGTTACGATCTTCTGACTAAACATAAATGGTCACACATCTGTATGTATCTTCCATATTCACCTTCCTCACCAAATAAGACATGAACAAAGTAAGTTTCCACTGAAATCTACCAACAACCTAAAGTT
Source organism: Anser cygnoides (assembly GCF_040182565.1). Lineage (NCBI taxonomy): Eukaryota > Metazoa > Chordata > Aves > Anseriformes > Anatidae > Anser > Anser cygnoides. The sequence continues at coordinate 110,049,875 of NC_089875.1, forward strand.
TATAGGAGGTACAACTCTAGCTTACTCTTTAGATGTCCTCCAAACTTGAAAGTCCTGATATTGGATAGATTAAACAACGTTCTCCAATGCACCCATGATGCTTCCATTTCTCCTTGTGTCATCTAGGCACATCCTTTATTACACTTCCATATCCCCAGCATGTAAGAGACAGTTGTGCTGTGGCTAGTCTGGAGTCGTGATGGTATGAAGAAAGCACTTGCTGATTGTTATGAATGCAGACTGAGGAGAGCATTGACTTTGCTTGGCACCGTTTTCTCAGCATTGAGTTGTACTCATTCAGCAGTTCTCACAAAATAAAAGGCAATAATAAAAGCAAGAACAATATTAACTATCACTACCCTGACAACTTTTCTGTTAGAGACAGAAGTTGTCAGAGCAGAATAAAGACGCATCTAGTACAATAACATTTTTTTTTGGCCTTATGGAGAAAATGCTTTATGCTGACACAAGCACTTACCTAATAGAAACAGGTAGCCATTAGATTGCTTGCAGTTCTCTGACATATTGCTCATTCCTTCAGGATAGTAATATTTTGAAAGTAATATAATTGTAGATGATCTAATGTTTCATGTCTATATCTAATCTTTTTTTTTTCTTTCTGCATTTTCTTATATTTTTTCCCCTTATTATTTTACTGAACAACAAGTTATTTTAGTAGTCTTGAATGTTTTGCATTTTAATCTATGGAATTAATATTTATTCAAAGAGTGCACTACAGTCCATAGATGTCTAATTTTTCATGATATAATGTTATTTTATCATGTGACTAAGGATGCACAGATGTGGTTTTATGCTACCTACAATCTGCAAGCAGAAAAGTTGAAGACAATTTGTATCACATCCATGGCTTATTTTTATCTGCCAAGTCCATTTATTTAACAATCTTAAACTTATGCCAAGGCTGAATTTAGCCCTATATCTTTTACACTGGTTTTTGCAAGTATTTCCAGACTTCAGGAGCAGTCTAACAAGATGATGATGTTCATTGCTAAGGATGTTTCTCTTCAGATCATTCAGCTGAGACTCAAATAATTTATGTTAACATTTCCCAGGGCAGTTCCCCAAGGTGTACGCAAATGCTAATCTGGAGTGGTATTTTTCTACTTTTTGTTTGTTTGTTTGTTTGTTTTGTTTTGGGACTTTTTTCATGGAAGTAATTTAATCAATTTGGAAAGATATTGCCTTTAAAACAGGGGAAGTTGTGGGTGCTTTCAAGTTTCTATTTTGGGATCACATATGAAAGAGGAAAATAAACACAGTATTATGTTTATGTTTAACACTCATTTAAAAATGGCTCATAAAGGCATATGTTAAAGATGATGAATAATTGCAAAAACTGGTCATGTAATTATTAGAAGAAACCGCACATCGTTTCAGAGATTGTAAATCAACAAATTCAAGTCAGCCACAGTCAGGGATGCTCCAGGGATTAGCTCTGTTGCTTTGACAAGACCTCTGTTCAGCTGCAGCACTGCAACTACTGTCTGCTTCCAGGGCAGAATACACAGTGAACTGGCTCCTAGGGTTAGTGCTGTCTTACATACTATTTATGAATGCAGCCTGGCATTTTTTGCTAGCCTGCATATTTCCAAGAAAACCATATCATTTCTGTTTTAAACGGGCAACGTGAAATAATACATTGTGAAAGTCATAAAAAAAAACAACCAACCAACCAAACAAAAAAAAACATAAGGTCTTTAAAGAGGAGATGTGAGAAAATTTATTTCAGACAATGGTAACATTTTATATAATAAAATATCTTAGGTAGCTCCTCTTTGTTGTTTGAACTGCATATTCCATGTAAATCATCAGGAAGAGGCAAGGTTGTGGATTTGTTGTGAGAAAACATACAGTAAATTTTCTTCTAAACTTGCAAGTAGTGAGACAGGAAAAGCAAATAGGCATTGATTGATAGTGTGTATTTTACATATATATCTGGGGTTATATCTTTAATTAAAAAGATGATCCCTGTTAATAAGATCCAAATTTCTCTTCAGTTTGCTTGTCCATAACATATAAAGGTGGTATTTGGCTAGACAGAACAATAAATGAATAGAATATGCATTCAGATGTTCACTGCCATTTAAGGTTTCTTACAAGACTACCCTTTCCCCATGCCATCCATGGTTAGTAGCAGCTCTAACCACTACCATTAAAAGACTTTGTATCACATATTACAGTAATGTTTTGGGAAAATAAATACATAAATCTTCAGTAACTTTGAGAGGAGAAGGATGTGGTGTCAAACTGCTGATGGAGAACTTAATTTTCTCCACAAATAATTTTATTGACATGATGGCTGTAATTTGTTGGCCTGTGTGATTGAAAGATCAGCAATGGGATGCATCTATTGTAGATTTTGAGCTAGCTGAGTTTGTTAAGGTGTGGTGTTATTGAAGGCATATGGCCATGGAATAAGCATGAAAAGTCAATGACTCTTAAGGTTCTTATTATTCAGAATTATGCTTCAGTAGGACAACAGAATGCATTACAGAATCATAGAACAGTTTGGATTAGAAGGGACCTAAAAGACTACCTAGTTCCAACCCCCCTGCTGTAGGCAGGGACACCTCTCACTAGACCAAGTTGACTAAAGCCCCATTTACCTGGCCTTAAATGCTTCCTGGGATGGGGTCATCCACAGCTTCTCTGGGCAACCTGTTCCAATGCCTTACTACCCTCAGAGTAAAGAATTTCTTCCTTATATCTAATCTAAATTTACTCTCTTTCAGTTTAAAGCGAATACTCCCTGTCCTATCACTACAATCCATGACAAAGAGTCCCTCCCCAGCTTTCCTGTAGACCCTGCTTAGGTGCTGGAAGGACATTATAAGGTCTCTCCAGAGCCTTCTCTTCTCCAGGCTGAGCAACCCCAACTCCCTCAGCCTGTCTTCATAGGAGAGGTACTCCAGACCTCTAATCATCCTCATGGCCCTCCTCTGGACTCATTCTAATACATCTAAGAATGAAGGTTCTATACTTGTTGTTTCTTTTACGTATTGTTTGAAACAATGATTAAGAGTAAAAGCCCAGTCTTCCTTTCCCTGTAAATCTGTGACTGCATGCAGAAATGCTGCTGTTTCAGAATGGAAGTATGTCTAACATTCAGGTCACTCCATGTCTTTGGTAACTCATTTTGTAGGCTACAGAACTGAGGCTGAAGATTTGTTGTGTCTTACTGAGCATACTGCCAAATGAAAGTGCTCCTATTCAACATTACTTATCCTGCCTTTGTACCACAGTCAATTAACTGTGGCCGCGCCGACCCCCTTTATGCTTTTTAAAATTCAACTTTGTGGTAATACAAAGTGATGCCAAAGTAGCCACAACTTCTGTGTGTCCCCAGAATAACTGCAGCACTGACAATTTACAGTAATCTCTACTGAAATTGCCAAAGGCATTCTTGTTTCAAACCTTATAGCTACATCAATATAGCACAGGAATAGATGAAAGCCAATAAAATGGTTACAAATGCAGAATTTTATCCCTCTGTTTCTTCACTGAAAGGAGTGATGGATACAATTTTCCTCTATTTTCTGCAGGTTTGGAAACATTACTTTAGCAAAAGGATCCACTGATTTGCAGTGTTTCCAGGAAAAGTTAGGCTTCCTCATTCCAAGATTTCCGTAGGAAAATGCTAGGACTGAACTACAGGAAGATGCACTGGTACAGAGTAGGTGACCATGAAGGGATAGAGCTAAGAGTGAATAAGGAACAGATGTGTGAACAAGGGACATTAAGGTGAGGTCTGTCCAGACAGGGAGAAAGGGACTGTCTAGGAAGAGGCCATATGGGAGGGCCATAGAGACCATGAGATCCAGTAGCAGGGGCATGGCACCCTGGAGGTTAGGGAGAAGAGAATTATAGGGTGTCTTGGGAAAAATAGGGGGAAGACTAATGGAGGGCTAGGCAAGAAGAGAAGTATGGGTATCAGTGGCAGAAGAAGTTTGGAAGAACACTAGGTGTGAAGTCTTAGGCAAAGAAGAAAGGGAAGAAAGGATTACAGAATTGCAGAGAAACAGATGTAGAAAAACATTCCTCTGGGTAAGAAATACACTTTAAAATTAAAATAAAAAAAGAAAAAGAAATTAAAATTAAATCATGACTCCAGAACTTAATCATGTTCACAGTAAGGTCTTTTCTTCACAGTAAGGAGGAAAAAAATTTATTCAATTCCCTTTCATATTCTCGCAACCCAAACAGAGCAGAGTCAGACATCTTCCATCTCAAATGTATTTCCCTTTCTCTTGTAAACATAAATTGTTAGGTTATCTTACCCTATTTTTTTCCATCTGTACTCCTGGTGCAAATGCTTTCATGTATTTGTTAATCCCAGTGTGGACTTCTGCACTGACTCGCAATTCTTTTTGGAATAAATCCAAGATACACTGTATTATATATGCCACTTTTAGAGAAAAACTCTTTACAGCTGGGGAAAAAAAAAGAGATCACTTTCAATTTGTGTTTGAATTTTTCCGTCTTAATTAGCTTTGTTTTGTGGCTTAAGGAACCAAATTTTACTACAGTTATTAGAAAGCCAGACTGCCTTATCAGCATCATTCTTTTAAGTGTATACTTATGTATTGCTGAGCTCTGCATTTTTATAATCTGCAAGCTTTCATTTATTTTAAAGTTTGTTACAATTATATTATGCAAATTACAAAATGCAAATGTTGTTAAATTATCAGTTAAAAGCGCCAAAGTGGAAATAAAAATAAAACAGAATGTGAAAGGGCAAGGAGGAAGAGATAACAGGAAAAAATAAACCAAATTAAATAATGCCCTTAAAATACATATTTATGAATATTAATCCCTTTAGTTAACTTTTTTTTTTTTTACAGGACTTTATTTGTAGAACCATATATGTGTATATGTAAACATATAAAAAAGATCCCTTTGTAGAAGCTTCTAAGAGTATAACTTCTATCAGAGTCAATGGGATCAGACAGTTAGGGCAAGAACTGTAAAGGGATTCAGTAAAATTCACAGCCCTGGGAATTCACAGCCATGAATCTCACACCTAGACTATGCCTATGCAGGAAAATAAAATAACCCATGCATGGTTGTATGTTAGAGCAGCCAACTGGCATGGAATGCATTCACATGGCTAAATAGTCCCTCACTCTAAAACAGGCTGACCATATCCAAATGTTGATTAGCAACATGAGTTGCAAGGCAGTATATGTGAACAATTTGAGAGGATACTATAAGCGCGCGGTATGAGGAGCAAGGATCAATAATAATTAAACATTTTTGATGACAGTGGGAGAGGGGCATAAGAGCACGCTATTCAGATGTGGTCCTAGAGTTTCTGTGCAGTGCATGCAAATAAGCACTTCTGACTAGAGACTGTAAAAGACAACATGCTTTATGGGAAACCACCTAAGGCAATCGGGAGAAAATGGTAAGATAACTTCTCATGTTATTTATTTGTTTCTTTCTTGTTTATTTGTTTATTTGTTGTTTTACTTTTTGTATTACATGTCATCAGTTCATTGCTTGGAACCCTACACTCTAAAGAGATAATCACAGATTATCACAAATAGAAAAATGTCATCATTCTGGTTGATATTCAGCTTGACATAGAAAATTGAGGACAATACTGTTAAGTATCACGTGTTAAAATTACATATGAATTTGGAAGTCTGGCTTCAGATGAAAAAACAAGGGTCTTCATCATAATCACCATTAATATTAATATTAATATTAATGTGATGAATAGTAACATTGTGGAATATATTACTATGACTTTACTTGGTCTTAATCTGTTTAAATTGGTTTGGTTTGTCATATAACTGGTGTATGCACTGTATATTACATATAAGTGTTCATGTCATGCACAGAATCATCACTCATCTTTCTAAAACCTAATTTAAATCAATAGCTATGTTAGCAATAGCTAGCTGATTCTGAACCAATGCAAGGTGGAGGAAAGGATGGTAAACTTGGAAAAAAAAACAACACAAAAACACACACCACCCTTTTTATAAAATAGGCTAATTCCAAATGCATCGCAGATTTCTGCCATTATCAAGAATTTGGGACATCCTTGGATTGAAAATCTACATAGGCAAAGAGTCAATTGTTTTTGAAGTCCTCCCCAGAAGATTGAAAGTGCATGGTCTGGTTACAGTGGCTCAGGGATTCAACCACATGCATTGGGGAAGCTCCAGGTGGCCAAGCAGTTTACAGGTTGTCATGGCCACTGCATTCCAGGTATTTCTCTTTCTACACTGTGATGAAGAAAACCCACACCAAGGTCACTGTTGTATTGAATAAAGACATCCAAAAGCCATAACCTAGGTAACAAGAGACAGCCTTTCCCTCCATGATTTACACCTGCTGTGACATTCGTACACCTTAGCAGTGAAACACCTGCAAAATTGGAAACTCGTGACTATGAGAGACAGTTTTGCAAGAAGCTAATGAAATGCCAATAGTTCTCCTCACACTTAAATCGAAACATAAAATTCTGCCACTATGGCTTGGCTCTCTAGTGAGAAATTATAATTTACAGAAACTCATAGACAGTATTATGAAAGTTACTGAGGAGGATGAGAGAAGTGTACTAATTACACAGTACTAGTATTATAAAAATACAAATCTTATACATTTGTAAAACTCCAAACTTCCTTGGGGAAGTCTAAAAATATTATTGAATTGAGAATTTTTTTTGGAAGAGTTATGGGAAATATCTGTCAAGGAGACCTGATATAAGATGTATTTGTCCTCCGTCAGTGTGCATTGGATATATTTCTGAAATTCTTTTTAATACTTTTTTTTTTCTTTTTTTTTTTTTTTTCTGAGAGATTGTATAATATCAGTTTCTCATACACTGACTGGAATAAGCTGGCTCTACAAACCTGAATTTTTGTACAGTTAAGTCTTTCTCCACAAGCAATTCTTACATGTTTCTGGAGTTGAAATTGCCCTCTTTTTACTATGACTCCAGAAAACTACAAGCTGTATTTTCATCCTGTGATGGGAACTGATACAACCAGCTAAATTCCCTAGTGCTCAGTGGTCTAGCCCAGGCCTTCATGTGGACTCACATTGTTGTACTCTATTGTTGCAATTAGGAATAAATGTTAATCTTTCTGTTGGACACCAGAATCTTTTATGTGGTGTACATACTGATACACATTGGATACACAGATTTTCAAATGGTCATTTACATTTAAATGAGCTAATGGGGTCAAGACAGAGCTCAGTCCCCATTATGCCAAAATTGTGACAATATTTAGAATACTGCTTGATATAGCCATTTCTCACAACTAGGGCCATGAACCAGTGTTCAAAGGCTACCTCATGTCAGTGACATCAGTCTGTCTGAGAGGACACGTTACATGTGGAGCTACATAATTTTGCGCATCTTCAGGCTAAGGAATGTAATAAACAAGACAGACTAATACTAATGTTTAAACAAGACATGTATCATAGTATAAAATTTCATGGAATTCCCTACAGGGGAGAACAAAGTTTAACATTATGTCTCAGGATGACAGGCTAATTTTCAGATGCAAAAACGATGATCTACATAAATTCTAAGGGTTTGCAATTCAAGTATCCGGTCTAAGATTTCTCTTTCATTTCTCAGTGTCCTTCCTAAAGCTTAGCAAATAGAAAGAAAAACTATGTTGTAAATGCTCTTTTAATATGCTCCATATTAAATATATTTATATTCATTCTTATTTTCCAAAGTATTTACATTTTTGCCTCTACTGGTTGAATTATTCAATTAATTCAACAGTAAGATCAAAAAAGCAAATGTTTCACTGGGAGTGTATTTAAATTAGGTTGTTCTCCTGTTTTTGAGGCAGTCACAGGTCTTTTCTGTAGAAAGGCCTCATTGCCATTGGGATCTTACAAGGGTAACTACCCTTGTGACACACAACCTGGAATATGCAACACAAGCTGAAACATGGACCAAAAACATTCAGGTACGTCAAAGAGGGGAAAGACTTGGTCACCAAAATAATCAGAGGCTTTAATGAGGATTACGCTAGCTATATGCCTGATCTGTAGGTTTATTAAACCAATTGTTATTAACATAATTTGGAACATATCACTTACAGCTATTTGCTGCCACCTGTTTTCTACCTGGACTACAACAAAGATAAACTTTAAGGAGAATTTTGATCGATACAGTAGCTCTATAGATTTTGCCCTCACACAGAGGTGTTTGAGAAAATGGTTTAACAACTCTGGGAAAAGTGGACATTTGGATGATAAAAACTTGTAGTGTTTTTAGAGCAGAGGGGGTGGATGACTGATATAAAAGCTGGAAAATCCCAACAGAATACTTTTAACCAACAACAAAAAAAAACTATATTGCTGGAGTTTGGAGATATCTTTGATTAAAATCAGTCAGGGCAGATTTCAGTATTCATTCTAAAAATGATAATAATGTATAGGTGGAAAATACATAGACAGATAATGTCAACCAGATTTAATTTGAAGGCCAAGGTCTTCCATGTTTCAAGATTTGTTTCCATCTGTAAGAGTGGTTTGACTCACACATTTTATTCATACAAAATGATACGAGACACTTTACTAAACAATTTATTTTGGAAAACTTTGAAAAAAAGTACAGCACATTTCTAAGCGATCTATGTCATGAACATTAATGAAAAATGCTGTATAGAAAAAGACAATATCATTGCACTATGTTGTTATCTGATTTCAAATCCCTGATGCTTATTTATGAGAAATGACTGTAAATTTCATGAACATAAGGAGACATCCATCTGTGTTAAATAAAAAGCAACAATGCAGTAAATGAGTCAGGTAAATAACTCAGTGTTTGCACAGCCTTCTGAGTTATCAGATAGAGTGTAAGGAGGTGATTTTGGCAAATTTTAATCTTTGTTTGCAACCTTTCAACCAACTCTATTTTGAGGGAAAGAATAATAAGATCTTTTTGTAAAATGAATAAATGTATATACATATATATACACATAAAGTTACTGTCATTCCAAGGACATTTTTTGTTTGTTTGTTTAAATAAACATGCATTAACAAACCAGACATGCATAATAGGCAGATGAGATGGACCTTTGAAATATTATCTTCTCAGACATATTCTGAGCAATTGAAGGCTTCTAAATTATTAATGTTATCAATCTCCTTCAACAAAGGAGATTTATTTTGCAAATTCCAGCAACCTTAATCAGCTGAATTTTTAAATACATAATGTTTCTGTATTCTTTTACTGTTTGTTTTCAAGTGTTGATTTTTTTTTTTTTTTTTAATACCACAAAAGAGGAAAACAAATCACATCATATATTAACCCATAACCTTTCACGCTACTGAAACAGACAGGTCATTTTTTTATTATTATTATTATTTTTTTAGTGTTGACATTCTGCATGTGTAAGAAAAACTTATGTATGTAGATTCCTCTCACAAGAGCTTCAGGGCATAACCCAGACAGAGAAGCCATCACTTTTCCATTCTGCACTGAGGCTGCTGACAAAAGAATTGTGCAAATGAGCCTTTAAATCCTTAAATAGTCACTACACAATGCATGAAAGAATGCAGCACAGGACAAAGGGCAATATTCACAGTTTATCTCAGGGTGATGGATCTGAATCGACGCATGAACATGGGTTTGTTACGGGATGGAGTAGGCCGCAAACCCCTACTGAGAACCCAGTGGCCACAGTCTGTAATGCAAACAGTCAGGCTAAGTCCTTAACAATTAGGGTAAATTGAACTGGCCATTATCTGAACTTCAACTTGTTCTCATGATTGATATGGGAAATGAAAAGTTGTATATATTGCTACACAGACTGCATGTTTTCTGCTCTTGCCTGATGTTAGGAATTGGTAGACCCATATATTAACATAGAATATTCATATTCTATATTTCCATGTAATCAAATTGCTAGTTCTTACATTCACATTGCAATGAACATTATCCATTTTGCTCTTTTCCCAGAATTTTATATGTATATAAGTCATAAAAATAAGCTCCTGAAAATTTACCTATACAGACTAATAACAGACCAATACAGACAAACATCTATTCATCCTACATCCTCCACACCACTGATCAATCTGTATAAATATTTATAGGTAACCAGTAGCTAGAGTTAGGTGTCTTGAGACATTCAGTCCTTCAGAAAAATCAGGGTCCTTTAAAGAATATATAAAATGTAAGACATCCATGAATATAATTAATTTCATTTCCCCTATACTTTCTGTAAGACTTATGAAAATGTTTTTACATTAATATTTCAGGTTTCCTAAAATACAGGAAGTGTAAAATTAATCTTGAGACAATGCAGTATAGAGAGACAAATGTTAATTTTTTAGTGCTTGAAGAGGTAGTAGAGGGGCTGAAGGAAGGGAATGATGCACTCTGTTCTCTGTATATTCACACTATTCTCAGCTTGCAGTGGTGAGAAGGGGGAATATGGCATAGCTACCTGTAAAATATGTGCAAAGGAAACAGTCAAAGCATCCACAAAGTGTAACATGTTCTGATATACTTGCGGAGAGAAGGTAAAATTCTCATTAGCTTTTTAAAAATACCTGATTGAAACAATCATATTTGGCTGAATATTTTACCTGCTAATATTTAAGGCTGTATAAATTCAGGTAACATTCCAGGAAACATGCTTTGTGAAAGTGCATATGATTTAACATAAAGACCTGCATGGAGGCCACCAGGACAGCCAATGAAACACAGAGACTTCAAGAAACTCTCTTCAAAGCAACCCAATGTATTCAAGTATACACTGCATTCAAGTTGGATGGATTTCCCTTTTGTCTATAGTCATCAGAGGCAAGTGACATCTTGAACGCCTCAAGAAGATTAAATAGCAAAGCTCAGTCGGAAGCTTAAAAAAAAGAGAGAGAAAAGAAAAGGGCCAACTTGGCCATTATGGAGCTGGTCCTTTCTTGTCTGTGAAAGAGCTTTCAAGGAGTACTATTGGAAGAAGAAGGCCCAGATAAAGAATACAATGATGTTAGAAAGGGAGAACTCCGAGTGGAACCAGAGGGTGTGGGTTGTGCTGAATGAAGGATTAGTGCAGCTTCACAGCAAAGAAAAGGGGAATCCTAGTCAAGATGAAAATGAGGAATTACTTTTTTTTTAGACTTCAGTTCACTGAGCAGCAACAATGCATGATGGGAGGTACTTGACATAACACTCTTCCAGGCCATGTTTGCTCTCCATGTGGGACCAAGAAAAAACAACAACAGTGGCACACCAAAACAAAACAGATTTTAACCTGATAAACTTACTCAGAAATTCTTTTTGACAAACCTTGGGTTTTATTTACTGTTGAGTATCTGCACACAGATCCAATCACACATGGGAAATTAGCACACCAGATTTGCAGACAATGTGTCTTTTAACAAGTCTATATTTTGCAAAAGGTTCAAATCAATGCCTTTTTATTGCATGTTATGGGAAACAAAGATGCTTTAAGAGTTGGATTTTCCAGTTAACAAAAATAGTTTTCTTCTAAGAGCATCTTAGGATAAATTAGAAGGCAAAATGATATGGAAATAAAAGGCATTTTAGGATTCTTGGCTTAAGATGTGCGCACAGCATTCAGGGTGATTCTGAGTTAGGGAAGGGACACTGCAGATGCAAGGTACAATTTAATTGCATCAAGAGATGTGTACATATTTTGATTTAGACCTATTAGCATTATTATGTGAATTGCTGACCTATTTGCCCATGTGTGAGTAATCTGCAGTCCAAGAATCTTATTACTAGTTATATGGCCACAGTGGAAAAAAGGGGTCCAACAGTGGGTCTCAGTGATGCCTTATTTGTTAATATGGCACAAATACAAAATTCAGGCTAAGGCGAGGGGCAATAATGGGGCACTTTGGGAACATTGCCACATCTGAACCATGTATGGAAAGGAGTAAGCCAAGACTTCCTTTACCTGCTGGTAAAATCATTATGGTAAAGAAGGGCAAAAGAAACGTGATGGTTTACCTCATCCACTTCCCTAAAGCATCAGAAAAAGCTCAGGCAGCTTAGGATATTGCAAAGTATGAATCTTGTGCAGAGACCCCTGCTGTCCTTATGGGCAAGCAATCCTTTGGCTAAATGCCAGGTCCTGCACTTTGGTCACAACAACCCCATGAAATACTACAGGCTTGGGGCAGAGTGGCTCAAAAGCTGTGCAGAGGAAAAGGATCTGGGGTTATTGGTTGATGCTTGCCTGAACATGAGCTAGCAGTGTGCCCAGGTGGCCAAGAAGGCCAACAGCATCCTGGCTTGTATCAGTAATAGTGTAGCCAGCAGGACCAGGGAGGTGATTGTCCACCTGTACTCTGCTCTGGTGAGGCTGCACCTCGAGTACTGTGTTCAGTTTTGGGCCCCTCAGTACGAGAAGGACATCAAGGCCCTGGAACATGTCCAGAGCAGGGCTACAAAGCTGGTGAAGGGTCCGGAAAACAAATCTTATGAAGAGCATCTTAGGAAACTGGTGTTGTTTAGTCTGGAGAAGAGGAGGCTCAGGGGAGACCTTATTGCTCTCTGCAACTACCTGAAAGGAAGGTGTGGGGAGGTGGGTGTCATCCCCTTCTCACAGGTAGCTAGTGATAGGACTAGTGGGAATGGCCTCAAGTTGCACCAGGTGAGGTTTAGTTTGGAAATAGGAGACATTTCTTCTCAGAAAGTGTGGTCAGGCATTGGAACAGGTTGGCCAGGGAAGTAGTAGGGTCACTGTCCCTGGGGGGTGTTTAAGGAAAGGTTGGACTTGGTGCTTAGGAACATGGTTTTGTGGGTGACATTGATGGTAGGGGGACAGTTGGACCAGATGATCTTAGAGGTCTTTTCCAACCTTAAATGATTATATTGATTCTTTCCAGGGAGCTTACTTCAGGTCTTAATAAAAGAGCTGAACAAGTGAAAAAATGACCCTGAGATCTTTCAATTTCCTTGGCTACCTCTCAGTCCAGAAAAACACAGAACTTTATCAGGGACTGGACAGAAGAACCACCTTCCCAGTGCCATACTAGTTCATGAAGCTGGAAATAATGAATTGAATGACTGCACCTCAGGAGCAGCTGGAACAGAACAGATGTAGTTACAGTAAAAAGAAGCTTTCTTCCTAAAGTATGTGAATGATTTTGCACTTGTGTTGAGGGGTTATTAAGATAAGCAGTAAAAAGAGAGTATTTGTCATATAAGCATGAACTGCTTGGCTTGACTGGCTTAGTCAGAGGAAGGTGCAGAGGAGACAATCACTCTCTAAAATGTACACTGGCAAATACTTTGAATGAATTAAAGATAAAGGAAAAACTGGCATGTAGACAAATGAGCTGTGACTGAATACATTTAGGAAATCAGAAGGTCCCTTCCTGGTCTTTTGCCAGTGTATTGTCTTCCAATAAGAATAAGAACTGAAGATATAACTAGTTGAAAGGCTGAGCAGCATATATTTATGATATGGCTGCTGTTGTTGTTAATAGTTGACTAGATGTGATGACTTAAACTGAGGGAATTGAACTCTGGCTTCTGATTACCTATAATTCTTATGTTTTCTGGAACTGTCCAGGATATACAGTGTGACAGAGATTTTGGCATGCAGCCTGCAAGTTTGTTCCTTTTCTAACATATTCCCTATGATTATTTCCTCTTCTTCTTGAATTGCCTATTCTTTCTGTCTTTCACTGACTGCTCATTTCTAAGGGATAGACCACAGGAGCTAGATGGTGGCTGCTCTCCATGCAAACTACAGAGATGCCAAAAATGTAATAATCCACATGACTATGCAAGGGCAGTTACTACCTCTTGATCATGTACAACTGAGGGAGTGCTATACATACCTCTGCCATCCAGTGTAAAACCCCGTTTTGTCTTGTTTATCATATCTAGCTTATTTTCTCTACCTCCTTAATAGGAAGAGCCTTATAGTCACCTGGGCCTGCATAACAACAGAGGGATCATCTCAGGATTTCACATGGTGACTGTGTTCTGAACTGAGAGCTTCCTCACATGTAATAGTTATTCTGGAGACAGATTTCATCAGGTACTGCATTAGTGTAAAGAGATTTTTAGCTTTTGGACAACTTAGGAAGACTTTATTATTTCAGGGCATCTATACATATACTCTATTGGATATGTAGAAGTATATATGTCTATTGCTATTGGACATGTTCAGCCAAATTGGCATTTCTGGAAAATATTTATTTCCTTCCTTTCATTATGAAGATTTATCCCTTTATTGCTACCTTCGTTGCTACTGCTTTTCAGAATTGGAAAAAACTAGTTCCACAACTTGTTTTTGGAGAAAGAAAATTGGATGCTCAGTTCTCATAAGTCAGCGTGTCCATGCAAACTGTAGTAAACTAAAACTTGTACCTGAATTGTCAGTCTGTCTTATAGTTCCTAGAAGTAAATCCATTTTCTGCTAATATTTTTGTGACAATAGTATGAGTCTGTAAAGCTGCAGGCAAGAGATCTGTGTAAGCATGTAAGTATGCACTTTGAGGATATTTTTATCCTTACACCACTGAAGTTATTTATTTGTTGATGGCTGTATAATCTGCTGGCTCTAAGGAACCTTTTTATCCAGTGCCTTATTTAATGAAAGAACTGTGAGATTTTGTTTTGAAAGTGATACTCCATATAATTATAGAGGTAAAAAAAAATCTCGTTGTATGAAAGCTAATCTGAAGAAACTATAGAAATAGGTAGTATAAGTAAGTACTTTTACCAGTGGAGTTCCAAAAATTGAATGGAGATACTTTGGTTTACACAGAAAGGATCTCACTCTGCACTGCAGAAAAGGAACTGGTCTGTGGCAGTATGAAATATTCAGAGGAAGCTGAAGTGACAGGGACAGTTCTAGGATTTTGTAATCTGGCTTAAATATTTAAAAGCAAGATAACATTTATTTTACAAATTCAGAGGATTTTTCTGTAAAGGTACTTATCTGACAGTGTTGCCTGATTACAATGTTCCCTTGTTGTCACCTGTTAGAAATTTGCTCTGTTTCAGTACCCTTGATAGTTTAAAGCCAAAATTACAATGTTGACTGAGTCACTGTGTTCCCCCATATGCAATCTGGTGCCCAGCTGCTCTGGCCTTCACTGGCTTCTGCTCGAGGACAAAATGAGTTCAAGAGGCACCTGAATTCCATGCCCTAAAAAAAACATATATTTTTTTCACAAACAGAGCCCAATATTTCATTCCGTAATAAGAATGCAACAAAGTTTATCTTTATTCTTTACAGCAAACAGTGTCAAGACAGGAAATGCCTGACTTGATTCCAGTTATTGCTATTATAACCCATGAAATGATAATAATGTATTTGGGGAAGTAATTACTCTTTTTTTTTTTTTTTTAATCTGTTTTTGTATCATAGCAATCAAGACAATATAAAAGATGGTGACAATGTAGTGAAATATAAATGCACCTGGTAAATAGTCAGAATGATTTTCACACCATCTACACTAACATTTTTCCTGTGTTCACTCCAAAATATTGGGTAGGAAAATTAGGTGCAAGAGAAGTCTTGTACTATTAATCAAGTGTATCGAATGTCAAGTGTTGTCTTTTGTAGTTTGGTGGTTTGGGTGATCCTACATCATTGTAATGAAAGAAATTTCTCTCTAAGTTTGATGAAAGGAAAACCAAGATCTATAAAGGACATAGAGAGTTCCCATACAAGTGTTTCTTGAAGTTCATCTTCTCTTCCAGTGTAAGAAACATCTTGAACAGTAATGTAACAGATCAAGAACTTTAAACTGTGTTACATTCTCTTTAAATATGCCAAATATGACCTGATAAAAAGTGCAATATATTGTTCAGTTATGCCAATAATGATGAAATCGAGAGCTTTACTATGTTAGAGTTAACACACAGAAAGCAGAAACAGACTGTAGAACTGGGATTTTTGTGGGCTTTTTGTCTGTTTGTTTGTTTGTTTTGTTTTGTTTTGTTTCATTTTTCTGACATTTTTAAAGGTAGGATAATTCAGATTGGAATGGACCTGAGATCATCGGTCCAAAATCCTCAAAGCAGAATCACACATAAAGTTAGGTAATACCTTCAGTTGCATTTGTCAATTTACCTGAAGGATAAACAACCAAAATTTAAAATATTTTATTGTTTTTCCACTTTCACCAAATTGTATTCCTTTTCCTCTACCATTACTACAGTTAAAAAAAAAAAAAGGAAAAAGAGAGAAATCAGTATTCCCATATTATATTCACATCTAAACAATTCCTTTAACTTTGGAATAATCAAAATCCTTTGTTAAAATAGCTCAAATTTGTCCACAGAACTGCATGACAGAAGTTAACATGAGTATTCCGACTTCTATTTGTAAGCACAGATAGCAACACAGTTGCCAATTAAAATAGAACATAAGAACGTATTGAAATTGGAATCATTTTATGGTTAATTATGCTGCATGATATAATAAGACATATGTTGTTATGGATATTACCCTAGAGTTTACAGAGATCCCCTGATAGCCCAAAGAGTTCCCATGGGGATGAGAACTCAAGCCCAGGAAGAATCTTTTTTTTTTATCATTTTATAGTAGAATGTTTTAGGGAAACTGATATCAAAGAAAACATTTTCATAAGATTCATCTCTTTTAAAAGCACAGAAAACATCAGACAGTGGGTTTGATCAGTTTCTCTATGTATAGATGATGTCACAGATGATGTGGCAGTGGGAGGGTGTAGTAACTTTTATGATGTCTTTCTTGATGATACAGGTCACGATAGTGGATTTTACCTTATGGATTTGAAGATGAGACCTTGCAGTGCTTACCAAAGTCCCTGGCCACAAATCTGCCCTGACTATCTTCACCTCTATGAAGAAATTAGGAGATCTGGTGGTTTGTGCTGCTATAACTCTTCTGTGTTATTTTCTGTTACTTAGGGCATGAAACCTGGCTTCTACTGCTGGCACAGCAGTAGAAATCAGATGCTACAAAGCAGATGCCTTTATTTATGTTTGCTTCAGTTAACGTGGGCAAAAGTAAAGCAGGGCATGATTTCAGATCTTTGAGGTACCCTTTTATGTTTCTCTTGCTTGGAAAGGATCAACAAAACTTCAAAAGGGCTGAGAAGCAGTGAATCAGCTGTTACGCTTAGCATGCTGAGTGAACTCAATTTTAAAGATTGGTACCAAATTTCAACTTTTGATCTGAAGTTTTACTTCACTTTGCCTCCAAAATTTCACCATGCTGTTACTACAGCTGTCCTTCCTCTGACAGGCCACAATCAGTAAACGTGTTGTTTCCTCTGTCCATGAAATCATCAACAGTCAGGGGAAACTCTTGCCTGAGGGGAAGCGACTTGCTAAAGCTTAATAAAACTGTTGATGTTCCTTGCATGTACTAGCATGTCTGATCTAAAAATATGTATTTGAAACAGAAGCCCTAAAGTAATTCCCATTTCTCTAAGCCGCAAGATACCTTTGTGAAAAAGTTTCAGAGAAAGGTACTAAAAGCAACTGAAAGTGCAATTGCTTGTTATTAACTCCATGAGTGTAGCAATTAAACAGAAATGCTTGGTGCGTTTTCACTAGGCAGTAATATTTTGCAACTTCGTTGAGTAGTAGGTCTTAGATTCAATGCCTTCAGCATAATCTCTGTATTGTATATTGCCTTACATTACATGTAATATAACAGCACGCATGCACTTCTCATCAGTTTAAGCAGCTTTCCCCTCAAATGTTATCTGCAGCTGATTTCTACACTTTTTCTACTGACATTACCCAGCAGAAACTTCTAGTTCAACCTAACCAACCCAAGCAGGACTTCAGAAGCCCGGATATAAGGAATATATTTGGATATAAGGAAGAGATATAAGATATAGATATAAGGCAGATATCTATTATTTAGATATAAGGAAGAAACTTTTAATGATTATGGCATCAAGTTGCATCAAGGGAGGTTCATGTTGGAAATTAAGAGAAATTTCTTCTCAGAAAGAGTGGTTAGGCATTGGAATGCCCAGGGAGGTGGTGGAGTCCCTGGGGATGTTTAAGGAAAGGTTGGATGTGGTACTTAGGGACTTGGTTTAGTGGGCAATATTGGTGGCAGGTGGATGGTTGGACTAGATGATCTCAGAGGTCTTTTCCAACCTTAAGATTCTATGATTCTATGATTCTATGATTCTATGATTCTATGATGTGGGTAGGGAGACACTGAAACAGGTTGCCCAGAGAAGTTGTGCATGGCCCATCATTGGAAGTGTTCAAAGGCAGGCTAGACAGGACTTTAAGCAACCTTATCTAGTGAAGGCTGTCCCTAACCAGGGCAGGGGTAGTGGTGGAACTAAATGATCTTTAAGGGTCCCCTCCAACTCAAACCACTCTATGATTCTATAATTCTGTATGTCTCCTTACCTTCTGAAGAAGATCCATAGATGGAAGGTCAATTCTGGGGAGAAAGCATGATATTTTCCCCTTTCAAGCCAATAGATCACATTCTTCGTAATAACAGCGACAGTACCATGGCATTTTTACTCTGTATACAGCAGCTCATAGGCCTTTTCAGAGTCATATAGGTACCCATTTTGCAGAGCAAGAGTTGAAGGGCATATCTCTACCACAGCTGACTGACAGACTGCAGAACACATAAAATGAGGACAACATGCTCTGTGACTTCTCCAATTTTCAAATACTTAAATGGCTTACAGAGAACTTGTTTAAGGTGTTTGGTGGTATACCAGGTATGTCAGGTCCTGGGTATGCCAGTTAAATCCAGAATTCTTCTCCTGTCCATGGCTAGACATGTGCATTTGATGCAAAACTTTGATGTTCAGAGTGACCTTCAAGAAACTAGCTAATATGGCATGCTTGTTGATGAAATGAATTGAAATTGCTTTTGCCTAAAAAGGTGAATTTTTATGCGGTTTATGACACACTCATCACCTAATTTAATTACCTTCTGGCTCACTTCTTTCATTAAGGTATTCACACATGAAAGTGACTTGTGATGAGAACATATCCAGATGAAAAACATTTGACTAATGGACAAAAAAGTTCATTTTAAGTAATATTACAAAAGGTAAAGATTTAATTTTAAATCATAGTTTTCACAGAAGAAAAGAGATGACAAGCAGATACTGAAAGCATTCAGCCTAAGCAAATCTCTGCATTCAGGACAAAGCTTTAAAGCAGAGTAAAAAAATCAGACTGACAATTAGCTTCCAGTAGCCTGTGTAAAACAACATTCAGGATACAGATGCAATAACTCAACCCCAGCATATGTGGATGGAAAGAAATGGATTAAAATTTGCATTCACTGGAGGCAGTTGAGCTCTTTCTCAGATCACATCAGAGAAAGCAAAGATAAAGTTGGATTTTTGTTTTGAGTTTTCTTGACAGCTTTAGGGACAGTGGAAGAGGTCAGAGTGAGTGAAAATTAATCTTTACCATAATACAAAGAACAAGTCAACCTAGGGAGACAGAAGAGATTCTGGATGCCCAAAGGCCATTACAGATACGGCCTTCTGTGAGATTTGTTGTAGCTGTAGTAGTTGTAACAGCTAGCCAGCGTGGCTGAGTTGGGATTTTCTTGAACAATCTAAATATTAGAAATGGAGTCTTCCATTTGAGAAGAATGAGTGCATGCACAAACACATACATGCACACCCAACCTGGTCTGATAATGGCACAGAGATGTAATGGAGCAAATCAGCTTTTGGTTGACCCAGTACTTGAAATCTACAATGAAAGCAGTGAAATTTCTTATATGAACTTGCTAAATTAAAAAAGATTAAAAAAAAAAAAAGAAAAAAAAAAGAAAAAAAAAGGAGAGAGTATACAGCTGAGACACTGGGGAACAATTGTATTCAGGAAGATCTCACTTTAGTCCCCAAATGCCTACTTTCTTACTAATAGTCCACCAGCTCTGAATGATGTATTTCTATTCAAATGCAGTGTGAGGCAATTTCCTTGCATTAGGAAGCACAGACAGATACTTCTAGATCATTACAGATGGCTGTCCCTTCTGGCTTTCAGCCATTAGCTGTGGATTCAATGGTACTGCTTTGTTCTTGTGATTCCTTCAGTTTACAGGGAAATGATGACATTATCATTCTGTTTTAAAGTTAAAATCGTGAGAGGCTTTGTATCTGAAAAGCCATTCTGCAGGAACTTGAAATACTGTACAAAGGGGAGAAATAAAATAACTTCGTACAACTATGCTTTTGTTCATTTTTAAAATTGTTTCCTAGAAAAATGTAAGCATTTGACATTAAGGACATTATTGTAGAAATATATAGTTAAATAAATTATTAAAGAAATTGAAAAGGATGACTCAAATTAACTGTTCGTGACCATACATTCTTCTTTGGACAATATTTTGATGGCAGAAGGGCTAAAACTATGAAGATTGCTCACCATGCCTGTGGTGTATTTGCTCAAACTGAAAAATCTGTCATAGTTCCTTCAAGTGTTTCAGAATATTTTAGAAGTTCTTTAGTTTTATTTCCTATTAAAGGAAACATAAATTCCTATGAAAACATTAAAAATTATTAGTGGTTCTAATAAGACCAATAGGAACAAATAATGTCCACAGTCTTTTATTTTCTCATAAACACTATCAGTAAGTAGGCTTTTGTAGCTTCACTGTAGATGGATCTTATGTAGTTGAACGGAAATGGCTAGAAGTTTTCAAAATTATTTAATTACTAACTGTATAAATAAATCTTTAGTTAATATCTTCTTAGTCAGCTTTTACTTGAAGCTCTGCAGAATTAAATGCAAGTTATAAAGAAATGCAGATTCAGATAAAGATCTTAGTTTTTCAGACAGACCTTCACATTCAGTTGGAATGTAGAGTTCAGCAAGTTATGCATTTCCTCAAGATGGATTCATTCCCTTTGGAGGTATCTTTTAGTGTTAAGGCATGGCAAGTCTTTGGAATATAATAAGTCCTACATATTTTCAAAAGTTATAAAAGAAATTTCTTGAATGCCAGAAGTTTGCACCAGCTAATCAAAGGTCAGGCAGACACTACTTCTATTCTGACATACACATTTGCAGAATTGTTAAAAAAATATATATATATCTCTAGCTGTGAAATATTGTTGCTAACATATAGAAGACATAGCTAATACTTCATACCAAAGAACCATGTTTCTCCATGTTTGAAGAAAGGTATGTGCTTCTGAATATTTTCCTACAAATGCATCTCTGGTGGGACACCATTTGCCAGTTCTGAGAATCAGTCACTCCAGACTATTTCTCAGGTTCCTGTGCAGAAACGTAGCAGGGACAGATCTTCTACCAAGTCCGTGCATATGTCTATAGCTCCAGAATTTGATGCCCTCTGCCACAGTACTTCTGAAGGTAATAGCGTAGGTAATAAATGACAAACCAGGCATTTGGTTTTTGATATTCCCCTACTGGCTATTCACTGTTTAATTCCCTTCTGTCCTGAAGTTCTGTCCTGAAGCTCCTGGGTATCTCACATGAACAATCTAACTGGTGTCACCTAAAGGGCAAAGAGATAAACCGTATGTGAAAAAGAATGAAATAATGTGCTTTTGACCCTTTCAAATAAAGGAAGTCAGGCTATAACAACCAAACCAAACCAAACCAAAAAAAAAAAAAGACTTTGTGAATTAGAGGTTAGTTTACATTACCTTACATCTTTCTAACAGCAAAATAAACCTTTAAAGTGATACTAATGTACTAATGTATCCCTCTTTGCTTTTTGCTCTTTGCCTCCAGTCTGCTTTCACTAAAATGCTGTCTTCTTAAATGTACGCAAAAGGTCTTTATTCAGTCAATTTAACCCCTGTAAAGAATTTATTACCTAATTTAAAAAAAAATGTGTAATTTTTAAAGCAATTGTTAAATAATGTTCATAGCAAAATGTTAAGCTGACACAAGAAAAAGGTGAATTTACTAGTAAGAAGCAGAACAGGTGGGATATAGCCTAAACTCTAAACACACTTGTGTTTTTGGAAGCTAGATTTCACCACTAATATTGTATGTATATCACATTTTAAAGATACAAAATAAATAAATAAATAAGTTTTAAAGTAATTCTATGTTGTTTCAGATGTGAAATAAGAAATCAAAAGATGAGAACTTCAAAATAAATTTATGCCAATCATTGCCAACATTTTTGTTATCACTTGGTTTTACAATTTCAAAACAGACTTTCACATGCATAACTAGACTAGACCGTAGCATCTCATATTGATCTCACCTACTTTCTAGCAGCCTGGAATCTTGTCTAACCTTCTGCAAATATATGCATTTAAAGGTCACACACATGATTTGAGATTTGCTTGCCAAATTCACTCTGTGTACTCATTCTACAATGTAACCTGACAGTTAACTTTAGCCTGCTTGGTGGTAGTTTATGGAGAGTTAGGCAATGCAGCCTGAAGATTTAATGCTAAACACAGAATTTTTCATGGTATTATAACCATGCAATCTACAGCACTCCTTGGGATAACCACAATGATATAGTGGACCAGGTGAAGGAAGATAAAACAAGTGGTCTGTGTAGCATGCTTAATAGTTCACTGCTGTTTTAAAATTGGAAATGTCTTTGTCACATCTAAACTACTCTGATTCTTGAAACTACTAAAAATATTACTTTTTAATATAGATCCTGTATCTCTTAATATACTTAGGTCGCCACAGTTCCAATAGCACTACCATGTAGTGTACCTCTTGCACTGATGAAGTATACATGTTAGTTTTGGAAGGTTATGGCTTTTATTCAGGCATCCCTTGAACAGCAGAGTTTCAACAATATGATTAACTATAAGAGTTATTGAAGACTTGCAAATTTCTACCACTAAAATGTGTAAACAACAGGAATAATGGCAGGAAAAAAAAAAGAAAAAAGATATTAAATAGCCTCAAGCAAAATTCTGCCAACTGGACTCCTTTCTCCTGCAGGCAGCACGAAGACAAAAGCATAGCTGCTCTACCTTGTGGCAGTTAGCGACTGATCCTTCTATGTGCTCTATAAAAAAAATTCCACCCTTAAAACGTATTAGATAATTTTAAGCTGTTTTATCCCTCAATATTATATAAGAGCAATTTTAATTAATTCTTAAGAGTTAAAAAAAGAATGAAAGAAAGAAATGAAGATTTGTGTTTCTTAGGAATGCTAAGCTGTACAAAAGCTCTGGGCTTTGTTTTTGGCCTGTCATTCTAAAGGAGGTGAGGACGGATTATAATTGCACTGTGGGGTCTGAACAGAGGACCCCTGTAGGTAGAGCAGGCCTTTCAATCTTCTGATCAACGGAGCTGAAACAAAAATGCAGGAGGGCTGTGTTCCCACGTTCTTTGACAGTTTCCTGCTGCAGATAGCGTCCTTTTAAACCTCCCTTATGCTTTCATTATGCTGGTGAAATAATGAATAATTTGCCTCCTCCACTCTTTGATATGCATGGTCAGATATTATTGGGTAAGAAGCAAGAGGGACCTTCCTATAACCTTAATCCAGTTCACACTAATAAAATGATTTAGCTGAGCATTCTTGGGAAGCAATTATTTTTCTTGAAGACAATGACTATCAAAAAGTCCCTAATGGGCAGAGGCAGATCAGGTCACCTCAGCTTTCCATTTTCTTCAACACAGGCAATGTTTGGACCCTTAAAGTACAAGCTCCCTTCTGCAGTTTTGTCACAAATATTCAATCATTACTGTTGCTGAGTGTAGGGTTAAAAATGAATTAGGATTAATTTTGATTTATCTGGGTGTGCTGTTATAGACTGTGAGTGGTTAAATATACTCAGTTCTGCAAGAGAAAATCTTCAAAGGGTGAAATATGCTGGAGAAATCTTAAAAGGCACTTCTGTTTCTTAATAGTAGTGGTGCACAAACATATTTCAGTTCTCATTCTACTTTTTGTTATTAAATTATGCAGCTTGCATTCTTAAACAAAAGGACCTAGGATTTTTTTTCCCTCTTAATTGATACAGTATTAATAAAAGACAGATTTATTAGTTTAAAACATTGCTCTTTTTGGCAAGATTAAAGCTAGTTTAAGCCAGTTAGTATTCTCTTCTTTTATATCTTAAAAATCAAAATACATTGGCTTTCAAACAATAATACTCCTATTATATAATCTGGATTGATCCAAGATTCTTTGCAAACATCAGTTGAATTGACCTCAGAGTCCTTTTGTGACAAAGATTATGTGTATAACCTTATTACCTGTGAGTTGTTATATCTGCTTTTATCATTACTACTTAGTATTATTGCTAATGTTATTAACAAAACCATCAGGCTTATTGCACCTTTTAAAGACAAGTGGATGTGTGCTGAGTTTTCTAATGACATCTAGAGGACTTTTGCTCACACCTTCTATCATTGTAATGATATAATTAAAACAAGTAGAAGATACACTTCACAGATGCATTTGTATGTCTAAAGTGTAGTCTGATCCTGAAAGAAGCTAATATTCTGGTCTTAGGTATATAATGCAACCTTATCTTTTTATTTATTTATTTATTTATTTATTTCAATGAGATAACAAAGCTTCTAAATAAACCATTTTCATTTTGGTAAGGTACATAATAGAATGTCATACAAGTAGGACCCTATAGTGTTAGTTACATGGCAAAAGGTGCTTATTAAGTGTTTATTAACAGAAGCACTGTAGAAAAATTAAGGTAAACCCTTGAGGTTATATAACCATAGCTCATGCTGCAAGAATTATTAACTGTGTTTTCCTATGATTAGCCTCAACAATGATATACCCCTCCTCAAAAATACATATATGTATAGTTGAATATTTTTAGTAAAAAATTTAGTACAAAATATCAAAGCTGTGCTAGTTCAACTTGTTGATTAAAAAATGAGAGATATTGTAAATGCAAGGGAGGATTGGGATGGTATGCAAAAATATTCCCCCTAAACCCTTGATGAGCTAGAGACTAGAGCTAAAGAAATTAAATAGACAGTAATTCAAAATACAAGGATGTAGAACCAGATTCAGTTCATTGAATTTCAGACATCCAGTTGAGGCACGGAGATAGGGAACAACCACCTACCTTTCATCTGAATCAGTACCACCATTGTTTATTTAAGGATAATATTATGTCTGTGCTCTTGATTTACATGTCTGCAAACCTGATTTCTGCTGTGATGAATCTGACCTTAAAGACATACAGATTGTACTGTGAGTTGATTGTACTGTGAGTAGCAAGCGATCGTTATGAATCATCGATGCAATCTTAGTAAAGTTTATTTATTTATTTATTTATTTCAGTAGAGAATTGGAATTATGCCAGTTTAAAAAGCAATAGTAAAATATAACCTGGAACATTCCATGTATAAAATATGTACCTTGGGTACTCTATCTTCACAAATAGTTACTATGGCCCAGAGTGAAAACAGAACATTATAGGTAGGAAAGATACCCCTCAAAATAAAGGGAAAAAAACCCCACCACCAACAAACAAACAAACAAACAAACAAACAAACAACAACAACAACAACAAACAGAAAAAAAAAAAACAGGAAGAGGGAAAGAGGGAGAATGGAAGTCTATAATATATCAGACAGGTCATTACTGCTGATCAGACCCCACAATGCAGTAGGAGATTGGCAATGTCAACTAGTTGCAGGTATGACCACTCTTTAGCTACTGTAGTTACTTGAAATAACAACATTGAAGAGTGTAGTGAAATTAATGTGACTTCTGGTTAAAGAAAAGCATGAAGTTTAACATTGGTAAAATTAAGTATACGATGTTATTTAAATGACCCCAAGTGATATATAAATAACCCATGCATATCAGGTTTCTAATTACAAGTTACTGTGGCAAACTTTTACAACCAGAAATTGGTTCAGAAATTTGACAAAATTGTAATTGGTCAGTGAACACGGTACAAGAAGAAATAAGTTCCAACAACAGAAATCTGTACCGTTTCTTTACCTAGTATTTGATGTATTATTTGTGGAGATCAATAGCAGCACACTGCATAAGTTCAGTAATCTACTGCTTTCCTGCCAAGCCCTACCTTCTGCTTTGGAGAAGTGACCAGGAAAGCAGTACATACTTGGTATTGAGAACTTGTTAACCAAGGTTTTTAGCCTTGTTTGTTCAAGGCTACAAACTGATTTCTAGAAACATCCCTCCCAACAGTGAATGGTAGAGTAACAGTTGTGAGGATTCTCTAGCTTGTTGTAAACACTTAAATTGTCAACTTTCAGGAGCCTAATGATACACTATGACTTTTAAGTTAAAGAAAAATTTAAAGCCTCAAAATAAAGATGATTCATCATTCGAAAAAATAAATATAAATTTCAGATAATCACTTAGAGTAACTAAATCTATAAAACCAGAAAACAATCATTGCTTATCTTTTGCTTTAGGATGAACTGAGTAGCTAATAAACTACATTTTTCTCATTAAAAAAAAAATAAAAAAATTCATTGCTAAGAATCAGTAAAGGTGGTGCTGAACATTAGAAAACTCCATCTCTTTATATTAAGACATTTTTTTTCCAAGGGATTTTAAGGAAAGTAGTTCCCTTGAAAAATATGTGAGATCTGATCCTGCTTTAATATTGGAAGGTTATTTTTAAAAGACCATTTAGTCCTTTTATTTTATTTTATTTTTTAATGTCTCTGCCCTGACAAAATAATGTTGATGCCACACACTTTTAAAAATCTGTAAAAACATCCTATTATCATTTGATCTCACTTCCATCGGAGCACATCAACTTCAGTAGTACAGTCTTTAGAATATCCATAGCACACATTTACTCTTATCAGAATCAGGTTAAATTTTATCTGAGCTAAGAGTTAAGGAAAAACTACATTTAATAAATAATAATAATAATAAAAGATATAATAAATATTCTGATCCAGGTAGAGTTTATTTCAGATACTTCTGAAAGGTTCAGAAAAACTAGACATAAAGATAGAAAATAAGTAAAGCACTCATGTTTTTTTTCCATTTTTCCTCGACATATCCATTCCAAAATTATTAATGATGATCGTATCTTTCCCTAGCTTCAAAAGTCTTTCTTGAACATTTCCCATATGAGAAGCTATTTTGATCCTAACATTCTTCCTAAATATTTTTCTAATATTAGAGAGAACCAGGAACTGATATTCCCAGAGTAAAAACAGATTTTTCTGCAGACTGGCAGTCTCCATTGTCAGGTATTTTATGCATTTTTTCCCTAGTGGCTTGGAAGAAATACTCTATGCAGGCAGGGTACTGAGACTGCTCTTTCTGACGTAAGAATCAAAAGTGACTTCCAAAGAAGCACAGAAAAAGTAGGAGTTATCATTCTTCACTCTAGCACCATAGTACCTCTAGCATCAGGAGCCTGTAATTTATTGCGGCCCTGAGCTGCTAGCAGAATACTCCTAGAGGAGTTTGTCCTGGACATATCCACAGAGAAAGGGACTGAGACTGAGCCCCTCTCCTACTTTGCTTCCTGTTCCTGGTGAGGACATTAGTTCCACTAAAGCTTTCTTTTCTTTCTCCGAAACCAGACCAGCCTGCATAAGGCTGTAAGTGAAAAATCATTACTTTTCATATCCCCTTGCATGGGCATGGAAACCAAAGCATTCACTCTTTAAAGTGTGGGAATATAGGCAGTTAAATCTGTCAGGAAAATCATTCTGAGTCTTCATGCAAATCTTTTGTGAACATAATATGGCAGACAACAATCTTCTAACTGCTTGTATGTTATTTATTATCTGGGTGTATAGTTTTAAGTTTTTTTTTTTTTTTTCCACTGTTCAGACATACACAAAGACAGTTACTGCTGCAGTTCAAACTGACTTATGCTTGAAACATTATTTTGAAACATTTTATAGATGAATAAAATATTTTAGAGGTGGTGAATACAAATATTATGAGAAATGGTGAAATTCTAATTTCTATATAATAAGAATATAGTCTATTTCTAGACTGAAATAAAATTCAACTAAGAAAAATTGCTGTTATCTAGGAACAGTGACTCTAGAAAATATTTGTTAAAAGAGTTGTGTGATGCTGTTAGAAACCAAAGGTCATCATCTGTCTGTAGCTCAAGGAGAACTGTTGTATATAGCTTCAACAGAAAAGCAGTAAATAAATATGGCCTATGACACTTGCATTCAGTTTTGCGAACTCTTGACAAGTACTCAATTCGGTCAAATTCATATTATCAGTACAAAAGAATGAGATGATTTAGATGGAACCATGTACCTCAGATATAGCAAGGTTATTATCTACTCTCACTGAATATTTATTATGTCAGTATTCTTGATATTGAGAAAAAAAAAAAAAAAGTAAAGCATTTGGAAAGTATAGTATGTGCACACTAGCCAACGTTATAAATACTAAGTAATATCCCTTGCTTTATATTTGTAAATAAGTTTACATCATTTTGTATTGTAAAGGAAAAATGTCTTTGTGCTGTGGCAGTGGAAGTCTGTGAGTACTAAGATGAAGTTCCTCAAAGGTGACCCAAAGATGCCATGGAATAACTGTATATAAAATCATGATATGCTTTGCATTTTTCCCTTCGTAGAACTCCTGTGTTTCCTTTGCTTTGCAGACAGGTTGAATGCAACATGCCAGTGGACATGTAAGACCACCTACTCATTGGGCCCTGCCATCTCTATGAATAGCCTTATCTTGGAAAATTCCACCTGTAAAGCTCATGGACTGGGTAAAGGACTTATATTATCCATCAGGCAATTAGTATTGAATGATCTTTACAGAAACACAGTAAGTTAAAACAGCCTTACCTGATGATATTGCAAAAGTTTTTTGGCAATTGTTGCCACTGCTTTGAGGGAATAACCCCCATGAATAAAATATTCACCTCTTCCCATTCCTATCTGACCTCAACTCTCATCCCTGCCCACACGTACTCCAACACCTCTGCATGTAGCACCCCTTCTCTGTTTTCTTTATATTTGTCAAAAACAACAGATGAAAATTTGAACTTGTTTGTAGCTTTTATTTCTAAGTATAGACACCTAATCTTTTCCAAATATCATGTGCCCTAGCTTCCTCCACAGGCATGTGACACTGTATCTCTCTCTTTCCTAACACCCCTCAGATTCATCCTGTGTTTGCTTTCACCCATATTTTTTTCCAGAGCTGATAGCAGAGTGCAATCAACTGTTTCCCACTTGCTCACTGTATTGCAGACTGAGAAAACACAACCAGAGTGGGATTAGTTTTTCAGTGTGTCACTGCAGTCACCTGGAGCCACACCAGTTCCTACACTTCACTTGTAACTCACTGCTCCTTTAAAGCAGGTTGGAAGTCACCCTCAAATCAGAATTACAGAACTTTATGTTGTTCAGTTTGACTAACCAAGCTGTATTATAGAGTCACAGAATCACAGAATGGTGTAGTTTGGAAGGGACTTCTGAAGGTCATCTGGTCCTCTGGAGGTCATCCAGTCCAACCACCAACCTGTTATTATGGAGAACTGTGTTTTCAGTCTTGTGTTTATATTACTCTACTTCAATACTTTGTAGTGGACTATTTAAGAGATCAAAATTTTTCTATATGAGAAGATCTAGATTTCAAGTTCTTATTCTGCTTGGATCAGTGGCAAACTTCCTCTGAGTTCAGGAAATCCAGATACGCACCTGGGCTAAACAAAAGGAATTCCATTGGTATCAGGAATGCTCTTTTAATTTAGGGATGTGAGGATCTGGGCCCAAGGTCATTTATTAATTGAATATGGAAGACACTGGAGTAGTTTAAGGGTTCTAATGACAATACGATTATCTGCAGTGGAAACATTTGTTGGTGTTTTCTTTTTTGCTCTCTTTCAAGCATGTGTGGGGGAGTGGGTATATTGCATTAGAAAGTATTCCTGATGACAAATACTTTGGAGCAAGGAGATGAAGCAATTACAGTAGATGGGAGCCTGATGGGTGGGAATGGGGGAGGGGGTATTCACTCTGGGTCTACAGTTTCTGTAAGAGTTTAGGACAGTTTTCACATATTTATCCAAGATGGCCTTTGAAGTGTCTTGTGGTAAACAGTTGGAGGTCTTCTGTCACTGAGAGTGTCAAGGGGCCTTGAAGATTTATAACACATCTTTTCCAGCAGAATGTAATTGCTGATACAGGAGAGAGGCTGAAACAGTTCTTTAAATGCAGACTAAATTTTGCTTTTTCACTATTGTACTGAGAACTGAAAATGGCAGTAGTGGCACATTCCTTCCACTGGTTGAATGGGATGTGTAAACTACTGTCCACTTTCTTTAACCATAAGTTTCTCGGAGATAAAATACTCTATCATGTCTCTTAGGTTCAATGCTCAGCAACTGGCAATGCATTCATGTCAGATATCCACAAGAGACCTAGCTTTATTAACCTTGTTATCTACATTAGCCCCAAGAAAGGACTCAAGACCAGAATTTCCCATGTGTTAATTGTCTACAGCAGCACCCTCTGGGCCAGTTCAGAGGTGAGTCTTACACTAGTGTGAATACAGAAGGATGGGCTGAGATACAATGTGACATTTTCCCATCTACGTTTATAAGTACTTAGCATGCCAGACAGCGCAAAGGCTGATTTTCCAAGCTCGCAGCAGCCATCCTAGAAGGACCGTGATGGTGATTTGTCAGGGCATGTACGGATGCCCCTCCACACAATCAGTCCTGAGTATGCCCCACCTTCCTCCCAGTAGACATAGAGATGGAATACAGCCTTATTACATGGCATGGCTCCCCATTAACATCGGTGTGGGATTAGGGGTGTGGGTAAAGCCCAGTGTCCCTGACCCTTCTGTGCTCATTCATGCATGTTCCAGTGCATGGTAAAACTTTTCCAGACTTTTCTACTGAATAATCTTCTTAAGCAAAATCAAGCAATCTGCTTCCATGGAGCAAGAGAGGGTCAAACAGGCCCAGAATATCAGTGTGAAGGACGAATTCTTCAGTTTGGTGTGAGAGCAGACAGTGCATGAAAAAAGGTGGCAAGGGGTCAGTAGGGGAACACACAGGATAAAATACTTTCATCTATTGTGCTGGGGTCAATAGGCTCCCATCAGGAAATCTTGAGCCCAAGATTAATTACTTGTTGCAGTAGGTATACCATTGTGCTCTGTAAGACACTGTGGTGACTTTAGGCATCTTGCAGATTTCTGGTTCACACAATGCAATCCCATATAAAAAAACAATAGTAGCTTAGCAAGTAGTAGTGGGTGGTGGTGAGATGCCTTTTAGCTCATTCTAATGAAACTCTTTTCAAAGATACCTTCAGCTTGGCTAGAAATTATGAGAAACTATTTGTTAAATATTATGAAAGAATTTCATAGTAATTCAGAATTACATGTCATGGCTATTACGCACTTTGCAATTTATATGAAAGAAAATGTACTTAAAAATCCCAAATCTTTGTAAACTCTATTGGAAATTTATTTGGATTACTTCAATTCCTTACACCACAAACTTGTGAAACTCCTGTTGTAAAACTAAGTCTCCAACCTTTTTTTTTTTTTTTTTTTTTTTGTCAGGTTCCAGATATATGGTTAATTTTAGAGTAATTTGACACTTAAAAAATATCCTTTCTTTTTGTTAAATAATAAATAAATAAATCCTTGTTTGGAGTGAAATTTCCCTGGAAATTCAAGATTATTAATACTTTAAGTATTAAACAAAAGTAAAGTTCTGGTTGAATTAGAATTACAGCATTGGATCTTTATGATGCCTATATGTTTTAATAAGTTCTTTACCAACATTTTAGGTGAAAAGACCATTCTTACTTCCTGTCCTGAACTGCAAAGCTATGTTATATTGTGCTAGATCCTTCACCATAGTTGATAAAATATCAATGAGGCAAAAAGACCAAATCCTTACTTTTGTCTTTGTTATTTTGAGCGATTCTTTAGAACTGTAAAGAGTTTTGAAAGACAGTTTGTAAGTATGAGCTACTTTGCCATTTATTTTATTATAAAGTTTTCATTGACATATTTAATCTTTAAATATAACTCCTAGTAAGCATATCCTCTAATGGTTAGTCTATTCAGACTATATAATGAATTAAGTCCACCACAAAAATGTAATTGAATCTCATAAATTTTCAGTAATTTACTAAATGTGCTATTTAGAAAACATCAACAAGAAAAAGAACAAGTGGTAAAGGAAAAGAAACAGCAAAAGATCAAAATTGAAGGAACTATACCATTTATACTACAGCTCATCATTTCAACACTTGAAGCTTAGGATGTCTTAAGTAAAACTTAAATAATTTATGGTTCATGTGACTGTGAAAGCATTTTTGTTGGTATTGAACAAACAAATAACAACAACAACAACAACAACGAAAATAGCTGCACAAACTACTTACTCATCCTGGCTGAATGAAGCATGGTCTCCTATGGGATTTGTGTGTTATGGTTCATTTTAAAGACTGATTTAAATTTTCCCAGTGGCTGGACACTTGCAGATGGGTATCTGGTGTCTGCTTAGCTGTGAACTTCTGCTGCTACTTCTGCCACCAGGACACTGAAAGGGATTTATGGGTCTCTTTTTGAGTCTTTTTTTTTTATATTTATTTTTAAGAGCTTTTTAAAACCTCTATTTCTCTGTCAGATTGATTAACACTGTTCAGGATATTCAAAAGTTAATGGGAAAAACAAAGAAACATACAAAGGTAAATTGTTTTATATGATTAAGCTTCACTTTTAATGAGAACCTAGCTAAAAATATCACTGAAATATATATATATACATATATATATATATATTTCAGTAAATTTAACACTTCCTTTCTGTTTAGGATGTAGATTTTCCTGTTTGTTTTGTGTGGAAACCTAATTCTTGCTATTGTGCTTAGCCTAGTGCAGGGATTAAATGAGGATTTAAAATGCTGACCATGTTTAATGACAGATGTTGGTATGCTGGACTCTCAACCAAGTCACTGAATGTGAGACCCATCCTGACCTCTGTTTGCATACAATGGCCCTGCTGGACCATCTAAAGTAGCAACGATGTGGAATTCTATTACCTGAAATCTGAGTAGCAATAGTGGAGAAAAACAGGAAGGATTTCATGGAGGTTTTTCATTCTGGGCATTCAGATGGTCTGGTAGTAAAATGTTGCTGACTATTTTCTATGGCACAAATGTGTTGTACATTGATCCTGAACATATATTACAAGCATATATTACCAGCATTTCAACATGTGTAAACAATTAATTCTTTCCTATTACTCTGCTTGCTTGTCTCATTAACATTAGCCATGCACCCTTCCTTCAGCTATTCCCCAGCTGTGGGTGGCTATGGATCTACTGGGAAGCCTGCTAGCCAAGTTACAGTTGAGTTGGTTTTATCCTACTTTACTGTACCACTGCTGGGAATTGAGAAGCTATTCTGGACTATATGAGTTCAGTAGAAGGAATCCTATGGCCCTCAATATCTTTGGAATTGTACTTTTAAAAGTTTTTGAAGCAAAGAGATATTATTAGATCAAAATGTTCTGTATTGAGTTAACATTTGCTAGCGTTTGTTTCCTGCATAATCAAAGTTGTGATTGATATATAACTTAACCCTCCTTCTTTATAATATTTTATCCTCTGTTATGTATTAAATGTGTTCAAAGGAAAAAATCACATGCATTTTTGAACCGCTGACTTTGATAACGCTTTTTTTTACTTACAAGCTGTTATTTAGCATCTGTTGTGGGAAGTAACACACACATCCCTAGATGTTTTTCATGGTCTAAAGACTTTAAGATACAAGAAAGAGTGGCTGTACTTATATTATTATTATTATTATTATTTTTTCCGTAATGTAAATCAGGAATGATGTGTGCTGGCTGGAGCTGAACAAATAATTAGTAGAAAATAATGTATTCAGTGAATTCTGCCTCTCTCTGCTTTATATTGTTCATGGCCATATCATGTCTCTTTTCTGAAATAAATGTTATTCTGAATATTTTCCTATAGTCAACATTAGGTAGATTTTTGGCTGCCTACCTCAAGAGGCATGTTTGCGTATGCAGCTGCAGAAGCTGTAAACTATACCAGAAGGCTGTGAGCTACAAAGGCCATGTCTTAGGACAACTCTGTCATCAACACTTAGAATGAATCACAGAATCATAGAATGGTTTGGGTTGGAAGGGACTTTAAAAAACAATCTAGTTCCACCCCTCTGCCATGGACAGGGATATCTTTCACTAGATCAGGTTGCCCAAAGCCCCTTGAACACTTCCAGGGGCATCCACAACTTCTCTGGACAACTTGTTACAGTGTCTCACCAGCTGCATAATGAAGGATTTCTTCCTAATGTCTAATCTAAATCTACCCTCTTTAAGTTTTAAATCATTGCATCTTGTCCTATCACTACATGTCCTTGTAAAAGGCCTCTCTCCATCTTTCTTATAAGCCCCCTTCAAGTACTAAATTGTTACAATGAAGTCTCCTGAGAGCCTTCTCTTCTCCAGGCTGAACAACCCCAGCTCTCTCATCATTTCTTCATAGCAAAGGTGCTCCAGCTCTCTGATCATCTTTGCGACCTTCCTCTGGACCTGCTGTAGCAGGTCTACATCTTGTGCTGGGGGCCCCAGAGCTGAACGCAGTACTCCAGTTGGGGTCTCATGAAGGCAGAGCAGATGGGAGCAAATCACCTCCCTCTACCTTCTGGTCATTCTGCTTTTGTTGCAGCCCAAGATACAGTTAGCTTTCCAGTCTGCAAGCACTTAATGCTGGTCCATGTTCGATTTTTCATTCGCTGGTACCCCTAGGTCCAGGAGGTACCCTTCAGGGCTGCTCTCAGTCCATTCTCCATCTAGTCTGTATTTGTGATTGGGATTGCCCCAGCCCAGGCACAGCACCTTGCACTTGGCCCTGTTGAACTTCATGAGGTTCACGTGGGACCACTTCCCTAGCCTGCCCAAGTCCCTCTGGATAGCAGCATCCCTTAGTTCTATTTAAGTACTACTCAGCTTGATGTCAACTGCAAACTTGCTGAAGGTTCACTTGATCCCACTGTCTATATCATTAATAAAGATATTAAACAGAACCACTCCCCTTATATACCACTGAGGGACACTACTTGTCACTGATCTTCATCTGGATGTAGAGCCATTGACCACAACTCTCCAGATGTGGCCATTCAGCCAACTCCTTATCCACCAAATAGTCCACCCTTCAACCTATATCTCTCCAATTTAGAGACAATGATGTTGTGTGGCACCATGTCGAAGGTCTTACAGTAGGCCAGGCAGATGACATCAGTTGCTCAAACACTTGTTTTATAATAGCAGCCACGACCTGGTTTAGACACTGCACACAAAGCAGTGCAGCGCCCAAATATTAGATACCCCAAACTGGGACAGAAACCATGGACCCAAGCTAAATGCTTTAAATTTCTGGACAGAGTTAGGTGAAGAGTAGCTCTCGTAAAGAGGGGAGAGCAACAGGGTGATACCTAAGCTGGACAGCTTTCTTTTTCCAGAATTTTGAAAGCCCAGTTCTCTGACACATTCCTGCAGCAAATGCCCTGATGAGCTTTAAGACCCTCAATCACAGGACTGTCTCACTATTTTATATTAAATTAGAGACAATGGAAGAAAAAAAAATGAGGAGAATAGCAGCACATACCTACTATAAAATAAAGTATCCAAAAAAGGAAGGGCCTTCTTCTACATTCCGTTTTATGTGCATGTATAGGAGAAAAGGACAGAGGTTTTATGCAGAAAGTATCAGCTGCTATGTCTTTATGATGAAAGAAAATATCAGCTCCTTGAATATAACGTAGAGTTTTAATAAAAAAGATAATATCAAAATTATATTTAAACACTTGCTAGAGACTAAGCTAATGGTTGTAGAATGATTTATATGTTCACAGTTCTATCAAAAAAAACCACAAAACACACACAAAAAAATAAATAACAACAACAAAAATCCTCCTAGTTAAGGAAAGAACATGGAACTTTACACAGAAATTACTAACAGGTACTCAGTGACACAGAAATTGTCTGACAGCATACAGGAAGGTATAATATTGTATAAGTACGTGGGAGAGGCTAGTGAGGAGAAAAAGAGAATGTGTAGGAGGAGGCGAATCTGTCATTTTGCATTTGGTATGAAAAAGTTTTCTATTTTTTGGTTGCCTGTTTAGTACTGTAATAAGTGTGGGGGGCAGGGAGCATTTATCTCTATCTGAAGGCTGTTCTGAAAAACAAATAGTCCTGTACTAAGCAGACACTGATTTCCCTTTCCACTAAGGACCCATGAACCAACGTCATCTGTGCCAAAATGAAAACCTGTTTCCTCAGACTGACACTCGACCCTTTATATTTATTCAGCTGTCAGAATTTATCTTCATTCTATAAAGAGGGGAAGGACCCTAGGAGCTCCTGAATTGTTAAAGCTGAGGGTCATGCTCTAAAGTCTTATGAGTTTTATTATAAAGGGTATTTTTATATTTTAAAGAGATTGACAAAAATCTTACTGGGTTAAGACATGGTTTGTATAAAGACTGTGAGGTCAACTTCTGGTCTGAGTTATGCCAGTGTAAATCTGGGATAATTTTATTACAATCAGTGGAGTCAATCCAGGAACATAATTTTCCTGTTGTTTTGGGTCATGTGATGCCTATGGAAAACAATGGGAATTATGCACATAAACAATATCCTGACTGGTTTCTGAATAGGTAACTATTACCAGGACTGATATTTAACCTAACATAAAAGACAGAGTTAGATATGTTGCTGTAGAAAAATATGTACATATTTACATATACATAACATATGTCAGAAAATCTGACACTCAGCAAAGAGCTATCCAGACACATTTCCAGTCTTTTATTCTTCTGCCTACATCCCTCTCAGTAAATAAAGCAATGAATAATGAAATCAGCAGCCGGGTGTCCAGAAGTCAGCTGAAGTTATCTGATCATGTGTTCAGTGTTAAACAACTTTTGCCACCATAAGTCCATGTTGTGTTTTGGGTATGGTTCCTGGCCTGTGATAGTTTCTGAACTGTGCACTGAGAAAGTGATAGCTTGCCTAGGCCAAAACCTTGCTGGGGACCGTTCTACAAATGTAAAAATATAAACTAGCAAATTCTGATACCTGGGCCCTGACACCATTTCATTTACTGGTAGAGGTGTATCTGGAGTGTCTGAAAGAAGCTTGCTGTCTCTGATATTCTTACTCACCTTAGTTCACCTTTCTGACATTCAAAATCAGGAAGAGCTTATGCCTCTGACCTGTTTCGTGAATCTTCACCTCCTGGTCTTGGGAGATCTTCAGTGTACTTACTGCTCAAGATGTTTCCATGGGCTTATTTTTGGCATCTTTGCTACAAAAGCTATTCTGCTGCCTAAAAAAAACCCAAACACACACACAAAAAAATCCCAGAGTAGTCATATACAATCATTTATCATGCTGTTTATTAATGCAGTTTCTTCTCACAAAAATTGCAACCTTAACTGAGAAGAAAGAGAGAAAGAAAGAGAAAAAGAGAGAAAAAGAGAGAAAGAGAGAGAGAGAGAGAGAGAGAGAGAGAAAGAAAGAAAGAAAGAAAGAAAGAAAGAAAGAAAGAAAGAAAAGAAAAGAAAAGAAAAGAAAGAATCACAGCCTGATTCATTATTCAGATCTCAGATATACAGAGTGGATGATCATAAGAATTGTAACAGAAATAAGTAAAAGAAAAAGCAACTTCTAGCAGTGCAAGAATTAAAATTTAATTTATTCCCTAACTCAAGGAAGCTGGCTTGATTTTACTAATCTTTAGAAAGAGATAAATGATAAACTATGATTTAACAACATACCAGTAATTTTACCAGGATGGAGTTCTTTTTTTGTGTGTGTGTTTGTGGTTTTGGTTGGGGTGGGGAGGGTGTTGTTGTTTCATTTTTAATCTTAAAAACAACAAAAATTTTCAAATTAAATTCTCTCTCTCTCACCCCAAAATATATCCAACAATTCAATTAAGTATTTGTTTGGATTTATGGCTTCATAACCAAGATTAGAATATAGTCCTCATCTTCCCAAAATCATATATGTGGTATTTGAAATACACATGTAAACTATTCCAGAGGGTGCCTTGCAGTCATAGATCTGTTTAAAAATATAGTTAATGTATTAAGGAGAACAACAATTTCTACCTCTAAATTCACAAAACTCCTCAATGAATAAGCTAATACTGTGATAAAATATTGTAAATACAAATAGGATTTGGAGGTTTCCATACAATGTTCAGGAATTATACACCTGGAAAAGGCACAAGACCTATTCAGTATGCCCCAGGCTTGAATAAGGGCAAAATTCAGACTTTAATCAGGCTTATGCTTGTGAACGCCACTATGATTTTACAGTACAAATACCAAAAGCTGTAATTTTCTTGTGGTGCAGCTTCCATAAGACTTGCTGAATTTCTATCATCTGAAACAGATATGGCGAAACAAGCAAACAAAAAAAAAACACAAAACAAAACAAAAAAGCAATCAAAGAAAGCAACATCTTCAAGTCTTAAACCACAAAACAATTATTATTTGTCAGAATCCTTCATGCAGCATTAGCTTGTGTTGGACTGGAACCGGTCATACAGTGGTGAAAATTATATACCCCATTTATGCCTATAGTATTGCTTAATGGCATCATATCATAAATGTAAAGAATAATTTCATTTGGAAGGAACCTCTGGAAGTATTTTGGACCAATGCCCTTCTCAAAGTAAGGTCAACCTTGAAGTTGTATTAGGTTGCTCAAGACCTTGACCTGTAGTTTCCTGCTTGTCAAGGAAACACTTAAGGGAAGTATAAACTGATACTCTTTGCGATGAGATCTCTTACTTGAAGTAAGAATTTATTATAATCAGTGGCATATTGATTCATATTCCTACTGAGTAATTTGCCTGTATTTGTGCTCTGGATTGGTCTATTTTTACTCTGAGGAAAAATAAATACAAAATAATTTCTGCCAGCGCTAAGTGGTGCAGCATTTCTTGTGTGATTTTTATTCTCCCTCTCTCACTTGATTTTGAATCAAAGAATCATAGAATAGTCAGAAGGGACCTATGGAGATCATCAAATCCAACCACACTTCTCAAAAGAGTGACAGGTAGAGCAGGCTGTTCAGACATGTCCAGTTAGGGTTTGAACATCTCCAATAATAGAGACTTTCCAGACTCTCTAAGTGACCTGTTCCCACCTTTGATTCCCCTCACAGTAAAAAAAAAAAAAAAAAAAAAAAAAAGCGTTGATAATATTCTAGTTATTTATACGCTTGGAAACTGTCTTCAGAATTATTTACTTCAACAACTTTCTGTAGATTTCCTAAGACTGAAGCTTGCTGATCTCCAAATCCTCCTTTTTGTCTCTCTAGAAGACAGGAAGGACATTTGTATTCTTCCAGTCATCAGGAACTTCTCCCAGTTAACATGACTTTTAAAAAATTATTTCTCATGTAATTGTAGAATATAGCGTTGCATTTGTTTATTGTCTGTTAACAGCTGAAATGTATTTCTGTCTACAAAGACTTTAGAAGAATATTAAAAGAAAAAAAAAGTGAAATGTGTCAGAACAATCTGTGATACAGAGACCACTTCCACAGGGGTATTGCTGGTTTAGAACTAAGTGTGGACTCATTGATTTAAGCAAAAATGTGCCTAAATTGACACATTTATTCCAGCCCCAAAACAGTTAGACGCTTTAGACTCTGGATTCAGATTAGACTGAGTCTTACAGCTTTAAAATACACAGGATAAGTCTGCTTCACAAAGAGTAGTGAGATGTTTAATGAAAGGGAATGGGATGTAGAAGCATCTGAGCTACCAGAGACCCAAGGGTCTACTTTAGTAAACAACAACATCTGTGCACAGGCTCAGATCTTCTAGTCTTGGTAGTTTACACTGCTTGAGTGGTTTTTGTTTGTTTGTTTTTATTCTGATTTTAACTGATTCAAGCCTGCAAAGGGTTTCAGAAACTTAAAGAAGGATTCTTAAATTAAAATGCAATATGTGTGAACCTGACCCAGGTTTTACTCTTTCTTTATTGCACAGTCATTCTGCATTTTTCTGGTAATATTTGAAATCTCCAAGCAATCTCATGCCTTTATATGTCACCCACATGCCCTTATATGTCACCCCAGACAGTACAACACATATCTTATTTTTCATGACATGAAAACACTGTTTTGTCAGCTGCTGAAGAACTTTTCCATTATTTTGGACATTTTGACCTAGAAAATGAAAGAAAATCATAATTATGTCTTAGTGTAAAAGGAATCACATGAAATCCAGATTCTAAATGTGTAGAAATGGATTCATGACTGTGGCATTGAGAGAAGTGGTTATGGATTTGAAGGAACTGGTTCTAAGCAGCATAGGCACAAAATAATTAATATCAAAGGGTCTTGATACCAGGGACTGCTACTTACATCTCTTATTTATAGAGCTAGCCAATAAGGTCGTGCTTCTCATATCAAGTCATGTCACATCTTGCAGGCTTATTGATTTAGTACTGGGAAAAATACTGGTGAATTAACCCATTGCTTCATTCAAACTTGTAACTCCTGACTCTGTGTCCTTTATATACAAATGTATATATGTGTTTGTGTGTACACATACATTTATATACACACACCAACTTTAGATCACTTTAGCAGAACTATTTGCATGTGTTAAACTGTTGTCTGACTATCACCAGTCCTGGCAAATAAACTTCTATTAATATTTTCATAGAATCTTAGAATGGTTTGGGTTTGAAGCGACCTTAAAGACCACCTAGTTCCAATCCCCCTGCAATATGCAAGGATGCAACCTACTAGATTAGGTCAGACATAGTTTCCTTCTTTACCTAGTGTTTCAGACAATTTATAGGAACCAAAAAACAGAGAACAGAAAGCACTGGAATTATCATGAGATGTGTTCTTAGGAAGGAGGAACAAGTCTTTGTTTCAGATTAATTTGTTTCTCAGTTTTTTGGTAACTTGTCTGGTTGTTTGTGAGATCTGTGCTCAGTTAAAGCTGATATATCTGGGGGATGTGTGTGGAGCGGTTTGAAAAATTTTTGATGAAACAGTTTTATAGAAGTATGCCTGTTCACAGAACCTTAAGTGTTTATGTTAAAATATCTCAGGTTTGAAAGATTTTTCTTGAATTTAAGGAAATGTTCTTGTTACTACAGTGATGGTATAGTCTCCCAAGGTGAGATTTGTATCGGAACAGATTTATGACTGTCAGGAAGATAAATACTAGTAAAAAGTAAGCTGTTATGGTATTTTACTTCACAGATAAGGGTTAGAAAACAGATTCTACTAATAATTATATGGTTGCAACAGCCAATATAGCACTTTTCCAAAGTGTTATCAAACCCAAAAGGGTTCAATTTTATCTCACCGTTTGTAGCAGTCCATTAGATATAGAAAAACAAAACAAAACAAAACAAAACTTAGGTAAAGCCTTCATGAACTTACTTGATTTAACTTGTGCTAACAGGTAAGCAAAAGTAAGTCAGTAACTAACATTTTTAGTTTTAGAACAGGACACTCAGGAATGAAACAAATTTTATAGCTTTCTACTCACATTCAGATTGACTGAGAACTCTTTGAAAGTAATGGGAAGAAAGGAAGGGAAATCCTTAAAAATCACATTGAAAATTACCTTGATATTTTTTCTCAAGCGAAAGAAACAACTTCCAAAGAAAAGCTGTTTAATCTATGTATGAATGACCACTTCCAAAAATAATATTAGGATTAAGTAAAGAAACCATAAAGAATGACAAACTAGTAAATAAACCAAACCTATGTCTGAGAAATAATTAAAAGCAAGAGATTTGGCTAAACAGAAGATGAGTTAAACCTTGCAGACAGGAAAGCAATGTAGAAATACCTTAGAAAGAACTAAACTTCTGTTGCTCAGTAGGAGATTGTGACAAAGGATAAGAAAAAATTGCTCAAAATAATATGATTTTTTTTTGACTCAGGTCTCAAAAATCATGAAGAATCT
Source organism: Anser cygnoides (assembly GCF_040182565.1). NCBI lineage: Eukaryota > Metazoa > Chordata > Aves > Anseriformes > Anatidae > Anser > Anser cygnoides. The sequence goes on from NC_089875.1 coordinate 110,091,752, forward strand.
GAACATAGCACAAAGGCCCTCATATATTGTTAACAAGATGGAAACAATCACACCTCAGATGTGAGAAAAAATCAAGGATCTCATTATGTTCAAATAAAGGAACAGAATAAGCACCAAGATAACCTCCAGACTCAGTGTGATATGTTTGTTGAAAAGGTAAATGACAATGGATGCATTTGATGGCTTATTTCCAGGTAAAAGAAAAAAGAAACAAATAATTTTGCAAGGAATTAAAGAATTTTTAACTGTAGGTGTTTTTTTTTTTTTTTAATTTATTTTTTTGTTTCTTAAAACCTTGCTCAAGAAAGTCTAATTTAAACTGGAACGGACACATAGCATAAAAAACACATGTCATAGACCAGAAGACTGTTATTGGTATAATTTACTAAAATGAAGACTGAGAGATGGTGTGATTTTTCTCACCAGTATGCCATGGAGCAAACGGCAGGGAAGAAAAGTGCTTATTTAAGATAAATGGCAAAGTTGGCAGAAGAACAACTAAAGACAGGCTAGTCAAGCATGGCTTTAGACTGAAAGTTGGAATAAGCTTTGTAAGCATCAGAGAAGTGAAGTTATTCGACTCAATCTTTCAGTAAGCATAAAAGAACAAAGATCTATTCATACAGGTAAACATTTGGAAAGGGATTTTGCAATGTCTGTGATTTGTACTGGAGTGGACTGTTCTTAATAACATAAAAGTGCTTTTCTGATCTTATTATGTTCCTACTTTTCTACTCTAGCTCATCATCATGAAAGTTCTTACTGCAATGTGTCTATTTCATAACAAAATTGCAAGAAAAACACTTGTTTCAGATTCCTGAAAAACCTGTACAGTGCACATAAAAAAGGACAAATTTATTTACACAGAAGCATTTTGATATCTGAAAAAATATGCAGGGATCTGGCTTCTGTACCTGAAAGAAACTGCTATCCAAATTAGTAGCCTCACATACTGGAAAAGTAAAAATGCTTGCTAGCTGTGCATCACTAACCAGTTGTTCTAATTATATAAGAAGCATTCATCCCTTTATATGCCTATAATTTACTGTTATATATCTTAGTAAGTCTCTCTAGGTTCACTTTACAGATGATGGAAAAAAACGGACATCTTCAGGGCTTGATTCATTTGACTTGTTTTACGTGACCATATTCTGAAGTCAAAGATGAATTGCTCCATAAACATACCTATTTCATTTTCTTTATAAAGAAATCTCAGATAAGCTGTACTCCTCCCAGGCTACATACATGCTCATAAATTAAACACTGCCAAGGAATGTTCCTGAGTGTTAGTACTCAATGATCTAGACTGTGAAGCAGTCAAAATTGTCTCTGGTATGATTTTGACCTCAGCTAGCTAATGGTCTCCCCAAAAATTCCTGGGCAAGTTTTGGGATTTAATATGGGCAGAAACTGTTCCCAAAGGGCAGTTTGGCTGCTAGTGGAATTTACTGCTATGTACACAGACCACTCCGTGCCAGTTGGCCTCTAAAGCCAAGAACAGTCATGGGTACATTTTGTTCAATAGGATGGCGCGGTTGTATTAGATAGACACATATTTGTAGTGTGTGCTCTTTAGGAAATCAGTACAGTGTTGGAAGGCATAAATTTGGGAACCAAGTTCATTTTGCTTATTTAAACAATTGGTATTTCAGTGACTTCCAGAAATCTCTACAAAGCTAACCAACACATGAGGACAAGGCAGGATTCACTGCTCAAAACCAAGAGAGTTTACAGTTCAGTACAGTGAACTGGTACTGAATTTGAGTTTCTTTGACCTTAAGATTTTTTTTTTCTTGTTTCTTGGTGAAAATAACTCTTCCTGCTAATCTGGGTTTTCTGTATCTGTTTATCCTCCAGAACAGACAAGCACAGCTACAAATTATAACATTTTTCCCTTACCTAGTTTTGCCGAGTCAAATATTTAGACGAGACAGTTTTCATATCCTTTTAAAAGAAGAATGGAATTGATGTTCCTGAAGTGCTGTCTTCATATGTTTTCAAAATCAAAAGCAGAGAAAAATCTTACTGATGTCACAAACTTAGTCTTCTCATTTCAGACACCTGATGTCATTTTGGCTGTCTATCATGACTCACTCTTCATTATTTGTAATGAAAGGAGCTACAGAGACACTCAAGCTAAAGCATGAATTAAAAAGTGTAACCTAATATTAATCATAAGAAACATTTTCCCATAACTTTGAAGAAAATTATTTATACTACAGTAGTGATTTCTGATGTAGAGGTCATGACTAATGAATTGGATGGATGGTTACACTCAAAGAGTTATGGTCAATGGCTTAATGGCCAAATGGAGATCAGTAATGGATGGTGTTCTTCAGAGGTTGGTATTGGGACTGTCACCGTTTAACATTTTGTTGGTGATATGAATAGTAAGATTGAGTGCACCCTCAGCAAGTTTGCTGATAACACCAAGCTCTATGGTGTGGTCAACACACTGGGGGAAAGGAGTGTCATCCAGAGGGACCTTGACAAGCCTGAGAGGTGTGCCTGTGTGAACTTCATGAAGTTCAGCAAGGCCAAGTGCAAGATCCTGCACACAGGTCAAGGCAATCCCAAACACAAATACTGAGTGGAGAATTGATTGAGAACAGCCCTGATGAGGAGGACCTGGGAGTGTTGGTTGATGAGAAGCTCAACATGAGCCAGCAGCCCAGAAAGTCAACCGTATCCTGGGCTGCATCAAAAGCAGCGTGGTCAGCAGGATGAGGGAGGTGATTCTCCCCCTCTACTCTGCTATTGTGAGACCGCACCTGGAGTACTCTGTTTAGCTCTGGGGCTCCCAGCACAAGAAGTACGTGGGCATATTAGAACGAGTCCAGAGAAGGGCCATGAGGATGATCCGAGTGCTGGAGCACCTCTCCTATGAAGTCAGGCTGAGGGAGTTGGGGTTGTTCAACGTGGGGAAGAGAAGGTTCCAGGTAGACCTTCCAGTACCTAAAGGGGGCCTACAGGAAAGTGGAAGAGGACTCTTTAATAGGGAATGTAGTGATAGTACAAGGGGTAATGTTTTTAAACTAAAAGAGGGTAGATTAGAGTAGCTATTCAGAAGAATTTTTTTACTCAGAGGGTGGTGAGACACTGGAACAGGTTGCCCAGAGAAGCTGTGGATGCCCCATCAATGGAAGTGTTCCAAGGCCAGGTTGGATGGGGCTTTGAGCAACCTGGTCGGGTGGGAGTTGTCCCTGCCCGTTGCAGGGGGTTTGGAACTAGATGATCTTTAAGAGGTCCATCTAACCCAAACCATTCTATGATTCTATGATTCATAGAAGTCTATGAATATCAGTTTCGACATTAATCATTGTCCTGAATGTAAACAATTTCTTTATGCAAGTTTGGTGCATATGCACAGGAGGTAAACAATGTGCACAGTCCAGGCCAAAAATAAGAGTTAAACTGGAAAAGCTGATTTAAAGTCACCAAGATCCAGACCAATTTATTAGGCACTGAGCAAATGTTTTCGGGGAAACTGTCTGCACAAACCTTCCCTCTTCAAAGATAGTTGCAGAGAAAAGACAGAGGGAAATGACATATTTAAGATCACAGATGAATAAAAAAAATGCAAATAAATCCAGCTCTCCTAACTCTCAGGTCAGTAGAGATTCTATGTGTTTCTATTGATTTCTCAAGAAAACAAAGAAAAGCTACACATTGTATAAAGGCACAGCATTAGGATATGGAGGTGTATAGGGTATGTAATCATGACAGACCATGTAGACATAATTAATTAAGTAAGGTTTTAATGACCTACTTTGAGTAATGCTTTCAGTCTAGCTGTAATAACATAGAGCTTCATACAGATGCAAAATTTACTTTAGAAATGAGGTGAAAATTTAACCTGTTCATTCCTACTGAGCTTTGCATTACTGTTACATCTCTGTGAAAATACCTGCACTAGCTCAGCTACATCTGTGAAAGTTGTGGTGTCTGTAGTATAGGCAGACCTACAAAAAACGGACCCTGGTTAAGAGTTTATTATGTAAAAATTCTGAGAATTCCTCAGCACTTCAGTTTATTAATATATATTTTCCTTCCTCCCCTTCTTCCCCATCACAGAGTGAAGAATCACTGTCAATGATAGCATTATCCGTAGTGGATTAAGTCGTACACTATGACACCTTTGTTAGGATTTCTATAGAACTATTTACAGTCCCTGTAAGTGCATTTCCTTCAGCTGTTGTTCTTCTTCACTCTCAGAGAAGTAACTTTTCAACCCAATAAAAGGATGATTACTGGACAGAGGCCAGTTGTGGTTTCTCTTGAGAACTTTACAACAGCCAGGATGGAAGAGGAACTCTGTTAGATTCCCCTAGTCCTGCTGCAGTCAGGAAAGCCTAAAGGCATACATCACCTCATGTATAGATTGTTCTGTTTGCTTTTACACTTGGCAAGCCCTTAAGACTCAGGAATGCACATCCTTGAAAAAAAAACTATCTATACATAGTGAGCAATCGTTACATCTGATTAGGAAGCATGAAAAGAAACACACATGTGGTTGACTCTGTTCCTCTGATGTCTGTGGCTTTTTGCTGACAGGAAGGAAATCCTTTTTAAAATTTATTTTTTTTTAAGAGTTCAAATAGATTTCAAACTATGTGAGCCAAAACTTGCTCTCAGTTATACCCATGTACTCCTATTGACTATCCCATAAGAATGCAGGCATGTCTACAGAGAACAAGATTTGCTTTGCTTTTCTGAAGCATTTTCTAATCTGGGTCAATCTTAAAATAAAATGTCCAAAAGAAATTTCCACCTCCCCAGGTGTTTGTTAAGTGTGAATCTCAGCTGAGTGAGCTGTACAAGAATGTCCGCAGATACAAGGCTCAACAGACTGCCATAATATTTTCTGTAGAGTGGAATCATGTTGGCTACACTTTGGACTAGATCTCAAGGTGTTAAGTATGTCTATATCAGGTAGCAAAGAGCAATAGACATGTTTGGGAAAGCATCTCTCTAGCAATATATAACTAGCCTTCTGCCAGGCACAGAAAAGTGTCACCTATGCTATTGGGAAAGCTGTGCAATTTCAGGCTCTTTACTTAATAAGCTCTCCCGGTAGAGCAGGTAGAGCACTGCAACACCGCAGCCTGATATTTTCGCACTCCAAAGTTGGCTTACTGTCTTCCATCATGGACACTCATTTGCACTTATAGACATGAGGTAAATGTGTCCAATGTCTTGAAAATGCCTGCCGTGGTGGTTTGCTGGCATGTAAATTCAGAAGCACAGATCAAAAATATGCCTAAATCACTTAGCCTGACAAGGGCACATGCTTTCTAAAAATCAGTTTCCATAGACACTTAGACCTGGATTCATTCCATGAAAATTTAGTCACTTTAGTGAGATGCCTAGGGAAGATCTCCAAGTCAGATTAAAAATATTTTGGCCTTCTGGAAGTGCTGATTTTTCTCCGTTAGCTACAGAGCAAGTGTCTAGTGTTTTCACTCTTAGGTCAGGTGTCTCAATTAAGTGTTTAGATTTAGAACTGAGACCAAAGTAGGATCTAGCACCTTTTCCTCTATTTTAAACTTCCTTCAAAATCCATCTTTGGTGCTGAAAGGCTGTTATGAAAAAATATGACATGACCAGTGATAAATTGCATCCTTTTCTACAGAACTGGAACCTCATCTGTTAAATATTCCCTAACCTGTATTTATGCAGTTGATTATTTCCTCTTAAGTACGTCATCTTGCACTTGTCTCTGTTAGATAGCATCCTGGGTTTTATCCAGGTTAACCTGTTTGGGAGTGTTGGTAATTTTCCACTAAACATTTCCATAGTGTTTTTATTAACATGAACATCTGTCTTGGGTTATAGCTAGAAATAACAAAATAGATGAGATACTCTTTATTTGTGCTAGTCTTCTGCCTGTTTAATTTAGGAATTGAAATGACTTTTCTCCATTTATTGTATCAAGGTTTGGCATACATGAATGGAACTAAATTGTCTGTTAATACTTAGGTTCAGTAGCCATAATTACCAAGTCTGGCACTTATGCCAGACCTGTGTTATGATTGTAGCTAGAAGTAGCTTGCTCAAGTCAAGAAAGGAGCACTGATATTGATAAAACATTGTTCTATCTATCCTTTCACTTCATCCAATTGTTACAATTAGTAGATATGTTTGTGATATATCTAAAAATTTGTCTCAACACACACAAATATCTTTTTTTTTTTCTTTCCAATTTTGCTGTACAATAATTTAGCAATTATTTAGCCTGAAACAGAAGTAATTAGAACTTAAACAAAACACACTGAATTATACTGCTTACATTACAGATATACGCTATTATTATAGTACAAAATATGTGCCAAATACTGGTCGAGTGTAGTGGAAACTACTTCCAGTACAGAAAAAAGGCAATGAGAACTGCTAACAGATAATTTCTCTTTTTGAGAATTTCACACTCAGATCGACATTTTTGCAGGATTACTCATTATGTCAAACATGTTTCATTAAGCACTTTAAGAAAATGTCCATTTTCACACTAAGAACATGTGGAATCCCTGGGCCTTTGCGATTTTCAAGTGGAATCCAATACCTTTTATAAAGTGTTCTATATTCTTTCCTTTGGAAGCAGATTGTGCTTTTCTTCCTAATATTCTTTGAGACTATCTTTGCTTTAAAAGAAACATTCCTAAGTGAAAAATTTCACAAATCAACATCCATTTTGGGGTTCATAGCAAGACCCCAAAAGCTTTGTGAGTCAAGATTTTTTTGTATGTTGCTGCAAATATTTTGCACGCAACTCACCTCAACTCACAGTAGTGCTGTTACTTGATTTCTATGGAAAGAGGAAAATAATGAATGACATGCAACAGCCTGATCCTCCTATGTCACATTATCCCCTCAAGAGCTTAGTTTGGGCACCATACACTATGACTTAGTCAGTAAGTATTTGTGACAGAACAAACTGGTGATGCATTCCCTACCCTTCCTGCAATTTTACTGGCATTGATGACTATATAGTCCTCATTATTAACATATCATACCCTATACACTGTTGAGTCTCAAAAAGATGCTAAGCAGCTGGAAGCTTGTGCTGGTTGCCAGAAGGGAAACAGGCTCCCACACACAGAGCTTAATGTAACAACAATCCTTACTTATTGGCAAGGAAGTGTGTGTGTGTGTGCGATGGCAGTTTAAGAATCTATAAATCCTTCTCATCTTGTGTCAAAAATGTCACTCAGGCTGAAGGCAAAGAGGTAGATCCTGTGCCAGTCCTTGACTTCTGGGGACTTGATTTGGCGAAAGGACCACACTCTTTGCATGTCTTTTCTCTCCTTCTTCATGCTGTGCATCATTTCAGCTGACAGATTTACACAGGAAACCTGGCTCAGCAAGGCCTGCCGTAGTTGGTGGCAAACAAGAATATGAGGGAATTAACTTCTGGCCTGCTGACAGTGGCTAAATCTGCCAAAGCAGAGCTGGGTAATTTGGTTTCTTTCTTTTGTTGATTTTGTGCCAGCCCACAAGAGAGGATTAAGCAGCTAAATTCTGCATGGAGAACTCTACCCCTTTCGCTCAAATCCTATTGTCTTGATAGAATGACAGTAGCTAGTTGTGCCAATCTTTAACATCTTGCTGGCATTTCCCCAGAACATATCAGCTTTTGGTCCCTGAAAAGAGGGATTTGTTAAAGAACTAATGTTAAAAAGAAATAAAGAAGGACAGAAGAGGATGAGAAGCCATGGTGTAAAAGTTTTGCCTTGTATTAATTAAAGGAACAAAGTTCTCTAATCCTGGTGGAGAATCCACAATGAAACATGGCTAAGTCCCTAACTCTTCTGTCATTGTAACACATTAAGAGAGCTCGTTCCCTGTTATCCACAGTATTCGTTTAATGTAGGAGCTATTCTCTATTGAGCTCTGAGAAGCTCTGTATTCATTTCACTCATTAACTTTGGGAAGAGAACACCAAAATATAAGGTCTTCATTTTCACTATTAGGAGACTATACTTACGTCACAAATAAACTAAGGATGAACCACTTTTTTTTTTTTTTTTTTTTTTTTTTTCCCAAAGCATCAAATAACCCCAGACTTTTTCTGAAACTCAAATAAGCTTGTTTAAATGCTAGGGAAAGTGGGTGTAAGGGGAATGAGGTTTTTGATTTTCCATTTCAAAGCCAACATTCTTTAAAAAAACTTAAGTGTAACGTGCTTTCAGACTGAAACCATTGTGGCTTTTAAGAGGAAGATTGGTCTTCTCATCTAACTTCTTGTATTGAACAGACCAGAGGACTTCATCCAGAGATTCCTGACAAAGTCCTATCAAAGAGTAAAGAAAAGCTTCCAGAAAGATAGGCAGCTTCAGGATGTGGTCTTCAATGGACACAGGAATTTTGCAGTCAGGATTAGATATACTTCTGAAGGACAGGAAGGACTGGATTTACTCCTATAGCTTGCAGTCTATCAGTTTGAACATTTGAACATGAAGTTTGTAAACATGTTTGAGTACTAATTTTGATGTAAAACTCCAATGAATTTTAGTTTACTTTTTAAAAATGCCACAGTGCCTGTGAATGAAAACTCCACAGTGAGAAGCGAGGAAACAGCTAGCTCTTTCACTAAATATTGTATTTAAAGTGAGACTACTTTAAGCCAGAGCATTATACAGGAAAGAAAAAATGCCAATCTGACATCTACATAAGAAAATGTTCTTTGATTAAAGCAAACACATAAAGACAATTCAGAAGGGATACTTTTCTCTATTTCATTTGCTATGCTTATTTCAGTGGTGTTAGTTATTATCAAGTCAAACATTAAAAAATTGACTAAGCCAAAGAAAGCAGATCCAAATCTGTGTTTCACTGATATGAAACTTAATTCATTTTCAGCATTTTATAAATGTATGGCTTATTATACAATTTTAGATATATAAATATGTTTATATATTTGTATTATTCAGAGTTCTAATATTTATGTTTAAGGAGTGCTCTTGCAGGATTTTGAGTTATGCTTTTGCATTTGTAAAACAGCATTTTCATTTTTAATGGAACAGTTCAGGACCTAGTTTTACAAGAAGGAAAGCAGTTGCAGATGGTTGGAGCAGGGTAGTAAGTGAGGTAGATTAATGTATCACTGATAAAATCCCAGTCCACTTAAAGAAAAAAAAATAATATTTTAAAAATAAATAAGTATATATATTTATTTAAGATTTGGACAGTGTTTCTCAGCACTTTTAGTTACATTTTTCCTTTCTTTTGTAATGATATTATTTTTCAATATTAACCAATACCAGAACCACAAGGAATGTTGTTTTGCAACAGCAAAAAATCATGACAAACCAAACTAGCGACACTATCATCAAATCTTGGTTTTGAAAATATGAACACTTTCGCCACTTTTTTTTTTTTTTTTGTAAAATATAAGTCCTCATCAGTATATCAGCAGAAAGATATACAACATACTTGTATTGTGATGACAGTCTGGTACATTTTTAAGGTGCCAATCTGAGTCTGAGTTCTTACTTTTACTGAAGCAATAAGTCACAGGTTGAAAAAAGTTCTGCTGAATTAACACTGAGGTGTGAAGGATGCTTTTGTCAACAGATTTCAGAAATAATGTAACTGCTAAATAAAGACCTTAAAAACATTTTTTAAGCCTTTCATGTACACTAACCTGAAAGAAACTATATTTTCATTTTACCACCATCAAATTTTTAGTACAATGCAGTTCTCTTTTCTTGAAA